>NC_089492.1:157920965-158532243 GCF_036850765.1 Saccopteryx bilineata
TGACCCCATATTATTCCATTGTATATATGTACCACTGGTTTTTAATCCACTCATTCACTAACGGATACTTGGGCTGTTTCCAGTTATTCACTATTGTGTGCTATAAACATGGGGATGCATTTCTTTCTTTGAGTCAGTGATACGGTGTCTTGGGATATATTCCTATATGTGGGATGGCTGCCTCAAAAGGTAGTTCCATTTTTAATTTTTTGAGGAATTGCCATACTGTTTTTGACAGTGGCTGCACCAGTCTGCATTCCCACAAGCAGTGCAGGAGGGTTCCCCTTTCTCCACATCCTCGTCAGCACTTATCGTGTGTTGTTTTGTCAATGAGCAACATTCTGGCTGGTGTAAGGTGGTATCTCATTGTGGTTTTAATTTGCATTTCTCTAACGATTAGTGATGTTGAACATTTTTTTATCTGTCTATTGGTCATTTGTATGTCCTCTTTGGAGAAGTGTCTATTTATTTCTTTTGGCAAATTTTTGATTGGATTGTCTTATTGGTGTTGAGTTTTGCAAGTTCTTTATAAATTTGGGTTATTAACCCCTTATAGATGTATTGTCGAATATGTTCTCCCATTGTATGGTTTGTCTTTTTATTCTGTTCATATTGTCTTTAGCTGTGCAAAAGCTTTTTAGTTTGATATATCCCTTTTGTTTATCTGGTCTTTTATTTCACTTGCCCGTGGAGATAAATCAGCAAATATAATGCTGTGATAGACATTGGTGAACTTACTGCTTATGTTTTCTTCTAAGATGCTTATGGTTGCACAACTTACATTTAAGTCCTTTATCCAATTTGAGTTTATTTTTGTGAATGGTATAGGTTTGTGGTCTAGTTTCATTTTTTTGCAGGTAGCTGTCCAGTTTTCCCAACACCATTTGTTAAAGAGACTGTCTTTACTCCATTCTACGCTTTTACCTCCTTTGTCAAATATCAATTGTCCATAAAAGATTGAGTTTATTTCTGGGTTCTGTTCTGTTCCATTGATCTATATGCCTGCTCTTTGTCAGTACCGAGCTGTTTTGAATACAATGGCCTTGTAGTATAACTTGCTATCAGGAAGTTACTTCCCATTTATTCTTCCTTTTCAAGATTGCTAAGGCTATTCGTGTTCTTTTATGGTTCCATATAAAGTTTTGAAATACTTGTTCTATATCTTTGAAGTATGTCATTGGTATTTTAATTGGTATTGCACTGAGTTTTTAAATTGCTTTGGGTAATATAGACATGTTAATGATGTTTATTCTTCCTTACCATGAACATGATATATGCTTTCACTTGTTTGTGTCTTCCTTGATTTCTTTTATCAATGTTTTGTAATTTTCTGAGTACAAGATTTTAACCTCCTTGGTTAAATTTTCTCCTAGGTACTTTATTTTTTGTTGTTGCAATAGTGAAGGGGATCGTTTCCTTAATTTCTCTTTCTGACATTTCACTGTTGGTGTATAAAAATGCCTATGATTTCTGTGTATTAATTTTATATCTTGCCACCCTGCTGAATTCATTTATCAAGTCCAATAGTTTTTTTGACTGAGACTTTAGGGTTTTCTATATAAAATATCTTATCATCTGCAAATAATCATAGTTTTACTTCTTCTTTTCTAATTTGGATGCCTTTTATTTCTTCTTCTTGTCTAATTGCTATAGCTAAAACTTCCAGAACTATGTTGAATAAGAGTGGTGAAAGGGGAAACCCATGCCTTGTTCCTAATCTTAAATAATTGCTTTTAGTTTTTGCCCATTAAATATGATGTTGGCTGTGGGTTTGTCATAGATGGCTTTTATCATGTTGAGGTATGTTCCCTGTATTCCCACTGTGCTGAGAGTTTTGATCATAAATGGGTGCTGGATTTTATCAAATGCTTTTTCTGTGTCTATTGAAATTATCATGTGGTTTTTGTCCTTCCTTATGTGATGAATCACATTGATTGATTTTCAAATATTGTACCAGCCTTGCCTCCCCAGAATAAATCCCAGTTGATCATGATGTATGATTGTTTTTCATGTATTGCTGGATTCGATTTGCTAATATTTTGTTGAGGATTTTAGCATCTAAATTCATCAGGGATATTGGCTTATAATTTTCTCTCTTTGTATTGTCTTTGCCTGGCTTTGAAATTAGAATTATGCTTGCCTCATAAAAGGAACTTGGAAATGTTCCTTTTTCTTGAATTTTTTGAAATAGCTTGAGAAGGATAGGAGTTAGTTCTTCTTTAATGTTTGGTAGAATTCACCAGTGAAGCCATCGAGCCCCAGGGTTTTGTTTTTTTGGAGTTTTTTGATAACTATTTTGATCTTAATTGTTATAATTGGTCTGTTTAGGTTTTCTGATTCTTCCAGATTAATTTTTGGAAGATTATACGTTTTAATGAATTTGTCCATTTCATCTAGGTTGTTTAATTTTTTGATGTACAGTTCTTCATAGTATTTTCTTACAATATTTTGTATTTCTGTTATGTCAGTTGTTATTTCTCCACTCTCATTTCTAATTTTATTTATTTTAGCTCTCTTTCTTTTTTTCTTGGTGAGTCTCCTTAAAGGTTCATCAATCTTGTTTACCCTTTCAAAGAACCAGCTCTTGGTTTCATTGATCCTCTGTATTGTTTCTTTAGCCTCTATTTCACTTATTTCTGCTCTGGTCTTTATTATTTCCATCCTTCTACTAGCTCTGGGCTTTACTTGCTGTTCTTTTTCTAGTTCTTTTAGGTGCATCATTAGGTTATTTATTTGAGCTTTTTCTAGCATCTTAAGGAATGTTTGTCATGCTATTAACTTCCCTCTCAAGACTGCTTTTACTGTATCCCATAAATTTTGAGTAGATATATGCTCATTATCATTTATTTCTAGAAACTTTTTTATTTCTTCTTTGATTTTATTGTTAACCCATTTGTTATTTAATAACATGCTATTTAGTTTCCATGTGTTTGAGTATTTTCAATTTTTCTGTTGTGGTTAATTTTTAGTTTCATGACATTGTGATCTGAGAAAATGCTTGATATGATTTCAATCTTCTAAAATTTGTTGAGACTTTTTTGCCCTAACATGCAGTCTATTCTAAAAAATGTATCATTAGCACTTGAAACGAATGTATATTCTGCTGCTTTAGGGTGAAAGGTTCTGAAGATATCTATTAAATCTAGTTGATCTAGTGTGTCCTTTAAGTCTGCGCTTTCTTTGTTCATTTCTTTCTTGAGGATATATCTAGTAATATTAGTGGGGTATTGAAATCCCCTACTATTGTAGTATTGCTGTTGATCTCACACTTTATATTCATCAAAGTCTGATTTATATATTTAGGTGCTCTTATATTAGGTGAGTAGATATTTATAATGGATATATCTTCCTGTTGGATTGCTGCCTTTATCATTATGTAGTGAACTTCTTTATCTCTACCTATGGTCTTTGTTTTAAAGTCCATTTTGTCTGATATAAGTATTGCTACCCCAGATTTTTTTTCATTTCCATTTGCTTGAAATATTTTTTTTCATCCTTTTACCTTTAGTCTATGTGTATCATTTGTTTTGAGGTGTGTCTCTTGTAGACAGCATATGTATGGGTCTGGTATTCTTACCCACACAGCTACTCTATGTCTTTTGATTGGATCATTTAATCCATTTACATTTAAGGTTATTATTGATATGTAGTTTTTTATTGCCATTTTATTCTTTAAAGCTATATTCTTTTGCTATATTTTTCTCTCTTTGTTCTGTTTATATCAGGCCCCTTAACATTTCTTGCAGCATTGGTTTGGTTGTAATAAATTTCTTGAGTGTTTTTTTGTCTCGGAAGCTTTCTATTTCTCCTTTAATTTTAAACAATAGCCTTGCTGGATAAAGTAGTCTTGTTTGTAGGCTCTTTTGTTCTTCATTACTTTGAATAATTTTTTGCCATTCCCTTCTCATCTCAAGTGTTTCTGATGAGAAGTCAGATGTGATCCTTATGGGGCTCTTTTGTGTTAGCCTTTTTTTCTCTAGCAGCTTTTAATATTTTCTCTTTATCTCTTAGCTTTGCTATTTTAATTATGATGTGTCTTGGTATGGATTTCTTTGAGTTTCTCTTTAATGGAGTTCTTTGTGCTTCTTGTACTTGTGTGACTTTTTCCTGTGTTAATTTAGGGAAGTTTTCAGCTATGATTTGGTTGAACAAGGTCTTTACCCCTTGTTCTTTCTCTTTTTCAGGAACTCCTATGATGTGGATATTGTTTCTCTTTAGGTTGTCACAGAGCTCTCTTAGAGATTCCTCAGATTTTTTCATTCTTTTTTCTTTTTTGCTGCTCTGCCTCCATGTTTTTGTTTATCTTGTCTTCTAAATCACTGATTTGATCCTCTGCTTCATTCAGCCTGCTTTTAATTGCTTCTAGTGTAGTTTTCATTTCAGATATTGTATTTGTCATTTCTGACTGGCTCTTCTTTATTATTTCAATGTCCTTTTTAATACTTGTTATTTCTTTATTTATGTGTTCACTGTGACCTTCCATTGTTGTTCTAAGATCTTTCAGCACTCATTATTTTAAACTCTGTGTCTGGTAGTTTGCTTATATCTATTGCACTCAGCTCATTTTCTGGGTGTTTTGTTGTTGTTGTTGTTGTTGGTTCGTTTGGATTGCATTTCTCTGTCTTTCCATTTTGTCTGTGTTGCCCTGGACTTCTCTGGCTGAGGCTTGGGGCAGATCAGTGGGGGGTCACTGCCTGTGACTGGTTCTTACTTACCTTTGGGGTGCTACAGGTGATCCAGATTTTGTGGCTGCGTCTGCTGGGTCCAGGTGCCATTATAACTATCAGCTGCACTCCTACGCTTGTTTTTATCTACTCTTGGCCTGGGAGAGTTTACTTTAAAAGTTCAAGTTCCCCTAAAATTTGCTTTCTGTTGTCTTTTTTTGCTGGCTACTTGTTGGGCTCAGTACTGTAATTCAGTGATTAGGTACTAGTATTAGAGGTGGCCTACTTCTTAGCCTCAGATGTCATTCTATCCAGACATTTTAGCTCCCATAATGTGGTCTGTCTACCAGGCCACTGCCGCTGTTGCTGCCCAGGGCTTCTGGCCTCAGGTGCTGCTGGCTCCAGCTCACTTCCGCAACCACTGCTGCCCTGGTCGGGCTCATGCGTGCCCATGCACCCATTTGGACTGCTTCCGGGGCTGCCTTGGTTGGCTCAAATTTCATTGGCCACCTGTGGGTGTCATGCGTGCCCTCTCGCATCACCACCAAGGTCACCCGTGCTCTCATTACCACTGAGGGCATGTCTTCACCCTGAGCTGGTTTGTGTGCCACTGGAATTCCTGCAGTCACTAGCATGACTTCCACCGTAGCTGGCAGGCTCGTGCACATCCACGTTTTCCCCCTCAGCTGCTGCTCGGAGATCCCCCTCCACTCGAATCACTGCAGAGGGTGTGCCCAGCCCTGGGAAGGTTTGTGCACCTACCAGGTTCCCTGCGGCAGCCAGGCAACTTCTGCCTTCACTGTCGGGCTAGCGCGTGCCCCCATGTTCCCCCTTTGTTGACTCTCAGTCCTCCCTGCTCACCAAGGGCTGGCCACTCAGTGAGCAGAGCTATGTGTGAGCCTGGGTTTCTCCAGTGGCTATGGTGGCTCCTGGCTTGCACGTGTTCACTCAAACCTCCACAGCTGCGCCCTACTGCCTCTGGCCTGTCTGCCCCGGCAAGCACTCAGCAGTGCGGTGGATGGTGTAGCTTAGACCTCTGCAATCCCTATTTGTGTTCCTAACATGGCTCCTGGCTCTAAGCACCTTTGTTCTAGCTAGAGTAGGAGAGCCTCTGGTGGACAGGGCACTTTCTCTCTTTTGCTGGTGATGCTGGTTCACTTTAAATTTGGGGAGTGACTCAGCCCAGGGGTTAGGGTGTCCTCCTGGAGCTCTGGGAAAGTGACTGTGAGCAAGGCTTTCCGTGTAGTTCCTTTAATATGGAGTCTGGGTCTGAGAGTCCTGCCTCCTTCTCTGAAACCATGTCTAGGCTTTTTTTTCTCAGCCAAATATAGTCCGTAAGTCCCTTCCAGGCTCCAGGGCTCTAGGTTGGGATTCCAGTTTTGGAGATAAGGACCTGCAACTTGCTGGACAGCCCTCTCTGCCGCAAAAGTTCCTCCCAGGCATTGCTCCCTGCTCTCCATTCCCCACTCCCAGGAGCAGGGAAGCCTTCTCCATGTCTCCGCTTTTCCTACCAGACTCCGTGTGTGTTATTTGGTGGTCCTTGACTGTAGAATCCTCCTAGTTCAGTCCAAAATTTTCTTTCACAATGAGTGTTCTCAGATTTAAGTTGTAATTCAGCTTGATTCTGGGAAGTGGGAGTTGGTGTGTCTGCCTACTATGTGGCCATCTTCTTTTTTATTACTTATAGAGGACATAGGTGTAAGTGCAGCACGGCAGTGGGTATGCCCAGACAATAGAAAGAACAATTCCTTTGAGGAATTACAATATAAATACATACAAGGACATATGGGAGGATGAGCACCTATAAAACACAAAGCAATGGGAGCAGTGTCGAGAAGTGGATGGTTATTATAACTGAAATGCTTTGTGGAACAGATGGCTTTTAAGGAAGTTTGTGATAAAAGAAGGAGAGTGATTTTTCTGTACATTCATAGGAGGCATCTGAGAAGAAGAGAAAACTGTGGCCAAGGGGAGGAAGCTGGTTTGCTCTTCACAGTCTGAGTGAGTCTCTTGCTTCCCTGTTGTCCATATTTCACAATTAGAGAGAGGGCACTTAGCCAGTAGATATGTTTCTCATAAATAAAATAGAAAAGGTACAGATAATGGTCAGGAAGAGATGAGTAAAGTATGGTGGTAAACAGATCAAGCACTGGGATAAGACAAACATGCTATGACATTCTGGCTGCTGGGAATCCTTGGGCAAGGAACTTTGTGAACTTCGCTGTCCTGGTTTTTACGATCATTACTATGCACTTATGAGCCCTTCAAGCCAGATGTATTTTGAAATTTAGAGTAATTCAGAATTTAATATGGGAACTATGATACATATGCCTTATATTATATACCACTCTGGCAAGGTCTAGGGTAATAAAATAAAGACACAACTGTGTAGCAAAATATTAAAAGCAAGTGAAATAAATAAAGACTGTAATGTAGCCTCATGTCAGTGCACTCTTGGTTTTTCCTCCAAATGAATTTGTTACATTTCTGTGGACTGAGGAATCATGCCAAGTCTTTCTGTGAGGAAAATGAGAAAGCCTGGCATGTGCATGTGCAGAAGAGGACATGATCTTAGGTCAGAGACAGAGCAAACACAAAGTCACTGCTCTATGTTGTCATTTCACCTGATCCTTCACCAAGTCATGATGACCTCAGACCTGTTGTCTTCATTTCCTCTATAGCACTGCAGTCTGTTTCCAACTGTCCTCATGGTCAGCCCACAGCAGCTGTCCAGCTAAATAGTCCATTAGTCAACAGTGGCCACTCTGAGATGCTGGGTCAATGACTATTCATACTAGAGTCTTGCCATACCTTGGCAGAAAACCTTTAAGGATGTTCTATTATTCCCAGGTCAGTATATTAAGCTCTCAACTAGGTATACAAGCCCAGATCCTAACTGGCATCCCCACTCCTCTCAGTCATGGTTCTCTCAATTCCTACACGTATTCTCCAGTCTCTGCCCTTCTCACGTGCTGTTCCTTCTGCCCTGACACTCTTTTTCTTCCATTCTTCCAGTTATCATCTTCTCAATCTTTGGATTTGAGTTTAAAAATCGCTCTGTGCTGCCCAAAACTGGTCATGTGGTTGCTTGCACTAACACCCAGCATTGTTCTTCTACAACTCTCTCCAAGGTGGTAATTGTATGTATTTCTGTGATTGTAATCACAGAATCTGCCATGAAGTCAGGGCTGTTCCTATCTCTTGCTTAGTCTGGGATCACAGGGCCCAGCACATCACTTAGCACAATAATACATATGTTTATTAAATTGAAGATCACTGAATGAATGTTTAAAGCACCTACTATTAACCAAAGAAAAGCAAAGTGTAAGGACTTCACACACATTCTTTTAATCCTTTTAATAGAGACTTTTAAAAAATCTCTCATAAGCTTGACTTTAACCCTGTTAGGTAGGTATAGCTACCAGTATTTTGCATATGTAATAGCCCCATCTGAGAAAAGTCAGGTAACTTGTACAATGTCACAAGGCAAGTAGGTGTGAATTTAGGGCTAAGACAATGGTCTGTCTGGAGCCCAAGACTGTGTGCTTTCCCCTCCACCACTCTGCCAAGGAGCCGATGCCAGGGACAGGGCCAAAGTGAGACATGCACCCATATTGATATTGCCAAAGTGAGACTGAGGTAGAATCTAACTTTCAAATTGATGTGAAGATCTAGTTCAAGATTCTTATAATTAAATGTTCCACATACCAGTAACAGAGCTTACAAAAAAAATGTTCTTATTGGTCCCCTGTGCCCAAGGCCAGTGGCACTGTCTTCTCTGTGGAGGAGTTAGAGAGAGCCGTAGTGGACAGGAGCACAGCACAACCTCGCTCTCTAGCCGTATAAAATGTATAGCTTTTTTCTGGCAACACCTGTCCCGTTACCCCAAGGACCCTCCCCACAGTGTGTCATTACCTTGATAATAAGCATGAGCACAGCTCTATGATAAGATTCTTTTGTAACCCTAAACAAGTTTTCAAAGATTATTTTTAAGGAGTTGCCTGCTCTGAATAAAATGTTATGTTCTTACATGAGGTCAGGAAATATTTTGATTTCTTATTAAGGTAACAGTTGATAACAGTCATTTAATCTCTATTAGAGACATCATTATAATTATTGAATTTTTTTACCTTTTCTTATGTGCACAAGTCATAGATCAAAAGTTTGAAAGATATTAAACCTATTAATCAAAAACTTATGACATATCAGAATCTATGGGATGCAGCAAAAGCAGTGATAAGAGGGAAGTTCATATCACTTCAGACATATATGAACAAACAAGAGAGAGCCCAAGTGAACCACTTAACTTCCCACCTTAAGGAACTAGAAAAAGAAGAACAAAGACAACCCAAAACCAGCCGAAGAAAGGAGATAATAAAAATCAGAGCTGAAATAAATGAATTAGAGAACAGAAAAACTATAGAAAAAATTAATAGAACAAGGAGCAGGTTCTTTGAAAAGATCAACAAAATTGACAAACCCTTGCCAAGACTTACCAAGGAAAAAAGAGAAAGAACTCATATAAACAAAATCCAAAATGAAAGAGGAGAAATCACCACAGACACCGTAGATAAACAAAGAATTATTGTAGAATACTATGAAAAACTTTATGCCACTAAATTCAACAACCTAGAAGAAATGGATAAATTCCTAGAAAAATACAACCTTCCTAGACTGAGTCAAGAAGAAGCAGAAAGCCTAAACAGACCTATCAGTAGAGAAGAAATAGAAAAAAACATTAAAAACCTCCCCAAAAATAAAAGTCCTGGCCCTGATGGCTATACCAGCGAATTTTATCAAACATTCAAAGAAGACTTGGTTCCTATTCTACTCAAAGTCTTCCAAAAAATTGAAGAAGAAGCAATACTTCCAAACACATTTTATGAGGCCAACATAACCCTCATCCCAAAACCAGGCAAGGATGGCACACAAAAAAAACAACTACAGACCAATATCTCTAATGAATACAGATGCTAAAATACTAAACAAAATACTAGCAAATCGAATACAACAACATATTAAAAAAATAATACATCATGATCAAGTGGGATTCATCCCAGAATCTCAATGAAGGTTCAACATACGTAAAACGGTTAACGTAATACACCATATCAACAAAACAAAGAACAAAAACCACATGATCTTATCAATAGACGCAGAAAAGGCTTTTGATAAAATACAACACAATTTTATGTTTAAGACTCTCAACAAAATGGGTATAGAAGGAAAATATCTCAACATGAAAAAGGCCATATATGATAAACCATCAGCTAACATCATATTAAATGGCACTAAACTGAAGGCTTTCCCCCTTAAATCAGGAACAAGACAGGGTTGTCCACTCTCTCCACTCTTATTTAATGTGGTACTAGAGGTTCTAGCCAGAGCAATCAGACAAGACAAAGAAATAAAAGGCATCCATATAGGAAAAGAAGAAGTAAAGGTATCACTTTTTGCAGATGATATAATCTTATACATCGAAAACTCAAAAGAATCCACAAAAAGACTACTAGAAACAATAAGCCAATACAGTAAGGTCGCAGGATACAAAATTAACATACAGAAGTCAATAGCCTTTCTATATGCCAACAATGAAACAACTGAGAAGGAACTCAAAAGAATAATCCCCTTTACGATTGCAACAAAAAAATAAAATACTTAGGAATAAACATAACAAAGAATGTAAAGGACTTATATAATGAAAACTATAAACCATTGTTAAGGGAAATCGAAAAAGATATAATGAGATGGAAGAATATACCTTGTTCTTGGCTAGGAAGAATAAATATAATCAAGATGGCTATATTACCCAAAACAATATACAAATTTAATGCAATTCCCATCAAACTTCCAATGACATTTTTTAAAGAAATAGAGCAAAAAATCATCAGATTTATATGGAACTATAAAAAACCCCCGAATAGCCAAAGCAATCCTAAAGAAAAAGAATGAAGCTGGGGGCATTACAATACCTGACTTCAAACTATATTATAGGGCCACGACAATCAAAACAGCATGGTATTGGCAGAAAAATAGACAGTCAGACCAATGGAACAGAATAGAAAGCCCAGAAATAAAACCACATATATATAGTCAAATAATTTTTGATAAAGGGGCCAAGAACACACAATGGAGAAAAGAAAGCCTCTTCAATAAATGGTGCTGGGAAAACTGGAAAGCCACATGCAAAAGAATGAAACTGGACTACAGTTTGTCCCCTGTACAAAAATTAACTCAAAATGGATCAAAGATCTAAACATAAGACCTGAAACAATTAAGCACATAGAAGAAGACAAAGGTACTCAACTCACGGACCTGGGTTTTAAAGAGCATTTTATGAATTTGACTCCACAGGCAAGAGAAGTGAAGGCAAAAATTAATGAATGGGACTCCATCAGACTAAGAAGTTTTTGCTCAGCAAGAGAAACTGATAACAAAATAAACAGAAAGCCAACTAAATGGGAAATGATATTTTCAAACAACAGCTCAGATAAGGGCCTAATATCCAAAATATACAAAGAACTCATAAAACTCCACAACAAACAAACAATCCAATAAAAAAATGGGAAGAGGACATGAACAGACACTTCTCCCAGGAAGAAATACAAATGGCCAACAGATATATGAAAAGATGCTCATCTTCTTTAGTTATTAGAGAAATGCAAATCAAAACGGCAATGAGATACCACCTCACACCTGTTCGATTAGCTGTTATTAGTAAGACAGGTAATAGCAAATGTTGGAGAGGCTGTGGAGAAAAAGGAACCCTCATCCACTGTTGGTGGGAATGTAAAGTAGTACAACCATTATGGAAGAAAGTATGGTGGTTCCTCAAAAAACTGAAAATAGAACTACCTTTTGACCCAGCAATCCCTCTACTGGGTATATATCCCAAAAACTCAGAAACATTGATACGTAAAGACACATGCAGCCCCATGTTTATTGCAGCATTGTTCACAGTGGCCAGGACATGGAAACAACCAAAAAGCCCGTCAATAGATGACTGGATAAAGAAGATGTGGCACATATACACTATGGAATACTACTCAGCCATAAGAAATGATCACATCGGAACATTTACAGCAAAATGGTGGGATCTTGATAACATGATACGAAGCGAAATAAGTAAATCAGAAAAAACCAGAAACTGTATTATTCCATACGTAGGTGGGACATAATAGTGAAACTAAGAGACATTGATAAGAGTGTGGTGGTTACGGGGGGGGGGAATGGGAGAGGGATAGGGGGTGGGGAGGGGCACAAAGAAAACAAGATAGAGGGTGACAGAGGACAATCTGACTTTGGGTGGTGGATATGCAACATAATTGAACGACAAGATAACCTGGACTTGTTATCTTTGAATATATGTATCCTGATTTATTGATGTCACCCCATTAAAAAAATAAAATTATAAAAAAAAAACTTTTGTAAATGCTTATTTCTTTTATAATTCCTCCCAATTATCAGACTTCTATTGAAAACATAATGTATATCTTATACCTTTAAATAAAAAGAAACCAATAATAAGTTACCGTTTTTGCTGTGTATATGTAATCACTGAATGATACTCTATAATATAACTTTTAAGGAGATTTATGCACTAAGATCTAGAGATTAGTATAACTGTGGTTATCAGATGGTTATCATTTGTCCAATGATATGAACACAACAGAAGAGATGAAAATGGAGAAATGTCCCAGGAAATAGGGCTGGAAAAGGCAATGCAAATTTCATCTGTTTCTAATGATAGCCTTAGGCTAGACAAATAAGTTGGATTAACCCTGGAATAAAACTTTAAGATATTGAAATGATTAAAAAGATGGATCTTGCTCTGGCTGTTGACTCAGTTGTAGAGCATTGGCCTGGCATGTGGATGTCTTCAGTTTGATTCCAAGCCAGGGCACACAAGAGAAGTGCCCATCTGCTTCTCCATCCTTACCACTCTCCTTACTCTCTATTTCTCTCTTCTCCTCCCACAGTCAAGGCTCCATTGGAGCAAAGTTTGCCTTGGCACTGAGGATGGCCTCTGCCTCAGGCACTAAAATGACTCCGGTTGCAATGGAACAACACCCCAAATAGGCAGAACATAGCCCCCTACTGGGCTTGCTGGGTGGATCCTGGTTGGATACATGCAGGAGTCCTTCTGCTTCCCCATTTCTTATTTCAGAAAAATAAAAGAAAAAAGGAGATGGATCTGAGTTTAGTAAAAATGTTCTGAAAAGAAATTTAAAAAAATAATTTTAATGATGAATGTACCACAGGCTTTCCTCCTGAGCCCTCCTGTCTCAGAGCTGGAGTTTCATCCATTGTAAAATGAGGACAACTGGGCTATTTTCAGTATTAAATTTACACATCAGGGCAATGACAAAAAATAGTGGTACTATTCTTTCACAGAATTTTTTGTAACTTTTCTGTAACTTTATCTATTAAATCATTTGGGAACTTTGCTGATAAAATAAATTCTAGTCATATCATGAACTCAGGTTCTTACCAAGATACTATGTGAAGATGGTGATGACAAAGGTCAGCTTATTTTTTTTCTTTTTTTATTCAGTGAGAGGCAGAAGGCAGAGAGACAGACTCCCGCATGTGCTCCAACCAGGATACACCTGGAAAGCCCACTAGGGGATGATGCTGTGCTCCTCTAGGGCGTTGCTCCATTGCTCAGCAACCAAGCTCTTCTTAGCTCCTAAGGCAGAGGCCATAAAGCCATTATTAGCATCAGGGGCTAACTCACTTCATTTGAGCCATGGCTGCACGAGGGGAAGACAGAAAGAAAAAGTGAGAGAGAAATAAGTGGGAAGAGAGGGATCGAGAAGCAGATGGGCACTTCTCCTGTGTGCCCTGACTGAGAATCGAACCCGGGACATCCACACACCAGGCTGGTGCTCTACCACTGAGCCAACTGGCCAGGGTCTGACCATGACTCTGTCCATCAAGCCTTCATACAAATGACCCCTTTCCCTATCTCTTATTCTCATAGTTAAATGAAAACTATATATTATATTTTGGCCTCACTTTCTGGTTCTAGTGGATTGATCCAAGGGTGAATAGTCAAGTTAAATTAGGACATGGAACCAGAGAGAGCATAATTGAAGTCTTTCCCTTAGGGATTGAATAACAAAATGTGAAAATTAGAAGCTACAGAAGGCCAAGCTAGCCACCTGGGGTGTTTCTGCAATGAGACTGCAGGGTAGAGACAAACTATGATATTTGAGTGCCTGCCACTTGCAGCAACAAGACCCCTACAAGTCTCCCTGCAAATTATGGTCACTAGAAAATCATCTGTGATTGAATGATAAATGAATTAAAACTATTGATAAGGTTTTTTTAAGATATAAAGACAGTATGTAGCCCAAAATACAATTCATATAACATGATCATTTGGTGTTTGTATATATAATCAAATGAAGCTCCCAAGACATTAAAACCCTTATTTTGAAAAACATCGGGGAAAATGTTAAGTTGTTTCCCTCAGGTAAAAACAAAACAAAAAAAATGGGGGAGAGGGTAGAGTAAAAACATCAGATGCTAGACAAAATATTATTAAATTTGTGTCTAAAATTAAAGTGGTTGATTTTATAGGTGACTCAAAGGAGCATTTATTTTATTTCCCTTCTCTACCTTAATTATTGACATCTCTCAAAAATAAAAGCTTTATATCTACTCAGCCATAGTTAAAGGTGGCATTTAGATAATGTCATACCTGATATATTAGAGGAAAATCTAAGTCTGGTGAGCCTGGTGGCATGTTCCCTATGTGTGTTATGTGCTGTTGAGCCAGCTCTGACTCCTGCTGACCTCATGAATGAATAATGTTCACAAGGTCCTGTCCTCAGCAGCCCTGTTCAGCACTTGTAGATTCACACCTGAGACTTCTTTTATGGAGTCGATTCATCTCATGTTTGGTCTTTCTTTTTTCCTTCTACCTTCCATTGTCTCAGCATTGTTGACTTTCCCAAAGAACACTGCCTTTTAATGCCATGCCCCAAGTAGGACAGCTTCAGTTTTGTCATTTTGTTTCGGGCTTATTGTTCTAGAACCTGCTTGTTCATCTTTTTGAAGGTGCAGGCTAACCATAGAGCCGTCATCCATCACCATATTTCAAATTAATTATTTTTTTCCCCTTTCAACCTTTTTCACTGTCCAACTTTCACACATGGACATAGTAATTGGGAATATGAGAGTGTAGTGTGGGTGGTTTTAGCCATTGTCTGTAAGGGCACAGCTGTGTTCTTGGTGAGCTTTCTTAACTCCTTCCCTGCTGCCCTTTCGAGTCTCAGCCTTCTCTTGATCTCTTAGCTGCAGTCTCCCTTTGAATGAATGACTAAACCAAACTAAGAAAAATCTTTGCCATTTCAATGTCTTTTTTGTCTAGGGTAAAGTTGGGTATTTCTTCTGTTATCGTGATTTTTGTTTTCTTGATGTTCAAATGCAGTCATGTTTTGCCACTTTCTTCTTTCATTTTCATCAGAAGTTGTTGTAAATCATTGCTACTTTCTGCAGATCATATGATGTCTCACCAGCATACTTTAAGTTACTCAGATATTTCCTACCAATTTTCACCCCTTTTTACTCTGAGTCTAGTCCAGTTATTTTTATGATTTGTTTCTTCAAGCTATTTAATTTAGAAATCAATAAGACCTATATGCAATGAAATAATTCTGAGTTATGGATCCAGAATTAAAAGCTAAGTACATAATATGATGAAAGCTAATTATACCAATATGTAGGTCCAAATGAAAGGCAGTACACTTATTAAAGTAAAACACACAGGGAGTTTATGTGGCAGTAAAAGATTCCATATCTATATTGTTAGTTTCTGGAATCCATTATGATCTTCAACTATAGTAAAAGAACAATAAATAGTAAGACGCACTAAAATAGCACATTTTAAATGAAACATTATAATACTTTGCATTAGTGTGGGCACTTACAATTAGCAGAGCTATTCCTCACATGTTACGTTATGGGAAACTAACAAGAGGCCTTGTGATGTCAACAGGACTGTGATTCTCCTTTCTGTTTACTGTTCAAAAGATCAGGTACTTAAGATCACACTGTTGTATGTGCAGGAAGTAGGTCATACTTGGGTCCCTTGGCAGTTTCTACATTCTATTTGGGAAATAAGTGATCCATGCAGCTTGTTATTCCATATGGGAGGCATGTGCCTGTTTGTAGATCAGATAAATGAGTTGTAGGTAGTTGAAAAATACACCCTTAAATTGTGATGTCTCTTTTACAAATATTCAAAATCAAGAATGTTAGAGTGATAGTAATCGTTTGAGTATATCTTTCTTTTATATTACACTTTAGAATTTACAAAGTACTTTCCTATACATGATATCATTTGAACCTCACAATGTCATCATCAAAGAGAAAAGAAAGGCATTGCATTCTCATATTACCATAAAAAAATCCATGACCAGAAAGGTTGACTAGGTCACCTAGATTTTTTAAACTGGAAATGGCAGAGGGAAAATCTTTACTAACACTTCTGGTACAAACCCAACAATGTATGTAATGGAACCCCATCTTCTCTGATATTCTAAAGAGTCCATTACCAATGCAAATGTCACTTTACCCCTAAAATGTTATTAGATGTCAACCATGGGTGAGCAAACAGAATGGTAGTTAATGTTAAAGATGCAGAAGTGATTCTCAAAGTCAAATTTCTAACATTAAACCTTTTCTTTATTCCATTTTCCAGAAGTTTATGGTCACATAGCCAGTGAAGCCAAATCAATACTGAAGTAACAAAAGTATCAGCTTGTCAGTCTGATTTGAATTTAAATCCTCACTCTGACCATTCTGTAACCTTGGAACTCACTTTCTTTTGCTTCTCTGAACTTTGGTTTCCTCATGTTAAACAATGGACAGAAAATATCTACTTAGAGATTTGTTTTGAAAGTTCAATGAAACCTCAGGACAGGGCCCTGTATGACCCCCAAAATTCTTAAGTAATAACCTTAAAAACAAAGAGCCTTTCTTTATATGTCATGCTTAAAGTAACAGAAAGCCCAGAGACTCCAAAAAATTTAGAATGAAACTCCTGTATTGATCTAATTATTCCCCAAACCCTACTTTTCCTTTTTGCTTCCTGGGTCAGGTAATGACATCTCCATTTCCAGCAGTTTTCCTGAACAACTTCACCCTCATCCTCTTCCTGCCACCTCCTTGTGTCCCAACACCAAATAACTGTTTATAATATAGAGTAAAGGTCAAAAAGTGAGAAGAAGCAAAAACTATCTATCCAGAGCTGTCTATATCAAAGAGAGTCAGCTGCTATCATTTGAAAGCCAACAGGGGAATGGGAAAGATTTGTGATGGGAAAGGGAAGTTCAGAGTATTTCAAATGTGCCCAGATTGCGGGCTGTTAGCACAGGGCACTTGGAGGCAAGTTACTAAAAGAGGAGCATATCAGGGAATTGGTTAAAGGTGAAAATTTACCTTTTTCTGATTGGTCCTGAATTCAAAGTAGGAAGAAAAATTAAAGCCGTTGGCAGTTACTAACCAAGTTCTGGCCATTGGGGTTATTATTTAGCCTTTTGGAATATTGTTAGAGATTGTGATCTGACTTCCTGCAAGTCAGAGTTAGAGATAGCAGGCTAGCTCTCTGGACTGGTTGTTGCAAATTATGAGTCAGAGTTCTTTTATTATATATGGGCTCAAGGTTGTCCAGTTGTCTATTTAGTCTCTCAAAAGTGCAATGAATTCTTCCTACACAGGACTTATTTCATTGGTGTTTACCCATTTCCACACTCACTCACTAGCCCACCCCAATACATACTTTCATTCAGCTCACTGCACCATTAGAATTATCTGAAAGAACTGAACATTTTTTTGTCTTACCTAAAACCAAGTCCTGATTCCATATTATGCCTTACAATGTCATCTTAGAAGCTAGGTCTAGAAGTCATTTCTTAGCTCCAGCTCTGAAGTGGGACAGTAAATTTTGAGGACCAGGACTTGCAGCAAGCACTCTCCCTCTCAGACACCTGTTTCCACAGCCACGTATGGAGAAAGTCATCAAACCTAGGTCAAACCTAGGTCATCAAACTTTATCATCTGCCTGGTCCTTCTCCTTCCCTTTCATCTTTACTAGTCAGTGTCTGACGAGCCCCTGCAGCCCCATCTTCAGTACTACCTCCTATTTCTTCTTTTTCATTGTGTGTTATCCATCTTTCTTAATCCTAAAGATTTCAGCAAATGACAAAATTTTTTTTTTTTTTTTTTTTTTTTTTTTTTTTTTTTTTTTTTTTTTTTTTTTTTATTAATGGTAATGGGATGACATTAATAAATCAGAGTACATATATTCAAAGAAAACATGTCTAGGTTATTTTGTCATCAAATTATGTTGCAAACCCCTCGCCCAAAGTCAGGTTGTCCTCCGTCACCCTCTATCTAGTTCTCTGTGCCCCTCCCCCTCCCCCTAACTCTCTCCCTCCCTCCCTCCCATGTCCTCCCTCCCCCCCCCCACCCATGGTAACCACCACACTCTTGTCCATGTCTCTTAGTCTCATTTTTATGTTCCACCAATGTATGGAATCATGTAATTCTTGTTTTTTTCTGATTTACTTATTTCACTCCTTATAATATTATCAAGATCCCACCATTTTGCTGTAAATGATCTGATGTCATCATTTCTTATGGCTGAGTAGTATTCCATAGTGTATATGTGCCACATCTTCTTAATCCAGTCTTCTATTGAAGGGCTTTTTGGCTGTTTCCATGTCTTGGCCACTGTGAACAGTGCTGCAATGAACATGGGGCTACATGTGTCTTCACGTATCAATGTTTCTGAGTTTTTGGGGTATATACCCAGTAGAGGGATTGCTGGGTCATAAGGTAGTTCTATTTGCAGTTTTTTGAGGAACCACCATACTTTCCTCCATAATGGTTGTACTACTTTACAGTCCCACCAACAGTGAATGAGGGTTCCTTTTTCTCCACAGCCTCTCCAACATTTGCTATTACCCGTCTTGTTGATAATAGCTAATCTAACAGGAGTGAGGTGGTATCTCATTGTAGTTTTGATTTGCATTTCTCTAATAACTAATGAAGCTGAGCATCTTTTCATATATCTGTTGGCCATTTGTATCTCTTCCTGGGAGAAGTGTCTGTTCATGTCCTCTTCCCATTTTTTTATTGGATTGTTTGTTTGTTTGTTGTTGAGTTTTATGAGTTCTTTGTAAATTTTGGATATTAGGCCCTTATCTGAGCTGTCGTTTGAAAATATCAGTTCCCATATAGTTGGCTGTCTGTTTATTTTGATATCAGTTTCTCTTGCTGAGCAAAAACTTTTAATTCTGATGTAGTCCCATTCATTTATCTTTGCCTTCACTTCTCTTGCCATTGGAGTCAAGTTCATAAAATGTTCTTTAAAACCCAGGTCCATGATTTTAGTACCTATGTCTTCTTCTATGTACTTTATTGTTTCAGGTCTTATATTTAGGTCTTTGATCCATTTTGAATTAATTTTGGTACATGGGGACAGGCTGTAGTCGAGTTTCATTCTTTTGCATGTGGCTTTCCAGTTTTCCCAACACCATTTGTTGAAGAGGCTTTCTTTTCTCCATTGTGTGTTGTTGGCCCCTTTATCAAAGATTATTTGACCATATATATGTGGTTTTATTTCTGGGCTTTCTATTCTGTTCCATTGGTCTGAGTGTCTATTTTTTTGCCAATACCATGCTGTTTTGATTATCGTGGCCCTATAATATAGTTTAAAGTCAGGTATTGTAATGCCCCCAGCTTCATTCTTTTCCTTAGGATTGTTTTGGCTATTCGGGGTTTTTTATAGTTCCATATAAATCTGATGATTTTTTGTTCCATTTCTTTAAAAAATCTCATAGGGATTTTGATGGGAATTGCATTAAATTTGTATATTGCTTTGGGTAATATGGCCATTTTGATTATATTTATTCTTCCTATCCAAGAACAAGGAATATTTTTCCATCTCATTGTATCTTTTTCGATTTCCCTTAACAATGCTTTGTAATTTTCATTATATAGGTCCTTTACGTTCTTTGTTATGTTTATTCCTAGGTATTTTATTTTTTTTGTTGCAATCGTGAAGGGGATTATTTTTTTGAGTTCGTTTTCTAATATTTCATTGTTGGCATATAGAAAGGCTATGGACTTTTGTATGTTAATTTTGTATCCTGCGACCTTACTGTATTGGTTTATTGTTTCTAATAATCTTTTTGTGGAGTCCTTCGGGTTTTCGATGTATAGGATCATATCATCAGCAAAAAGTGATAGCTTTACTTCTTCTTTTCCGATATGGATGCCTTTTATTTCTTTGTCTTGTCTGATTGCTCTGGCCAGAACTTCTAGCACCACGTTGAATAAGAGTGGAGATAGTGGACAACCCTGTCTTGTTCCTGATTTAAGGTAGAAAGTCCTCAGTTTTATGCCGTTTAATAGGATGTTGGCTGATGGTTTATCATATATGGCCTTTATCATGTTGAGATATTTTCCTTCTATACCCATTTTGTTGAGAGTCTTAAACATAAAATTGTGTTGTATTTTATCAAAAGCCTTTTCTGCATCTATTGATAAGATCATGTGGTTTTTGTTCTTTGTTTTGTTGATATGGTGTATTACGTTAACCGTTTTGCGTATGTTGAACCATCCTTGAGATTCTGGGATGAATCCCACTTGATCATGATGTATTATTTTTTTAATATGTTGTTGTATTCGGTTTGCCAGTATTTTGTTTAGTATTTTAGCATCTGTATTCATTAGCGATATTGGTCTGTAATTTTCTTTCTTTGTGCCATCCTTGCCAGGTTTTGGTATGAGGGTTATGTTGGCCTCATAAAATGTGTTTGGAAGTATTGCTTCTTCTTCAATTTTTTGGAAGACTTTGAGTAGAATAGGAACCAAATCTTCTTTGAATGTTTGATAGAATTCACTAGTATAACCGTCTGGGCCTGGACTTTTATTTTTGGGGAGATTTTTAATAGTTTTTTCTATTTCCTCCCTGCTGATTGGTCTGTTTAGGCTTTCTGCTTCTTCATGACTCAGTCTAGGAAGGTTGTATTGTTCTAGGAATTTATCCATCTCTTCTAGATTGTTGTATTTGGTGGCATATAATTTTTCATAGTATTCTACAATAATTCTTTGTATTTCTATGATGTCTGTGGTGATCTCTCCTCTTTCATTTTGGATTTTATTTATTTGAGTCCTGTGTCTTTTTTCCTTGGTGAGTCTTGCCAAGGGTTTGTCAATTTTGTTGATCTTTTCAAAGAACCAGCTCCTTGTTTTATTGATTTTTTCTATAGTTTTTCTGTTCTCTATTTCATTTATTTCTGCTCTGATTTTTATTATCTCCTTTCTTCGGCTGGTTTTGGGTTGTCTTTGTTCTTCTTTTTCTAGTTCCTTGAGGTGTGAAGTTAAGTGGTTTACTTCGGCTCTCTCTTGTTTGTTCATATAGGCCTGAAGTGATATGAACTTTCCTCTTATTACTGCTTTTGCTGCATCCCAGAGATTCTGATATGTCGTATTTTCATTTTCGTTTGTCTGTATATATCTTTTGATTTCTGCGCTTATTTCTTCTTTGACCCATTCATTTTTTAGAAGTATGTTGTTTAGTTTCCACATTTTTGTGGGTTTTTCCCCCTCTTTTTTGCAGTTGAATTCTAGTTTCAAGGCTTTATGATCAGAAAATATGCTTGGTACAATTTCAATTTTTCTAAATTTGCTGATATTGTCTTTGTGGCCCAACATATGGTCAATTCTTGAGAATGTTCCATGTACACTAGAGAAAAATGTATACTCTGTCGCTTTAGGATGAAGTGTCCTGTAGATGTCTATCATATCCAGGTGTTCTAGTATTTCGTTTAAGGCCACTATATCTTTATTGATTCTCTGTTTGGATGACCGATCTAGAGGCGTCAGCGGTGTATTGAGGTCTCC
Source organism: Saccopteryx bilineata (assembly GCF_036850765.1). NCBI lineage: Eukaryota > Metazoa > Chordata > Mammalia > Chiroptera > Emballonuridae > Saccopteryx > Saccopteryx bilineata. Next base: position 157,942,553 of record NC_089492.1, read on the forward strand.
AAGTATGATTGTATTTTTGTTAGTTTTTGTTTTAAGGTCAATAAGTAGCTGTCTTATATATTTTGGTGCTCCTTGGTTTGGTGCATATATATTAAGGATTGTTATGTCTTCTTGATTCAACTTCCCCTTAATCATTATGAAATGACCATTTTTGTCTCTGAGTACTTTTTCTGTCTTGTAGTCAGCATTATTAGATATGAGTATTGCTACGCCTGCTTTTTTTTTTGGGTGTTGTTTGCTTGGAGTATTGTTTTCCAGCCTTTCACTTTGAATTTGTTTTTATCCTTGTTGCTTAGATGTGTTTCTTGTAGGCAGCATATAGTTGGATTTTCTTTTTTTAATCCATTCTGCTACTCTGTGTCTTTTTATTGGTAAGTTTAATCCATTTACATTTAGTGTAATTATTGACACTTGTGGGTTCCCTACTGCCATTTTATAAATTGCTTTCTGTTAGTTTTGTATCTAGTTTGATTCTTCTCTTTTGTTTTTCTATCATTTGTTTTTGTTTGTTTGTGTTCCATACTTCTTTCCTCTGTTGCTATCTTTTTTAAGTCAAGTGTTTTTGTGGTGGTTTTTTTAAGGGTGGTTACCATTAAGTAATGAAAAGGGTACCTACCATATTCATTGTAGTACCCCGTCTTGTATGTATTTCTGCACTTCATCATCCTTCACTACTGTTACTCTCCATCTTCTCCCCCCTTTTTTTCCTTTGTTGTCACAGTTTAAGTTTGGTTTTATTGTGTTCTTGGTGGAGCTGTTACTTGTGGTGTTGTTTTCTTTTGTTCTTTGAATCTGGTTGGAAAACCCCCCTTAGTATTTCCTGGAGTGGGGGCTTTCTGTTGATAAATTCTCTCATCTTTTCTGTATTTGTGAATGTTTTTATATCTCCTTCATACTTGAAGGATAGCTTTGATGGGTATAGTATTCTTGGCTGAAAGTTCCTCTCTTTCAGGGCTTTAAATATTGGGGTCCACTCTCTTCTAGCTTGTAGAGTTTCTGCTGAGAAATCTGATGATAATCTAATAGGCCTTCCTTTATATGTTGTACTCTTCTTTTCCCTGGCTGCCTTGAGAATTTTTTCTTTGTCATTGGTTTGTGTCATCTTCATTATGATGTGCCTTGGAGTGGGTTTGTTGGGGTTAAGAAAACTTGGTGTTCTGTTTGCTTCTTGAATTTGAGGCTTTAGTTCCTTCCACAGGCTTGGGAAGTTCTCGTCTATTATTTGTTTGAGTATAATCTCCATTCCATTTTCTTTCTCTTCTCCCTCTGATATACCTATTATTCTTATGTTATTCTTTCTGATGGAGTCAGACAATTCCTGTAGGGCTTTCTCATTTTTTATTATTTTTGAGTCTCTTTCTTCTTCTCTCTGTTGTGCCTCAAGTTGTTTGTCCTCTATTTCACTAATCCTATCTTCAATCTGGGCTGTTCTGTTAGCTAAGCTTGTTACCTCGTTTTTCAGCTCGTGAATTGAGTTTTTCATTTCTGTTTGATTTGTTTTTATAGTTTCAATTTCCTTGGTAATATATTCTTTGTGTTCATTGAGTTGTTTTCTGATCTCCCTATATTGCCTTTCTGTGTTTTCTTGTATATCTCTGAGTATTTTTAAGATTTCTATTTTAAATTCTCTGTCATTTAGCTCCAAGGCTTCCAATATGTTAAGTCTTTTCTCCATAGATTTTTCCACATCTATTTGTGTTACCTCTCTTTCTTTTGTATCCATAATATTCGATTTCCTCTTTCTTATCGGCATCTGAGGGTGGTCTTATTGATAGCACTAATTAGAATTAATAAAGAGAAAAAGAAGAAAAAAAAAAAAAGGGTAAAACACCCCACAAAAAAAAAAACAGTAATAATTTATTATTTCCCCCTTTTTTTCTCTCTTCTCTTTCCCTCCTCTCCCCTCCTCAGGGAAATATCATGCCTATAATGGAGGGCCTGATTTGGGGTGGAGAGTTCAAGGGGCAAAAAAAAAAAAAGGGAGTAGGGACCTACTAAATGCAAAAAAAAAAAAAAAAAAAAAAAAAAAAAAAAAAAAAGAAAGAAAATCTTAGACAAGCATAAGATGATTTGCTTGTAAGTGATGGTCAACTAAGAGATATAATGAGAGGGATAAGAGGGAATCAGAAAAAAGGACCAAAAAAGAATAATAAAGAAGAAAAAATAAAAATAATAAGTAAAAATCTGTTGTATTAAGTGGAGCGAAGACTAAATACCATGGAGACCTTGGGTTGGGAGGACCCAAAATGCCACAAAAATAAACAACCAAGAGAAAAAAAAAATAAATAAAAACAAAAGCAAAAAAGAGAAATAAAGCCAAAAAAAAAAAAAAGCCTTGAGTCCCAAATTAACTAATTTGTTCGTGATTGAGGATTACATGGGAGGAAAGTAAAATGAGAAAAGAAAAAAACGAATAGAAAGGAAAAAATAAGAAAAAGAGAAAAACGAAGGAAGAAATAAAATAGGAGGAGAAAAAAACAAAATAAAGCAAGACAAAAAAAACAAACAAACAAAAAAACAAAAAAAAACAAAAGAGGAGAGAGTGAGAGTTAAGTGTTTTGGAGTATAACCTTAAAGGAGGGTGAGGATGAAGAAGAAAAAAAAAAAAAAAGCAACACTCATGGGTATTGGAGTTCAAGAAAGGGGAAGCATAAGATGGGCAGAGAATAGAAGGACCAAGGTGGAGGAAATAAAGGCAAAAAGATAGAAGAAACAAACAACAAAATAAAAAATAAAAAAATTAGTGGATCAAGTTGTAAAGTCTGTGGGTTTTTCTTGATTTTGAGAGGTTAACTTCTTCCTTTTTCTTTTCTCTCCCTCTTCCTAGTCGGTGACTCTGTACCCCAGGCTCTGCCCCTGTGTCACTCTTAGGTAGGGATTTGCAGTTGATGGGATTCTATGGCAATGTCATATAATTGGCTTTAGTCTTGCTGGAAGTAAAGGCTTGTTGGCGTTTGCAGGGTCCAACGATGAGAGAGTTTGCTTTCCTGGATTCTCCCTCCTGGTCCCCCCTTTCTGAATTAGCAGCCTTTTGATCCAGCTATAAGGCTGCAACTGCTTCTGCCTGGGGAGTAAGAGGCTCAAAGAGCTGGGAAATCCCCACTCTATCCCCACTCAGTGCAAGGCTTTGGGAAAGGCTCTGACAGTCAGGGCCTCCAGTGTAATCAGGCGGGGGTGGGGGTCAATTGTTATCAAGGTGACTGTTCAGCGCCTATCATTTAGTTGGACCTCTCAACCCAGGCTTTCCAAACTTGTAGCCTGTTTTTGCAGGGAAGAGGAGGCACTAGTCTCTGCTTGCGACTAGTGTAGTATAGACCTTATTATCTGCCAAGTCCTTCTTGTTAGCGTTTATCCCTGAATATGGGGGCTCTATCAATCAGAACTTGTCCCCGCCCCTTTAGCGAGAGGCACTTAAAAAATATCACGCCTCTTGTCTTGGATCGCTGAACTGAGAGAGATCTTATCAATTAGAACCGAAGGTGCGCACATTTTATGGGTTAAGCTAATTTCAGTGATTGGGTCGCAGCTGTGCTCCAGAGAGTATTTCAGGCTGCCTACGCGCCCCTCGCCCAACGCTTGATTGATAGCTCCAATGGCTGGGTAAGGTGCCCCGTTCACGGAGAGAATCTCCTGACTAGGAAAGACAGGTTTGGCGCCCCTCCCAGACTATGGCACGGGGCCCGCGGCTTCTCAGAGCACGCCGGTGGTCGCCGGCACGGATGTGGCCGCTCGGGGCGCGCGCGCGGCTTCCCAGAGCACTCCGGAGGTCGCCGGCACGGATGTGGCCGCTCGGGGCGCGCGCGCGGCTTCCCAGAGCACTCCGGAGGTCGCCGGCACGGATGTGGCCGCTCGGGGCGCGCGCGCGGCTTCCCAGAGCACTCCGGAGGTCGCCGGCACGGATGTGGCCGCTCGGGGCGCGCGCGCGGCTTCCCAGAGCACTCCGGAGGTCGCCGGCACGGATGTGGTCGCTCGGGGCGCGCGCGCGCGGCCCCTCAGAACGCGGTTGGGGGGGGGGGGCGCGTGGCCTCTCAGAGCACGCCCGCGGCTGTGGGCACTCCCCGGGACACGGCAAGTGCGGGGGGGCGTGCGGCTTCTCAGAGCAGGCTGGTGTTTGCTGGCACTCCCCAGGACGGGGCGCGGGCAGCTGCACGCGTGGGTTGACTCACCACAGGCGTATTCCCTCCTCAGCAACAGTCCTTTTGCTTTCAGTGTGTGTGTGGAATTCTAGGATGCTCCGAAGATAAATTTTTCTGTTTCTAGTTGACAAATTTGTTGAGATTTTGGGGAGATCTGTCGGTCGCGCTGCTCACGGCGCCATCTTCGTGACGGCAAATGACAAAATTTTAACAAACGCTCATAGAGTTAATTTCTTCCTGAACATATGCCTTACTATTATGTTCATATCAAGTCAAACCCAATAGATTTAATTAGCTCATCTCCATATTTGGAATAGTAAAAGTGGCCATTCCTATACATGGAGGGTGGCATGAATACTTGTACATATGGTAAACACTTATAAAATTTTAAAGAGAAAAATACTTTTGTGTCCAAGAGGGTTTTTGAAAAGGTTAAAATCAACCCAGTGGGAGCCATAGAAGTCTCTGCTCTCCAGAGAGTTCTCAGTGTCATTCAGTAGGCTCTTCTGGTCTTGGCTGCTGTCCAGCCTTTCCCTGCAGGCCCTGTGGGAAGTGCCAACACATATAACAGAAAAACACAGGACTGAAGACAGCTCCATGTATGGTGTGAACTAACATAAGTGAGCACTTTGAAAGCATCTGACATTTCACTCTGACCTTTGGCTTTCTCATCCTGAGCAGTAGGGTCAGATATCTTCCTTAACACACACATCTGTAGGAAACAGATGGGAGACAACTTTTCCAATTTGAAGCATTTTGCTCTCTATTTCTAAAGGTTTGTTTATGCAGGAGATGAAGAAGATGAGAGGAAAAAAGGAGGGGATCATAAAGGAAGAGAAAAACTAATTTGGGACCCAAGGTCATTGTTTAATATGACAAAAGGAGACATTTTAATTTTAAGGAGTTACATCATCTGCATTTGTTTTGTTCTTTCTAAAGAAAGAACTTGTGATATTCCTGTTTCAGTTTAAAAATATTTTAGTATTTTGAAGGCAAACTAGACATGAGCTCTAAAGCTGGTGAGGCTGTGGACATCTGTATCTCACTAATTTTCTTCTCAAGGCCCAAAGCTTAGCTTAGGGCAGAAACGCCCATGCTTTCTCCCTTGGGTCCTGTTGAATCAGCCTGGAAGAATATAGCAAGATTCCAGCGGGCTTAGCAAACAGCAAACAAGGAGTCTTCTCTAATAGAGTGAGTACTCATAAAAGGATGTTTAACCTGCATGAAGACACCCTATTGTTTTGACCTTCATGACAATTTGGTGTAAACTTTGAGCAAACATCTTCTTGACACCTATCATAGGGACTTGGTGGGAGGCACAGCCATTAATCAGAAAAGCCCCAGGAGACAGAGTTGCAGATGGAGCCCTGGAAAGATGACTTGGTCTCCTGCAGTTCTCTCTCTTTCTCTTCAAATTAAAACCCAAGGTAATCAAGAGGAAAAAAATTCCATTTGGTTCCTGCTTGCCTTCCAAATGAAGAGAATGTTTCAATCTGCTTATGCTAAGAGAGGTCAGGTATAGGATGCTATAGCTGTTTGTGTTTTAACTTCTCAGGCTCCATGTGAAAATGGAGCCCAGCTATGAAAGGGCCTCTTTCAAGGGACTCTAAGAGCAGGTAAAGCTGAGTGTACAGTGACAGGGCCAAGGCTAGGACTTTCCCAGTGTTACTGCTTGTTCTCTACATAGGCAGCCAGGGGTGATGTGTGAGCCCTCTGAGAGAGGTGCAGCTGCAGAGGTGGGAATTGAGTCCTAGTGGAGTAAGGATTGTGCTCCAATGTTGAAGGTTCCTTCTATGTTTGGTCCCAACTTGAGGCCACATAGACCAAAGGTTGAGAGTAAGGGCTCTTGACTCAGACTACCAAGTGTGTGAATTCTAGCTCTACTACTTGAGGGAAGGGACATTAACCTTGTGTGCCCTGTTTCTTTAGCTATTAAATTGGTTTAGAACCACTAATAACCAGCAATTCAAATTATTTCCAGGATTCATGTTGGATGTTATTATGATGAAGCCTGAAGCTTGAACAATCAGGTGAAGAGTCATTTCTTGTCCTGCGTTATTTCCGAGGCAGAAAGAATTAATTCTGTCAGGAAGGACTGGCATATTCTGGGTTAATGACCTGAGAGAAATAAAATTGAAAACAGAGATTTGGGATGAAAGTAGTCCTTTCACCCTTCCACAGTGAAAGTGAAAACATGAGTGCTTAAATTTTATAACTGGAGAAATAGATACTACTCTACCAAGGATTCAGTGAACTGGCAACATATGGAGCAGAAGAAAAGTGAAGGTTTAAAGCTGAGGGCTAGAAAGCACTTGTCATTCAAAGACAGTCTCCAGAAGGCTCTGTCAAAAGTCAGGGCTATGTGGAAATGTCTCTTATTTTCTCAACTTGATTTCTAAACCCCTAATATTAAGATTTCAGAGCTAAACTCAAATGTTGATTGAATTACAAGAGAAATTGAATTATAAGAGGAATTAGCTAACTCAAATTTAGACCTTCAATGGTGTTAGATGTTCTCAGTTTTCACAATGCAAAGTGACATGGTTTAGTTGAGTCAATAGCCATGGTATGTCCTTAGTTGTAAAAGGGGACCTATTGATTGCTGCTGCTAGCTATTGTAAGTAATCCTTTGCAATATGATTTTCTGCCCACTGTATGAAAACTTGCTTCTCCAAGAAAGCAGACATCCCCCCTTTGCATTGCAGATTAAGTAAAAAAAATTGTATTCGTCAAACTTAAGTTCTTTTTTTTTTGTCTTTAAATCACATAACATTTATTTCCCTTGAATATGAGATAAATGCTTACCCAGGTTATCTATGATTCAACATATGATATTTTATTAAGAATAAACACAAATACTGCATGAACAAGATATATAAGGTCTGTTAGTAAACCTGAGTGAGAACGCCAGTTTGTTAATGACATTCTGTGCAGATTCCTGGATGTCTGTTGACAAGTCACTTCTTCTGACTTGAAGAACTAAGCTTCATTTCTAATCCATTGCAGCTTTTTGTTGTTCTTCCCTTAGTATTTGTGCCCCCCTTAAAATAAATACTTTTTATTTTATTTTATTTAGACAATTTTCATGGGGTGACATTAATCAATTAGAATACATCTCAAGATCATTTTGACATTTGATTATGTTGTATACCCATTACCCAAAGTCAAAGCCCTCCATCTCCTTTTATTTGATTTTCTTTATGCCAATACCCTCTCCTACCTACCCTCTCTCCTCTCTTCCCCTCCCCCTGGTAACCACCACACTTTTGTCCATGTCCATGAGTCTCAATTTTGTGTCCCACCTATGTATGGAATCATACAGTTCTTAGTTTCTTCTGATTTACTTATTTCACTCAGTATAATGTTATCAAGGTCCATCCATGTTGTTGTAAACGATTCTATGTCATCATTTCTTATGGCTGAGTAGTATTCCATAGTATATATGTACCACATCTTCTTTATCCAGTCATCTATTGAAGGGCTTTTTGGTTGTTTCCATGTCTTGGCCACTGTGAACAATGCTGCGATGAACATGGGGCTGCATGTGTCTTTACATACCAGTGATTTTGAGTTTGAGGGGTACCCAGTAGAGGGATTGCTGGGTCATATGGTAGTTCTGATCTTAATTTTTTGAGGAACCACCATACTTTCTTCCATAATGGTTGTACTACTTTACATTCCCACCAACAGTGAATGAGGGTTCCTTTTTCTCCACAGTCTCTCCAACATTTGTTATTACCTGTCTTGTTGATAATAGCTAGTCTAACAGGTGTGAGGTGATATCTTATTGTAGTTTTGATTTATATTTCTCTAATAGCTAATGAAGATGAACATCTTTTCATATATCTGTTGGCCATTTGTATTTCTTCCTGGGAGAAGTGTCTGTTCATGGCCTCTTCCCATTTTTTATTTTACTGTTTGCTTATTTGTTGTTGTGTTTTATGAGTTCTTTCTATATATTAGATATTAGGCCCTTATCTGAGCTATTTGAAAATATCATCTCCCATTTAGTTGGCTGTCTGTTTTGCTGTCAGTTTCTCTTGCTGTGCAGAAGCTTCTTAGTCTGATGTAGTCCCATATTTATCTTTGCCTTCACTTCCCTTGCCTTTGGAGTCAAATTCATAAAATATTCTTTATGGCCAAGGTCCATGAGTTTAGTACCTTTGTTTTTCTCTATGTACTTTATTGTTTCAGGTCTTATATTTAGATTTTTGATCCATTTTGTGTTAATTTTGGTACAAGGAGACAAACTGTAGTCAAATTTTATTCTTTTGCATGTGGCTCTTCAGTTTTCCCAGCACCATTTATTGAAGAGGCTCTATTGTGTGTTCTTGGCTCCTTTATCAAAGATGATTTGATCATATATATGTGGTTTTATTTCTGGGCTCTCTATTCTGTTTTATTGGTCTGAATGTCTATTTTTCTGCCAATACCATGCTGTTTTGATTATCATGGCTCTGTAATATAATTTGAAGTCAGGTATTGTAATGCCCCCAGCTTTGTTTTTTTTCCTTAGGATTACTGTGGTTATTCAGGGTTTTTTATAGTTCCATATAAACATAATTTTTTGTTCCATTTCCTTAAGAAATGACATTGAAATTTTGATAGAAATTGCATTAAATTTGTATATTGTTTTGGTAGTATGATCATTTTGACTATATTTATTCTTCATATCGAAGGACAAGAAATATTTTTCCATTTCAGTGTATCTCTTTTGATTTCCCTTAACAATGTTTTGTCATTTTCATTATATAGGTCCTTTACAATCTTCGTTAGTTTATTCCTAGGTATTTTGTTGTTGTTGTTGTTGTTGTTGTTGTTGCAACCGTAAAAGGGATTATTTTTTTGAGTTCATTTTCTGATGTTTCATTGTTGGCATATAGGAAGGTAATAGACTTCTGTATATTAATTTTGTATCCTGTGACCTTACTGTATTGGTTTATTGTTTCTAATAGTCTTTTTGTGGAGTCTTTAGGGTTTTTGATGTACAGGATCATATCATTTGCAAAAAGAGAAACCTTTACTTCTTCGTTCCCAATTAAATGCCTTTTATTTCTTTCTCTTCTCTGAATGCTCTGGTTAGAACTTCCAGCATGACGTTAAATAAGAGTGTAGAGAGTGGGCAGCCTTGTCTTGTTCCTGATTTTAGAGAAAAAGTCTTCAGTTTTTTGCCATTTAATATGATGTTAGCTGGTGGTTTGTCATAAATGGCCTTTATTATGTTGAAATATTTTCCTTTTATATTCATTTTGTTGACTGTTTTAAACATAAAATAATGTATTTTTATCAAATACCTTTTCTGCATCTATTGATAGGATCATATGGTTTTTGTTCTTTGTTCTGTTAATATGCTGTATTATGTTAACTGTTTTATGTATGTTGAACCATCCTTGTGATTCTTGAATGAATCCCACTTGATCATGACAAATTTTTTTATTAATGTGTTGTTGTATTTGATTTGCTAGTATTTTGTTTAAGATTTTAGCATCTGTATTCATTAGAGATGTTGGTCTCTAGTTTTCTTTTTTTGTGTTGTCCTTGCCAGGCTTCAGTATGAGGGTTATGTTGGCCTCATAAAATGTGTTTGGAAATATTGCTTCTTCTTGAATTTTTTGGAAGACTTTGAGTAGAATAGGAACCAAGTCTCCTTTGAATGTTTGATAAAATTCACTAGTATAGCCATCTGGCCCTCGATTTTTATTTTGGGGGGAGGTTTTTGATAGTTGTTTCTATTCCCTCCCTGCTTAAGAGTCTGTTTAGGCCAGCGGTTCTCAACCTGTGGGTCGAGACCCCGGCGGCGGTCGAACAACCAAAACACAGGGGTCGCCTAAAGCCATCGGAAATACATATGTTTTGGTCGTTCGACCCCTGCCGGGGTCATGACCCACAGGTTGAGAACCGCTGGTTTAGGCTATCTACATCTTCATGATTCAGTATAGAAAGATTGTATTGTTCTAAAAATTTATCCATTTATTCTAGATTGTTATATTTGTTGGCATATAGTTTTTTATAGTATTCTACAATAATTCTTTGTATAGCTATGATACCTGTGGTGATGTCTCCTGTTTCATTTTGGATATTGTTATATGAGTCCTTTCTCTTTTTCCTTAGTAAATCTTACCAAGAATTTGTCAATTTTGTTGATCTTTTTAAAGAACCAGGTCCTTGTTTTATTGATTTTTTTCTATAGTTTTTCTGTTCTCTATTTCATTTATTTCTGCTCTGATTTTTATTATTTCCTTTCTTCTGCTGGTTTTGAGTTGCATTTGTTCTTTTTTTTTTAGTTCCTTTAGATATGATGTTAAGTTATTTACTTGGGCTCTCTCTTGTTTGTTCATATAAGCCTGTAGTGATATGAACTTCCCTCTTATTACTGCTTTTGTTGCATCCCAAAGATTTTGATATGTCATACTGTCATTTTTGTTTCTCTGTATGTATCTTTTGATTCTACTTTTATTTCTTCTTTGACACATTCACTTTTTAGAAGGATGTTAGTTAATTTCCACATTTTTGTGGGTTTTTTTTACTTCTCTTTTGCAGTTGAATTCTAGTTTCAAATCTTTATGGTCAGAGAATATGCTTGGTATAATTTCAATCTTTCTGAATTTTTTGATGTTAGTTTTGTGGCCCAACATATGTTCATTTCTTGAAAATGTTTCATGCACACTGGAGGAAAATGTATACTCTGGCATTTTGGGATGATATGTCCTGTAGATGTATATCATATTCAATTGTTCTAGTGTTTTGTTTAAGGTCAATATTTCTTTATTGATTTTCTGTTTGGATGAACACTCTAGAGCAGTGGTCCCCAACTCCCGGGCCATGGACCAGTATCGGTCCATGAGCCATTTGGTACCGGTCCACAGAGAAAGAATAAATAACTTACATTTTTTCCGTTTTATTTATACTTAAGTCTGAACAATGTTTTCTTTTTTAAAAATGACCAGATTCCCTCTGTTACATTCGTCTAAGACTCACTCTTGATGCTTGTCTCAGTCACGTGATACATTTATTTGTCCCACCCTAAAGGCCGGTCTGTAAAAATATTTTCTGACATTAAACTGGTCCTTTGCCCCAAAAAGGTTGGGGACCACTGCTCTAGAGCCATCAGCGGTGTATTGAGGGGAGCCCTCCAAATATGACAGTATTTTGTTGTTTTTTATTTTTAGATCAGTTAGTAGATGTCTTATATACTTTGGTGCTCCTTGATTTGGTGCATATATATTTGAAGTGGTATGTCTTCTTGATTTAATGTCTTCTTCTTCATAATAAAATGACCATCTTTGTCTCTGATTACCTTTGCTGTCTTGTAGTCAGTACTATTAGATATGAGTATGGCCACATCTGTTTTTCTTTGGATGCTATTTTCTTGGAGAATAATTTTCCAACCTTTCATTTTGAATTTGTTTTTATCTTTGTAGCTTAGATGTGTTTCTTGAAGGGAGCATACAGTTGGATTTTTTTTTTTGATCCACTCTGCTACTCTGTGTTTTTGTTTTTGTTTTTGTTTTTTTGGTTAGTTCAATTCATTTACATTTAATGTAATTATTGACACTTGAGGGTTTCCTATTCCTATTTTATATATTGCTTTCTGATAACTGTGTATCTTATTTGGTTCTTCTCTTTTGTTTTTTTGTCATTAGTTTTTGTTTGGTTGTATTCCATACTTCTTTTCTCTGTTTCTTCTTTTTTTAAGCCATGTATTTCTGTGGTGGTTTTTCTCAAGGGTGGTTACCATTAGGTAATAAAAAAGATATATATTATATTCATTGTAGTACATTATCTTGTGAGTGCTTCTGCACTCCATCCTCCTTTGCTACTGTTAATCTTTGTCTTCTCCCCTTTTTTGTTTTTGTTGTCACTGATTAATCTTGGGGTTTTTTTGTGATCTTTTGTAGGTTTTATTTGTAATTTTGTTTTGTTTTGTTCTTTGTATCTGGTTGGATACCCTCTTTGGTCTTTTCTGATTTAGGGGTTTCCTGGTGATAAATTCCCTCATCTTTTCTGTATCTGTGAATGTTTTTATTTCTACTTTGTATTTGAAGGATAGCTTTGAAGGATATAGTATTCTTGACTGGAAGTTTCTCTCTTTTAATATTTTAAATATTGGGGTCCCCTCTCTTCTGGCTTGTAGAGTTTCTGCTGAGAAATCTGATGATAGCCTAATGTGCCTTCGTTTATATGTTGTATTCTTCTTTTCCCTGGCTGCCTTGAAATTTTTTTCTTTGTCATTGGTTTGTGATAATTTCATTATGATGTGTCTTGGAGTAGGTCTGTTTGGGTTAAGGTAACTCAGTGTTCTGTTTGCTTCTTGGTTTGAGGTTCTAATTCTTTCCACAGGCTTGAGAATATGTTTGAATATGTTCTCTCTTCTCCTTCTGATATATCCATTATTCTTATGTTGCTCTTTCTGTGGAATCAGACAAATCCTGTAGGGCTTTCTCATTTTTTTAATTTTTGAGTCTCTCTCTTCTTCTCTCTGTAATGTCTCTAGTTGCCTTTCTTCTATGTCACTAATTCTATCCTCTATCTGGCCTGTTCTATTAGCTATGCTTGTTACCTCATTTTTCAGTTCATGTGTTGATGTTTTTATCTCTGTTTGGTTCCTTTTTATAGTTTTAATTTCCTTGTTGAAGTGTTCTTTTTGTTCACTGAATTGTTTTTTGAGCTCTTTATATTGCCTTTCTGTGCTTTCTTGTATTTTTCTGAGTATTTTTAGGACTTCAATTTTTAATTATCTATCACTTAACTCTAAGGTTTCCAAGCAATTGAAATTTTTTTCTAGAGATTTTTTTATCTTCTATCTGAGCTTCATCTCCATCTTTTGTATCCATGATATTTGATTTCTTTTTCCTTAATGGCATTTGAGAGTGGTATTGTTAATAATACTAATAAGAGATCATTTTAAAAATAAAATAAAAATTGAAAAGATACAGTAAAAAAATGAAAATTCTATAATGATAAGTGGAACAAAAACTACAGAGAACAGGGAGCAAGAACTGAGGGAAAATGACAAAGAGATAAAAAATAAAGTAAAGAACATGCAAAATGCCACAAAGAAAAATACAAATCCAAAATAAAATAATTTGTGGATAAATGACGATCAAATGAGAGAAAAAGAAAAAGAAAAAGAATTAAAGTGTTTGAAATGTAATCATAATAAAATAAGAATAAAAAACATGTCAACTATGGATAATGAAGTTCAAAAGGAAAAGGAAAGAATAAAACAGAAAGAAAATAAAATGACCAATGTGGAAAAAAAATAAGAAAAAAAAAGAAGTTATAAAAAATGTAATTTTTCCCTGGTTTTGAAAGGTAACTTCTTTTTTTTTTTGGCAGTTGGCGTTGTACTACAGGCTCTGCTGCTCTGGGGCTCTTGAGCAAAGATTTACTATTGTTTCACTATGGCAATGATGTAGGCTGGGCCTCAGTCCTATTGGTAGGTGGGGCTTATTAGGGTTTGGAGGATTCAACAATGAGAGACTCAGTTAGTTTTCTAGGTACCTCTTCTCACATCTCTCCCACCTGAGCTAGCAGCCTGGGGACTTAGCTGTCAGGTTCGCCCCAGCCACTGCTTGCAGAGCAAAAGGCTCTAAGAGCAGCCAAGTCCTTCCACCAGTACCACTCAAAGCACACTTCTGGGTAAGGCTGTGCTAACCAGAACTGCCAGCAAGAGCAGGCAGGGCTGGGAGCTGATTGCAGGTTTGGCACCTTTCTAAGGTCCAGTGGACAGGTCTAGCTTCTCTCAGTGTGCTGTGGGCTAGGAGCCAATTGCAGATCAGGCACCTTTCTAAGGGACCCTGGGTATATCTAGTACACCTCAGTGCTCCACAGGTCTAATCTCCACAGGCTTCTCTTTTGTGCCTTGTTTGATAGCCCGCAGCAAGCCATGTACACACACAGTCCCCACGACTTCCACAATGTGCATTGAGGTCTGCTACAGCCCACCTAGATGCACAATGCTGTGATCTCAGTCAGTGCTGGGAATGTAGGATTGCGCTTTGAGACCTGAATTGGCTCGCAAAGGTGCCCTGCCTGAACAGGTCCAGGCCTAAGGATCCCAGCCCTGTGCACTTCCCATTCTGTTGGTCAGGGAGCCGGGATTACACAGAAATGCTAGCTACAGCTCATGCAGATGTCTATTGCTGATAATCTTGGGCTCAGCTCTCCAGCCCAAGAGGGCACATGCCCATGCCAGAGATGCCAGGTGGAGCCACTCACACACTGCCCGCAATCATGGACCGAGGAGCACATAAAGTCACTCTGGCACCGGCCTCCACAGGCAGCTGGTACTGGCAACCTCCATTAGAGTCTGCAGCCTTTGCTAGCCCTGCGTCCACAATCTCAGGCCGATCTGTGTGCTCTCTCCTCTGCTTGATCATCTACCCCAGTGGTCAGCAAACCATGGCTCATGAGTCACATGCAACTCTTTGGCCCCTTGAGTGTGACTCTTCCACAAAATACCACATGCAGGCACTACCTCGATAAGGAATGGACCTTCCTATATAGTTTAAGTTTAAAAAATTTGGCTCTCAAAAAAAAGAAAAATTTGGCTCTCATAAGAAATTTCAATCATTGTACTGTTGATATTTGTCTCTGTTGACTAATGAGTTTGCTGAACACTATCCCAGCTTCTTCCCTCTGCCTCAGATCTTTGTTTCTCTCAGTTCCAGATGAAAGCAGCCCTTCCTCAGATCAGTGAGGAAAGTGAAGTACACCGTTCTCCCTCTTATTTCCTTCAGAATGGATTATATATTCAGCCACCTTTTCGCCCAATCATACCTTTGTCTGGTATATGTATATTTCAGGTGCTCCTGAGATTTTTTTTCTGTCACATCCAAACAGAAAATGTCTCTTTCCAGGGTTCAACACCTTACCCTTTTTCTCCCCTGGGACAGAATGTGATTCCTTTGACTTTGGCCTCAGTCTTCTCTTAATAAGAAAGAAAGCTTCCAAGAAAAAGAAAACCCATTACCACCCTCCTGAAGTAGTGCTAGCACAGAAGTGGGAAGGACCTTGGGCCTTCAGGATGTTGGGCTTACCTACACATCACTGGGACTCCCAATGCAGGACTTCTTACTGGGTAAATAATAAGTAATCATTTTTTAAGCCACTGTCAGTAGAATTTTCTAAGACTCATAACCTAAAGCAACCCAAATTGATATTTTGGCCTTCTTTTGTGTCTGGTTTTAAAGTTCAAAATTTGAAAAACAAATATAATGTTACCTATTCATCAACCATGCATCTTTGTTTATATGCAATTGTTCATTCCTAGGTAAATGTATAAAAAAATGTGTCTGCATGTAATTTTAGATAAACTAGAGTAAGCATAATTCCTTTGTCTCTGTCTTCAGACTAACTTACAATGAACCTCCCTTTTACCTCCAGGTAGAGCAAGGTACTCATAATACCTGTAAAAGTTGGAAGCACTGAAGAGGAATCAGATGCTAAGCCAATATAAATGCAGAAGAAAAGTGGTGGCAATTAGAAAGACAGAACCTATGGAAATAGGGAAGAGAGAAACCAATGAGACACTATCAATATAAAATTCTGCTTAGAAATTAGTATCCCTCTGGCAGCATTGTTATACACTGGGCAGAAGAACATTGTGGTTAGGTTATGCAAAGATGAAACAAGGGCATCCTGAGGTTGAAAAGACTCCAGAGCTGAGGGTTTGAGGACAGCATATGGCCTGACTATTGGAAAGCCTCCATGAGGAAGCATGGGAGGGATAAAAACAGGAAAGTCTTACTTTATTGGGTAAATTGGAATCCCAATGAAATGTCGCTTTTGGGAAAACCCAGTTTCCACGATTTGATTTTTTTTTTCTACCTGCCTCGCTGCGTGTCTCACCATGGCATGACAGAGATTCTGTGGAATGATAAGAGACTTATCTTCTTAAGAGAAGGTACATAATAGTAGGTCAGTGTAAATCAGAGCCAGGAGTGAATATGGAGCCTGGCTAGCACCTTTTTTTTCCGTGATGACAAAACAGTTTCTGGTTCTTTTTCACATAAAAGGTGCTACTAAAGTTGTGGATATTATTCCTGTCTGGGAAACTTTGAGAATTTGGCACTTTCCTTTTTCTCCTTTGCCCTGCTGTCTGGCTGATCTGTGGCTTATAACTTGTCTGCTTATAATTAAAGTCCTCATGGAATCCAGGCAACCAGCTTTTCAGCCCAGGTGTGCACATAGACATGCTGTGCCCATCTTTGAGATGAATATTAACGAATGCTGAAAAAGTCAACCATTCCCTTCTTTTCTCATCTTGTCTCCAATACATATTATATAACTTTTGCTCAACATCCTCTTCCACACACTCTTCTGATTATACTACTTTAGCCACTAAGAAATACTCTGGTGATCAATCTGAAGTTAAAGTTACTGACATTTAATTGATTGTATTATAAAAGGTTATAAACCTATTTCCACTTTTTTTCCCTTTCTCTTGGAAATGTTGATGTTATGAGCTACATTATGACCATTGATAATTCTTCATTTCAAAAATATTAAGCCCTGGCTGGTTGGCTCAGCGGTAGAGTGTCGGCCTGGTGTGCGGGGGATCCGGGTATGATTCCCAGCCAGGGCACATAGGAGAAGCACCCATTTGCTTCTCCACCCCCCCCCCTCCTTCCTCTTTGTCTCTCTCTTCCCCTCCCGCAGCCAAGGCTCCATTGGAACAAAGATGGCCCCGGGCGCTGGGGATGGCTCCTTGGCCTCTGCCCCAGGTGCTAGAGTGGCTCTGGTCACGGCAGAGTGATGCCCCTGAGGGGCAGAGCATCGCCCCCTGGTGGGCAGAGCGTCACCCCTGGTGGGCGAGCCGGGTGGATCCCGGTCCAGCGCATGCGGGAGTCTGTCTGTCTCTCCCCGTTTCCAGCTTCAGAAAAATGCAAAAAAAAAAATGTTAAAGAAAATAAGTGATTTGTCCCCATAGGATACTCTGATGAGAAATAAAACCTAGAAATAAGACAGTGAAACTCCATCATACTTGGCACAGTACCTGATTAGGTCAGTGGTTTCCCACTCTCACCACTGGCGCCTCGTTTTCAACTGCACCTCAACCACCCATTCATACATGACTGCACTTAAAGAGATATTGGCTGCTCTTCTTAGAGGAGCTCTCAATCTCCTCTGTCTCTCTCTTTGTCTCCCTCTCATATCTATTCCTATCTCTATCATCTCATCTTCCTTTTCCCTTCTTCTCCTTTTGTTATTTTTGTTCCTATTATGATACTTAAAAGCCCACATTAAGTAAAGAAAAAATCTATCACTGAACCTGATTACACATAAATGACTCAAAAGATTTGAATTTGAATTTTCTAGGGAAAAGAAAAGTTAAATGATAATTTTTTTGCTTTAAGCTGTGTCAATGTTGTTTCCATGGTGGTGGTTATTGTAATAGAGAATTTTTAATTATGTTTAAGATAATTTTAAAAAACAGGTTAAAAAAAGTTTAAATCATCTAATGTAACCTTGGACATCAGCAGCATTTGTTTTTATGAGTGAAGTGAAAGTAAAGAGACAAGCAATACTGGTTTGTATTTTATAACTAATAATGTTGAGAATAATTAGCTGTCATTGAAGAATCAACCATAAACCAATCAGTAGAATGAATGCAAAACACTTTCAATAAACTTTACTTATGAATTCTGACAGAAACAGACATTTAGCAATGGTCATAATTATGGTCAATATTTTAAATCATTAATCTTTACTAAAATGTGGTTAACCTGCTTTGTACAATGCAAGCTAAGTTTATTGAGAAAATGATGAAACTGGTAGTATATTTCTTTATATATTAGAAATAAAATTTTAAGTTTTTGTTAAATTCTTTACTCAGAATTTTTATTCATAAGTATACATGATCCAGTGAAAAAGAAGATGCTTGTTCTTTATTAATTTGAAACTAAAAAAAGAAATATCAAAGTCACCAAAATAATTTTAAATGTAATGTGATTTGTGCATATCTATACGTTTGCTATTTTTTTTTTAATTTTATATTTTTAGAGAAAGGCTAGGAGAGAGAAAGACAGGAACAGCAAGCTGTTCCTGTATGTGCCCTGACTAGGGAATTGAGCCAGTAACCTCTGCGCTCTGGGAGGATGCTCCAACCAACCAAGTTGTCCAGCCAGGGCTCACCTCCTAATGATTTTTAGAGAGACAGGGGGAGGAAGAGAGAGAGAGGAGAAGAGAAAGGGAAGCATTTGTAGTTTCGCTCAGTCGTGCAATCATGGTTGCTTCCCATGTGTGTCCAACTGAGGATCGAACTCACAACATTGTTGTTTAGGGACAATGCTATTAACTCATTGAGCTAACTGTCCAGGGACTATATTTTTTATTAAACTAGGTTTGAAATCCTTAACTTCTTAAAATCAAAGGAGAAAATATAATCTTTTAAATGTTATTATAATTTCTTGAATTTCAGGGAAATTATTAAAATTAATTTAGAGTATTTCACACATTTTCATAAAGGAAAGATTTTTGATACACATTAAAATGCAATGTGTGTCAAAAATCAATTTTATTTTTTGCTTTTTACAGGTGAAAAATATATATTTTAGTGCAAAATAAAAGAAATATTAAAGTCATAAGGGACTGTAATAAAACAAGGCTTTCAATGTTTACCTGAAAAATAATTTTAAGCATAAAATGCAATATTGTTT
Organism: Saccopteryx bilineata; assembly: GCF_036850765.1. NCBI lineage: Eukaryota > Metazoa > Chordata > Mammalia > Chiroptera > Emballonuridae > Saccopteryx > Saccopteryx bilineata. Next base: position 157,961,352 of record NC_089492.1, read on the forward strand.
AGGTGTTTCAGTTATAGGAAATGTTTGTTATTTGCAGTTCTCCAACTGAAAGACCAATGAATGCTCTGAACAGAGTTATGTATCATGTATAAAGTGTGTGTGTGTGCAGGGCAGGGGGTGGGGATGTTAGGCTCAGCTTTAACACTTCTGTATTTGTTTGATTATTACAAGGACAAATAACATATAAGTTACAATGTTCATTTAAAAACACATTCCCAAATCATTTGAAAAATTATAGACTCAATCTTCTTAATTATATAGTTAACTCCTAGTTGTAAGGCATTCTGGCTATAATTTACTTACTCCTAAATCTTTGACAACAAATCTTTGGATTTTCTTGCATGTTTCTGTAAAGTGTATAATTCCAAGACAGGACTAAGGCTTGTTAATCCCATCAGAAGTAGGTATATTTTACCAACACAGGGCATGGCATTTTGGTCTGACAATGTTTAGATACTTATTTTTAATATATTTGAGAAGGATCTTTAATTCAGACTTTATAGAAAGTTTATACTCCCACTTGAAATGGCTCAACATACAATATGAAAATGATATGAAATTTACTAATAGCTTAAGCATTATTTTATCCTAGACACTATAGGTTTTATCTAATAGTTCTGCTATTACTAGAATAATGATATAGATGCACCAAGGTATTGGTTCCACCTATCATTAACTGTGTGTCTTTTTGTCATTTGTTGTTGGTTTCCTTCTCTCCCTAGATGCCTTCCATTCACTATCATATTTGCTGCAAGTAAAATTAAAATAATTACCTGTACACTAGTACCTTGAGATACGAACCTACCAACATACAATTTTTTTTAAGATACGAGCTGCGACTTGGTCCATATCTTTGTTCGAGATCGAGGGAAATTCCGAGATACAAGTCGTGATTTGGGAAGCTGCAGCTAGTTGGCACGTTGGCACATGGGTCCAGTATCAGCAGTTTGATATACAAGTTGACTGACTTACGAGCTCGGTTACAGAATGAATTAAATTCATATCTCAAGGTACCACTGTACTTAAAAGAGAAGCTTTTAAGACCATTTTTATTTTCACTGACTGAACTAGCTCAAATTTCAAAACTGCGTTTCTTCATTAATTCATTACTCTTACATCTGCTGATCTTGACTTGTATGAACTATTTTTCAGAGTTGAGCAATTCTGGATATTACTTTGAAAGTATATCTGTGAATTCTCCACTGTCAATCAGACAGGAATGTTGTCTCTTTACCATGCTGTCCAGAGAAGTCCCACCCGTTATTCTGGTCTGGCAGATCCCAAGTCCGCTCTCCCAGATCATAGACCCTGTTGTTGCTCCTGACACACAGAGAATACTCCCTGGTTGAAGCTGTCCCAAAATTTATTACCTTTAAAATAAATTTTCTTCATTTTTACATTATTTTTAAATTGTGTCATAATACAACATAAAATATACCACCCTAACATTTTTAAGTGTACAATTCCTCACTACCTCCTCTACCAGCCCTCAGTGACTTCCATTTTACTTTTCCCCTTTGCAATGCTTTCCTACTGCTCACTTTCCATCACTGTACTATGAAGAACACAGTAAAGGGAATACACAGTTCTAAAAAATACTCTCTAAAGTGGGTCACACTTACAGGTCTGAGACAGTACAACAGTAATGATGAGCTCCAATTAACTCATACAAGGGCCAGCACTGAGTCCCCATGCATTATTTGGTGGCAGAGAGTGAGACAAGATCTTTTATATTTTCCAGATGTCATTCTGTCCCCCTTCCACAACCCAGACCACACCCTCCACTCTTGTCTTCTGTCTTCACATGAGAAAAATATGACCCCCCCAAACCGTAGTATTTTATATATACAAGCCACATTTTTCTTCTCATGGTATTTCTTGACTATAAAATTATAATAAAGTGTTCTGAAAACTATTTAATATTTTATTTATTTAAAATTATTATTGTATGGCCGTGCCAGTGGCTCAGTGGATAGAGTATCAGCCAACCCTATGGAAGTTCCAGGTTCAATTCCCGGTCAGGGCACACAGGAGAAGTGGCCATTTACTTCTCCCCCTTTCCCTCTTGACTTCTCACAGCCAGTGGCTTTATTGGTTCAAGCACTGAGGATAGCTCAGTTGGTCTGAATGAATGTCTTAGGCACTAAAAATTGCTCTGTACTCAGGCCTTGGTCCTAGATGGTGTTGCCAGGTGGATCCCAGTCAGGGTGCATGCAAGAGTCTGCCTCACTATCTCTCCTCTTACTTACCCCCCCCAAAATAATAATAATACATTATTATTTTATGAGAAGCAATAAATAAAACAACTGAAATGAAGTAACTTCTCATCTCTCTTCTTTCCTCCATCTGTCCCTCTCTTTCTAAAAAAAAATCATTTCAGATGATAAAATTTTTATTAATTTTGTAAAAGCAGATTTTTTTACAATTACATAATCTCCTATTTCATTCATTCAGTTTATAAAAATATATATTAAGTGGTGTTTGGCATATATATGCATTAAATATGCCATTGTTTTCTTTTTCATAATATTTAAGCAATAATAGCACTTTCTGGATTAAGCATATGTAGGTGAGAGAAAGAATAGTAGAAGAGAAGAAAATAGTTATATCAATGTTAGGTATTCTATATTTCTTTGCCTATTATTATTTTTCTGATATCCTATAGCATTGCAACAAGACTCTTAATGTTAATTAAGATCAATGCTATAATTAAAACCGACATAATATATCTATAAATTAAAAATGTAACTTGGAAAAGAAATCAGTATGAAATACTGACAAATATTTACTTGGAATATGTGTGTAACAAATAGGTTTTATATAATCCTAATAATGGTGTGTTTAATTGTACAAGTGACAATGCCGTCATTTAAGATCATCAATAAATTTTAAAACAGTGGAGTCATTAAAAGTATTACAGATAAAGATATAGTTAAAACAACGAAGTTATTATGTTTTAATTTATTAGCCATTGTCTGTATCATATTATTTTTGTACCACATTTATATCAAAAGTCATTTTTCTATGATATCAAAGTGACATTACCATATACTCTAAAAAATATAATATGTTAATTTTTTGGGTAAATTCACAGTCTTCTATATCTTTTTAGGAAAAATTTTTTTTGTAGATATTTTAGTTGTAAAGCAGCATTTGCCAATCTGGTTTGATATAAAATAATGAAATCTTCCATGTGATTATATAGATACCTATGATTTCTTAGCTCACTTAAGGACATCAAATTCAAATACACCCAAACAATATCAGCAATATTTTAGGGATATGTTTTTCAAATGTCACTTTTTTTGTGTTGAAAGTTTTAGACAAATAATATTTAAAACTTAAACTCCATTTGATTTTTTAAATATTGTACAAAGAATTTGTATCTTCTTTCATATATCTTAGGTCAGATTCAAATTTAATGGTGGAAGTAGTATTTTCTTTGATTAACATAGATTGATTTTGCTCAAGATAAAATAAAGGGGGCATCTATTTTTCCTTAAGAGTTTGGTTTATGTTTCTCTACTAACCCAAATCACTCAACTAACAATCACCCTCATTTCACTTGAAACAAATTTGTAAAACAATTTTTTAAAGGTTATAATTATGATTGTGTGTGTTTCTATGAAACACAATAGGAAATTAACTCAAAGCACTGATAAAATAAAATCACATTTCATTATGTCAGACAATGATTCTTGTCATGAAATGATAATGTCAAAACACCTCCCTTAGTTTATAAGGATAACTGCAGCTGAGGCTGGACTTGCTTTTTCTCCATTTAAGAAACACTTTTTATGAGTTTGAGGAGGAATTAGTTTTTTGAAAGTAATTTTTTTTACTCAAATCAAATTAAGTATCCACATATTTTATTCATCATTTCTACAGTGCATATTGACTTTTTCCAAAATAAAATTTAGTTTTTATTTTTTTCCTTTTTATTGAATTTATTGGGGAGACATTTGTTAATAAAACTATACAGGTTTCAAGTGTACAAATCAACAACACATTATCTGTATACTGCATCCTGTGTTCACCACCCAGAATCAAGTCTCTTTCCCCCACCATTTATTCTCACTGTTTATTTTTTTAAGCTTCCCACTAGGATGTCAGAAACTGTGTTTTCAGAAATAAAAGTATCCACATTATGCTAATTTAGGTTCCACTGGTAGGTAAATTCTGTTTTATAAATTATATACTCTTGTCAGAAGTCATAATGTGTTTGAATAACTTAGTGAAAATTGTCACCAAGTTTTAAAATCATGTGCCTTATATGCCATTATAGATTCAATCCAGGGGTTATAAATGGACATATATTTATTTTATGTGTGTGTGATTATTTTATCACAGGTGTTATCTAGTGAAACCTAGATGCAATTGTAATTTTCATGTGTATTTTGATAAAGTTTTGCATTTTATAAATATATTTTAATTTTCAGGTTTAATAAAATATGTTAAATAGTATTAGTTGCGGTATATTTTAGTGCCAACAAGTTTGTTTCCTACAAAGTTGGAATTTTCCTAACGAGTAAAATAAATATACATGTTTTCACAAAATTATTAAAATATCAAAAATTAAAATAAAAAAGAGATTTGATGTATGAAAATCATTTGCCATTCATTAAGAAGAAAAGCATTTCCAATCTTCATTAACATGTCACAAACTGAAAAACAGAATGTGGTCTCATTGAAATTGAGAATATTTACAAATATTGAAATACTGAATAATGATTTTTGAATGTGAGCTAAAAAAACAATCTAATAGTTCAAATTTGCTACTTAAACCATCAAAAGAAATCTGGAAAATAATTGAAGGCATACACCAACATAATCATTTTATTAGAGAAAAAAAATGTATTACATTTTCTTTCCAGCCATTCTTGATAAAAGATCAGATTTCAGTTTAAAAAACACACACATAAAAGTATGTCCTATACACAGCAGCTGGGTTTGGTGCTGATTTGATTTTACTTTTCGGAATGACCAGTACTGCTGCAAGAGTAATCTTTGATGTTATAAAAAGTGGAAATATCAAAGTGAAGAGCTAAATCTGTTTGTTTTTCAAACATATTAATCTTGTCAAGTTAATACAGCAAGATCAATTCTTGAAATTTTTTCCAGAGCCTGTTCTCCATTTTATCCAAAATATGAAACCACTTAGGGTGGATAAAGAAATGTGAATGACTTTAGAAAAATATCCTAAGTTATATATTGGCTAAATATATTTTTAAGTGGCCCAAGCAGACTGAATTGGCAAGGTCAGAAATAATCCGTTGTGTAACTATTGGCGTTGGTCATATGTGCTCAGCGCATATTGTATGGCAGAATGAAAATCTCTAGGAAGGATTATTTTTTATTATTTGACTGAGTTTCAAACCTCTGACAGTAACAAATAGAAATTGCAACAACCCCCCAAAATTTGTTGGGGCTAATTTTAATATTAATGAATTCTTTACAACCTCAGTTCAGTGGTTTCGATTAAGCTTTAATTAGTAGCCAGAGGGGAATCCAAAACAAAAATAAGGAGTTGAATTGCTAATTAAGTTAGTTTGATGAGGTAAAATTTTAGTAAAAGACTGGATGTTGTTAGCAATGCAAGTTCTGACAGCTAAATATACTAAAGATTATCATTATTGTAACTAACATTCTATATTACCACCAGCTCTCTCCACAGAGCAGACAATAGTTTATTGTTTTTGTGTTTCAGTACTGGAATTAAAGCCTTGTTAATAAGAGAGTGGTGTATGGGGACAAAAGCCCAAAACAAGTTCATGAAACTTTAACTTTGGTTATAAATTAACTAGTTATTATACCCACTGAAGATATGTATCCATTAACAGTGTTTTGTCCTTCACTGGAATTTCTGAAAGATCTCATGTTTCAAAAACAAATGTGAAGGAATTTGTTTTCTACTGTTGACAGTGATATTTTTATTTATGTCCAGGTCCTGAAAAGCTTCCAAATTTCCACAACCTTGTAATGAATTTGAAATGTAAACAAAGAACTGAAAACAAGGAGAACCCTATTCTAAAATAAATAAACCTTCTTTTAGAACTTTAATGATACTTATTGTATATAAATAATGCTTGACAATTTTTTTATTTGAATCCTGTCAATAAAGAGGTTTTATTTTAAAAAAACAACTTGGATTATTGTTATTTCAAACCTGGGAATTAACCCTTTATTATCTTTGATTATTCCTAGTGTAGTATACGTGTTTTCTTTGGACCCCAAAGACTACTCATTATCCCTTCCAAAGCTATGTGATAATGGGATTTGGCCAGACTGCACAAAAGATAGGTAAACCAACATTCTCAAGATTGTGGAGAATGTAATTTGATTTCTTCATACTCCAATGTTTTCTATAATTTGTATTTTATCTTTTTGCTTAAGGTTTTGAAGTCTACAAACCTGATAACTTATGGCTATGAGAAGACAGAAAAATAAATGATATTGTTTCTGAGGTATTAAATATAAGCCTGGCCATCAGAAATGCATGGCACTCGTGAATCATAATCAGGTACTTTGATTTAACACTTTTTTTTTTATAATAAGGTGGCTGCCATATGTTGGAAAATCTATCTGCCTTTATCTGAGGGGCTCCATACCTCTGTAACAAATCCAAAATCTCATTTTATAATACCTTAAATCTACCCATTGTAATGTAGCCCCAGAAGTGTAAATCCGCATCCAATTTTGCTCATGAATGTAGCTGGCAGATTACCTATAGTATCATTAAAAACAAACAGGAAGCAGTGAATTAGAATGCAGCGAATCTAACAAAAATAACTTTCAGTAAATCTTCTTTTAATGCATAGTTTACAATTTTCTTCTCCTTAGCATGAAACTGATTAAGATCCTCCTTCTAAGGAATATTTTCCCCCTAACATCAGGTATTGTTTAATTCCCCAATACTTGACAAATCAGAATTTCAGTGCTGCAAATGTGATGCTTGTTTAGCAGTAGAGTATTAATAATTTATCTATTTGAATGTAGAATAGGTTCTAATTATGGTATTTCACATGATGCAGCAACTGAAGGCACTTTCTCTTAGAGGTAGAGAGAAATAAATCTTCAGTGTTAGCAAGTCATTGATATCTGCTGGGGAAACTCAGAAACTGATACACATTGTTAAATAGTTTCATCAGTTGTCACTTAAGAGTCACAACTCAAATAATTAAATATTAGAAGTTACAATATAAACAAGTAATGAAATGAAGACCAAAAAAATAGAAATAGAGAAAACTTTTCATTAAGTCATCACTATTAGTTTCTAAAGATAAACACTATTCTAGATGGCTATAAAATCCAGGATGAGGACTAATCTACAGCAGTGGTAGTCAACCTTTTTATACCTACCGCCCACTTTTGTATCTCTGTTAGTAGTAAAATTTTCTAACCGCCCACTGGTTCCACAGTAATGGTGATTTATAAAGTAGGGAAGTAACTTTACTTTATAAAATTTATAAAGCAGAGTTACAGCAAGTTAAAGCATATAATAATAATTACTTACCAAGTACTTTATGTCAGATTTTCACTAAATTTGGCAGAATAAATCTTTATAAAACAACTTACTATAGTTAAATCTATCTTTTTATTTATACTTTGGTTGCTCCACTACCACCCACCATAAAAGCTGAATGCCCACTAGTGGGCGGTAGGGGCCAGGTTGACTACCACTGATCTACAGCTTTTGATTTTTAAATAAAAAATGTCTTTCAAAAAATCGCATGCTATAATCAGTTTTAGATGAGTGGGAAAAAAAACAATATAATGAGAACATAAACACTCTTATTTAAATGTCTCACTCATAATCCATGGTTGTGTTTCTGAGACACCAAGTTAATTAGTTCAGTGAGTCAGCATCAAATTGAAATAACAACAATCAGAAAAGTCAAATAAAATTGCCATTCAAATAATTTGTAAAAAGCTACTGAAGGCCTTATTTTATAAGTAAATTATTTTCTGGTATTAGTGTAGACAGAAATCTAAAAAACAAAAACTAATTTTGAATGCAGAAATGGATATTATTTTACTATTTCTTGATTACAAAATATCTCTACAAACTTAGAGTTTTGGGGGGTTTTTTCCATTAGGATATTAAAGGATATTACTTCAAGTAGGTTTTCCTCACCTTACAAGAATACTCCAACTTCAACCCATGAAATCAAACAGAGATGATCTCAGAAAACATATATTCTTGGACTTAGATGCAAAAAATATTTAAAATATGATAACTCTGCAATGATATGGGATTTATTTTTATATGCTTTTAATATTTTTTCACTTGTGAAATTGCAACTTTCTGCGTTATTCATAAATATAACTGATGAGAAATGGATAAAAATTATACACCAATTAGAGAGAAAAAAAAACCTCAAATGTGTATCTCAACTCAGCATGTTGGAAATAACTGTGTGGGGGCTGTTCTACCTCCTGTCTGCTCAGGGCCCAGAGGTCTCACTGCAACACCAGACGGCTTGCTGCTTATCCTTGTGACCGAATTCCATCAAATCCTCTGAGTAAACTTGGAAAAGTAGATTAACTTTTATGTTAAAGTGTCTTCTCAGGATCTGATTGTTTTCACCTTTTTTTTTTTTTTTTTACAGAGTCAGAGAGAGGGATAGACAGGGACAGACAGACAGGAACAGAGAGATGAGAAGCATCAATCATCAGTTTTTGTTGTGACACCTTAGTTGTTCATTGATTGCTTTCTCATATGTGCCTTGACAATGGGGCTACAGCAGACAGAGTAACCCCTTGCTGGAGCCAGCAACCTTGGGTTCAAGCTGGTAAGCTTTGCTCAAAGCAGATGAGCCTGCACTCAAGCTGGTGACCTCAGGGTCTCAAAATTGGGTCCTCCACATCCCAGTTCGATGCTCTATCCACTGCGCCATCACCTGGTCAGGCTGTTTTCACTTCTTTTTTTAACAGAGACAGAGAGTCAGAGAAAGGGATAGACAGGGACAGATAGACAGGAATGGAGAGAGATGAGAAGCATAAATCATCAGGTTTTGGTGGGGGGGTTGTGTGTTTTTCTGAAGTTGGAAACAGGGAGGCAGTCAGACAGACTCCCACATGCACCTGACTGGGATCCACCTGGCATGCCCACCAAGGGGCGATGCTCTGCCCATCTGGGGCATTGCTCTGTTGCAACCAGAGCCATTCTAGCGCCTGAGGCAGAGGCCATGGAGCCATCCTCAGTGCCTGGGCTAACTTTGCTCCAATAGAGCCTTGGTTGCGGGAGGGGAAGAGAGAGATAGACAGGAAGGAGAAGGGGAGGGGTGGAGAAGCAGATAGGCACTTCTCCTGTGTGCCCTGGTCAAGAATCGAACCTGGGACTCCTGCACGCCAGGCCGACACTCTACCATTGAGCCAACCAGCCGGGGCTAATCATCAGTTTTTTGTTGTGACACCTTAGTTGTTCATTGATTGCTTTCTCATATGTGCCTTGACCATAGGCCTTCAACAGACCAAGTAACCCCTTGCTCAAGCCAGTGACCTTGAGTCCAAGCTGGTGAGATTTGCTCAAGCCAGATGAGCCCGTGCTCAAAATGGCGACCTCAGGGTCTCGAACCTGGGTCCTCAGCATCCCAGTCCGACACTCTATCCACTGCGCCACCACCTGGTCAGGTTGTTTTCACATTTTTAAAAGTGGAGAAGTCATTCAGAAAAGAAAATGATAGAAATCTTTCTATTACATTTTAAATGATTAGATGATACTTTCCTGCCAATAACTTGTTAAGGAATAGAGAAATTAAGAAAAATGAACACTTTTGCTTTCTACTTGTCATCTAGCTGTGTAATTCTACAAGAAGCAAATATTTTCTTCTTCTGTAAAATTTTATTTTTAGGTTCCTAGAGTAGGAGCTCTTCTTTGAGAAAAGAGAACCTACATGAGGTTTTGAGTATTTTGAAAATAACAGAGCTGCCTGCTGCTTAGCTTTAATGCTTACTTAATCTGTCCTTAAGTAAATAAGACAGCAGAGCATGCAAAAAGCATCTGTTAAACATAATCACCTGTTTTGTGAAACTACCACCACAGGTATTACATTTTCTACAAAGTGATCGCAACAAGAATATTGATTAGTAGATCCTGTTGTTTTTTAGAGATTTAACTTTCTTCTATTTTAAAGGTTTATTTAGTCTATAGGATTTACTGGGAGCTGAGGAGCCTAGGATTAAGGCTCTGTCTCATGGACTTGGATCTCTTTTATTAATACTGCATTTATTTATTTATTTTTTTAACATGTGTCATTGCATTTTATCTCCCAACTACAGGAAAGAATGATGTTATGTTGGGCAGATAAAATATATTATGCTCATTTTGTTAAAGATGGTGCTGCCCACGTAGGAGCCCGTTGCCCAGGTGATATTAATGAGTGTTGAGGGCGGGCTGTTGGCAGGCAGGATCCTTGTAGCCTGGGGCTTGGTTTTAGGACTAAGTCTTTCCCACCCTTTTTGATGTGGGGTGGTACAATCCCATCATGCCTCTGATAAGTGACTTTGTATTAGAGACTTCTCTATTTTGTATATTGGGTTAAAGGTTTTGATTTCTACACTATAAAATGGGGGCAGACCAGGAGCATGCTCTCTTGGTTCCTGAGATTAGCATTAGAGAGGAGAGCAGAGAAAGGCCATGTGGAGGAGGCCAGGAGAAGCAGCCAAGATGGTGAAATGCTGAGTGAGAAGCCAGTTTGTGCAGAGTTTGCACAGGGAGAAGGAAGGAGATGGGGAACAGAGGTGAATAAATCTGGTGAGCTAGAAATCTTTGATTCTAGGAAAACAGATAAGTCAGTAGCTTTGTGACTGCTGAATGAGTGGGTTTTGAAGCACAGTGTGTGTTTTTACTTGCCTGCTGGGTGCAAGCTAGGATTAAAGATGATGGCCCACCAGTTCGTGGCTCTGTTGTTTCATTACTGTCTGTCCAAATCCAATGCGAACCTGCATGGGCCAGGTGGCTGTGATGGTGGCCGAGGATACTGGCTTTACAGGTTAGCTTCTCTTAAGCACTTTCTGGTGCCTAATTCTGTGCTAAATCTTTTCAAAGAATCATCCTATGTCACTTTCAAGTAATCTCTTTAGAGAAATTTTTGTGTCAGAGCTTAGAAATTATACTCAAGAACAGGCCAACATGCTGCAGCAGCCACCATGGGAGACATCTAGCTCTGAGCCTTGTCTGAAATGGTCATAGAGTGGCCCTTAATGGCAGTTACCCCAATGTGGCTGCCCAGAACTTCACAGTAAGGTCTACCCTACACGGAAGAGGAGGGAAAGGAGGCGGTGCCTCGAAAGGAGAGTGTATGACAGATTTTCTTGGCAATGTGGTGGTAAAGGTGGAAATTAAGCCTTTACAAAGATTTTGTTTGCTATTCTATTTTGATATCACAGGAAAAAAGATAGAGTCTCTATAGGCTGATTGGTTTTCCTAATCATTGTGAACAGTGTCTGGCACATAGTAAAGAGTTCATAAATACTCGTTGCTGAATAAATGATTAAATAAATAAAGCACCTCTCTAGAACCCACTGACTATGCACCACCCACCCCCACAGAACACCAAAGTTAAGGATCACCTAAATGTGCCTGGAGAATCAGGATGGAGCACAGGGAGCAGCAGAAGAGGTATGTATCTCTGAGTGATATAGATTGCCAAGTGACAAGAATACTGCACAGGAGAAGGGAGACTTGGCCCTGGCACAAGACCCCTTGGGCAAGATGATGCCCTCTGAGGTACCCTGCTTCCATGCACAGTGCTGCAGACAGGTGAGGTGTGAGCAAGGCACCTGACTTGGCTTAGGAAGCAGACTCGTTGACTTGGGACTCCATCACAAACAAGCCACATCTTTTGAGTTTTATTCTTCTCAACGAATACAGAGAAACAAAGTTCATACCTCAAACAGGTTTGGAGGACTGCTTGAGAAAAATATATAGTGAATTAGTTATATAACCACGCTCAATGTGGGTAAAGATTCTCCTCATCAACATTTACTTGAGGCTAAAGAGCCTGGGATTAGAGTCTTCTTTTATACATTTGAATTCCTTTCCCAGGTATGCTTCTGGCAAGTTACCAAACCTCAGTCTTCTCATTGAGTTAAGCAGGTGATATTGTAGCACTTAGCTCTTGAGCTTTTTGAAGATGCAATGAAAGAATGGCCTCCCCATGCCACCAGCAGGCAAGGAGCAGGTCCTGTGCACCAGGCATTGGCTGGACACTAAGCCATGGGCATGGATCACCCTCAAGGTGCTTGATGCAAACTGGGGTGTGGGACCATGGGAATGTTATTACCAGAAATAATGATAGAGAAAGAGTGTGGATGCAAGTGCCATGAGCATGAAGGGGTTTTACCTTGCCATCCATTTGCACTCTTCCATCATTTTCACCGCTGGGACATACTTAAAATAAGCCATCACCTGGGAAAGGAGAGCAGTTTACCCCCTCCCCTCATCCCCGCTGTAGCAATGTAGGATTCAGAGTAGTTGTCCTTTTCCTGCAGAGGGAACCCTTCATTGGGAAAACCAGTGACAATTCTTTTTCATCAAGGACTTCTTAAGGAATAGCCTTCATTTCTTCACTTGCTCCAGCCTCTGTTTGGATATTCACATTCAGCGGCAAGCTCACTCAAGGCAATAGTGCAGTGAACGTCCTCACTTAGCCTTCAGCTTACCCCAGAAATGCATCTTCTGACAGTTACTTTTTTTCTCTCCAAATGTGCATAAAACAGGCAGGAAGAGAAGACTGTCAGCATCCTCACCAATAGCTCTCATAACCTTATGGGACTCTTCTCTGGCAGAATGTCAGTGTTGTAAGAAAAACTATAGGGAGAAAGGAAACAGGAGGAAAGAAGCTCTGGAGAAATGAGACTCGATGTCTACCTCATACTTCCAAACATCGACTGACAAAGCCTTTCACCTACATGCAAACTGTGATTACTTAATAAACAAGCACAATGGCTATCAATGTTGTTCTTTTTCAAAACAGCCAGAGCATCCTTGTAGACAATTTTCTGAAAACTTAAAGCAACTGACACCAGTATTTTAAAGCTGCGTGGACAACAGGTTAGAGAGAAATGCTGAAGTCTATGGTGGGCTTTATTGTCCCTTAACTAGCTGTTGGGCAGATAAAATATATTACGCTCACTTTGTTAAAGATGGTGCTTGCTGCCCACATGGAAACCCATCGCCCAGGTGATGGTATTGGTTGCCCTTATGCTTGGAATGAGAGTGATTATATTAATGTGTATTGAGGGTGGGCTTGGGACTAAGCCTTTCCCACCCTTTTTGCTGAGGGGTGGTGCACTCTCATGAGAAATCCCATTATGCCTCAGATAAGTGACTTTGTATCAGAGACTTCCTTGTTTGTGTATTGGATTAAAGGTTTTGATTTCTGCACCATAAAATGGGGGTAGACCAGGAGCTTGCTCTCTCTAGGTTCCTGAGATTAGCATTAGAGAAGAGAGCAGAGAAAGGCTACCTAGAGGAGAGGAGAAGCAGCCAAAATGGCAGAGTGCTGAGGGAGAAGCCAGTTTGTCCATAGTTTGTGCAGAGAGAAGGAAGGAGATGGGGAATAGAAGTGAATAAGTCTGGTGAGCTAGAAACCTTTGATTCTAGGAAACTCGGATAAGTCAGTAACTTTGTGAGTACTGAATGAGTGGGTTTTGGAACCCAGTGTGTGTTTTTACTTGCCCGCCAGGTGCAAGCTAGGATTAAAGCTAATGGCCCACCAGTTCTTGGCTCCGTTGTTTCATTACCATCTGTCTGAATCTAATGCAAACCTGCATGGGCTAGGCGGCTGTGATGGTGGCCGTGCCTACTGGCATTACACTAGTTCTATTCTGAAAGCTGCTCAGGACAATGCTTAAATTTTAGGGGACATAAATATATTAACTCCCAAAAGATACATTAGACCTATATTCATCATGACTTCCAGAGAAGTCTATGACTTGATGCGGTTATTGTGGGACTGTTTACAAACATTCTAATGCTTTTGTTAAACTTTCCCCTGTTGAGCTTACAGAGCTGAGAGATGAAGGACAGTTGGAGCCTCTCAGTGTAGGGGTTTACTATTGCTGAGAATGGGGCATAAACAATGTGATAATGTATCCACTCGCCTTGCACATTGAATAAACTGTACCATCCCTTAGTCCAGAAAGAAACACTCTGGTAAAGACCTGGTTTGGGCATTTGTTTGTTTGGCTAGTTGTTTTTTTGTTTTGTTTTGTTTTGTTTTTGTTCCATGTTATAAACTATCAGACCTTATTATTGAAAATTAAAGGCAATAAAATTTGTACTCAGAGATAATTAACCAACAGCTTTGTGAACAAGGAAGTTATGGACTGAAGTGCAGGTTCAAAGCTGAGCTTCCAAAGATGTGAAGGGCCAGATCCTAATTTTTTCTGCAGAGGTTATGACTTTTCCTGACCCTGGAATGTAACAAACAAAAACACCACTTTCTAACCTTCTGTTGTTTTTAAAGTATTGTAACTGAAACTAACATTGTTTTAATCCTTCTCTTACAGTTAAAAAATACTAGTTCTTGACCAGTGGACTCAGTGGTAGAGTGTCAGCCCGGCATTTGGCTGTCCCGTGTTCAATTCCTGGTCAGGGCACACAGGAGAACTGACCATCTGCTTCTCTATCCTCCCTCACCTCTTTCTCTCTCTTTATCTCTCTCTTCCCCTCCCACAGCCATGATTCACTTGGAGCAAGTTGGCCCGGAGCGCTGAGGATGGTTCTACGGCCTATGCCTCAGGCACTAAAATAGCTTGGTTGCAAAGCAACAAAGCAACAGCCATAGATGGGCAGAGCATTGCCACATAGTGGGGTTGCTGGGTGGATCCCAATTGGGGTGCATGTAGGAGTTTGTCTCTCTGCCTCCCACTTCTCATTTAAGAAAATAAATCAAAAGTATACCTTTGGTAATAAATTATGACTTGATCAGAATGTTTCATGTGACAGGATTAGAGAAAAATATGTCAATAATTGGTGAATTGGTGAAGGTTTGCTCGTTCATTAATTAACACTTTTGTATCAGTACAAACTTGTTATCCTCACATATTTACTTGAATGTTTACTATTAAAATAAGCTATGGTATTTATAAATATTATTTTTGAATTCTGATAATTTAAATTTAATAAGTTCAGTCAAAGATTTTTTTTAATTCCATTAAAAAATTATCTGGGTGAAAGATGACAGTATTTTAATAATAAATGCCTATAATAATTTTTTCAGAAGAACATAAATAATTTTGTTTTTATATAAAATCCCACTAATTTAAAATTTGGGTTTTTTTATCACCTACCAGAAACAAAATATAAATATTCATCTCATTATTATGTCATTCAGCCTGGCTTTTATGAGAATTACTTTGGTAAAATGGTTACCAAACACAAGTTCAGCTGCCTGCTGCAACCATAGTTCAATATCCCTCTGACAAGTACTGGTGAAAAGGAAAGAGGTTTCTTCAAGTGCTGGCCACCTGAGACAATGGGGGCTCTCCAGTCCTCAAAAACTGATTTTAACAGCTCAGATACCTTGGCCAGATGATACAGTGGATCTGGGAATTCAGAAGAGGAACTCCTACCAAGAGGGAGGACGTGCATCTTTTCTCAAGAAAGAAACTTTCTTATTTTTATAGCTGATTGGACTTCTGCCGTCCTCTTGGTCTTGTAACTGAAACTGAAGCTATGGCAAGTAACTCTTAAAGCAGAGTTATTTTTCTCTGAAATTGGTGCCTGCACATTCCTGCAGCCAGATTGTCCTCTTGGCCTTATCCAAGAATTGAAACTGCAAGTCTCTGTGGAGGGAGTCTCACCTCAGATGAGAAGGGACTGAGGTGAAGTCCTGTAGTTCCTGCTTAAGCCCATTCTCACATTCTAATGCCATCTCTTGATGTACATCAGCCAGAGGGGAATCGACTGTTCAACTAAAAAACATAAGGTTAATTATATACTTTTGTTACAGAATACATAACTTTGATCACTAGATTGGTAATATTAAATCATAGTTACAATAAGCTGGGTTTAATATTTACCAAAATTGACACAGGTACCTTTATATAAATTTTTTTGTAAGCTTACTTTATTAGTATATTCTTATTTTAGTTTTATTCTATGGCTAGTCAACTAATATAAGTAATATAGCGTATTTATTCCTTGTTATAAAATGATAGCTCTCTCCATAAGAAAATATCATTCAGAAGAAAAATTGGTGCGTTAAATGCAGTATGTAAAATTTCATTGTTGTTTGTCACAAGTTCAAGTTAAAAGGCTCATGGAAACATAAACACGATTTTCCCAATAGTTATTCTAATTTAATTTTCATGCAAATAATAGTCAAATTACATGTTTATATTCTCAAACCCCCTGAAATAATACATTTTTATTACAAATGTATTTTGAAGGAATAAGAAATTCTTCATTTGAAATGATTGGGCCAAGAATAGGTGTAAAGGAGGAATGCCTTGCTCTGTTGGTCTATTTCTAGTTAGGCATGACAAAGGAGCATGTTGCTCACTGAGAAGTAAAATTCAATGAAAAGCAAATAAAAAGAGAATAATTATATGGTAAGTTTCAAGATTCTTCTTGCTTACCGAAGGAAGTTATTCTTAAATTTCAGTTTGTTATCTTGTTTTTGTGGGATATGGCAAAGTCCCTTGTGTTTATATTTAAAATAATCATTAGAATCACAATGATTTTACTCCCACTGAAAATCCAAATACATGGCAGATATCCAGGATATATTTAAATATTGAACCTTGTAAAATTGTTTAACTGCAGTTTCAATATCAAGTGTTCATGATTTAATACAAATATACAGAATTCATGAGTTTAGATCCTGGGATGCATAAATTACTTATTTTAAGCAATAGATTGTTTTAAAAATGTGTACTTTGAAGAGAAATTACAAATAGTGTATATTCAAGCCACAGAGGTCTTTAAGGCAGATTTTTCATTCAGTGAAAATAATTTAAACCATTTATGATTATAAATGTAGCGTGTGTGAGAACATGGCTTATAAATATATGCACTAATGTGCATTTGTGGAAAAACTCTCCATAGTTTTTAATTTAGACTGCACTGATTTTACACTCACCTAACATCTTTTTTAAACAATCAGGAAATACATATGCATTTCTCACTCTAATTTTTGCCAGTCTTTTTTATTAATTAAATTAACAAGTCATTTTGAAAAGTAATTTAACTTTGCTTTAAGAAGAATTCGCCCTCATTGAGACATGAACTCTTCCAAGCCTTTCTATTCCGTATTTGACAACCCATATGCTTCATTCATGGGAACCAAACATCCTGGGTTCTTCACCTATGTCAGACACATGCTATGCCATACATTCACCTTTTCTACCTGAAGAATATAAACACCTTCAGGTTCATGTAGGATTGATCATTTGATTCATTTTGGAAAGATTTCCATATATATTTAGTTTATTAGGAATAAACAACTAAATAAAAGTTTAGAATTCCTCTTATAAATTTTTGATGGCTTTGTTTGCAATTATCCATTTTTATGAAGTTTTAACAATACCATGGTTTATAAGTTTATATTTGAAAATATTTTCTTACTTTAATTTTTGTTATTTCATATAACAACAAAATATTATATGTTATATAGTCTTATGTACTATAGGTTATATATAAGTGATATTTATTACCTAATACATAGTTTCTTGTGCTCTAAAATAAAAAGTGAGTTTTCAAAACTAACTAGATAAAACCATGTATTACTATTATATTGTAACAAAATTCCATAAAAGCATTGAAGAAATAGCCCATAAAATACAGTTTTAAAGGACAGCTTCAAGTGGTTATAGCATCTAATTTTACCAACTTAAAAAAAACTATACAATCTAAAATTGTAACAGTTCTAACATATGTCTTCTTTTTCATTACTTAAGGTAAATGTTCAAAATTTAGTCTTTTTGTTGTTGTTGTTGTTTATTAGAAATTTATTCCTAAAGAGAAATTCCACTTTGAAATAGTCAAGAAAGGTAAAGAAGGATATGCAATTTAGAGTGTTGAAGGACTCCTGTGGGGTGTAGAAAAAGGGAAGTGACATAGGGAATATTGACTTCATGCTCTAGGGTTTCCTGGTAGTCTTCGTTTCTCCACACATCTTTCAATATTCAATTGGCCTGAAGATCTCTCTTCATTTCATATTGTTCCTTCTAGACCATTAAATCATTTCATCTTCTCTACTTTTGTGCTTACATTTATTCCATAGATTTACAGTTTCTGTTCAGTGATACAGAGAGCTAAAAAGAGGGTTGTTACCAATTTTACAACAAAAGCTAAAATATCACTAATTATATAATCAACAAGTTAAAAAGTCATTTTCTTGACTGTTTTGGAGATACTAATGTCACAAGGCCACCAACTGGTCCAAAACAGATTCAGGATGAGACTTGTTTATCCCTTGTCCCATCTCCCTTTGGTTTCTGAGTGCATCCACAAACTTCTCCAGAACAAGTCATGCAGGGGCAGTTGAACAGTTTTCTTGTGAGCAAGTAGTAAATTACTGTAGCACTGTAATAAGGTTTGAAATAAGTCTTACTTCCTTAACTTCTTTCTGTTTTAAACTTGTTTGGCTATTCTAGGTCTTTTGCATTTTCACATGAATTTTTTAAAATTAATTTTAATGGGGCGACATTGATAAATCAGGGTACATATGTTCAGAAAAAACATCTCTATGTTATTTTGACATTTGATTATGCTGCATTCCCATCACCCAAAGTCCAATTGTCTTCCATCACCTTCTAACTGGTTTTCTTTGTCCCCCTCCCCTCGCCCAACCCCCTCCCTCTCTTCCTCCCCTCCCCATAACCCCCACACTCTTGTCCATGTCTCTGAGTCTCATTTTTATGTCCCACCTATGTATGGAATCATACAGTTCTTAGTTTTTTCTGATTTACTTATTTCACTCCGTATAATGCTATCAAGGTCCATCCATGTTGTTGTAAATGATCCAATGTCATCATTTCATATGGGTGAGTAGTATTCCATAGCATATATGTACCAAAGCTTCTGAATCCACTCGTCCACTTGGGCTGTTGCCAAATCTTTGCTATCATGAACAATGCTTCCATAAACATGGGGGTGCCTTTCTTCTTTTCAAACAGTGCTATGGTGTTCTTGGGGTATATTCCTAAAAGTGGTATAGCTGGGTCAAAAGACAGTTTGATTTTTAATTTCTTGAGAAAACTCCATACCGTTTTCCACAGTGGCTGCACTAGTCTGCATTCCCACCAGCAGTGCAGAAGGGTTCCCTTTTCTCCACATCCTCGCCAGCACTTATTCTAATTTGTTTGGTTGATGAACACCATTCAGACTGGTGTGAAGTGATACCTCATTGTGGTTTTAAATTGCTTTTCTCTAATGATTAGTGATGTTGAGGATTCTTTTCATATGCCTATTGGCCATCAGTATGTCCTCTTTGGAGAAGTGTCTATTCATTTCTTTTGCCCATTTTTTGATTGGATTGTTTGTCTTCCTGGTATTGAGCTTTACAAGTTCTTTATAAATTTTGTTTATTAACCCCTTATCAGACGTATTGTCAAATATATTCTCCCATTCTGTAGTTTGTCTTTTTATTCTGTTCTTATTGTCTTTAGCTGTGCAAACGTTTTTTAGTTTGATATAGTCCCATTTGTTTATACTGTCTTTTATTTCACTTGCCCGTGGAGATAAATCAGCAAATATATTGCTGCGAGAGATGTCGGAGAGCTTACTACATATTTTCTTCTAAGATACTTATGGTTTCATGGCTTACATTTAAGTCTTTTATCCATTTTCAGTTTATTTTTGTGAATGGTGTAAGTTGGTGGTCTACTTTCATTTTTTTGCAGGTAGCTGTCCAATTTTCCCAACACCATTTATTAAAGAGGCTGTCTTTACTCCATTGTATGCTCTTTCCTCCTTTGTCAAATATCAGTTGTTCATAGAGCTGTGGGTTTACTTCTGGGTTCTCTGTTCTGTTCCATTGATCTATATGCCTGCTCTTATGCAAGTACCATGCTGTTTTGAGTGCAATGGTCTTGTAGTATAGCTTGATATCTGGAAGTTTGATACCTATCACTTTATTTTTCCTTTTCAAGATTGCTGTGGCTATTTGTGTTCCCTTTTGGATCTATATAAAGTTTTGGAATATGTGTTCTATATCTTTGAGGTACGTCATTGGTATTTTAATTGGTATTGCATTGAATTTATAAATTGCTTTGGGTAATATAGACATTTTAATGACGTTTATTCTTCCTAATCTTAAGCACGGTATATGCTTTCACTTGTTTTTATCTTTCCTGATTTCTTTTATCAATGTTTTATAATTTTCTGAGTACAAGTCTTTAATCTCCCTGGTTAAATTTATTCCTAGGTACTTTATCTTTTTGGTTACAATGGTGAAGGGGATTGCTTCCTTAATTTCTCTTTCTGACAGTTCATTGTTAGTGTATAAAAATGCCTCTGATTTCTGAGTATTAATTTTATATTCTGCCACCTTGCTGAATTAATTTTTTAGATCTAATAGTGTTTTGACTAAGACTTTAGAGTTTTCTATATACAATATCATATCATCTGCAAATAATGATAGTTTTACTTCTTCTTTTTCAACTTTCATGCCTTTTATTTCTTCTTCTTGTCTAATTGCTGTGGCTAGGAATTCCAGAACTATGTTGAATAAGAGTGGTGAAAGGGGGCACCCCTGCCTTGTTCCTGATCTTAAGGGGATTGCTTTTAATTTTTGCCCATTGAGTATGATGTTGGCTGTGGGTTTGTCATAAATGGCCTTTATTATGTTGAGGTTTGTTCCCTGTATTCCCACTTTGCTGAGAGTTTTGATCATGAATGGGTGCTGGATTTTATCAAATGCTTTTTCTGCATCTATTGAAATTATCATGTGGTTTTTCTCCTTCCTTTTGTTTATGTGATGAATCACATTGATTGATTTGCGAATATTGTACCAGCCTTGCCTCCCAAGAATAAATCCCACTTGATCATGGTGTATGATTTTTTTCATATATTGTTGAATCTGGTTTGCAAATATTTTGTTGAGGATTTTAGAATCTAAATTCATCAGGGATATTGGCTTATAATTTTTTTGTGTGTTGTCTTTGCCTGGTTTTGGAATCAGAATTATACTCGCCTCATAAATGGAGCTTGGAAGTCTTCCTTGCTTTTGAAATTTTGAAATAGCTTGAGAAGGATAGGAGTTACTTCTTCTTTGAAAATTTGGTAGAATACACTTGTTAAGTCATCAGGCCCAGGACTTTTCTTTTTTTGGAGTTTTTTGATAACTATTTTGATCTTAATTGTTATAATTGGTCTGTTTAGGTTTTCTGATTCTTCTAGATTAATTTTTGGAAGATTATATATTTCAAGGAATTTGTCCATTTCATCTAGGTTGTTTAGTTTTTTGGCATACAGTTCTTCATAGTATTTTCTTACAATATTTTGTATTTCTGTTGTGTCAGTTTTTATTTCTTCACTGTCATTTCTAATTTTATTTATTTGAGTCCTCTCTCTTTTTTTTCTTGGTGAGTCTCCTTAAAGGTTCATCAATCTTATTTACCTTTTCAAAGAACCAGCTCCTGGTTTCATTGATCTTCTGTACTGTTTCTTTAGCCTCTATGTCATTTATTTCTGCTCTGATCTTTATTATTTCCTTCCTTCTACTAGCTCTGGCCTTTACTTGCTGTTCTTTTTCTAGTTCTTTTAGATGCAGGGTCAAGTTGTTTATTTGAGCTTTTTCTAGCTTCTTGAGGTATGCCTGTAATGCTATGAACTTCCTTCTAAGGACTACTTTTGTTGTGTCCCATAAATTTTGAGTTGATGTATACTCATTATCATTTGTTTCTAGGAATTTTTAAATTTCTTCTTTGATCTTATTGTTATCCCATTCATTACTTAATAACATGCTATTTAGTTTCCAAGTGTTTGAGTATTTTTTAGTTTTTCTGTTGTGGTTGATTTCCAGTTTCATTCCATTGTGATCAGAGAAAGTGCTCGATATGATTTCAATCTTCTTAAATTTACAGAGACAGAGAGTCAGAGAGAGGGATAGACAGACAGACAGACAGGAATGTAGAGATGAGAAGCATCAATCATTAGTTTTTTGTTGCACATTGCGAAACCTTAGTTGTTCATTGATTGCTTTCTCATATGTGCCTTGACTGCGGGCCTTCAGCAGACGGAGTAACCCCTTGCTTGAGCCAGTGACCTTGGGTCCAAGCTGGTGAGCTTTTTGCTCAAACCAGATGAGCCCACGCTCAAGCTGGCGACCTCAGAGTTTCGAACCTGGGTCTTTGGCATCCTAGTCCGAGTCTCTATCCACTGTGCCACCACCTGGTCAGGCTCAGTCCCTTTCTTGCAGACAGAAACCCAGCTCTTTTCACCGCTAAATGCTTTGTGGGCACCTCTTCTAGGCTCTGGGGCTCTAGGCTGGGGCTCCGGGCCTGGGGCTGAGCACCCACACTTCTCAGGATGATCCTCCCTACAGTGGATCCCTCCAGACCCTCAGCCACCTCTCATCCCTGGGAGCAGGACAGCCCTTTCTGCATCTCCGTCCTTCCTACCAGTCTAGGTGCCGCTTCTTCTGTAGGTTATAGACTGTTCTTCCTTGAGTCCAAAGTTGGTTTTTCAAGATGATTGTTCTTAAATTATAATACATTGTAATCCAATTTGGTGTTGAGAGGTGGCAGTTGAAACATCCGCCTTTTCCTTTGCCATCTTCAACTCTCTAAAATTTAATCTTAAAGTAAGTTCAGGACTGATCTGTGGTGGCATAGTGGATAAAACATCGGGAACACTGAGGTTACCGGTTCAAAACTGGGCTTGCTTGTTCAAGGCTCATATGGGAGTTGACACTTCCTGCTCTTTTCCCCCTTTTCTCTCTCTCTCTCTCTCTCTCTCTCTCTCTCTCTGTTTCCTCTCTAAAATGAATCAATAAAATCATTTTTAAAATATTTTTTAGGAAATTAAATTTAACAGGGTGACATTGAGCAATAAGAGTACATAGGTTTCCAGTAACATTTTTATAGCATTTGAACTGTTGATTATGTTGTAGACTCATCACCCAAAGTCAAATCATTTTCTATCTATATTTGTTCCTCTTTACACCCTTCCCTCTACCCCCTCCCCCATCCTCCTTCCCGACATCCCCTTCCCACTGGAAACCACTTCACTTTTATCTATGTCCATGAGTCTCAGTTTTATATCCCACCTATGTGTGAAGTCATATAGGTCTTAGCGTTTTCTGATTTACTTATTTCACTTAATGTTCTCAAGGTCCATCCATGTTATCATAAATGGCAGTAAGTCATTATTTCTTATGGCAAAAAAAAGTAAGTATGAATTACACATTTTTAAAGTTTTCAAAAATGTATCCATTTCTGTCATATTCTACTGGATCTGCTCCCTGTTTTCTAAAAGTTAACATAGCCATTGTACATAAAGAATATTACAACTTTAAAAATAGGTTATGAAAATCATTCTGTAAAGATGTAAAGAAATGAATCACTTGAGAAAATAAAATGATAATAAAAACATGTGCTTATATTAATACTGATTTTATGTATTAATTATCAACTACTTGTAGGCTGATTATTACATCATTTTATTGAAGATTTGGTCATTTATTCTACAGCACTGAAATATTTTATTACTTAATGGTCAGAGTTTAGAAATAAAAAAAGTGGGTGGAAAGTCTTGACCTAAACATTTTTTCTAAATCATTCAATTATCTAGCTATAACTTTAAATATTAGGGCAAAAGCATTTACTATCTATGCCATATCAATTAAGTAAATAAATATCTAATTTTTTAAATCTAAAAATTTAAATATACTCTAAGAAATACCTAATAGGAATGTCATAGACAATGAATGGCAGCAAGAAATAAATGTCAACATCCCTTCAGGTTTTAGGACAAGAATCATGCCTGTATTGCATCTGATACAGAATATTCTACTTTCGTGCGTGCGCGCACACACACACACGTGCATGCACATTTATATTTCAATATATGTGTTTTTTTGCACCAAGATGTGATATCTCAGTTTATAGCTCAAGGTAAATGTATCAGTAAAACAATTATGTGTTTTAGATTATCCTTAGAAATTCACTATTCTGAGCATTAGGGTAGTATATTTCTTTGGTGTTCAGTTTCTTTTCTCTGAGGGTGGACATTTTCATAGCTGTAGAAAATGTTAATAATGTCCTCCTAATACTGTGAGAATAAAAGTAGAAAATGTATATTCAGTAGATTTGGTGCAAAAAACATTCAAAAATGCCATCGATTAAGACACAATATACATACTTTATAAATGAATATATCTAATCTTTTTAAAATCTCATTTGTATTTTCAGATTATTCTATTTCTCGGGGTAGTTTATTCTTTTAATTTACTACCTTGGTATAAAATGATTTATAAAATTATATATTTTAAATTATTTTCTTTTTATCTTAGTAGATCATTGATCAAAAATCTTCGGGCAAAGTCTGGCAAGGCTATTTTATGGAATAAAAATCTATTTTGGGGGGGGAAAATTATAAATTCAAAATGTCCTAATAAAATATGATGCCATTTAAAATAAAACAAAGTGAACCTGCAACCAAAGTAAATGCTGTTCTAACTGAAAACTTCTTGATAGACCATAAACTTACTCTAATAATACTTTTATTAAGAAAATTTTGAAAACCATAATTTTTGGAACTGACTTTATACTTCATCTATTAGACATCTTATTCTACAGTTATCCCACAGTTTTGATCCAGAAGAGAATCAGTTAGCTTGGTAATTAAATTAATTTATCAAGGTCAAATGACACTTTGCTATTTGAAACAAATTTAAAATGAATTTAGCCCACACTGAAAAATATATATGTTACAGTGATAATATTTTTAAATGTACAATTATCTTTCAGAGAAATTCCCAGAGAAAATTTCAGAGTCTAGTTTGAATAATGTCACAAGATGTGAACATGTATAGTCTTGGAATGTCAGGGCAAACAGGAACATGTGAGCCTAATGGAATTCTAGCAGGAACGTTAAGTGATTTTTCAGTATTTATTTAAAGGAAGTACTTGACATTGCCTGGAGAAAGCCTCCTTTTCTCCTCATCTTAGTATGGTATGTAATTCGCAAAAAAATAGTTTTATAATAAACTGAACTAGGCCTCCTCAAATAGCAGTTGGTGGCCATTATTACTATTTTTTTTGCACCAAGTCATAGCTTCTGTGACAGCTGAACATTTTTCCCCATTCCAAGAGGTTTGTTTTTGCCAATTTTGGCAATCCGATGGTGATATAAAAATGAGAATTTGTGGTAAGCAATTCTCCATCTTATTGTATATTCCACAGTGTTTCATGACCTCTTAAATATTGGTCTCTAGTTTATATGCTCTTTATCCATTTCTGATTGGATATATGAATTCTGATAATGTTGCACACAATTGGTCAGGGTATTTTCTTTTTTTTTTTTTTTAGTCTTAATTTTTATTTTTTTTAAAGACTATTTATTCATTTTAGACAGGAGAGATAGATAGATAGAGAGATAGAGAGAGAGAGAGAGAGAGAAGGGAGGAGCAGGAAGCATCAACTCCCATATGTGCCTTGACCAGGCAAGCCCAGGGTTTTGAACCAGCGACCTCAGCATTCCAGGTCGACGCTTTATCCACTGCGCCACCACAGGTCAGGCTAGTCTTAATTTTTAGATTCTAAAAGAGTTAACTTACTCAACTCAGAGCTATTGAGGGTATATTTAAGGTGTTAAGTTTGACCTTACTTTCTCTGCAAATAGATGTCATTGTCTGCCCCCCTCCATTATCCAAAGAGTGACCTCAGATAGAGGTTAAATGAACTAGAAAATATAAAAAATGATAAGGTTGACCTAATGAACATTGAATTTGTTTTGGTTAAGTGAATCCCCAAAATGTATTTGTTAAAGGATTTAAAAACTTATTCACTTCCCTTATGACTATCCATTTGTTACTAAAGGATATTTCTTAAATAATGGTGTATATTGTTACAGGAAAAGAATATGCCCAAGATAATTTAATTTTTTGAGAACATGTACATTAGAACTCAGTAAATTTTGGTTGATTGAAAGCAAATATGAGCTAAATGAATTTTGAGTATGTTTAGTCTAGGTATAAGACTATGCATTGAAAAGGGTGAGAAGTTCTAATTCAGCAGATAATGCACTTATTCAGCTTGAACTCTTTCTCAAAGTAAAAGTAATAACTAAATATTTGTTCCTGGCCAGATAGTTTGGTTGGTTAAAGCGAAATCCCAGTGTGCAGCAGTTACTGGTTCAATTCCCAGTTAGAGTACATACAGGAACAGATTAATGTTTCTGTCTCTCTTTCTCTCTCCTTTTTTCTCTCTCTAAAAATCAAAAAATATATTTTTTAAAGAACTAAAAATTTGAGCATGGTCTTTGGAGAAAATATTTAAAAGACAATCAAACTATCAACCTAAGAAGTAGTTGTCACAAATATTAATATTATTAATAAATTAAGTTTGTCACCATAAATAAATATTTAAAAATATTTTATAAAGGTTTTAAAACTCCTTTTGCATTTTAAAGCTTTATCTGTATGCTTATAGTCAAAAAACAAAACAAAACAAAATTGCATTGTGTCCTTTTAAATTGATCATTGAAAAATTTTTTTGTCTTCATAAGTTTCTATCTTGTCAATAACAAGTTTATTGTCACTAAATCATAAAATTATTTTACATATGAGTAAGATTAAATAATTAGTTAAGAAAAACACTTTGATAGAATATTTTTGATATACACAATCAAGTAAGCATATTTTATAGGCTGTCAGTGCACATTTTCTTCTAGATATACATTATATAAAATCACTCTGTTGGATAGGTAATATTAGAATATTAAGATTTGCAATTTAGTTCTATGAATACCTGTCTGATTACCCTGAGAAAGTGTGAAGAATGATTTACCTCAATTGCTTTTCTTTCATTTTTCTGGCAAACCTAAATCAGGGTGTTAATTTGGGATGAGACACTTTTTGTAAAAAAAAACCAATCTCATCAATTTCAATCAACGCTGTACACATATTATTTTGAAAATCGTACCAATACCAGATTCAGGTCAAACTTCAGGATAAATATGAATAGCTCAGGATCCAAACATTACTCAGTGGGGCTGATGAATGGCTTCTTCATCTCTTGTTTATTATAGGCAAGACTATTTAAAGATACACCCATCTTTAAAGAATATAAGCACTCTGAGTTTCTCATCTGATAAATAACATTTAGAATGGTAAAGGAAAAAAGCAGGTGTCTCTATAATCCCAAATTTGGAAAAAATGTTGAGAATCTGACTTACAGGATAAAAACCCATCATCACCTTTAACTTGATATAAAAAAAAAACTTTCAGATGGGGGTTAACAACAGACAATTGACAGATAACAAAATTTTATTAATTGAGTAAGCACTGTAAAAGTATGATATGTGATTTTATAAGTTAGAAGTAAAATAACAATGTTTGTTAAAGTTAAAAAGTTGAAGTTACTCACTTTTTAATAGATTCAGACCCCAGAATTTGTCTTAAAAAGATTACTTCTATCCTAAAATTCTAAGAAAGTCCTTAACACCAGATACAAATATATTAGAATAAAGTAATAAACTCAAAAATAGAATAATATGATGGAAAGGTACACCTTCTAAATCAAGGTTTTCTTCATTAATAATATACTTATGTAACTAAAATATATTTCTTCTTGAAGGGAATGACAGAATTTTTACAATTCAGCTGCAATGCAAAAATTTTCGTGCCCAGCATGTGGTGTAACCGCATCATTCATCCATTGCCTTCCTATGCCATTGTTCTAAGAACTTGACCATATGATGCTTTTCAAATGGCCAACATCTACAATATTAAGATATGCCAAATAGCAAATCAACCTTTATAATTAAAGCTGACAAGCTGACAAGAAAAATGAGTGTGTACTTGTATATATATATGAATTTTTATGTCACATTACCGTCTGTACACTTGTTTGCTTTTTCTCAATAGCTGAAGGCTCATTTCTCTGCACCAGAAGCATGTTATATTCCAAGGTCTTCAGACAGCTCCCCTTCGCCCTAGTGAGTCTGTTTATTAATTTTGGGTACTCCTCTTAATTAATACCCCAAAGGGGATCTAGATTATCTAGCCTATAGTCCATAAAAAATAAGTGAATCTAAAAAATAATGACCCAGGGAGACAATCACACCCTCTCCAAATGATGTTATAAGAACACTGAGTCCCTCACAAGTCCAAACATGTCAGGCAATGCCTAGGGTAGACATAGGCCTTTAATCAGGGCAAACATAGATATTTGCATTAGTCTAATGTAATTTTCTTTTTGACATGGAGAAGAGTGATAGATGCCCCTTGACAGATGAAACATAGCGCCCAACACAGTCATCATTGCCATTGGCCTTGATTAATAACTGGTCCCATTTTGACCTCCAGGCCAAATGAGTTAATGAATGACAGAAAAGGGTGAAGCAATTAAAACAGTAAGGTGAAATAGGAAACTAGCTTAATTGTACCCAAATCTGTAAAATCTAATCATAGAAACAAGAAATATGATGCTCATGGCAGCTTTCATAAGTATGTCTGAAGACATTAATCTTTTATATCAGAGGATTACAAGCAAATGTCTTTGACAATACAGTTCCACAAAAACAATTTGAGTCCATATCTTTAAATAACCATTCTTTGAAGCAATGTTGAGAACTGTTTGTTAAACTAACTGTTTCCTCTGTCAATCCTCTTTAATGTGTAGGAGACATCAAGATCATTTGAAAAAATAGTGTCAAGACTTGTTAGGTAAAAAAGTTTTTAGTAAATCAAATCCATCTAGACATCTGTTTTTTTAAAAACTCAAATAAATCCAATGTCTTAACTATAGTTTTCACTATATTTCTTTCTAAACCACTTGACTTTGCATACTGAATTTAAAAAGTGTTTTCTTTTTTTTGTGACAGAGACAGAGAGAGTTAGAGAGAGGGATAGATAGGACAGACAGACAGGAAGGGAGAGAGATGAGAAGCATCATCTTCTTCATTGCGGCACCTTAGTTGTTCACTGATTGCTTTCCCATATGTGCCTTGACCAGGGGGCTACAGCAGACTGAGTGACCCCTTGCTCAAGTCAGTGAACTTGGGCTCAAGCAGGTGAGCCTGTGCTCAAGCCAGATGAGCCAGCACTCAAGCCAGTGAACTCAGGGTTTCAAACCTGGGTCGTCCGTGTCCCAGTTCTACGCTCTATCCACTGTGCCTCTGCAAGGTCAGGCAAGAGTGTTTTCGAAGCTGAGCCATCTAATTGTTACTATTCTGCTAGTTGTACTTAACACTGAGCAATTCCACAATTAGAAAAGTATATGCAATCCTATCTGTTCCACTTACAAAAGGAAAATATCTTCCTGTTGCTGCTATGTATTCCAATTTTACTCTTGCTAACAAAATGCTGAAGTTGTTTCTTCCTCGTCATTTGGATGTTTAAAACCTCTAACCTGCAAAAATCTGTTAAGCGATCCTTTTGTAACACTTTGCCATGATGAAATATAAATGCATTTTATTTCATTTCTTACTCTCAAATAATAATGAAGAGCCATAGCTTAAAGTCACAATAACCATGTTATCATTTCAAGGAAGAGAGTCTGAAAAGAGGAAGAAAAATAAGCATATAAAGTTATTCGATTTGAAATATAAATGTCTGTTTTTACAGTATTCATTCATTCAGTAGGTTAAGTAGGCACCAAACATTACACTGGGGAACAAAATTTTTGTTGCATCTATAAAAACACTTGTTCTTACCTAATTCAAGTATGCTGATCTCAAATCTGACATTAGTTTTTCTCAATAAGCTACAGATTTTTTTGCAATTCAAGATTTTATGTTTTCATCTTATTGTAAAATTTTCAACATTTAGTTTAACATTATGAAGTAGAATGTCTTCTTGGACATCATCTTTGTGAAAATATAATAATTTATATAATGCAGTAAATACACTAATACACTAAAGGATATGATTACATCAGAATTTGTCTACAATTTTAAAACAGAACATATTAAAACACTTATTTATTCATAAAATTTGTACAAAACTTATTTAAATTCTATTCAGGCAAAAATTTGTGTTTGTAGCTCTTGCGTTTGTGTACTTGTTGAGGACAATCTCATTTGATGTTCCATCAGTAGTCTGATCATCAATAACAGCTCCAAGATTTTCAGGAAACTTATCAAGGTGACTGTTCAGGAAGTGAATCTTAATGCTCGTGTTACATCCAATTTGCAGAAAGCCAACAGCATCCTTTGAACCAGAAGTTCATAGTTTTCTGCTTTTTTTGTTGCCAAGGAAGTTCTTTGTAACTGCCACAAAAGACTGCCATGCTACTTTCTCCTCCTTATTCATCTTCTTGGAAAATTCTTCATCATGTATGAGGGTTCGAGTTTGAGGTCCATCAAATACACCTGCTTTTATCTTCTTGAAAGACAAGGCAGGAAAAGCAGAAGTAATATGTTGAAAGCATTCACTTTCTTTAGTCAAAGCCTGAAAAAACTGCTTTATTAAGTCAAGTTTGATGTGAAGTGGGGGGGAAAATATCCTGTCTTGATTAACTACAGGTTCATTCACAATATTTTGCATCCCTACTTCCAGAGCTTCACATTTCAGCCACTCCTTCTGTGTCCAGTGTTTCTCCCGAGCTTGGCTGTCCCACAAACACAGAAAGGAAGGATACCTCATGAAATCTCTCTGTTGTCCTAGCAGGAAATTTACCATTTAAAGATCCACACAAGCCTGATCTGTGGTGGCGCAGTGGATAAAGCGTCGACCTGGAATGCTGAGGTCACCGGTTCAAAACCCTGGGCTTGCCTGGTCAAGGCACATATGGGAGTTGATGCTTCCTGCTCCTCTCCCTGTTCTCTCTCTATCTCTCCCTCCCTTTCTCTCCCTCTCCCCTCTCTCTCTAATAAAAATGAATAAATAAAATCTAAAAAAGTAAATAAATAAAGATCCACACAAATTATCCAGTTATGCTCCTCATACTTCAGAAAGTTGAGGACAATTTTTATGTCATTCTTACTAAGTCACTCAATTCGGGTTGACTAAACTACTGAGGGGTTAATGACTGCTTGACATCAGAAGAAGACCCTTCAGATTCTACATCCATTTCCTCATGCATCTTATCAAAATACACTTAATCACCATGTTCACTTTCTTCATCCTTAGAAGAAATAAAACCATTGCAAACTGGAACCGGGAGTGTCTCAGAGTGTGGGATAGGTTGTATTGCTGAAGGATTATTAGGATATGCGATCATATGCCGGTTTTTCTTGCTGATGCCCTTTGTATGGATGGATCAGACAGAAATAACAGTCACTGCTGTGGTCCTTAGGTTCACATCAAACCATGGGAATACCAAAAGGCATTCCTTTGAGTTTTCCTTTTGTCCAGTCACGAAGCATTTTCTCACAATTATGACACACAATATGAGGAGCCCAATTCTTGTCTTGATCACCAAGGGGAATTTGAAAATAGGCAATATATGCACATGTCACAAATGATGAAATATTGAGCCTTTGATGTTGAAGTGTGTAACAGCCACTTATATAACAGAAGGTGTCAGGACTATTCTTACATTTATGCCTACTCAAAGAAGGCATGATTCAATCTTAAAACAAAATAAGAAGGTGTTTTTATAATAATTTTTTACATTTAAAAACAACTACAATTATGTAAAAGTGATGTTTGTAAAACATTAATTGCCTTGTGGTTATGTTCAATCCAAGAGTCATTGCCCTTTAACTCCAATTTAAAACCCAATGCATGCCATTAACTGTAACAAAAAGAAATTAAAATTGCATGAAAAATAGAGCATGCAGCAAAAAACGGATTTCAGATTTGTAATCAGCGATGCAAAAATATATAGAAACAGTTCTAAAATCTCATGCAACAGAAAATGAAAAAAAAATTGTCCCCAGTGATTGAGTACCTTCTATAGATCAAATGCTACATCTATAAAATATGCCTACAATGTAAATACAGTAGCTCCAAAAACAGCTCAAAATTTCCCTTTAGGAACCCCACCTTCCTTGCAATTTGATTTTGTCAAACTTCTGATAAAATGGTGGAATCTATTTCTCCACCCCTTAATTCTGGAGTTTACTATGTGACTCACTTTGTCCAATGGATCATTTGAAACATAAAGGAAACAACCTTGAAAGCTTTTCACATTGGTACTTGGAAAGGGAAATTCTTCTACACCTAATTTTACATAAAGGCAGAGGAAAGAATCAAAATAAAAAAATTATGTCAAAATAATCTGGAGATGTTTTCTCTCAACATATGTACCCCGATTTATCAATGTCACCGCATTAAATTTAATTTTAAAAAAAAGAGATTTAGGAGTCTGAGATGTCAAACATCCTGTTATGTTAATGAAGTTACATTAATCTGAAAACATTTATACCATGACTATTACTAAAAGTATAAAGACATATACTGGAGTTATTAATAAATAACATTAACAGTCATACTGTTAATAACATTGTCATACTAGTATTTACAAATTTAAATTTCAAGCTGCCTTTCAAATTTTCACCTACAAAGTATAGACTTTTAGTCCCCTATTACTACCACAAGTCATTAAAAAATATTTTTTGGTAATTATATGTTCATTGCATAATCTATGTAAGAAAGTCTATTGTATTATTAAAGCTACTGATTTCAACAGAAATTGTGTTACCTAAATTTGTCACCTATCTAAATGATTCCACATTTTAAACATAATAAGTGCATTAATCGAAGAATGTGTTATCTTGAAATATATTCTAAGTGCTGTGTTATAAATTCAATTTTACTTTCTAGGAATATTTAATAAATAGGGTAGAAATCACATTTTAAACAGTAAAGAAAAAGCTATACTAATAGAATAACAGGATATTATAATAAAAAAAGGTGAAATCTCTATCACACAACATATACAAAAGTCAATTCCAGTTAGAATATTGATCTCAACATAAAAATAAAATAATAAATCTGAGTGGTTGCACAGCATAAAATCTTCAAACTTTGGAGTGGGAAAAGTATTCTCAAACATGATACAAAAAGCAATCATAACTGAAATGATTTAGAAATTGTACTACAACTAAAATTAAAACTCTTTTATGTTTAAATAAATCATAAGTGGAGTACAAACGAAAATTACAGAAGGTATTATAACACATATAACAGCAAAAGTCTCACATTCAAAATACATAAAGAACTTCTATGGTAAAAGAAGAAAAAGCCTAAAGACCCAGTAGAAAATGAGTAGGAGACTTGAAGAAGCAGAAAATGACCACAAAATATGGTTATTCTATAAGCCAATAAATATTAGGAGTCTGTAAAGTAAAATTAAATCATTATGAGACACTATTAGAGACCCATCACCATTACTAAAATTTAAAAAAAATGAAATATTAAATAGGAGAAAAAAATTTTTCTGTTTCATCTTCAATGTATCAAGAACTTAGAATTCATTATTCTCAGCCTTGTAACAAACAAACAAAAATTGGTTGGGGAAAAAACTTGAAAATCAACTTTTCATGGACCCACTGGAGAACTGGAGTCATTTGCATTTAGAAACATAAAATACTCAAGAATTGTTTACCTGTCACAGAAGCTGCACAATGACACACAACTAGTAGAAATACATAAACAGTTATTTTGATTAAATGTTAGAGGCTGAATGCAGACTAGTATAACAGTCATAGGGAGGCCCCCAAACATTCACCAATACTCCTTTTAGTAACCCAGTTAAGGGTTTTTTTTACTTTTTAAATTTTTATTATTTTTATTATTTTCTTTTTTAAGTGAGAAGAGGGGAGACAGAGAGACGCCAGCATATGCCCCAATCAGGATCCACCTGGCAACCTCTATCTGGGGCGGATGCTTGAATCAACCTAGCTATCCCCAGTGCCCAGGGCCGCCAACACTTGGACCAATTGAGGCACTGACTGTGAAAAAAGAAGAGAGAGAGTAGAGAAGAAAAGGAAGAGATGGTTGATACTCATGTGCACCCTAACCAGGGATAGAACCTGGCATGACGGCGAATGCTTTATGCACTGAACCAACCCGCCAGGGCAAGGTTTTCTGATACAAGGAAACTCCCCAATGCCCCTGGCTAGGAAGGGAAAAATAACCTTTGTAAAACTCTTCTCCCTAAAAAAGGTTTAGTCCTATGAGAGAAAGACTTCTTCAGAAGACAATTCTGTATGTAGAGGAACTTTGCCCCACTCCATCTTGATTCTATATCTGGGAAGGAGCTGTGCATCGTGGGGTGAGGTGGGGGGTATGATACCTGTAATGCTAGATGGAGTAGAAATAGAAATAATTCTGAAAACCACCCACCCACAGCACTGGTATGCTAAGAAACTGCTACTATTTAAACTACTAAAGAATATCTCCCTCCCCTATACACCAACAGTCTCCTGTAATAACAGTAAAATACAGCTGCAATGGTTGTGAGATTAAGACTTTCTCTTAGAAGTATTATAAAAGCAAGATACAAAGCCAAAAAAGAAGGACAAAATAAACCTATTGGATGAATTTGAATATTCTGGTATTGATAACTACAACAAACATTAAATATACTTATTTTATAGCTGAATTAACACAAACCTTAACACTAAAAGCTTATTACCTCAGTACCTATTACCTAATACATGTCCATCTTTCAAGAAAAAATTAGAGAAAACATGTCAAAAAATTACCCACATACTCTGAAGAGACAAAGCAATCATCACATCAAACTCAGATATAATGAAGATGTTGGAATTACTAAGCAAGTAATTTAAAATAACTATTTTTATTACTTTAAAATTTTAATGAAGAATGTAGAAAAAATGAATGGCCATATGAGTAACTTCAGCATATACAAAAACTAAATGAAAGATTTAAAAAAAAGGCATACTGATATAAGCAACAATTGTAGAAGAATCTCCTTCTTCCATTAAAGAAAATATAGCACTGTTAATTTTTAAGAACTTGCAGCAATTCATAAGAAGCGAAACAAATAGCAGAATGGAGACACATATGATACCTTTTGGTAATTACATTAAATGTAAATGGTTTAACATACTCTAAAACTCCTAAACTGATTAAATGCTAAAGATTATTTCCTTATGAAAGACCACACGCCAAATTCCAAATATGATTTACCACTTCTCATTGAAATCTACATTTGAGCAGAATAAAATTTAATTTTGTTTTGTTTAAATACTGTGGTCTAATTTCAAATTTTTTTAAAAAAAGACTAATGAATTGATCATGAAATATAAGAAGAAAGATTGTTTATAATATTCTGAAAATAAAGGGAATGATTTTCCAGATGTCAAATCTTTTATAATAAAGTGTGTTTATTCTACTTTTGGTGAGAGTGTCTGATAAGATTATTAAAGAGCCCCATGTCTCCAAAAGATTAAGACTCATTGATCTAAAGAATACTTGTAGATTTCCACACATTTTAAGCAAAAACATCTGCCATAGCTTCTTACCTCATAGCCTTTTATTATTTTTAACTATACATTTGAATGTTTATATGTTGCTCTATTTTCATTTATAAATACAGTTAACTTGTTTTAAATAAAGAATAGCTTCACAAGTCAAAAGAAAAGTTACTACCTAAATTAGACATTCAAAAGACAAATGAAAAAGTGACATTCAAAAGTTCAGATTGATCAAAAAAATCTTTTTTATGTCTTTTACTTAGTACAAGTTTGGGCATTTCTCATATGTCAGTTACATCGAATTTTTTCTAGATAATAGTCATTATGCATGTGATCACAACAAAATACTTTAGAACATTCAAGAATTTAATACAGATTTTATTATGTTAACCACAATTCTTATATACATAAATGAAAAGTTGGAGCTAAAATAAAATTTGGCTTGGCCTCCAGTTAACCAAAGTCCCAGGCAACAGTGATGCTGCAGCTGAATGCTTTGGAATGATATTCATGTGAACACATCTTCAATGACTGCTGCAGGGTCCATTCAACACCATTGCTAATGAGTACAATAAATTTAGAAAAGTGCTGGGCTTCAAAAGATAATGGGTTTGTATTTATGCTGAGTAAAGGTTGGGTAGATTTTTTGGTAATGGACTTTCTGCAGAATGTTTGCTAATCTTTAACCATTCTCAGCGGTATCCTCATTCAGAAATCTTATGAGGGTTATCTCTTCTTGGGTGATTCATTAAAGAAACATAGAAAAGCAGAACCTCCCACCCCCACCCACCACCACCCAGGCTGGGACACCCTTGAAATTCACCACCTTTGAATGCCTCTTTATTCTCAATCCATTGATATTCTTAGTCTATATCTTTCCATCATTCAGATACTGGAGAGTACTGTAACTGGAAGCACAGTGGAACTTTCTGACAAGACTTTGAATAAGCATTATATTTACTGTTCCACGGTACTGCTTACCGCACCAAAACAGAGAACGGTTTTATAGCTTCAAAAGTTCTATTCTCTTACATATGCACACTCATATCTTAGTGTATGATATGCAGTCTTGGATGTAGTAGAATAATAAACTGTGTTTTCTGTCAATTTTGATATAAAGAAACAAGAGGCCTCATGTAATTTGTAGTTTTTCAGGTGTCTAATTTCAATCTAATGTACTGTTGTGAAACTAAGCCAGTAAATCTATATGGCTGGTCCATTTGGGGGACTTGGTCTGCTATCTTTAGTCTGTGACAATTTCTGGTTTCCATTCCTTGTTCGGGGATGATAACAGTGTGATTTACAGGTATAACTAACAAATGAGATCAATTAAAATGTCTAAAAGTAGCACCTGTCTGAGTATAAGGTTGCACTCAATGATTCCCACAGCTCCGCTTCCTGTCACCCCTGCTATTTGTAAGCCCTCTCCACATGCAGAATAACAATGAAGGGTTGTTTGCTAATGGACATGAACCAAGAAAGCAGGCCTTATCCTATGGCCTGGCTATATGATTATTATCACTGACTGGAAACAGCAGGTGTAGTTTTCGACTCCATTTACACAAACGATCCCTGTGTTTCATAGCATTCATTAATATACCTTCTTGAATTGCCCAATTTGTTACAAATTTGTACTGTCAGCTGCCTTTGTAATTGAATTGAATTTGTAATGAAATAGAAGCCACCTTTCATGAGTATGCATTATTGAATACTTTGATTATTAGAAGACACACTTGATACTTTAAAAAAAAACATAGGTCATAGAGAAAGGACAAAAAGGTTACTTTTAAGGATAAGAGGAGCAATTGGCTAAAACACTCAGAATGTTTTCATTTCTTAATCATAGCTAGTTAGCCAAACTTTATGGTCATAAAGCTTTATATTTAGTGGCATGTAGAAATCACAAAGGCTCAAATATAGTTTTATTATGAGGTTTGATTATAATTGAAATGTTGAATTGAACTCTGTAACTATGCCTTTCACTAATGTCCCCTTTTGGGGACAACATGAGCTAGATTGTATAATGAAAGGTTAAAATTTCTGTTCCATGATACACCTCTGAAGTTAGAAATTGTATTTATGAAATAAATTGATGTTATTAGTATATTTGAAACTACAGTTTATGGAATTCCAAAAGCTACTCAGAGCCTCCAAACAAGAATATACTGAAGAGTGTGTAGTGAAAGAGATTTTGCCTACTAAAGCATTTCCAATTCTCTGTATCAAATATCCAATCTGTATCCTATATGCCAGTCTCTCTGGGATGGTCCATGGCTAATGTCTGATATCCATGAATATTTTTACAATTTATTTATTTTTTTACATTTTATTTATTCATCTTTTTAGAGAGAGGAGACACAGAGAAAGAGAGACAGAGAGAGGAAAGAGATAGAAAGAACAGAGGGAGGAGCAGGAAGCATCAACTCCCATATGTGCCTTGACCAGGCAAGCCTGGGGTTTCGAACCGGCGACCTCAGCATTCCAGGTCAACGCTTTTACCCACTGCACCACCACAGGTCAGTATCCATGAATATTTTTAAATAGAACCCATTCATCCTTATAAACAGGTCTGAATAACTAATCGTATGGACATCCACCTTATAAGTCAACAAAGTAACACTATAAAAATTAGCTACATGTTATTTAAGCAAACTATAGCAGTTATAAAAACGTAATTAAAGGAATTCATCGAAATACACTGCAGTTAGAGACAAGTTATTTCATTTTTCTATAAGATAACCAGAGTACCCTGAACTGTATATAGAGTGGCTTCAGACATACAAGGTATGATATAATTCTTATGTGTAAATGTTCAACTGGTTTAGTCCTTTAAAAATAGTTGCACAAATTACCATTTAATTATCACCAATCACCACATACAGACTACACTATATCATATTCTGCAACAAAGAATAAAATACATTGGGAAGAAACCTAACCATATCTTACCTCATACAACTTCTGTCTTACAGGTTACAGACAGCAGGATTCAAACTACAAAATCAAAACTACTCTAATCGTTTCTAGCATGAAGATTGGAATCAACAAAGTTTATATCACAAAGAAAGAAAATGCTTGCACATTTAAATTTTTTAAAACATAGGCCAGTGGCCCTGGCCGGCTGGTTCAGCGGTAGAGCGTCAGCCTAGCGTGCGGAGGACCAGGGTCCGATTCCCGGCCAGGGCACACAGGAGAGGCGCCCCTTTGCTTCTCCACCCCTCCGCCGCGCCTTCCTCTCTGTCTTTCTCTTCCCCTCCCGCAGCCAAGGCTCTATTGGAGCAAAGATGGCCCAGGCGCTGGGGATGGCTCTGTGGCCTCTGCCTCAGGCGCTAGAGTGGCTCTGATCGCAGCATGGCGATGCCCAGGATGGGCAGAGCATCGCCCCCTGGTGGGCAGAGCATCCCCCCATGGTGGGCGTGCTGGGTGGATCCCGGTCGGGCGCATGCGGGAGTCTGTCTGACTGTCTCTCCCTGTTTCCAGCTTCAGAAAAATAAAAAATAAATAAGTAAATAAAAATAAAAAAATAAAATAAAACATAGGCCAGTGCCTAACCAGGTGGTGGTGCAGTGGATAGAGTCATGACCTGGGATGCTGAGGACCCAGATTCGAGACCCGAAGATCACTGGCTTAAATGAGGGTTCATCTGGCTTGAGCACAGGCTCACCAGCTTGGGTGCAGTATTGCTGGCTTGAGCATGGGATCAGACATGATCCCCCGGTCACTGGCTTAAGCCCAAAGGTCATTGATTTGAAACCCAAGATTGCTGGCTTGAACAAAGGGTCACTGGCTCAGCTGCCTTCCGCAGCCAAGGAACATAGGAGAAGCAATCAATGAACAACTACAAGTTGATGTTTCTCAAACCTCTCCCTTCCTGTCTATCTGTCTCTCTGTCTCTCTTTCACTTGCTAAAAAAAAAAAAAAAAAAAAAGACATAGGCCACTGATGTTAGTCAGTAAGAAGAGAGTCATATACAGGTAAGAAAATAAACTCATTTGGGGGTTTTATTATCTATTTAAAATCATATTTTATAGATTAATTGATTGAGTGATAGAGTTATATAAGATATAGATATATATATCTACATATAAGACAGATATATTTTTAATTCTTCTTATAAGAACAGTATTGCTTAAATTACTGGAAGCTTTCAGAAACTTCCTAGCTAATAGTGTATTAGAATAGATAGAATATGAAAAATGATATAGCTCAATCTCTTTTAATCAATTCTTTCCTCCCTCCCTCCCTTCCTTCCTTCCTAATTTTTTTATTTAGTAATTTTGGTAGGCATGTTAAAACCACCACCCTGCTGCTGCTTTCAGAGAGTTGAAGGTGCACCGAACAGATCTGCTATTCACCCATGTGACCTGATCTAGTTTACATCAAAGTTGTTTATTCTACATTTGGTGAATTTAGAAACTTTTGAGGTACATTTATAGCTGGTAAGAGTTTGCTATAGGCGAAGGTCTGGATAGCACACATCGATTCATCCACATTCCTAACTTAAGGGGTCATGAACCCCTCAGAAAGAATTAAAATGGTGGTGTGAGGATAATTCTTTAATAAAGAGAGCAATGACCTAATTAAGTAACTGCAAGAAATACTGAATATGAGGCTAAGATAACTTCATATGTTAGCATTGTTCTGAACACAAAGTTTTACCACTGCACTTGTTAAAATGAGCTGATTGTGTTTCTTCTCTGCCCTGTCCTCTTCCACTACATCATGAGCACTTTGAGAATTGGATCAATACTTTATTCATGTCAATTTTCACCTACTACACCAGGCATGTACAGTTTAGTAAGTGATTGTCTAATGGATGGATAGATGCACAGAACATTCAATAGTACTAAAATAGGCAATTTCATAAAAAGCATTTTAAGAATAAGGATTTTAAAACTCAGGAAAATCTTAAAGAATAACAAGAAACTAGTATAATTTGGTGTGAGACTTTCACAACCAAGTAGAAAATAATTCTATGAAAGAAAATGATGAAGTCATATCACTGAGGACTTTGGATGCTGAACTAAGAAACTGTAATTTTGTTACTGTAACAGAGCAACCTGCTTAAAGTTCTTAATAAGGAGAGATTTGATCAACATGTTTTTGATGTAGTTGAACCAGAAAGTGGGGATAGAATAATTACCTCAATCTCAGAATCTAGTTAAATATGAGAGAAGTAAACTATAAATTACATTAATTATATTCTCTAGAGGTGTAAAATTATATGAGCAATTAGACATGTGCACGTGCACACACACGCATGCACAAAATTAATACAAGTCACCCAACCAGACGGTTCTTGTTTTGTCTCAATAAGTTATGTGCATGCCCATCAGGCCTAAAATCTAGCTTGCAGTGAGCTCAGATCTGGCATTCTGTTTAGGATTTTATACGATAGTTCTTCTCACTCATTCAGCCGAGCACAACAGCCCAACAATTGGAAAGTTTCCATCCCAGAAATGGACCTATGAGCTCATGTATGTTCTTTTCACCTTCTGCTTAGTAAAAGAGAAATCCAGACAGTTCCTTAATGCCTTTCTCCTCTTGAACTCCTAAAAACCCCAAACTTCACTTACAATAATAATAATAATAATAATAACAACAACAGAGTAGTCCTTTTAGCCTGTGATTTTGCTTTCTGTGGTTTCAGTTATCTGTGGTCGACCGTGGTCCAGAATCATTAAATAGATAGTTCCAGAAATAAACAACTTATAAGTTTTAGATTGTGGCCATCTGAGTAGCATGATATAATCGCATGTTGTCCTGCACCATCCCACCTGGGATGTAAATCATCCCCTTGTTCAGCATCCCCATATACTAAATGCTCCCCACCCATCAGCACTTGACTGTCATGGTATTGTTGTGCTTGTGCTCAAGTAACTTTTATTTTATTTGATAATGGCCCCAATGTGCATTGTGGGTGCCGACAATGAAAGAGAAATTATAAAGAGCTTCCTTGAAGTGAAAAGGTAAAAGTTCTCGATTTAAAAAACAATAAAATTATATGCTCACTTTGCTAAGATCTATATTAAGAAAGAGTCTTCTATCCATGAGGTTGTGAAGAAGGACATGTTTGCTGTCACACTTCAAACAGCAAAATTATGGCCACAGTGCATGACAAGAACTTAGTTAAGATGAAAAAATATTAAATTTGTGGGTGGAAAACATAAACAGAAAATATATTCTGATTGACTGTAATATAGTGTTCCAGAAAGTGTTAAGCCCATACAAAGACTTCAGAAAGGGATCCCCTGCAGTGAGTCACACAAGATTTTTTACTGCAAATAAGGGATAGTTATACAAATTAAGGAATAGGTTTGGTCTGGAAATATAAAAATTATTGAGAGGAGAGAGAGAGAGGAAAAAAAAGATTAGACTCATATAATAGACTGCATAGTATATTATTATAATTGTTCTATTTTATTCATTTTAACATTATTTTCTTACTGTACTTAATTTGTAAATTAAACTTGATCATAAATATGTATAGGAGTAAACATATATACAAGATTTGGTACTATCTGTGGTTTAAGTCATTCACAGTAGCTTTTGGAATGTATCTCCCACAGATATGGGGTCAGCTAGTATAATAATAACTCATCATTATCATGAACAAAACAAAATTTATCATTCTTTTCTCTTTCCTAGTGAAATAGCCATTAAGATTTGACATAAATTGCTGATGATGATTAAAGAATAAGAATAGTGTTCTAACAGGGATCCTTGTATGGGCCCTCCCTACAGGGGTTAATGAGACCAGCAGCACATAGGGAAATTACTCTTTCCTCCTGTGAGTCTTTCTGAATTCGGGTGATTAATGTTATGTGTTCTTCTATGCAGGCACTGCTTTTAAAAGCATTGTTTACCATCAGCTTGTAATCAGCTTGCCTCAGCAACCCCTTATTACCCTTGATAACAGTGTGGCTGAAATTTAGACCTGAAAGAAATAGGTCTTGAATGAATCTTCTGAAGCTTAAAGCTACTCTGTAACACTGTTATCTCCGTTTGTA
The DNA here is from genome assembly GCF_036850765.1 of Saccopteryx bilineata. Lineage (NCBI taxonomy): Eukaryota > Metazoa > Chordata > Mammalia > Chiroptera > Emballonuridae > Saccopteryx > Saccopteryx bilineata. The sequence continues at coordinate 158,003,874 of NC_089492.1, forward strand.
ATTCATTTTCAAGAACAGTGTTTTACTTTTCAGTTGAACTATACTGTTTAAAGTATCAATGAGGTAAAGTGGCCACAGCACAAACTCATACCTGTAGCTCACTTCACAGGCATCTAAGCCACTGCAGAGAAGGCTACAGTTACAATTAAAACTCAAAGTGATACAATTATTTCCATGATATGGCACTAACCAGTTGTGGGTAATAGGAAAGACACTTGTGCTGTCTACACTGCTGTTTTATTTTATTTATGTTTTTAAGACTTTATTTATTCATTTTTGGGGGGGAGAGAGAGAGAGAAGGGGGTTGAAGCAGGAAGCATCAACTCCCATATGTGACTGGGCAAGTCCAGGGTTTCTAACCAGTGACTTCAGCATTCCAGGTCAATGCTTTATCTACTGCACCAGCACAGGTCAAGATACACTGCTGTTTTAAAATGGTATGAAACAGCACTGTACCATAAGAGTTTCATTGACCCTAGCCATTAATGCATGTGTAAAAATGAGAGCTCCTGGCAATATTATCTCAAGGAGTTCAATAACGACAAGGTTTCCTATGGAGCTGCTAAGAAAGTACACCTTTATTGGTAAATGTACTCTACTAAAATACCAAATTAAGCCAAAGTAAAATTTCTGAGTAAAACTAATTCAAAATTATGACAAATTATTTTTTACAAGTATTTATTTTAAAGATCATTAATTGCATCCATTTTATTTCATTCTATTACTGAGATCAGTTCTTTGTTTTTATCTTTATTAAGATATAAATTACACATGATAAAATTCATCTACATTCTGTGTATAATTTCATAGATTTTAGAACTCCTTGAAGTCACACAAGTGCCATTATAATCAAGATATAAAACGGTTCAATTACCACTGAAACATTTCCTCGTGGCTTTCTAATCCAGGCCACCACTGATCTGCTTGTTGTCACTCTACCTTTGCTTTTTCTAGACTTTTGTATAAATGGAATTATATAGTATTATAATGGTCTGACCAACCCTACTCCCCAAAGATGAACTATGTTAGAAGTTGGGCTTTTCAGGTGTATATAAATCATGAAGTGGTGCATTCACAAATAGGATCAGTGTTCTTATACACTGAGCTTCCTAACCCTACTACCAGGTTAGGACACAGCAAGAAGTTGGCACTTTGCCACACTGAAGGAAGCCTTCACCATATCCCAAGCATGCTGGCACCCTAATCTTGAATTGCCAAACTCTAGAACAGTAAGAAATAAAGAACAGAAATAAAGAACAGTAAGAAATAAATTTCTGTTGTTTATAAGCTAGCAGACTGTTGTATTTTTGTTATAGCAGCCCTAACAGACTAAAACAAGAATGATGGCTTAGCCTGACCAGGTGGTGGTGCAGTAGATGCTCTCATCAGACTGGAACTCAAGAGGACCCAGGTTCAAAACCCTGAGGTAGCCAGCCTGCACATGGGCTCACCAGCTTGAGTCCAAGGTCATTGGCTTGAGCCCAAAGGTAGCTGGCTTGAGCTCAAGGTTGCTGGCTTGAGCAAGGGGTCACTCGCTCTGCTCTAGCCCCCAAGTCAAGGCAGATATGAGAAGGCAATCAATGAACAGTGTCACAACAAAGAACTGATGCTTCTCATCGCTCTCCTTTCCTGTCTTTCTGTCCCTATCTGTCCCTCTCTGTGTCTCTGTCACACACACACACATACATACACAACACACAAGAATGAAGGCCTAGCCCTGGCCAGTTGGCTCAGCGGTAGAGCGTCGGCCTGGCGTGTGGGGGACCCGGGTTTGATTCCCGGCCAGGGCACATAGGAGAGGCGCCCATTTGCTTCTCCACCCCCCACCCCCTCCTTCCTCTCTGTCTCTCTTTTCCCCTCCTGCAGCCAAGGCTCCATTGGAGCAAAGATGGCCCGGGCGCTGGGGATGGCTCCTTGGCCTCTGCCCAGGCGCTAGAGTGGCTCTGGTCGTGGCAGAGCGATGCCCTGGAGGGGCAGAGCATCGCCCCCTGGTGGGCAGAGCATCACCCCTGGTGGGCGTGCCAGGTGGATCCCAGTCGGGCGCATGCGGGAGTCTGTCTGACTGTCTCTCCCTGTTTCCAGCTTCAGAAAAATACAAAAAAAAAAAAAAAAAAAAAAAGAATGATGGCCTAGTTTGATAGATTTTACTTTGCACATTATTTGTTATATCCACCTATGTTTTTCCATTATTAACACTATTTTTTTAAAATTGTTGAGTAGTAAAGCACACATTGATGAACATTTTGAGTTATGAGGGACTAATAAGAATATTGCTACTACAGACATTTGTGTAAACATACCTGTGTTGATGTGTATTGGTTTAATTTGTTTTGGATAAATGCCTTGAAGTAGGGTTGCTGGATCATAGAGCAGATCTCTTAACTTTCTACCATAATGTTCAGCTCACTTCTAATATAATAGTACCATGTAGCATTTTTACTCACAATATATGTAGGTTTCTGTTGTTTCACATCTTTATTGATACATGGTCTTGTCAGTCTTTTAAACTATTCCTTCTTGTAGGTGTATAGTGGGGCCATATTCTGGTTTAATTTGTATTTCCCTGAAGACCAGAGATGGTGAATCCTTTCATGTGTTTACTGGCCTCCTTTTCATCTTCTTATATAAACTGTTCAAATCTTTGGCCCATTCATTAGGTTGTTTTACTTCTTATTATTGATGTACAAGCCACTTAGGTATTTTCAATATAAACCCTTTTATACAGATATGTTTTGCAATTATTTTTCAAAGACTAGGGTTTTTTTTGGCTTGATTTGGTTTGGATTGGGGTCAGAAAAAGAATTTACAATAATGTTTTTTGTTGTTTTTATTTTTAAAAAGTTATCCACTAATAGTTTAGGAAACTAAGATTTTGTATTAAATAATCCCTCCAAGTTCTGTCAACAGTGGAGGCCTTTATCTTGATAGCGTCCCAAATACTTTGGGACACAAAATTTATTTTAAAAAAAATTGTAAAATAAATGAAAAATCAATTAGTCATGTACACTTGAGTGTCCCTTGGGGATTTAAAAATAGTAGACCCAAAACTATACTCATTATTTTCCTTTGACTAACATAAGGCTTCTATGGCCCTGATTGTTAGCCATATAAGCTACAAATTTGGGAGTCATTTTATTCCCTCATTTTTATCTCCCATATCCAATTGGTCTTCAATTCATATGGATTAAACCTCTTAAATTAAGTGTAAAATCCACACCTTCTTTCTACCTCATATTATTTCCTTAGCTAAAATGTATCTTTTCTTGTGTTTAATGGTCTCTTGATTCTTTTATCTGTCTCTAGCCTGACAGTGTCCACGGTGTTCTCTTCTACATCTAGAGTTAGACAAAATAATTTTTTGGCAAAAAAATTGAGTCAAGTCATTAAACTTTGTGTGTATATGTACGTGTGTGTGTGTGTGTGTGTGTGTGTGTGTGTAAGAGACAGAGAGAGAAAGAGAGAGAGACAGGAAAGGAGAGAGATAAGAAGCATCAATTCTTCGTTGCAGCACCTTAGTTGTTTATTGATTGCTTTTTCATACGTGCCTTGACCAGGGGGCTACAGCAGACCAAGTGACCTCTTGCTCAAGCCAGCAACCTTGGGCTCAAGCTGTTGAGCCTTGCTCAAACCCAATGAGCGCATGCTTAAGCCAGCAACCTCGGGGTTTCAAACCCGGGTCATCCCTGCCTCAGTCCGATGCTTCATCCACTGTGCCACTGCCTGGTCAGACAAGTCATTAAACTTTTTCATATCTCTTCATAGTTATCCACTATTTTTAGAATAATATCTCTTAAGAACATACCAGCTCAGCAATCTATGGCTCTAAATCAATGTCATACTCTGCTTCACAAGTTCAACAGCTGGACCAAACGATGTGTCACACTCATTATTTCACATTTTTACAAATCTGCCCTATTTCCTCTGCCTAGAACTCTCTAAGCCCATTTTCCACTGCTTGTCCTGCAAGAATCAGTAATTGTTATATGTGCTTCAAAAGTCGTAATTGGCATATCATTACCTAACCAAATTGAGGCTTCTATAGCAACTGGCATGCCTCTGTCACAACACATTTATCACACTTTTACACCACAGAACAGTTTTATCTCCTTGAGAATAAAAAACTTGTGTGGTATCTGCAATATTGGTCCTATAGAGTAATATAAGAAAGAATACACTTAGGAGTGATGTCTTGGCCAATAATGGATTAAAGATCTCAAGACTCAGTCCATCTACTGAAACAATGTTTAAACTGACAGAATCAACTATTATTAGAACTCTTTAATCTATTAAAAACATTTACAGCAACCCAGGGAGTACTTCATGAAGAAAGAAACTGCTCAATTTCATTTTAGCATATCTTTCCAATGGCCTACCACACTCTAGTCCACAGCCTCGCAGTATCCATAGGGACATTAACTTGCATTCTTAATACAGTCTCCTGGGATAAAGGTGGAGATATTATGGACTTTTTTTTTAATTGTGATTGCATATTTTGACCTGTCTGTTGGTTTCTTGAAGGAACAATTCAGAGGTTTGCCTCTTCTCCCCACTCTGGTTTCTTAAGGTGTTTTCTGTTGAAAGCATTTAAGGACATAAACTACCCATAACATTTGGAGCAAGAGATGATGGAAAGGACAAGAAACAAATAGATCAAAAGCCTAGGAAAGAAGAATGTGAGAAGGAAGATACTCAGGGGAATAAGGGCTTTGAAGGACTACCACAAACACCTGGAAAACTGAAGTCCAACGCATGAACCTAGGTCTGGATATATGCCCACAAAAGACCAACAAGGAGCCTAAAGTTTGCACCGCTGGTTAATTTTTGGGATTTTTACCAAAAGGAAGTAAAAGCTAAGGCAGAGTTTTAATTGGCATGGATAAATAATCAAAAAGCATCCCAGCTCAGAAGCAATCTATAATAACTAGGATTGCATTTATAAATTTTTTTTGGCTATAGTCACTGAAGAAAATCTTTTAGGTCACTGGCTGATCACTGAGATGATCCCCAGTCAGGGCACATACAGAAACAGATCAATGTTTCTGTCTCTCTCTCACTCTTCTTCTCTTTAAAATCAATAAATAATTTTTAAAAAAGAGAGATTCACAAAACAAGGAATTCTGCCATTGAAAAATATAATTTAGAAAATTATTAATGATACTGTAGCCCTCAAAAAAGAATACCATGAAAACCTCATAAAGTGGGAAGAATCTGATTTCTTGATTACACTGTAATTTACACTGTAATTTATAAAATGTCCAATTGCCAACCAAAAAAATTACAAGATATACAAAGAATCATAAAACTATGGCCCATTTACACAGGAAGAAAACTGATGTAAACTGTGAAGAATCCCAGACACTGGATTTACTAGAAAACTACTTTTCATATCAACTCTCTTAGATGTAACAAAAGAGTTAGAAAACAATAAGAATAAAATCTAAAGATAACAAGGATAATGACATATAAACAAATAGAGAGTATCAGGAAAGAGAAAGAATTTAGAAAAAGAAAAACAAAAGAAAAGGCTGGAAAACAGTAGAGCAGAAAAGAAAATAGCTGAAACAAAAAACAACTGTATTGTGCTAGGTAAGTACTGGCAATATTGGGGAGAATAGCTTGTAAAGTATATGATTGTCCAACCACTATACTGTATACCTGAAACTAATACTAAATAACATTGAATGTAAAAGGCAACTGGATAATAAAATAAAAATAACTAGAGATCTTCAACAGAATATTTGAAAAGGCAGAGGAAGAATCAATAAACTTAACAATAGGAAATTACAGAACCTGAGAAACAGAACATGACCATGAATGAACAAAAATGAACAGAATCTAAAGGACCTATAAGACATCATCAAGTATACTGATATAACATTATGAGGTTTCCAGAAGTAGAAGAGAAAGAGAAAGGGTTAGAAGGAATATTGAAGAAATATGGTTGAAAATTTTAAAATTTTGATGAAAGATATAAATCTACACATTCAAATAACTGAAAGAACTCCAAATATGATAAACTCAAAAAAGGTTTAGACTGGTGGTTGGCAAACTAATTAGTCAACAGAGCCAAATATCAACAGTACAATGATTGAAATTTCTTTTGAGAGCCAAATTTTTAAAACTTAAACTATATAGGTAAGTACATAGTTATTAACTTAATTAGGGGACTCCTAAACTGGCCTTTGAGCCACACTCAAGGGACCAAAGAGCCACATGTGGCTCACGAGCTGCGGTTTGCCAACCACTGGTTTAGACTAACTATATTATAATCAAACTATTGAAAGACAAAGGAAAAGAGAGAATTTTGAAAGCAGCATATGAAAAGCAACTAGTCGATTACATGGGATTCTCAAGAAACTCACTTTATAATTAAAGATACAAATCTTTGAAAAGTAAAATAATGGAAAAAGATTTTTCATGAAAAAAGTAATGAAAAAAGAGCTAGGGTAACTATACTAATATCAGAAAAAAATGAACATTAAGTTAAATACCATTAAAAGTGATCTAGAAAACATAACATATTGATAAAAGACTTTATCCATGAAGAACATATAAAAACTAATACAAAGATGCACCAAACAACAGAGTCACAAAATATGCGAAGCAAACATTGACACAACTGAATGGAAAAATATTTCTACAATAATAATAAGGACCTCAATACCCTACTTTCAATATTGGGTTAAAGATCATCCAAGCAGAATATCATCAAGGAAATAGATAACTTTCTCAACCCATGAATATTACTAGACCTGACAGACAATCCATGCAACAGTAATGAAATATACATTCTTCTTGAGTGCACGTGGAACTCTCTTCAATACAGATCCTGAAAGGTTAAAACTGGGGGGCCAGTCCACTGGGGAGAAGGAAAAGCCTATTTTCAGTCTCCCTTGGCAACTGGCAAGTCAGTATAAACCCCCGAATAGGTCAGACTGGAGGGACTCCAGCTGGACTGCCTTATCCTATAAGAGAGAGCTGACAGGCTAAAATCCCCTTCTCAGGTCTATGGGTGGCCACTGGGGAGAGCCAAACTGAGAACACAAGGCTGGTGTGTTCCAAAAAGAAAGTTTATTTAAAAGCCTGGGTGCAGGCTGGCAAAGACAGATTAAGCCATGTTGCCCACCAGGAGGGAAGGAGCAGGGTTTATATAGGTTAATCAGGGGTCTTGGAAAAAGAGGCTGATGTCGCTGCCTCTGTAGGTTCAAGGTAATATTTCTTCATATGTAAATTAGAGTGGTGCCACAGCCCTTCAAATTGTTTATCTCCCAGCTCAACTGTTTATTATCTGCATCAGTTGTCAAGAAAAGATTGGACTGGTTCAAAAATCCTGGATCAGGGCTCTAATCAAGCCAGTCTCCTCTACTTCCTTGGATTTGCAATGACCTTGGGATAGTGGCTGACCTATCAGAAGACAGCGTTTCTAGGCCTGCGGTTAGGCTTTTACAAACTACTATTGTTATTTAAACTCCCCTAATTGCCAGGTCCCTCCCTAGTGTAAGCTTTCCCTGACAGTTCTGCAAAGGCAAACTTTTTGGTACATTTCAAAGTGAATGCCAGGAAGCCATTAAGAGAGAGAATAGCAAGTAAATTAACAACCTCACAGTGGGGAATGAGAATGTTTTGTTTCCAGTCCTAGTGGGAACTCTGGTGAGGGGGAATTTGAGTTTTTAAGGGTTCTGGATTTAAAGGAACCCAAACAAGTCTTAATAAATTTAAGAAATTTTAGTTATATAAAAAAATGTGTTAGAAATCAATAATAAGGAAAATTAAAAGATTCATAAATGTTAAATTTAGCAGCACTTTTTTTGTGACAGAGACTGAAAGAGACAGAGAGGGACAGATAGGGACAGACAGGAAGGGAGAAAGATGAGAAGCATCAATTCTGCAGTGTGGCACCTTAGTTGTTCATTGATTGCTTTCTCATGGTGCCTTTACTGGGGGCTACAGCAGACCAAGTGTTGGACAGATAAAATGTATTATGCTCACTTTGTTAAAGAGGCCGTTGCCCAGGTGATATTAATGTGTGTTGAGAATCCCTGTAGCCTGGGGCTTGGTTTTGGGATTAAGCCTTTCCCACCCTTTTTGATGTGGGGTGGTACAATCCAATCATGCCTCAGAGAAGTGACTTTGTATTGGGGACTTCCCTACTTTGTATATTGGATTAGAGGTTGTGAAGCTACAGTATAAAGTGGGGGCAAAACGGGATTTTGTGCTCTTGGTTCCTGAGATCATCATTAAAGGAGAGAGCAGAAAGGAGAGCAGAAAGAGGCCATGTGGCCAGGAGAAGCAGCCAAGATGGCGGAGTGCTGAGTGAGATGCCAGTTTGTGTAGAGTTTGTATCTGGGATAAGGAAGGAGATGGGGAACTGAGGAGAATAAGGCTGGTGAGCTAGAAACCTTTGATTCTAGGAAACTCGGATAAGTCAGTAGCTTTGTGAGCACTGAATGTGAGTGGGTTTTGGAGCCCAGTGTGTATTTTTACTTGCCCGCCGGGTGCAAGCTAGGATTAAAGACTATGGCTCACCAGTTTGTGGCTCCGTTGTTTCTTTACCGACTGTCCGAATCCAATGCGAACCTGCATGGGCCGGGCTGCTGTGATGGTAGCCCTGGCTGTGGTTCCTGGCTTTACACCAAGTGACCCCTTGTTCAAGCCAGCGACCTTGGGCTCAAGCTGGTGAGCCTTGCTCAAACCAGATTAGCCCACACTCAAGCTGGCGACCTTGGGGTCTCAAACCTGGGTCCTCTGCATCCCAGTTCAATGTTCTATCCACTGTGCCACCACCTGGTCAGGCTGTAAGGTCAGTGGATAATGGGGGATGGTCACTTGAAAAACTCAGACCCACAAACTTTGGCTAGGATTGCCCACAACCAAGCACGCCAAAAGAAACTTCGCAGGAACCCTTTGGAAAAAAGCAACCGTCTACCAGCCAGTAGGATTTCACCATGTCATGTTAGCTCCACTCCCCTAGAGGGACCCCTTTAAATATTTCCCATGCGGTTTAATCCTTGCAACTTCCCTGGCCTCCATCTTACCTCGGGGCCAGGGAACCTTGCTGGGCAGGATGTGCTGTACTCAATAAAACCTTTTGTTACTCCATACTTGGTGGCTCCGAGCCCCGTTCCTTCCTTCTTGGTGGGGAAAAATACCTTATACAGGCTAGCAACACATTCTTAATCAACTAATAGGTCAAAAAAATAACTACAAAGACAACTAGGAAATATGTTGAGATGAATAAAAATTTATGGTATGTGGTAATATTAAAGTTCAGGAGAAAATTTAATAGTTTTAAATGCCTACATTTAAAAAGAAGAAAAATCTCAAATCAGTTACCTAACAATACATGCTAAGGATCTAGAAAAACAAGAGCAAACTGAACTTAAAATCAAAAGAAAAAATAATAAAGTTTGCAGTAGAAAATGTAAATTAGACTATAGTAAAACAATACAGTGGACAAGTTAAATGAAAAAATCAGAAAGCTTTTATCTAGGCTGAGAAGGAGAGAAGATACAAATAATTAAATCAGAAAATAATAAACATCATTAAAATGTCTATATTACCCAAAGCAATTTATAAATTCAATGCAATACCGATTCAAATACCAATGACTTACTTCAAAGATATAGAATACATATTCCAAAAATTTATATGAAACCAAAAGAGAACAGGAATAGTCTCAGCAATATTGAAAAGGAAGAATCAAGTGTGAGGTATCACACTTCCGGATATCAAGTTATACTGTAAGGCCATTGTACTCAAAACAACCTGGTACTGGCATAAGAACAGGCACATAGATCAATGGAACAGAACTGATAACCCAGGAATAAACCCACACTTTTATGGACAACTGATATTTGACAAAGGAGGTAAGAGCATACATTGGAGTAAAGATAGCCTCTTCAACAAATGGTGCTGGGAAAATTGGACAGCTACCTGCAAATAAATGAAACTAAACCACCAACTTACACCATTCACAAAAATAAACTGAAAATGGATAAAAGACTTAAATGTAAGCCATAAAACCATAAAAATCTTACAAGAAAACATAGACAGTAAGCTCTCTGAAATCTCTCGCAGCAATATATTTGCCAATTTATCTCCACGGGCAAGTGAAATAAAAGACAGGATAAATAAATGGGAGTATATCAAACTAAAAAGCTTCTGCACAGCTAAAGACAATAAGAACAGAATAGCCTGACCTGTGGTGGTGCAGTGGATAAAGTGTCGACCTGAAAATGCTGAGGTCACCAATTCAAAACCCTGGGCTTGCCTGGTCAAGGCACATATGGGAGTTGATGTTTCCAGCTTTTCCACCCCTTCTCTCTCTCTCTCTCTCTCTCTCTCTACTCTCTAAAATGAATAAATTAAAAAAAAAATAAGAACAGACTAAAAAGACAAACTACACAATGGGAGAATATATTTGACAATACATCTGATAAGGGGTTAATAACCAAAATTTATAATGAACTTGTAAAACTCAATACCAGGAAGACAAACAATCCAATCAAAAAATGGGCAAAAGAAATGAATAGATACTTCTCCAAAGAGGACATACAGATGGCCAATAGGCATATGAAAAAATGCTCAACATCACTAATCATAGAGATATGCAAATTAAAACCACAATGAGATATCACCTCACACCAGTCAGAATGGCGCTCATCAACAAAACAACACAGAATAAGTGCTGGTGAGGATGTGTAGATAAGGGAACCCTCCTGCACTGCTGGTGGGAATGCAGACTGGTGCAGCCTCTGTGGAAAACAGTATGGAGATTCCTCAGGAAATCAAAAATCGAACTGCCTTTTGACCCAGCTATACCACTGTTAGGAATATACCCCAAGAACACCATAGCACTATTTGAAAAGAAGAAATGCACCCCCATGTTTATGGCAGCATTGTTCACAATAGTGAAGATCTGGAAACAGCCCAAATGTCCGTCAGTGGACGAGTGGATTCAAAACCTTTGGTACATATATACTATGGAATACTACTCAGCCATAAGAAATGATGACATCGGATCATTTACAATAACATGGATGAACCTTGATAACATTATACTGAGCGAAATAAGTAAATCAGAAAAAACTAAGAACTATAGAATTCCATATATAGGTGGGACATAAAAATGAGACTCAGAGACATGGACAAGAGAGTGGGGGTTACGGGGTGGGGGGCAGGAAAGAGAGGGGGTTGGGGGAGGGGAGGGGCACAAAGAAAACCAGTTAAAAGGTGATGGAAGACAATTTGACTTTGGGTGGTGAGAATGCAGCATAATCAAATGTCAAAATAACCTAGAGATATTTTCTCTGAACATATGTACCCTGATTTATCAATGTCACCCCATTAAAATTAATTAATAAAAGAAATGAAAGTGATTACATTTATATTAATCTTACAAAAGTAAGTAGAATTATAAAAGAATCCTAAGAACAATGGTACACCAAAAACAGATAACCTAGAAAAAATGAAATTATTTCTAGAAATTACTAAACCTGACTCAAGAAGAAGTATCAATAAAAAATCTAAACAGACATAATAAGTAAAGAGATTGAATCAGTAATCAAAAACTCCAGGATCAGGTAGTTTCACTGATGATTTCTACCAAACATTAAACAAAGAATTATTATTGATCCTTCTCAAAATCTTAAAAAATAAATAAGAGGAAGGAAATATTTTCTAATTTATTCTTTAAAGCCAGCATTACCTTGGTACCAAAGTATTGGGCAGATAAAATATATTATACTCACTTTGTTAAAGATGGCGCTGCCCACCTGGAAACCCATTGCCCAGGTGATATTAATGTGTGTTGGGGGTGGGCTGTGGGCAGGCAGGATCCTTGGAGCCTGGGGCTTGGTTTTAGGACTAAGCCTTTCCCACCCTTTTTGATGTGGGGTGGTACAATCCCATCATGCCTCATTTAAGTGACTTTGTATCAGAGACTTCCTTGTTTGTATATTGGATTAAAGGTTTTGATTTCTGTACTCTAGAATGAGGCAGACCAAGAGCTTGCTCTCTCTAGGTTCCTGTGATTAACATGAGGGAGGAGAGCAGAGAAAGGCCACATAGAGGAGGCCAGGAGAAGCAGCCAAGATGGCGGAGTGTTGAATGAGAAGCCAGTTTGTGCAGAGTTTGTGCAGGGAGAAGGAAGGAAATGGGGAACAGAGGTGAATAAGTCTGGTGAGCTAGAAACTGATTCTAGGAAACTCGGATAAATTAGTAGCTTTGTGAGCACTGAATGAGTGGGTTTTAGGGCCCAGTGTGTGTTTTTACTTGCCCGCTGGGTGCAAGCTAGGATTAAAGATGATGGCCCACCAGTTTTTGGCTTCGTTGTTTCATTACCATCTGTCCAAATCCAATGTGAATCTGCATGGGCCGGGCGGCTGTGATGGTGGCCGCGTATACTGGCTTCACACAAAGCTAGACAAACACACCTCAGGAAAAAGAAAGAAATCAATATTTCCTATTAATAGAGATGTAAGTTTCCTCAACAAAATACTAATAAAACAACAAGTAAAAAGGATTACATACTCTGACCAAATGTATTTTATCCCAGTAATTCAAGGACTGTTTGACATAAAAATATTAAAAATTGAGGTAACACACCATAATAATATAACAACAAAAAGCTAGATGATCATCTAAGTTTGACAAAATTTAACATATTTTCATAATAAACCACTCTAAAAACTAGGAATAAGGAAAACTTATTTAAAATGATAAAGAATATGTATAAAAAGGCTCAGACTAACATTATACTTAATAATGAAAGATTGAAAATGTTCCCTTAATATCAGGAACAAGGTATGCATGTCTACTTTTACCACAGCTACTGAACATTGTATCAAAATTATTAATAACAAAAGAAAAATAGACATTTGGACTTTATAAAAAATAAAATAAAATTATTTGTGCATCTGAATGTTTTCAAAAAAGCAGAATGGAAACCTACAGAAAGAAAAAATATAATCACGAACACATATCTAGCAAAAATCTTTAATTCGGAATGTATTTTAAAAGCTCTTACAAATCAGTAACAACAACAAAGATTTAAATATGGACAAAGGGTATCAATAGACATTTCTTCAAAGACATACAACTGTCCTAGAAGAGCATGAAAAGATGTTAAATATAATTAATCATTAAAAATGCAAATCAAAGGTATAATGAGATACTTATTTATACCATTAGGATGGCTTATACAAATAATTTTATTGGAATATAATGTGTCAGCAAAGATGTAGAGAAATTATAACATTTCTTTATTGCCAATAAGAATATAAAATGGTGCAGCCATTGCAGAAAATAGTTTTATGAGTCCTCATAATGTAAAATATAAAATTGCCAGATTATCCAGCAATTCCATTCCTAGAAAAATACCCAAAAGATGTGTCCAACAAAAACTAAACAGCATTATTCACCATAGCCGAAATGTTAAAACAACTTCAATGTCTATCAGTGGGTAGATGGATAAGGGAATTAATTACAGTACAATGGAATGTTATTCAGCCACAATCAAGTTGATAAATTGATATATGCTACAATGTGATGAATTTCAAAAGTATTATGTCAGGTAAAAGAAACAAGACACAAATTATATGTGTTTGATTCTGTTTATATGGAATATCCAGAATATGTAAATCAATAGAAACAGATAGCATGTTGGTGTTTTTCAGGGTCTGAGATTAAAGAGGAATTAGAAGAGATTGTTTAATGGGTATGAGTTGTTTTTTTTTTTGAAGTATACACTACAATAATTAATTTTATGTTATCTAAATTTCACCTCAATAAAAATGTCAGAGCTTATGATTGAATAATAAGCTGGGCGATTTAAATAAAATATAGTCTAAATTATGCATATGAATTTGTGTGTGTGTGTGTGTGTGTGTGTGTGTGTGTGTGTGTGGCAGAGACAGAGAGTCAGAGAGAGGGACAGAATAGGGACAGACAGACAGGAAGGGAGAGAGATGAGAAACATCAATTCTTTGTTGCAGCTCCTTAGTTGTTCATTGATTGATTTCTCATATGTGCCTTGACCAGGGGGCTACAGCAGACCGAGTGACCCTTTGCTCAAGCCAGTGACCTTGGGTCCAAGCTGGACATCCTTGCTCAAACCAGATGAGCCCACACTCAAGCTGGCGACCTCAAGGTCTAGAGCCTGGGTCCTCCACATCCCAGTCCCATGCTCTAGCCCCTGCTGCACCACCTGGTCAGGCTGTATATGAATCTTTAAATAGATTTAAAAAAAACCCAGAATATGCTTTTTAATACCATTTACTTCATTTCTGAAGAAAAAGTTAGGACAAAAAAATGACACTAATTATCTCATCTAATCTTGATCATCTTGACTTCTCAATAGCCCTGCTCAACTCCTGTACACTCATACCTATGGCTTATTTTATGGAGTCAATCCATCTCACATTTGGTCTTTTCCTTTTTCTCTTCCCTTCCATTTTCCCCAGTATTATTGTTTATCCAAAGAACCCTGCCTTTTCATGATGTGCCCCAAGTAGAACAGTTCTAGTTTTGTCTTTTTGCCTCCATCAATGTTTCAGACTTCATTTGCTCTCAGACCCAGTTGTTTATCTTTCTAGCAATCCAGGATGTCCATGGAGCTCTTGCAGCTACCTTTTCTTTTTTTTTTTTTTTTTTTTGGTCTTATGGATTGCAATGAATTTTTAACCTCTAAGCTCTAGTTGCTATATTTACATGAAATACCTCTTACATTGGATTCATTACTTTTTTTTTGTATGTATTTTTTTAAATTTTTTTTTAAATTTTATTTTTTTAATGGGGCGACATCAATAAATCAGGATACATATATTCAAAGATAACAAGACCAGGTTATCTTGTCATTCAATTATGTTGCATACCCATCACCCAAAGTCAGATTGTCCTCTGTCACCTTCTATATAGTTTTCTTTGTGCCCGTCCCCCTCCCCCTTTCCCTCTCCCTTTCCCCCCTTCCCCCCCCCCCGTAACCACCACACTCTTATCAATGTCTCTTAGTTTCACTATTATGTCCCACCTACGTATGGAATAATGCAGTTCCTGGTTTTTTCTGATTTACTGATTTCACTTCCTATAATGTTATCAAGATCCCACCATTTTCCTGTAAAGGTTCCGATGCCATAATTTCTTATGGCTGAGTAGTATTCCATAGTGTATATGTGCCACATCTTCTTTATCCAGTCATCTATTGATGGGCTTTTTGGTTGTTTCCATGTCCTGGCCACTGTGAACAATGCTGCAATAAACATGGGGCTGCATGTGTCTTTACGTATCAATGTTTCTGAGTTTTGGGGATATATACCCAGTAGAGGGATTGCTGGGTCATAAGGTAGTTCTATTTTCAGTTTTTTGAGGAACCACCATACTTTCTTCCATAATGGTTGTACTACTTTACATTCCCACCAACAGTGGATGAGGGTTCCTTTTCTCCACAGCCTCTCCAATATTTGCTATTAACTGTCTTGTTAATTATAGCTAATCTAACAGGTGTGAGGTGGTATCTCATTGCAGTTTTGATTTGCATTTCTCTAATAACTAAAGAAGATGAACATCTTTTCATATATCTGTTGGCCATTTGTACTTCCTCCTGGGAGAAGTGTCTGTTCATGTCCTCTTCCCATTTTTTTATTGGATTGTTTGTTTGTTGTTGAGTTTGATGAGTTCTTTGTATATTTTGGATATTAGGCCCTTATCTGAGCTGTTGTTTGAAAATATCATTTCCCATTTAGTTGGCTTTCTGTTTATTTTGTTATCAGTTTCTCTTGCTGAGCAAAAACTTCTTAGTCTGATGTAGTCCCATTCATTAATTTTTGCCTTCACTTCTCTTGCCATTGGAGTCAAATTCATAAAATGCTCTTTAAAATCCAGGTCCATGAGTTTAGTACCTATGTCTTCTTCTATGTACTTTATTGTTTCAGGTCTTATGTTTAGATCTTTGATCCATTTTGAGTTAATTTTAGTACAGGGGGACAAACTGTAGTCCAGCTTCATTCTTTTGCATGTGGCTTTCCAGTTTTCCCAGCACCATTTGTTGAAGAGGCTTTCTTTTCTCCATTGTGTGTTGTTGGCCCCTTTATCAAAAATTATTTGACAATATATATGTGGTTTTATTTCTGGGCTTTCTATTCTGTTCCATTGGTCTGAGTGTCTATTTTTCTGCCAATACCATGCTGTTTTGATTGTCATGGCCCTATAATATAGTTTGAAGTCAGGTATTGTAATGCCCCAGCTTCATTCCTTTTCTTTAGGATTGCTTTGGCTATTCGGGGCTATTTATAGTTCCATATAAATCTGATTATTTTTTGCTCCATTTCTTTAAAAAATGTCATTGGAATTTTGATGGGAATTGCATTAAATTTGTATATTGCTTTGGGTAATATGGCCATCTTGATTATATTTATTCTTCCTAACCAAGAACAAGGAATATTCTTCCATCTCATTATATTTTTTTCGATTTCTCTTAACAATGGTTTATAGTTTTCATCATATAAGTCCTTTACATTCTTTGTTATGTTTATTCCTAAGTATTTTATTTTTTTTGTTGCAATCGTGAAGGGGATTATTCTTTTGAGTTCGTTCTCAGTTGTTTCACTGTTGGCATATAGAAAGTCTATTGACTTCTGTATGTTAATTTTGTATCCTGCGACCTTACTGTATTGGCTTATTGTTTCTAGTAGTCTTTTTGTGGGTTCTTTGGGTTTTTCGATGTATAGGATCATATCATGTGCAAAAAGTGATACCTTTACTTCTTTTTTTCCAATATGGATGCCTTTTATTTCTTTGTCTTGTCTGATTGCTCTGGCTAGAACCTCTAGTACCACATTAAATAAGAGTGGAGAGAGTGGACAATCCTGTCTTGTTCCTGATTTAAGGGGGAAAGCCATCAGTTTAGTGCCATTTAATATGATGTTAGCTGATGGTTTATCATATATGGCCTTTATCATGTTGAGATATTTTCCTTCTATACCCATTTTGTTGAGAGTCTTAAACATAAAATTGTGTTGTATTTTATCAAAAGCCTTTTCTGCGTCTATTGATAAGATCATGTGGTTTTTGTTCTTTGTTGTGTTGATATGGTGTATTACGTTAACCGTTTTACGTATGTTGAACCATTCTTTAGATTCTGGGATGAATCCCACTTGATCATGATGTATTATTTTTTTAATATGTTGTTGTATTCGATTTGCTAGTATTTTGTTTAGTATTTTAGCATCTGTATTCATTAGAGATATTGGTCTGTAATTTTCTTTTTTTTGTGCCATCCTTGCCTGGTTTTGTTATAAGGGTTATGTTGGCCTCATAAAATGTGTTTGGAAGTATTGCTTCTTCAATTTTTTGGAAGACTTTCAGTAGAATAGGAACCAAGTCTTCTTTGAATGTTTGATAAAATTCACTGGTATAACCGTCAGGGCCTGTACTTTTATTTTTGGGGAGGTTTTTAATGGGTTTTTCTATTTCTTCTCTACTAATAGGTCTGTTTAGGCTTTCTGCTTCTTCTTGACTCAGTCTAGAAAGGATGTATTATTCTAGGAATTTATCCATTTCTTCTAAATTGTTGAATTTAGTAGCATAAAGTTTTTCATAGTATTCTACAATAATTCTTTGTATATCTACGGTGTCCGTGGTGATTTCTCATCTTTAATTTTGGATTTTGTTTATATGAGTTTTTTCTCTTTTTTCCTTGGTAAGTCTTGCCAAGGGTTTGTCAATTTTGTTGATCTTTTCAAAGAACCAGCTCCTTGTTCTATTAATTTTTTCTATAGTTTCACTGTTCTCTATTTCATTTATTTCTGCTCTGATTTTTATTATCTCCTTTCTTTGGCTGGTTTTGGGTTGTCTTTGTTCTTCTTTTTCTAGTTCCTTAAGGTGTGAAGTTAAGTGGTTCACTTGGGCTCTCTCTTGTTTGTTCATATATGCCTGAAGTGATATGAACTTCCCTCTTATCACTGCTTTGCTGCATCCCATAGATTCTGATATGTCATACTGTCATTTTCATTAGTCTGTATATAACTTTTGATCTCTGCACTTATTTCTTCTTTGACCCATTCTTTTTTTAAAAGTATGTTGTTTAGTTTCCACATTTTTGTGGGATTTTTTTCCTCTTTTTTGAAGTTGAATGCTAGTTTCAAGGCTTTGTGAACAGAAAAAATGTTCGGTACAACTTCAATTTTTCTGAATTTGCTAATGTTGTTTTTGTGGCCCAACATATGGTCAATTCTTGAGAATGATCCATGTACACTGGAGAAAAATGTATACTCAGTCACTTTGGGATGAAATGTCCTGTAGATGTCTATCATATCCAGGTGCTCTAGTGTTTTGTTTAAGGCCACTATATCTTTGTTGATTCTCTGTTTGGATGACCAATCTACAGCCGTCAGCAGTGTATTGAGGTCTCCAAGTATGATTGTATTTTCGTCAGTTTTTGTTTTAAGGTCAATAAATAGCTGTCTTATATATTTTGGAGCTTCTTGGTTTGGTGCATATATATTAAGAATTGTTATGTCTTCTTGATTCAGTGTCCCCTTAGCCATTATGAAATGGCCATTTTTGTCTCTGAGTACTTTTGTTATCTTGTAGTCAGCATTATCAGATATGAGTATTGCTATGCCTGCTTTGTTTTGGATGTTATATGCTTGGAGTACTTTTTTCCAGCATTTCACTTTGAATTTATTTTTATCCTTGTTACTTAGATGAGTTTCCTGTAGGCAGCATACAGTTGGATTTTCTTTTTTAATCCATTCTGCTAGTCTGTGTCTTTTTATTGGTGAGTTTAATCCATTTACATTTAGTGTAATTATTGACACTTGTGAGTTCCCTATTGTCATTTTATAGATTGCTTTCTGTTAGTTTTGTGTCTTGTTTGATCCTTCTCTTTTGTTTTGCTATCTTTTGTTTTTATTTGGTTGTATTCCATACATCTTTCCTCTGTTGCTATCTTTTTTATCTCATGTGCTTCTATTGTGGTTTTTTCAATGGTGGTTACCTTTAAGTAATGAAAAGGGTTCCTACCCTGTTCATTGTAGTGCACTATTTTGTGAGTACTTTTGCACTCCATCGTCCTTTGCTATTGTTAATCTCCATCCTCGCCCCCCCTTTTTTTTTGTTGTTGTCACAGTTTAAATTTGGTTTTATTGTGTTCTTCTTGGAGCTTTTACTTGTGGCTCTGTTTTTTTTTGTTCTTTGTATCTGATTGGAGAACCCCCTTTAGTAATTCCTGGAGTGGGGGTTTTCTGGTGATAAATTCCCTCATCTTTTCTGTATCTGTGAATGTTTTTATTTCTCCTTCATATTTGAAGGATAGCTTTGATGGGTATAGTATTTGTGGCTGAAAGTTCCTCTCTTTCAGGACTTTAATTACTGGGGTCCACTCTCTTCTAGCTTGTAGAGTTTCTGCTGAGAAATCTGATGATAATCTAATGGGCCTTCCTTTATATGTTGTACTCTTCTTTTCCCTGGCTGCCTTGAGAATTTTTTCTTTGCCATTAGTTTGTGCCAATTTCATTATGATGTGCCTTGGAGTAGGTTTGTTGGGGTTAAGAAAACTCAGAGTTCTGTTTGCTTCATGAATTTGAGGCTTTAGTTCTTTCCATAGGCTTGGGAAGTTCTCATCTATTATTTGTTTGAGTATGTTCTCCATTCCATTTTCTCTCTCTTCTCCCTCTGATATACCTATTATTCTTATGTTATTCTTTCTGATGGAGTCAAATAATTCTTGTAGGGCTATCTCATTTTTTTTTTTAATTTTTGAGTCTCTTTCTTCTTCTCTCTGTTGTGCCTCAAGTTGCTTTTCTTCTATTTCACTAATCCTACCTTCTATCTGGCCTGTTCTATTAGCTAAGCTTCTTACCTCGTTTTTCAGCTCGGGAATTGAGTTTTTCATCTCTGTTTGATTTTTTTTTATAGTTTCAATTTCCTTGGACATGTATTTTTGTGTTCATTGAGTTGTTTTCTGAGCTCCCTAAATTGCCTTTCTGTGTTTTCTTGTATATCTCTGAGTATTTTTAGGATTTCTATCTTGTATTCTCTGTCATTTAGCTCCAAGGTTTCCAATATATTAAATTTTTTCTCCATAGATTTTTCCTCATCTATCTGTGTTACCTCTCTTTCTTTTGTATCCATGATATTTGATTTTCTCTTCCTTAATGGCATCTGAGGGTGGTTTTGTTGATAGTATTAATGAGATTTAATAAAGAATAAAAAGTTAAAAAAATAAAAAATCGAAAAAAGTTTTTTTAAATTAATAATGAAATAAAGAAAAATAAAATAATATAAAATTTTTTTAAAAATTTAAAAAAAAAGGAAATTATTCCTCCCCTCCTTTTTTCCTCTCCTCTCCTTTCCCCTCTTTCTTGAGAAAATCTTGTGGTGAACTGTGAATTATATTGTATTTAATAGAACAAACACTGCCTGTAATGGAGGGCCTGAATTGGGGAAAAGTAATAAAGGGGCAAAAAATAAATAAATAAATAAAAAATAAAAAAGGGGGGGTATGGACCCACAAAAAGCAAATAATGAAAAAATTTGGATCAAGAATAAAATGATTTGTGTTTAGGTGTTGGTTGACCAAGAGTTATGATGAGAGGAATAAGAGGGAACCAGGAAAATGGGGGGACAAATTAAAAAATTACTATTGTATTTAGTGGAACAAGAGCTTGATAAGATGGAGAGCCAGGGATGGGAGCACTGCTAGTGAGTTAAATAGGTGAAGTAAAAACCCCCCAAAATGCCACAAACATAAGTTTGAGTCCCAGATAAGATAATTTGTTCATTATTGAGGTTTGAATGAGAGGAGATGTAAAGGAGAAAGAAAGAAACTATTATAGAGGGAGAAAAGAAAGAGAGAGAGAGAGAAAAAAGAAGGAACCACTAAAAGAAGAAAAAAGAAAAAAGTGGAGAGAATGAGTGAGAGAGTTAAGGGTTTTGGGGTGCAACCCTCATAGAGAGAAAGGAAGAGGAAAGAAAAAATAATGGGAGATGTAACACCTATGGGTAGTGTAGTTCAAGGAGAGGAGAGCGTAAGACAGGCAGAGAGTTAAACGACCAAATTGGAGGAGGAAAAAAAAATCAAGGATGAAGATAAGAGAAACAAACGAACAAATATAATAAAATGGGATAGGTTATAAAGTCTGCGGATTATTCTTGATTTTGAGAGGTTATCTTCTTGCTTTTTCTTTTCTCTCCCTCTTCCTGGTCGGTGACTCTGTACTCCGGATTCTGCTCTTTGGCACGCTCAGGTAGAGATTTGCAGTTGATAAGTCTCTATGGCGATGTCATGTATTGTGCTTTAATCACGTTAGCAGTTGAGGCTCATTAGCATTTATAGGCTCCAACAGTGAGAGAGTCCATGTTCCTGGAGCCTCTCTCCTAGTCTTTCCTTCCTCAATTAGTAGTCTGATAATCCAGCTATGGGGTTGCTGTTGCCTCTGCCTGAATAGTAAGAGGCTCAAAGAGCTGGCCACTCCCCACTTTATTCCCACTCAGCACAGGGCTCTGGGTAAGGCTCAGTCAGTCAGAGCTGCTAGCATAATCAGCCGGGGCTTCCGCCCACTCAAAGACCTCTGGCTCTGCCACTCTGTCTGGTAACACAGGCAGGCACCCACTCCTGGGGTGCTTGGAGGAAACTCTCGTTCACTATCTGTGCGCGCAGACCAGGATATCAGACCGGAAGTCTCGCCCTCTGAGTGAAACCCCCCATCCGCACTGAAAAGTTCCAGCGTTGGAATTGGCTCTCGCTCCCTTCCCGTGCGCGGTTCCATCAGGGCACTGGGGTGGCCCGAGATTCCGCTTTTTGGCCCACACAAAGGCCCCTGACTCTGCCCCTCTATGGGATAACACGGGCAGGCACTGCCGAGGCACTCGGAGGAATCTCTTGCTCACTATCTGCATGCGCAGACCAGGATATCAGACCAGTGGCCTCACCCTCTGAGTGAAAACCCCCTCCCGCATGGAGAAGTTCCAGTGTTGGAATTAGTTCTCACTCCCTCCCTGTGCACGGCTCCCCCAGGGTGCTGGGGCGGCTTGGAGATTCCACTTTCGGCCCACACAAAGGCCTCTGACTCTGCCTCTCTGTGGTACAACATGGGTGCACCCTCCCGGGGCTTTGGAAGGAATCTCTCGCCCACTATCTGCGCGCGCCGACCAGGAGATCAGGTAAAATGGCTGCCCACTTGTCTTTCTTTGTCTGGGTTTGGCACGAGTGTTAGCTGTATTGCCTGGGTTGTCACAGAAACAGTTTTTCCTTGGTTTGGATCTCCGTGCCACAGCCTGGTTCGGCCGTTTGTGCTGCAGCCTGGATCTATTCACCCCCTTTGCCCGCCTTAGTTTCTATATTCTCAGTTTCCAGTGAAAGCCACCCTCTTTAGGTTAGTGAGGAAGGAGGAGCATTTCTTACTCCCTATTTCCTTCGGGGTTTGGTTATATATTTAGCCAATTTTTCGCTCGATCATACCTTTGGATATATTGCAAAACATCTGGAGGCTCCAAAGATAGGTTTTTCTGTTTCTGGTTGAAGATCTTGTTGAGTTTTTGGGGAGATTTATTGGTATCGCTTCCTACCCCGCCATTACTCTGACGTCATCTGCCTTTTCTTCCATTTTTTTCCTTCCTTCCTTTCTTCCTTTCCTTCCTTCCTTTCTTCCTTTCTTTCCTTCCTTTCTTCCTTCCTTCCTTCCTTCTTTCATTTCTTCTTTCTTTTATCTCTCTCTCTCTCTCTTTCTTTCTTTCTTCCTTTATGTTTTTTCCACCTTGAAAAAACTTGTTGCTAGAAAGCTTTGTGGGCCTCCTGAACAGGGAGCCACTTTTCTTACTCACTCTGAGAGGCACAACCCCAAATCAGGATACAATAATGGAATGTGTCTGTGGTGTGGTATATTCCATATGAGCAGCTATTCTATATAAGCCAGGTATCTAGAAAGCATAATTTGCTTTCTATATCAATCACAATTTATATTGTTTCTAGGTAACCATAGCCAGGAGGAGTTAAAAACAATCTTTGAAGTAGGGTTGGGTAAGTAGATGGTACAGGAAAAAGTTAAAAAACAAAAACCTAAAATATTTTGATGGTGTTTAAGTTTGTTATTTCAAGTCTTGTTAGTCAAGATAACTGTTTTATATATGGGTGAAAGTCTAAATTGATGCCAGTTGAAATGTAAAATCATCAGTTTTCTACCCCATTTTTATTTTAATAAACCTTATTACACATTGTTTTTACCCATGACTAGGTTATTGTTGCATAAAGTCAATATCATTCACATGGTTTAGATTAAATTACAGCAGTGCATGTCTCTTTTCTTTCTTTTTTTCTTCCTCTTGAATGTAAACTATGATTTTCCTTTGGCTGGCATTGCTCCTTTGACTTTCTCCCATATTCAAGAGATGGTGTAAGCTCCAAGCACATAACATTATCAACGTAAGGACTGCAACTGATTGAATATTTTGACAAACACAGCTCTCTAATTCCTGAAGCCATATGGCTGTGCAGGATGCCATATGGAATAAGGTACTCTGCCTCATGAAATGATTCAAAAGCATTTTTTTATTAGCAGTTATTCCCTTGAACTGAAAACCGATTAGATTTTGAATGTTCCATCACTGAAGATAGTCATCTAGCTAGCCAACTGTATAGTCTTAGCAGCATCTTCAGTGATGGAAATATATTGCTGAAGTTTATATCCCTTAATAGAGGACACCACATTTTAAAATTTTTTCAGGTAAAAGGCTACTTCTATATTCTTTGTGCATCCAAAAAAGTCTTTTTGCAGAAAGCAACAGAAATCTCTCAATAATTGGCTTAAACAGTGAGGAATATGGTGTGATCTTGTATAACAAGAAACCTTGAGCATCACAGAGAAAGGGCTGGTTAAATCTGAGGCTCAGTGATGTCACTGAGACCCAGCATTCTTTCTGTCTGTGTATTTCATCTTTCCAGGCCTTTCAGCTCAATTGATCCTTCAGCTGGCTACTCTCACAGCTACAAAATGGTTGCATTGACCTGAACATGATATTCGCACATGACAGTGTCCACTGAAAGCTGGTACATAATTTCTTCTTGACTATCACTTTTGTGAGAAGAAATCTTTTCTCACAATTCATTCTGAGTGATGTCAAATGTAAGTTACCAAACTAAGCCCATGCAAGTGAATTAGAATTTCCATAACTAACTTAGTGAAACTCGTCAGTGTCAGAGAAAGACAGAGACCCTGGAACAGAGGTCGGGAACTTTTTTGGCTGATAGAGCCATGAACACCATATATTTTTAAATGTAATTCTGTGAAAGCCATACAACAACCTGTGTACATTAGGCATTATCCAATAAAAATTTGGTGTTGACTTGGAGAACAGCTGTGATTGGCTCCTGCCACCTGCAACCATGAAATGAGCGGTAGGAAATGAATGGATTGAAATACATGAGAATGTTTTATATTTTTATCATTATTTTTTTTATTAAAGATTTGTCTGCAAGCCAGATGCAGCCATCAAAAGAGCCACATCTGGCTCGCAAGCCATAGGTTCCCGCCCCCTGCCCTGGACCAAACTGCTGTGCTCTTAGAAGGGAAGAGACAGGAACTAAACAGGGAGGTTTGCACCCAATAAGATTTGCTTTGCTTTGCTTTGCTTTAAATTTAGAATTGACTTGGCCAGACCACCTCTACCAAACCTGCTAGTCAAATTCTTTTACATGGAGTGAATAAATGGAATTATGGTAAAGACCATCAGAAAAATATTTCATTGAAATCGGAAGCAGTTTAGTCATGAGTATTTGTTGAAATGGGCCTTTCCAGGATTATAATACCTTCTTAGAGAATATTTTACTGAAAATAAAAGATATATAAGATTAATTTTCTCCTTCATTACTAAATGACTATGAGAGTATTTTCAAATCTTTAATCTGTCATTCTTTTTCTATTTATAGAATGTGATACTTTTGGACATATATGAAATTTTAATGAAGGTGAGAAAGTGAGATGAAGGGCATTTAAACACTCAGAACCAGGGCCTCTTTTGATAGAACAAGATTGCCCACATGGCTAAAGACATGAACTTCCTAGTTTGTTTTGACTGTGGAGTCAGTATGTTGGGCCTTTAACAGAATTCTGAACTTTAAAAATTATTTGCAGAAAGTTTAGTCTGGCCTTTCTTGCTGAGGGTAAAAATAGGCCTGGAGTTTGGAAACCCTGTACCCACACAGGCTTTCTCTGACTCACTGGAAACTAATGACTCTGGCTATCAGAAAGGCTGAGAGTTCTTATTCACAAAGTAGGGTCAGGCATGGAAGAGCTGCTCAGTGATTTGTAAACTTCAATTCAGCTCTGTGATTCTATGATTCTCATTTAGGTGAAAATAAACTGAATCTCCAAAAGGGTTGAATGGAAGTAAGTCAGAGTGCCCAACCAAATCTCAAAACCATAGCTAATTTATGGTATTAATAGTTTGAGTATGATAAATATGAATCTTCAGAGTCTCAGGTTACACCCATCACATTCCTGGATACAGTTTCAAGGAAGCCCCCTGCTGAGATCAGTAAACAAGACTATCACTTGTTAAGAAAACAAACAAATCAAGACTTCAAAGCAGCTCAAAACCAAAAGTGGATTACAAATAATAGCTGATGCCAACCCAAGAAGACCTAGAAATAACACAATTGAAAACTGGAGGCAGACAACACCAAGCCTAGATTCAACGAGCTCTACAAGCAAAACACCCAAACACAGACATAATGAGAAGACAAAGAAGTGCAATCCAAATAAAACCACAAGAGAAATCTTCAGGAGTTGAACTGAGTGATATGGAAATAATCAAACTTCCGGATGTGGAGTTCAAAATAATGATTTTAAGGATGCTTAAAGATCTTAGAACAACAATGGATGGTCATTATGAACACCTAAATAAAGAAATAGCAAGTATAAAAAAGGATATTGAAATATTAAAAAAGAATCAGTCAGAGATGACAAACAATATCAGAAATGAAGACCACAATGGAAGGAATAAAAAACAAGATGAATAGAGCTAAGGATCAAATCAGTGAATTAGAGGATAACTTGAATGAAGACAAGAAAGCAGAGAAGAAAAAAGAAATGAGACTCAAAAAGTCTGAGGAAACTCTTAGAGAGCTCTGTGACAACATGAAGAGAAATAACATTCGCATCATAGGGGTTCCTGAAGAAAAAGAGAAAGAACAAGGGAAAGAGACTTTGTTCAATCATATCATAGCTGAAAACTTCCCTAAATTAATGCAGGAGAAACTCTCACAAGTTCAAGAACCACAGAGAACTCCATTAAAGAGAAACCCAAAGAAATCTACACCAAGACACATCGTAATTAAAATACCAAAGCTAAGTGATAAAGAGAAAATATTAAAAGCTGCAAGAGAAAAAAAAGCTATCACCTACAAAGGAGCTCCCATAAGGATGACATCTGACTTCTCAACAGAAACACTTGAGGCCAGAAGGGAATGGCAAGACATATTCAAAGTAATGCAGAACAAGACCCTACAACCAAGACTACTTTATCCAGCAAGGCTATCATTTAAAATTGAAGGAGAAATAAAAAGCTTCCCAGACAAAAAAAGTTCAAGGAATTCATTACAACCAAACTAATGCTGCAGAAAATGTTAAGGGGCATGGTGTAAACAGATCAAAGTGGGAAAAGAATATAGCAAAACAGGAATACAGCTTTAAAGAATAAAATGGCAATAAACAACTACATAATAATAATCTTAAATGTAAATGGATTAAATAACACAATCAAAAGACATAGGGTAGCTGCATGGATAAGAAAACAGGATCTGTACATATGCTGTCTACAAGAGATACACCTTAAAACAAAAGATGCACATAGATTGAAGATAAAAAGATGGAAAAAACCATTTCATACAAATGGAAATGGAAAAAAAAAGCTGGGGTAGCAATACTTATATCAGACAAAATGGACTTTAAAACAAAGGCTATAGTAGGAGATAAAGAAGGCCACTACATAATGATAAAGAGAGTAATCCAACAGGAAGATATAACTATTATAAATATCTATGCACCTAATATAGGAGCACCTAAATATATGAAGCAGACTTTGATGGATATAAAGGATGAGATCAACAGCAATACTATAATAGTAGGGGATTTCAGAACCCCACTAACATCACTAGATAGATCCTTAAGACAGAAAATTAACAAAGAAACAGCAGACTTAAAGGATATACTAGATCAGCTTGATTTAATAGATATCTTCAGAACCTTTCACCCTAAAGCAGTAGAATATACATTCTTTTCAAGTGCTCATGGTACATTCTTTAGGATGGACCACATATTAGGGCACAAAAGTCGTCTCAACAAATTTGAGAAGACTGAAATAATATCCAGCACTTTCTCTGATCACAATGGCATAAAACTAGAAATGAACCACAATAGAAAAGCTCAAAAATTCTAAAACACATGGAAACTAAATAGCAGGTTGTTAAATAACGAATGGATTAAGAATGAGATAAAAGAAGAAATAAAAAAATTCCTAAAAACGAATGACAATGAGTATATAACAACTCAAAGTTTATGGGACACAGCAAAAGCAGTACTGAGAGGGAAGTTCATCGCACTACAGGCATACTTTAAGAAACTAGAAAAAACTCAAATAAACAACTTAACCCTGCACCTAAAAGAACTAGAAAAAGAACAGCAGGTAAAGCCCAAATGTAGTAGAAGGAAGGAAATAATAAAGATCAGAGCAGAAATAAATGACATAGAGGCTAAAGAAATAATACAGAGGATCAATGAAACCAAGAGCTCATTCTTTGAAAAGATACACAAGATCAATGAACCTTTAACTAGACTCACCAAGAAAAAAAGAGAGAAGACTCAAGTAAATAAAATTAGAAATGAGAGTGGAGAAATAACAACTGACACAACAGAAATACAAAATATTGTAAGAAAATACTATGAAGAACTGTATGCCAAAAAACTAGACAACCTAGATGTAATGGACAAATTCCTTGAAACATACAATCTTCCAAAAATTAATCTGGAAGAATCAGAAAAACAAAACTAACTGATTACACCAAATGATTGAAACAGTTATCAAAAAAATCCCAACAAAGAAAAGTCCTGGGCTTGATGGCTTCACAAGGGAATTCTGCCAAATATTCAAAGAAGAACTAACTCTTAACCTTCTCAAGCTATTTCAAAAAATTCAAGAGGAATGAAGACATCCAAGCTCCTTTTATGAGGCAAACATAATACTGATTCCAAAACCAGGCAAAGACAACAAAAAGAAAATTATAGGCCAATATCCCTAATGAATATAGATGCTAAAATCCTCAACAAAATATTAGCAAACAGGATCCAACAATATATGGAAAAAACCATACTCTATGATCAAGTGGGATTTATTCTGGGGAGGCAAGGCTGGTACAATATCCGCAAATCAATCAATGTGATTCATCACATAATCAAAAGGAAGGAGAAAAACCACATGATAATTTCAATAGATGCAGAAAAAGCATTTGATAAAATACAGCACCCATTTATGATCAAAACTCTCAGCAAAGTGGGAATACAGGGAACATACCTCAACATGATAAAGTTCATCTGTGACAAACCCACAGCCGACATCATACACAGTGGACAAAAATTAAAAGCAATCCCCTTAAGATCAGGAACAAGGCAGCGGTGCGTCCCTTCACTACTCTTATTCAACATAGTTCTGGAAGTCCTAGCCACAGCAATTAGACAAGAAGAAGAAATAAAAGGCATGCAAGTTGGAAAAGAAGAAGTAAAACTATCATTATTTGCAGATGATATGATATTGTATATAGAAAACCCTAAAGTCTCAGTCAAAAGACTACTGGACCTGATAAATGAATTCAGCAAAGTGGCAGGATATAAAATTAATACTCAGAAATCAGAGGCATTTTTATACGCCAACAATGTACAGTCAGAAACAGAAATTAAGGAAACAATCCCCTTCACTATTTCAACCAAAAAAATAAAGTACCTAAGAGTAAATTTAACCAAGGAGACTAAGAACTTGTACTCAGAAAATTATAAAACATTGATAAAAGATATCAAGGAAGATACAAACAAGTGGAAGCACATACCCTGCTCATGGTTAGGAAGAATAAAAATCATTAAAATGTCTATATAACCCAAAGCAATCTATAAATTCAATGGAATACCAATTAAAATACCAATGACATACTTCAAAGATATAGAACCCATATTCCAAAACTTTATATGGAACCAAAGGAGAACACGAATAGCCTCAGCAATCTTAAAAAAGAAGAATAAAGTGGGAGGTATCACACTTCCTGATATCAAGTTATATACTACAAGGCCATTATACTCAAAACAGCATGGTACTGGCATAAGAACAGGCATATAGATCAATGGAACAGAACAGAGAACCCAGAAATAAACCCACAGCTCTATGGACAACTGATATTTGACAAAGGAGGTAAGAGCATACAATGGAGTAAAGACATCCTCTTCAAAAAATGGTGTTGGGAAAATTGGACAGCTACCTGCAAAAAAATGAAACTAGACCACCAACTTACACCATTCACAAAAATAAACTCAAAATGGAGAAAAGACTTAAATGTAAGCCGCGAAATCATAAGTATCTTAGAAGGAAACATAGGCAGTAAGCTCTCTGATATCTCTCGCAGCAATATATTTCTTTATATATCTCCATAGGCAAGTGAAATAAAAGACAAGATAAACAAATGGGACTATATCAAACTAAAAAGCTTTTGCACAGCTAAAGACAATAAGCACAGAATAAAAAGACAAACTACACAATGAGAGAACATATTTGACAATACATCTGATAAGGAGTTAAAAACCAAAATTTATAAAGAACTTGTAAATCTCAACACCAGGAAGACAAACAATCCAATCAAAAAATGGGAAAAAGAAATGAATAGACACTTCTCCAAAGAGGACATACAGGTGGCCAATAGGCAGATGAAAAAATGCTCAGCATTATTAATCATTAGAGAAATGCAAATTAAAACCAGAATGAGGTATCACCTTACACCAGCCAGAATGGCGCTTACCAACAAAACAACACAGACTAAGTGCTGGCGAGGATGTGGAGAAAAGGGAACCCTCCTGCTCTTCTGGTGGGAATACAGACTGGTTCAGCTTCTGTGGAAAACAGTGTGGAGATTCTTCAAAAAATTGAAAATTGAACTGCCTTTTGACCCAGCTATCCCACTGTTAGGAATATACCCCAAGAACACCATAGACCTGCTCCAAAAGGAGAAATGCACCCCCATGTTTGTGGCAGCATTGTTCACAATAACGAAGATCTTTAAACAGCCCAAGTGTCTGTCAGAAGATGAGTGGATTAAAAAGCTTTGGTACATATACACTATGGAATACTACTCAGCCATAAGAAATAATGACATTGGATCATTTACAATAACATGGATGGACCTTGATAACATTATACAGAGTGAAATAAGTAAATCAGAAAAAACTAAGAACTATATGAATATATACATAGATGGGACATAAAAATGAGACTCAGAGACATGGACAAGAATGTGATGGTATGGGGGGGGTTGAGGGGGGATGGGATGGGAAGGAAAGAGAGGGGTTTGGGGGAGGGGAGGGGCACAAAGAAAACCAGATAGAAGTTGACGGAAGATAATGTGACTTTGGGTGAGGGGTATACAGCATAATCGAATGTCAAAATAATCTGGAGATGTTTTCTCTCAACATATGTACACTGATTTATCAATGTCACTGCATTAAATTTAATAAAAAAAGAAAAAAATTAAAGTAACAAAGAGAACATTTTACATCAATGTGTATGGATGAGTAAAAGAGACTCTACTGTTTACAAACTATTTATATACATCATCTGCTCTTATTTTTATTATCACAATTAATTTTAATTTATTTTTATATTATGTATTGAAATTCTTTTATTTTATTAACACCTTTTTTTCAAAATTCTGTAAATGAACATAATTAAGAAATATTTTAAAGCATTTGTTTCTGAAATATTCATTATTAACCTGCTGGCTACAGTTGTCCTTTTTATATTCATATAATTAATTAAGTATCTCTCTTTTAATACACAATCTTTCAAATAATTTATTAACACTGTTCAGGTATACTTGCCAATTTCTTCTTTCTGAATTTAAAAGAGATGTTTTTGTTTATTAGAATCTTTCTCACCTTTTAATTTTCCCCTAGAGTTGAAGTAATTGAGGACAATGAAGACTGTGCTTTTCTATTTAGCTAGAAAAAAACATGACAATGCATTTAGAGGAATTCAAGTAGGGGAGAAATATTAAATATCTATGTTTAATAGTAGAAACTTTTAAGACACATGGTCCAGATGACAGTTTCAGAGTATTCATGAGGGCAAGTTAGTGCAAGACCCAAATAATCTAAGACTGCTGCTTTTATTTTATTTTATTATTTTGAGTATTTATTCATTTTTATTGGGGTGACATTGGTCAATAAAAAATAGGTTTCAGGTGTACAATTTCATAAAACATCATCTGTACTTTGCATTGTGTGTTCAACAGTCCTAAGATTGCTGAATTTATTTCTTTTTTAGGTGAGAGTAGGGGAGATAATGAGGTAGACTGCCGCATGTGCCCTAGCTGGGATCTACCCAACAACTCCATCTGACCAATGCTCAGGTACCAACCTATTTTTAGTGCCTGAGGCTGTCATGCTCCTTCAGAGCTATCCTCAGCGCCTGGGCCACACTTGAACCAATCAAGCCACTGGCAGTAGAGGAAGAGAGAGAGAAGGGGGAGTGAGAAGCAGATGGTCACTTCTCCTGTGTGCCTTGACTGGGAATCAAACCCAGGGCATCCACATACTGAGCCAACGCTCTATCCACTGGGTCATCAAACAGGCCCAAGACTGCTGATGTAAAAGTAACATTTGTATTCTAATTTTAGTTGATGAGACCCACCCTCTAGTTGTTCACATATAATTTAATATAAATAATTCTTGTATGATTTCCAAGTTCTAGTTTTTTTTAGTTAAAATGGTAGTATCTCATTGTAGTTTTGATTTTTGTTTTTATAATGCTAACAAAGATAGCATCTTTTCATATATCTATTTGTTTTTTGTATATCTTCATGAGAGAAGTGTCTGTTCAGGTCCTCTCCTCATTTTTTAATTGGATTGTTTGTTTGTTGTTGAGCTTTATGCTAAGAAAATGTTCAACTGAAAACTATGTATTCCTATGGACCAATATCATCTGAAAAAAGATAGATTGTACAGGGCTAAAGCTGGAGCTATGCCTGGCTCAGAGGATGAGCAAGGATCATTCCCTGAGCTGCAGCAATGTAGTATCAGGTTTCTGAGAACCTACACTCACACTGTAGACTAGCATTACCAACAAAGAACCAAGATGAAATATAATTGACTCTCGTAACAACTTAGATGCGTTTGGTACTTTCACCCAAATAAATCAAAATGAAAAAGAAAAGAGGAAGTCAAGAACTTGGGACCAATTCTCAAAGTATTCCTAAACTTTGAGTCTTCCTTAAATGGCTAAATTATGATGGATGTCCACTCTAGGCTTGTTTACTCTCCAAAATCCTTTAACTAAATGGCAAAGAGAAAATGAAATTGGGAATGATCATGGTGATGCCAAAAGCTGCTGCCAGTTTTTCCAAGTAGGAGTATCCATACATACACAAGGCAGTAAAGTTTTTCACAGACTTGGTGATTCTAGGGAATATGCTGCTATATTGGGCCTGAAATAGCCATCTGAAAACAATCTAAAGATAACTTCTAGAAATTAGCTATATTTCTTGTTTAAAATATCACAGAACTATACCTACGTTAAGAAAGAAGCCTTGGCCCTGGCCGATTGGCTCAGTGGTAGAGCGTCGGCCTGGCGTGCAGAGGTCCGGGGTTCGATTCCTGGCCAGGGCACACAGGAGAGGCACCCATCTGCTTCTCCACCCCTCCCCCTCTCCTTCCTCTCTGTCTCTCTCTTCCCCTCCCGCAGCGAGGCTCCATTGGAGCAAGGATGGCCCGGGTGCTGGGGATGGCTCCTTGGCCTCTGCCCCAGGCGCTGGAGTGGCTCTGGTCACAAAAGAGTGACGCCCCGGAGGGGCAAAGCATTGCCCCCTGGTGGGCAGAGCATCGCCCCCTGGTGGGCGTGCCAGGTGGATCCTGGTCGGGCGCATGCGGGAGTCTGTCTGACTGTCTCTCCCCGTTTCTAGATTCAGAGAAATACAAAAAAAAAAAAAAAAAGAAGAAGAAAGAAAGAAGCCTTGATACTGGGTATCTACTGTGTCTCAAAAATACTTTTATTTTTATTTTTTTTAATATATATACATAAAAAAGCCTGGATAAAACTTAAGACTCTTTTCTCTCATCCCAACCATGCATTTAACAAATATTCATTGAACACTCACCATGTGCCAGACACTAATGTTTCATTTGAAGAATACAAATAAGCAAAAAATAAAGAAAATAATATTAAATGTTAAAAAGTGTTAAAAAGAAAGCAGAATGATATAAGGTATATGTATATATTTGTTTTTCTGGTAGTGGTATATCATCTCCAGTTGTGTGGCTGACCTTTGGACAATGTGACAGAAGAGATGACATTTAATCTGAGTCTTGCATGACAAAAATTAAATAAAAACTGTCCACTAGAATGTTTGGACAAAGGTTTTCCAAAAGAAAGAGAAGAGTTGATGCAAAGGCCCAGAGACTTAAAAGGTATATTTAAAGGTAGCAAGGAAACTGTACAAAGTTCAAGTGATTCTTGGTGGGAAACACTGTAGAAGATTGAAAAAAAAGGAAAAAATAGAGTCACATTCTAGGTCAGTGAACTCGTGAACTCTGCAACAGAGTCTGGTCATAATTTCTACATGTGATGGTGACCTTTAAGAAATGCTAGGGAGGGAAATGAGTCTTGAATTTAAAAATAATTTTGTCTTTACTAGAGAAAATGAATTACAGAGGAGAAAACCCAGGAAGTGGTCAGTTGCAATTTGGGTCGAGTACATTATTTTTTTGGCTATTATTGAAACAAAGAATCTTGGGTGTGTGTGGTAGAAATGGGGTTGTTAAGACATGGATAAATTTGGGATCTATCCTGAAGGACTTTCAAAAGGACTTGCTAATGAGTAGACTGTTAAAAAATGATGGGGAGGGGAAGATCATGCATGATTTGGGGGTTTTGACTGGAGAACTTGCTTGAATGGTGCAGTTAATTGCTATGGAGCGGGCTGAGAGAACAGCATACTAGGGACTGAGGAAACAGGAGCTCTCCTTTGTACATAGAAAGTGTGAGGTGCAAATTAGACTTCAGGGTATATATTTCTAGTAGGTTGTGGATATATGGCTCTGGAGGGTTAAAAGAGAATTTAGGTATAGAATTTTAAATTTGGAATTTATCCATTTTAAAAGAAATGTACACTCATGGAACTGCTTAAAATTACCTAGGACAGCAAGTGTAACTGCTTAACAAATTGGGAATTATCAGAGAGGAAGAAGACTAGAGAATGCCATGTCACGATGGTGTGGCCATGGGCTCACTGAGAGCCATGCTGAGAGCAGTTTAGATGGAGTACAGAAAACAGAAATATGATTAAGATAGATTAAAGACAGAATTTGAAGTAAGGAAAATGGAGATAACAAATACAAATTTTTGTCCTTTTTTTTTTTTTAACTTGGAAGAGTATCAGAAAAATGAGGTCATACTTGAGGAGGGACATCTAGATTCAAGAAAGAGACTTTGTCTTCTCTTTTAAAGTGGAAACATTGTCGTAGATATGTTTATATGCTGATGGGAAATATTAATAATGCACCAAATTGTATAATTCTCCCAAGAGTGACTCTGACATGTCTTTGTTACTGAATCCATCTCCTAGTTGTGGCCACATGGCCCTTCTAAGATGTCACTGCAGATGATGAAATATCTGCAAGGTTGTTTAGGAAGAAGAAAGAATTTTAAGGCCAAGCTCCTAGAAACTCAAAGCTAGTTTCATTTATTCATTCAATAAATATTGAGCATCTAATATGTGCCACTTACTCTACAAAATACTGAGGATCAAATAATAAGTAAAACAAACATGATTCCTGTCTTTAGTATATTTCATTATATTTATGAAGTGAGGATTATGTCTTCTGATTTATACACAAACACACACACACACATGAACCCTTGTACATGAATTAAAACCATATATGGCATTTTTTTGGCAAAAATTCTGTAACACTCTATGTGTCCTAAAATTTGAAGAAAAGAAAAGGTAATTTACTTTAGATGCTTAGATCTAAGACTAATCATCATAGGTATTCATTGCCCAAATTACTATAGGAATCACTAATCTTTTCCATGAAGATTGAAGACATTGTCAAATTCTTGGGGGAAAAAAAACAGCAAATATGAATTGTACTATTTCTACTAAATTTTTGGGATTTATTGGTAAATCTACTTCAGGGTTGCATATCAGAAAAAGAAAAACCTTGTTTCTTATTGAAGGTTTAAGTGATTAATACATTTGACTTATAATGACCATTTGTCCACTATTTTTTCAATGAATTTGCTTTGAAATCAAAAGAAGAGCAGCAGTCCTCTCTTCCCTTAAGTGTTCTGGTGTGGCATGCCCAGCTGTTTCCACTGGATCCCAACTAAAGCAGTGTGATTCCTTCTGTTCCAGTGGTTATTTTTTTGTTTTGTTTTGTTTTTGTTTTTGTTTTGCCTTCTTGTATCTACCAAAGTGGACACAAACAAACAGCTATGTGATTACAAAGGCATACCTAGTTAATTCCAGCTTCTGGGAGATCAGAAAATTAGTAGTAGTTACCTCTTATCCACAAGAGATGTGTTTCAAGAGCCCCAGGGGATGCCTGAAACCACAGATAGTACTGAACCCTGCATAGTCTATGTTTTTTTCTTATGGATACAAACTTGATAAAGTTCAGCTTATAAACTAAGAAGTTTTATAAACAGAAGATTCATTCTTACTTTAGATATTAGCAAACCATTATTTTTCTTTCCTTATGAAGTTGATAACTTGCATGATTTTTTAAAATTGAAATTATAGGGCTGACACTGGTTAGCATAAATATATAGGTTTCAGGTGCCCAATTCTACAGCACATCTCTGTGCACCATATTGGAGAGCTTCCACCTTTTCACTTAAAGGAAGCCCTTTGACTTCTTAGTAGCATATCAAAAATCTTGAGCATAACTAGTCTTGTACTTTGGGGTCATTATTAAGTAAAATAACAGTGGCTTGAACACAAGCACTGTGATATCTCAGCAGTCAACCTGATAACCAAAATGGCTACCCAGTTACTAAGGGTAGGTAGCATACACAGTGTGGACACACTGGACAAAGGGCTGACTCCGTCCTGGGTGGAACACAACAGGAAGGCATGAGATTTTACCATGTTATTCAGAATGGGGCACAGTTTAAAACTTATAAATTGTTTACTACTGGAATTTTTCAGACTAAAGTTGAATACAGATGATTAAAACTGCAAAAAAAAAAAAAGGAAAAGAAAAAAAGCATGGCTAAAGTGGAACTATTGCAAATGGATGGTTTGGTATTACTGCAAATAAAGAAAAAGGCCTTTGGGAATAAAAGGGAGATAGCTACTGCATTGCTATATTATGTGCATTAAAAACCATCTACCCATATACAAAATAGAAAGAATTTTAAGCCTCAAGTATATGTATATGTAAATTATTGGTAACATTTTAGTTCTTGCCTTGGGTGAAGGATTCATGTATATACATGAATCATGTATGTTTCTTATAGCAATGGTGGGATTTAGCCGGTTCACACTGGTTTGGCAGAACTGATACTTCATTTTTTTTGTTGAGGTCGGTGAACCGGTTGTTATAATGACACTTGTAATCAATTTCTCAATTTTTTGGAGCCAGATTACTGGAATATTGAAGAAGTACTTGTTCCATGGAAAGCAGCTGAAGAACAATTGCTCATATTTAGTGACATTTTTAATTACAAAATTGATATTTAATGATTATCAAGATTTTGTGGAAAACATTTTTAAAAATTCCCAGAACTATGCACTTCCTTTTTAAAAGTGTTCAAAGCGGCCCTGTTCAGTTGGCTCAGTGGTAGAATGTCAGCCTGGTGTGCAGGAGTCCAGGATTCGATTCCTGGCCAGGGCACACAGGAGAAGCGCCCATCTGCTTTTCCACCCCTCCCCCTCTCTTCCTCTCTGTCTCTCTCTTCCCCTCTTGCAGCCAAGACTCCACTGGAGCAAAATTGGCCCTGGCGCTGAGGATGGCTCCATGTCCTTTTCCTCAGGCGCTAGAATGGCTCTGGTTGCAACAGAGCAATGCCCCAGATGGGCAGAGTATTGCCCCCTGGTGGACATGCCGGGTGGATCCCAGTCGGGCGCATGCAGGAGTCTGTCTGACTGCCTCCCCGTTTCCAACTTCAGAAAAATACAAAAAAAAAAACAACCCAAAAACAACACACACACACACACAAAATAAAAGTGTTGAAAGAGCTAAAAATATTGTCAGAACAATTGATGCAAGTTCAGCAGAAGCGGAAAGGGGTTTTCTTTCTTTTTCTTTTTTTCTTAAGTGAGAGGTGGGGAGGCAGAGACAGTTTCCTGTATGTGCCCCGACCGGGGTCCATCTGGCAAGCCCTCTTAGGGAGGTGTTCTGCCCATCTCGGGCTGTTGCTCTGTTGCTCTGCAATGGAGCTATTTTAGTGCTTGAGGCAAGGCTATGGAGCCATCCTCAGTGCCCAGGGCCAACTTCCAACTGAGCCATGACTGTGGGAGGAGAAGAGAAGAATAGAGAAAGAAAAGAAAGAGAGGGAGGGGTGGAGAAGCAGAAAGTCACTCCTCCTTTGTGCCCTGACTGGGAATCGAACTTGGGACATCCATACGCTGGACTGTCACTTTACCGCTAAACCAACTGGCCAGAGCCAGAAAGGGTTTTTTCAAAAATGGACATAATATGTTCAGAGAAGAGAAGTCACCTAACTCTTTCTAATATATCAAACACAATGGTTATTAGTCTAATCGACCTACCTCTAAAGGAATGGGATCTTACTCCTACAGTGAAAAGATGGTTAAGGATAAATCAATCACACAGTTGATGATGCTCAGATAAAAGTGAAGAACAATGCAAGTAAGGATGCCAATCAAGAAGCAATACAGAAATATCTTAAATAACAGTTTATTTTTGGCAGGTATTACTTAATATTTTAAAACCCTTCCTTATACCATAATCTAGTTTTGTGTACCTCTTTTATTGTTCTTATTTAAGTATTAAATGCATGATATAATAAATTACCTTTTGGTATATTATTTTCTTATACTTAAAATGGTCATTAGGGCAGAGATTCAGTTGTTAAATTATTTGAATCCCACCTTGCTTATAGTATATGACATAAAGTATAGTTTAAATAAAAAGGGACTTTGCATTGGCCAAGGTCAATGAGATGTAATGAACTAAAAAATAAAATTAACCCAGTTCTACATACTAGAGGGTCTAAAATTTAGATTTTTAAAATCTCAAGATAATTATGATAATATTAAACAAGATTTTTAAATATCTTCCTAATCATGATTGTGTCACTTGATATTATCTGTATGACAGTACACACTGCGCTCCACTTAGCCTCACTGATATTAGATGTATTCTCAATCATTTATTTATTTATTTATTTATTTATTTATTTATTTATTTTCAACCTCTTATCATTTAATATTTTTACATGTCACAATGTGATTGAAGAAGAGCTTGTGCTAGGAGTGACTATATCAGCTCCTCCTCTGACTGTTTAACATAGATTTGTCTTACCAGCTGTGTCTTAAATCTGTGGCTTCTGCTCCCCCACTTTTTCTTCTGCAATCTGCACACTGTTGTCTGTGTCCGTAAGTTTTCTTTTTTTTTTACTTAATCTTTTCCCTTTATTCACCCATTTCTCCAAGCCATATCCCCTCTGACAGTTGTCAGTCTGTTCTCTATATCTAGGAGTCTTTTTCTATTTTGTTATTTTGTGCCCATCAGTAAATGAGTGGATAAAAAAGCTGTGGTACATATACACAATGGAATACTACTCAGCCGTAAAAAAGAAAGAAGTCATACCTTTTGTGCTAGCATGGATGGACCTACAGATTTTTATGCTAAGTGAAATAAGCCAGACAAGGAAAGAAAAGTACCAGATGATTTCATTCATGTGGATTCTAATGAACAAAATCAGTGGTTTCTTTACAAGAATAATTTAAGTCATTTATCTATAATTTGTATATAACCCAGTACCTAACTCTGCTTAACTTGCTACTATGCAATTATAAACTGCACTATGCAATGATATATTGAGTAGCTCTGTGTTTGACACTTCCCTGTCTATAACTCCCTATGGAAGAACTGTTTTTCTCTTAAAATTGCACATACGAAACCAAACTTGGTGTCATTGGAAAAAAGTGTAAAGTTGTGGTTTTGTGGGGCCCTTCAGAAGTCAGAGCCCAGGGCACACACCTGGTGCACCCACCGTTAAATCTGCCTTTGACTGGTACTCAACAGAAATGCAATGGTATTGCCATACTGGTTATTAAAATACAGAATCCAATCGCTTTAATTCCAACTGTAAATAGCCACTGTCTTGAGCCTCCCAAAATACCTACCAATTTGACCCTTCTTCTAACAGGGGTCCCCAAACTTTTTACACAGGGGGCCCGTTCACTGTCCCTCAGACCATTGGAGGGCCACCATATATAGTGCTCCTCTCACTGACCACCAATGAAAGAGGTGCCCTTTCTGGAAGTGCGGTGGGGGCCGGAAAAATGGCCTCAGGGGCCCGCATGCAGCCTGCGGGCCGTAGTTTGGGGATGCCTGCGTCTAGACGTCCATATCCCTTCAAGATGCAGCAACTGAGAAGGTAACATCTGCGATTTTGTGGCTGGTGATCACCCTGACTGGTCTTTCTGGTCAATGCACATTCTTGGGACACATTCCTGGGCCTCTGACATTCAAGTTGGGTGAAAATGTGAGAGATAGTTTATATATTAAATATAAGTAAAGCTTAAATTACTTTTTATTTATTTAAGTAAAAGTAAATAGAAATTAATTATCATATTTTCTCCCCAAAAAGACTTGGACTTAAAAATATCTAAGGTTTTGCTAAGATTACAAAAAAGAAATCTTCTGTAATTTTATAATACAAAAATGGAACTCTTCAAATTAAAAAATATATTTATAGTGTTTCATATATAAAATTTCACTCTCTAGACAATTTTTTAGAAATATATTTGTTCTAAACATATTTACTGATATATACACATAGTTTTTTTCATATAAACAGAAATACGGGAACTAAAACATGATGTAGAAATTCAAATTCAATCTTTATTGCTTGCTCTTTTCAACTTGATAAAAGGAGATTTGAGGTCATGTAATTACAGGGGATTCTGAATATGTAACTGCTTTACATTTGATTATATATACTCATTTGGACTTTCTTTAGCTGGATATTTTGTGTGCAATTTTTCTACTTCTGCTGAATTAATTTAATAATGGCACTGCTTGAAATATTCCAGGATCTAGAAAAGTGACAATAATTTTCAAAAATTTCACCTTTCCTGGTCCTGACCTTATAGCTAAGTTTGTTAAGATCA
Source organism: Saccopteryx bilineata (assembly GCF_036850765.1). Taxonomy (NCBI): domain Eukaryota; kingdom Metazoa; phylum Chordata; class Mammalia; order Chiroptera; family Emballonuridae; genus Saccopteryx; species Saccopteryx bilineata. The sequence continues at coordinate 158,044,483 of NC_089492.1, forward strand.
TTGTCCAGAAACAATAAGGTTGCAGGTTTGATCTCCAGTCGGGATACACATAGGAAGCAACCAAAAAATGCACGACTGAGTGTAACAACAAATGTTTCCCTTCCCCTCTCTTTCCCTTCCTCTTTCTGTCTTCCCAAAAATCAGTAAAAATTAAGTCCTGGCTGGATAGCTCAGTTGGTTGGAGCATGGTCCCAGAGCATAGAGGCTGCCAGTTCAATTCCTGGATCAGGGCACACACAGGAGCAGCTCAATGTTCCTGTCTCTATCCCTCCCTGTCTCTCTCACAAAAAAAAAATAAAAATAAATAAAATGATCTTACCTGTGTAGAAAATGGCACTTTTATTTTCTTAAAAACAAAGACACAAAAGTGAAACATTTGTATTAAAATTTTCTCTGTGAAGATACCGAGGAATCTGTGTGTTATCACACTGGTATAAACTAAGTGACTCATTTGGCCTTACCCAAAGGAGCAGAAATATGTTAGACCATCAAAAGCTCTGACAATTAGTTTTTGACTTGAATATTGCAGGATGAATAAAACACTCCCAGAATGATCTCATTATACTTACAACTTTCTCTTTTTAACTAAGGGACAAAAACTGGAGTTTATTGAAGGCCATAAAATCTGCTTTCTAAAAGGTAATTTTGAACCCAAAACCCAGACCATTTAGGCACATCCCCTTGAATTCTGTTGTTTTGAGGGAGAATTAGTAAAGAGCAAAACATTTGTCTCTCTTCAAACACATCTTAGATTCAAAAAAAGTAAAAGCTTCAGATCAAATGCAAACCCGCAATCAAACTAGCCCTTAAAAGCACCAAGAACATCAAAAGTATGTGTAGTCCACATATCAAAACAAGACAAAAAATCAAATGAAATCCTCAATACCTAGTGAGGTTGTTTCAGTGAAGTAAAATGGACACACCATTGCAGAATACACATTCTGGAGTAAGTTTGTGTTTTAACTTCCATTTTAATATTCATAAACTAATGGACAAAAAGGATCAGTCAAATGGTATTGTCCCTATTTGATAAATGGAGGCTGGAGGAAAAAAAATACTTTAAAACACAATACTAAATTGGCAGAAAAATAGACACTCAGACCAATGGAACAGAATAGAAAGTCCAGAAATAAAACCACATATATATAGTCAAATAATTTTTGATAAAGGGGCCAAGAACACACAATGGAGAAAAGAAAGCCTCTTCAATAAATGGTGCTGGGAAAACTGGAAAGCCACATGCAAAAGAATGAAACTGGACTACAGTCTCTCCCCCTGTACAAAAATTAACTCAAAATGGATCAAAGATCTAAACATAAGACCTGAAACAATTAAGTACATAGAAGAAGACATAGGTACTCAACTCATGGACCTGGGTTTTAAAGAGCATTTTATGAATTTGACTCCAATGGCAAGAGAAGTGAAGGCAAAAATTAATGAATGGGACTACATCAGACTAAGAAGTTTTTGCTCAGCAAGAGAAACTGATAACAAAATAAACAGAAAGCCAACTAAATGGGAAATGATATTTTCAAACAACAGCTCAGATAAGGGCCTAATATCCAAAATATACAAAGAACTCATAAAACTCAACAACAAACAAACAAACAATCCAATAAAAAAATGGGAAGAGGATATGAATAGACACTTCTCCCAGGAAGAAATACAAATGGCCAACAGATATATGAAAAGATGCTCATCTTCTTTAGCTATTAGAGAAATGCAAATCAAAACGGCAATGAGATACCACCTCACACCTGTTCGATTAGCTGTTATTAGCAAGTCAGGTAATAGCAAATGTTGGAGAGGCTGTGGAGAAAAGGAACCCTCATACACTGTTGGTGGGACTGTAAAGTAGTACAGCCATTATGGAAGAAAGTATGGTGGTTCCTCAAAAAACTGAAAATAGAACTACCTTATGACCCAGCAATCCCTCTACTGGGTATATATCCCCAAAACTCAGAAACATTGATACGTAAAGACACATGCAGCCCCATGTTTATTGCAGCATTGTTCACAGTGGCCAGGACATGGAAACAACCAAAAAGCCCATCAATAGATGACTGGATAAAGAAGATGTGGCACATATACACTATGGAATACTACTCAGCCATAAGAAATGATGACATCAGATCATTTACAGCAAAATGGTGGGATCTTGATAACATGATATGAAGCGAAATAAGTAAATCAGAAAAAAACAGGAACTGTATTATTCCATACGTAGGTGGGACATAATAGTGAAACTAAGAGACATTGATAAGAGTGTGGTGGTTACGGGGGGGAGGGGGGAATGGGAGAGGGATAGGGGGTGGGGAGGGGCACAAAGAAAACAAGATAGAAGGTGACAGAGGACAATCTGACTTTGGGTGGTGGGTATGCAACATAATTGAACGACAAGATAACCTGGACTTGTTATCTTTGAATTTTATTGATGTCACCCCATTAAAAAAATAAAATTATAAAAAAAAAACACACAAAAAAAACACAATACTAATAGAGAAATGGATTTGCCTGAGAATTTTTTTGCAATATCTCATTTTGTCCTTTCAACTGTCTTAAAGTGTTAGGCATTAATTACTATGGGCCCCATTTTATTAAGGTTCATGAAGACTAATTATACTGTCAGGGATCAAACAGGAGTGGAGCAGGATTGAAATCCAGGTCTATCAAACCAGACTTTATGCATAATCAGGATTCTATTATGAAAGCAAGATATTCACAGGCACACTTACACTAGGCCCTCTACATACAGTCTTTCATTTAATCTCCACAATATTAATCTTTCTCCACATGGTGGCAAGTTAAAAAGTACACGTTGAAAGAATAAATATAGTCACAGGAAAACAACTGCATTCTATGCCTGGGCCAATACTGGGAAGAGAAAAGGAAATAGCAAAAGGCAGAAGCCAGAGCTAACCCTGAGAGAACTGTGAAGAATGCAGTTAGTATCACCCACCACAGCCCAGGAGGACACTGCTTCTAACATATATGAGGTAAATGGGTGAGCAATTTTATTCAATGCTTAAAGGACAGGATTACTACAGCAGGCATGAAGACTTAAGAAACATCTAGACATCTTCATTAAAAATAAAAAGATACTGAGATAATAAAAATTGACAAAAGTTTGACACGGGCTCTCTGTCCTTCAAAGGCATTATAAAGATGGCAGTTCAGTTGTTTTTTTTAACATATCAATCATTTTATACTAATAAGTTTAATGGGTATTAACTCAGGAGGTATTACCCCACATTTCAGAGTAACACATATAAATTTAGAAAAAAAATGTTTAAAAAATGGCACCTTTTAAAGTAGCCACTTTATTGGAAACACAGTTTTAATATAACTGCATGAGTTACTTTTGGATCTTGGTCCACTGTGGTCTCCTTTCTGTATAGTATGATCTTTTAATAATTGTATCAGGTTGCATTTAGCTACAAGTAAAGAGAAATCTAAGTTGAGTGAGCTATACAGCTAGATCTCATTTCTCTCCATGACAAGCAGCACCGTGGAAGGCAGGTGCCAGCATAGGTTCAGGTGACCTCATGGTGCAATCAGTGGCCAAAGGCATAAAGACAGTTGCATCACCATTGCCACATCCATGTTCAAGGTCAAAAGGAGTAGAAAGACAGAAAGATAAGAAAGTTTTGTCTCAGGAGGTTTTTGTCTTTTTATTCAGGAAAAAAGCCTCTTCTCTTACTGATCTCAAAACTCACCCCCTCCATCCTAAATCCCTGCACCACCTAGTCCGTCTCCTCTTAGGCCTCACTGATTGTACTAAGTATATGTGGACACATGTTCACTCTTTAAATAGTCCCTGGCCAGTGGGAAGGAGAACAGGGTAACTGACTGACATCCATCAGCATTTATCTCTGGGAAGACTTAGAAGATAAACCTACATTGATTTCAGGAGATTTCAACCAGCTGCCTGACAAAACAAAGTTTCCTTTGCAAGGATGCCTGGGGGAGGGGTTATTAGACAGCTGCTAACTAACCACTAAACCTCTGTATATGACCACAAGATTTTCAAGCAAGGTATAGTGGTTTGATAAAAATTACAGTAAGTCCCTGGCCGGTTGGCTCAGCGGTAGAGCGTCGGCCTGGCGTGCGGGGGACCCGGGTTCGATTCCCGGCCAGGGCACATAGGAGAAGCGCCCATTTGCTTCTCCACCCTCCTCCCTCCTTCCTCTCTGTCTCTCTCTTCCCCTCCCGCAGCCAAGGCTCCGTTGGAGCAAAGATGGCCCGGGCGCTGGGGATGGCTCCTTGGCCTCTGCCCCAGGCGCTAGAGTGGCTCTGGTCGCGGCAGAGCGATGCCCTGGAGGGGCAGAGCATCGCCCCCTGGTGGGCAGAGCATCACCCCTGGTGGGCGTGCTGGGTGGATCCCAGTCCAGCGCATGCGGGAGTCTGTCTGACTGTCTCTCCCCGTTTCCAGCTTTTGAAGAAAAAAAAATTACAGTAAGTTTTGTTATCCAGGGAGAATAGAACAACAAAAATTCATTTAAAAATATCTATATTAGCTTTATAAATAGAACAAAGAACAGGACCATACATACAGAAAGCAATTGACATAAAAATTTAATATAGGACTAGTGATTCTATTTCTTTAAAAAAATTAAATTATGTATATTTCAGAACACATTTTAATCTGCAGTTTTGAAATGTGCAAAGTGCTCCTCATGTGAAGAAAATTGAATGATAATACACTATATGTGCTGCTTCTTATTTCTAGTAAAAATTACTTTTCTTCTTGTCGTCAGTTCAAAAGGCCATAAACTGTGACACTATAGTTCTGAAAACAAAATCTTAGATAACAATGACAATGTGTAAATGTACTCATTTTTATAGAATGAGGTGTTAAATTTTTAAATGGCAACTATAATTAAATGGAGGGAGGAACTCTGCTGTTACATTGCATGTATTTGTTACATACTTCAATAAGACACCATTTTTTATTTAATGTTTTAAAGCTTTAATTACTGTTGTATTATCATTATTATGAACAACACAAATAGTAAAAGAAGATACATGTTAGAAAAAAGGGGGGGCATCTCAAATAGCCTGAGTTAGAAAATGTTATTTACAACTTAATCATTTTGATTCTGTGACATTAATAATTCATCAGAAGCTGCAGCCTGGGGGCCAGTTCAATATGTGTAATTTATTTTCTGAAATCAATGCTGATGGTCAGTTAACCTAGTATTTCCTGAATGTCTTAGCTTGTTAGATGATAACTTAGTAACTGTCCAGCAGTAGGCTCTTTAAAAATTCCATCATCTGCCATCCTCCCCAGAAAGTTCCATGATAGTCGTGCTCGAAATACTGAGGCTTCAGATTAAAGACTCGATTGTGCTCGGGCTGCTCTTACATAAGCAGTCATAGGCAGCACCAGATGTTTCCTGACAAGTCTACCATGAATAAGCAGTGCAGAGCTTCATTAGGGTGATACGTTTTTATTCTGAAACTATGCAAAAACATCTCATTCTTTCAAGACCAAAGATGACTTGTTTTTATAACTCAAGAGCCCTCAGCTTCACTGCATTTCATGTGATATTTATTCTGGGCATCAATCAGAAAGCATCTCTTATAATTTAGAAGGTGGATGTCTATCAGAACCAAAGGGGTGGCCAGAAACTACACGTCACCAGTATCTTTGAGTCATGACAGAGCATCAGTATCTGTGAGAGAGCTGAGCAAGAAGGAAAAACAAAACAAAATAAAGCAGAGCAAACAAACAAACAGAAGAGTTTGAGATCCTTAAAAAAAATGCCCATTTGTATGATATTCATTTTCTACCTTGGTAATGAGTTAACCATTAAGTAATTTTACTAGTAAAGAAGCTGGCTTCTTGTGGAAACATGTTTCTTTCATTTTTTGGTAAAAGAAATTTTAGTGAGCCATTATCAGAAAGGACATCTTTTCTAGACTAAGCTAATGATCAGGCTAATCTGCCATCAAATCACAGCTTTTTATTACATTTTTTAGCCTTAACTAAACATCAGCTGCAAATAACAGGACACCATGTCCTGTGGTGAGTTATTTGGGATGGGTTTTACTTAATAGTTTGAAGAAAGTATTAATCTTCCCTTTCAGTCCTGAATGAAGGGTCTGTGCTTGGGCTAAGTGCCTTTCCTCTGGCTTGTATACAGGAAGAGGCAACGCATTTTTCTCACCCAACACTAACTACCCAGTAAAGGGAACTGTGTACTCTGATGGCTAGATTGGTCAGGAGCTTAAACCAACTGGAAGGATTCTGAGTGGATTTTTTTTTCTTTAACCCTTAAACTAGATTATAAGAACAAAACTGCTAAGTTTTGTTCTTATAAATCATGAATAGTTACCAAGTCATAAAACTTGACATTCCCTTGAACATATTCATCATTTTTCTTCCTATCACAGACCTGCTTTGCTTTACTTTTAAAGTAGAAATATTAATCTGTGTATTTTGTTGAGGCTTAAGGAGAAAAGGTGAACTCTCAATTTATGTCTCTCGTAATTCAATTGTTCATGATTTGAAACCTACATATAAAATAACCTGTTTGTCAAAAAAAGAGTTTTAAATGTATTGTGATATTTATAACTGATATTTTGTTTATGATGTAGAAAATCCCTTGAAATCATTTTGTATGTTTCAAAAAATGCATGCCATATTTGATTTGTTCAGGAAAAATAAATAGTAGAAGAAGAATCTAGGAATGTAAGGAAGGAGCTGCAGAAATAGGGGACAAATGTGTAAACTACAAACAAGAAAGAGCAGAGCTGAGTAGGTGAAGGAGATATTGAACTAAAGAATCATCAAGGGCCACAGAGCAGGCAGCTCTTCGTGCATGAGAGTCTTGCCTGGGAACACTACAGGAGTTTCCAAAGTGAGAACAGATATATAAATGGCCACTAGGAACCAAATAAAAGAAAAACACTTTTTTTTTTTTTTTTTTACATCTAGAAAAAAGAAAGAAATGATATGTTTAACTTGCACTGACTGTACCGTGCCGAAAAGCTCATCTCTCAAATCAAAGCCATACTTGCTTGGACTCTACAGAACAAACAAAGCTGTCTGAAGATAATTATGCTCTAATCCATCTGTAGTTTCCCTGTAGGTGTTTGAGGACATGAACTCATGATTCACTGGGAGAATCTTTCCTAGTACTGTGGGTGAATAGGGTTGCAGCTAGAGGTACCAATTTCAAAGCCTTAGGCAACCAAGTGAGGTCCTAGCTTGTCTCTGGATTTTTATGACAACTGAGTTCTCACTTCATTTCTACTTTTTCTCAAAACTGAGAGTAAAAAGAGATCTCGTTTCTTACTTGTCACTGTACTTCTGTTGTGGGTACTTTGCACTGAAACACTCAAGTCTTATTTATAACCACGAAGGTTATGGTTTTCCTTTCTTGGCTTCCTCTCTTCTTTGTTGCCATATTGAGCGAGAGAGGGTGGTGAGGGCTCTACTTTCCAAAGTACTTCCTTTGCACCTCTTTGTTAATAAACAGGTGGTAATTAGTTCCTGATAATCAATATATTTTTGTTGTATCAGCATGTGATTTCAAAGCCTGTGCTATTTAAAGACTATACTCAATAATGCCACATATTATTAACTTTGGGCAAATAAAGCTTTTAGAATAGTGTTTTGAAAAGCAGCCCCCTATAAATATAAGGTGGTGGCACCATATGGAGACTGGTTTTGTGACATATGGCTTGAATTAACAAGTTTAAAACTGTTAGGATCAGTTTTTCTTTCACTGAAGGCAAAACCACAAGATTCAGAAGTGAAATATGCTCCAGCCACCAATACAAAGGCTTGCCCAAGGCTGGGCCTCTTGGGCTAGAATTTTTTGTTGGCAGCAAGTGCAAGTTATCAATAGTAAGACAAGTTGTAACATGACGGAAGAATCAGAAGGCTGCCAAGGCTTAAGATTTCACTTCAAATAGTGCTTACATGGGCCTACACCATACTTACTTGCAAAGGACCTTACTTCTTTGAAAGTGGCTTTTGAATTATGATTACTAAAATGCTCAAAATAAACTGTTCTTCCTGAGTTGATATAAAAGATATTTGAAAAGACAAACTTGAGTGACAGATTGGAAATGGTTTAGGGCACCATGTCTTCTGATCTCTCCTAAATGAACTTTTGTAGGATGAATGGAACAGGAAAAGTTTAAAGATCCTGGGCCTATTACCTAAATATTGTTTCATTTAATCAAAACTGTCTTTGAAGTGTGATAGTTGTGGGCCACCTGTAGCTCTGAGATTTTAAGTCACATAAAAGCCTCCGGGATGCTGGAGAAGACAGTGTGCAGCTACAATAAGCTGCAGGACCATAAAAAAAAAATGAAGACGGAATAAAGGCAGTTACATATGCATGTTTCTTTTGATTCCCCTTTCATTGTTTCTGTGAACAACACTCTCCAACACTGTAGAGAAAAGCATCACTGCATCCAGACATCCACAGGGCTTATTTTTGTCATTGGAAATGTGTTTGTTTGTGGTTCACCATCCAAACTATAATTACTGCAAGCTCTGAAATAGCCCATCAGTGTTCAGCCTGACTAATCTGATTTCACTTCCTCTCTCGGCAAGTCCCTATATGAAGACCATTATAAAAGATCTTTCTCACAGAAAACTGACAGTACAGTTTCCTTTTAGAGTTTGCTTTAGTAGCCAGAATGAGAAACTCCTATAAAGAAAGAATAGTCAATTAATTGGGGGTAGCTGCATGTCATTTAATAAATCTTTACAATAATTGCACAGTTTGTAAAGCACTATTGTAAACACCATCACTATTGAATTTATAGAGCAGCTGTGGGAGAGAAGTGGTGTTTTTCCCATTTTATGAATTAAAAAAAAAACAGGCTCAAAAAATTTTAAATGATTTGCATAGCAGGGCACAGCTAGTCAGTGGCAGAAGGAGGATTTGAACTTGTAACTTAAAGCTTAAGTTCTAAGCTCGCTTTGCTCCCTTCCTGCAGGCTGATCATTCTAGGGTGGGAGCAACCACCTTCTTTGCCCTGTGCCACTCACCTGGAACAGGAGGTAGATGCATTTCAGGTGCTGTGGAAGTTGGTGGTTAGTACAGAGGAAATGTTTGTTACTGTCACCTCCCATCTGACTGGTGCGGGTGGCAGGGAAGCCAGTAGGAAGAAAGAAAGAAGGGTACAGTTAGCATAATATTTAAATCACATGAAAATTCTAGAGCCTCCTGGGGTCTTGCTTTACTTGTCACCACTAAGTCATTAATTATGCTAAAAATATATTTCAAGTAAATTCATTTTTCTGCTATAAACCTTTCTTCTGTAAAAGCATTCTATGTAACATTCCCACTGTGTTTGTCTCATTTTTCTCTATAATTTTCTGGGTTCAATACCAAATCCACATGATTCCTCTTGATCCTGTGACCCCCTATTTTTTCATAAATACCTTTATAGATTTTTTCAGAACCCTGAAGTAAATCTGGTAATGATTATTATTCTTTTTCCTACACATTTGTTTCTGCCCCTCTATATCTTTTTGGAACTAGCTAAAGAAATTCCACATAATTTTTTAGTTTAAAAAACCAGGAAAGAATCACAAAGTGGAGAGTGGTCTTAGGGAGCATCTGATTCAATCCAGTTATGTCATCAATGAAAAAGCCAAGGTTCAGAAAGCTGTCACTTGCACAAAACCACACAACTATTGGGGGTAGCACCCAGGCCCCTGTCTTCCAGCCCCAGGACCTTGGCAGTCAAACCATAGCGACCTCACTGTTATATACTGAAACAAAAGTCCAAGCAAAAAGTGCAATGCTTCAGGAGTTTCAGTCTCTACCACGCTATCTATCTCTGCCATGTTTCATCCATCTTCACAGTATAATAACCACCTGACCTATCCCCACATTTATTGTTTGTTATTTGCCTCACCTCTTTCCTCCAGGAGAATGCAAATAGCTGTGTGTTGATACATGCTTACCAACTAGCTCTCTAAATGGAAGGAGAAGCACCTGACTTGTAACAGTTGCTGGTTTCAGTGATGTAAATCTACCACTGTGGTTGATTTCAGTTGCCAGCGTGACTGGAGACAGAGTGAGAGGGAGGCTCACCATGGGCTCATGAAACCTGGGCAAACCAGCCCCAGCACACTCCTGAGCCCAGCGACTCCATGCATCACACACACTCTGGCTAAATTCCCAGGGTAGAGCAAGACTGACACTGGCTGCTCAACCAGTATCTGTGGAACTGCCTCACAAGGTCATAAGGACCAGTCTCCTGAAAAAATTGTTGAAATTTTGCTGCCTCTGCTTTCCCACTAACATGCAAGGTGACAGCACCTCTTTCTTGGGGAAAATGTTCATTTTCCCAGTTTGCTTCTTTCTGGTTGATGGACTTCGGGCAGATTCTGTTTCAATTTAAACTTGAAATGGAAGGGAGCATCAAAGGTTTTTCAGGTGAAATTTTAAATGCAGATTGAGGAAAACTGCATTATTATGATGAGACTCTGCTGTTTGGAAACACTGCAATAATAATGTGATTCTTCTGTTTTTCTTTCTTTTTTTTTCTTTAAACACTTGAAATGACTTCATTCTTTCTCTCGTTTTGGGAAGCAGGTCAAGCCCTCTGCCAAGCATTTCCACAACCTCTCCCTCTCTGCAGCCTCCACCCAGGAGCCAGTGGCAAGCTAATAAACTCTGTCTTTGTGGGAAAAGAATGTAGCCCATTACAGCTGAAATTGTTTGTTTTAATAATAATAATAATAATAATTAATAATAATAATAAAAGAAAATTCCAGTTCTGCTTTAGTAATTAGTATAACTGGAACTTAAATCAAACCAAATATGAGGAAAGCTTTGCTCAACTAATATGTTTTAGAAATTTTTATCTGCAAAATACTTTCTAGAAAACATGGCAAATGATTTGGGTGAATGTATAGTCAAAATGTCCATAAACATGTGAAGAAAGAAAAGGGACATAAAGTGAAAAAAATAAAATTGCACTTTTCTCTGCTGGAGAAAAGAGCTGTATGTTCCAATATTGAAAAACTTTATCAAAGAGCAATGATTATTTAAACACAAATGATGGTATTTCATGTAGAGAATTCCAACAAATGATCAAAGAAAACTAATAGAAATAAATGTAAATTTATATGTCTCACATGCAAATACGTACACTTTGTATGTGTGTTTTATAGAAAATTATTAAGAATGATCAGAGCCTGTTTGGACCTCACTGTAGCATTTAGTGTAATGAATAGTAAAAGTCAATTAAGACATTTAGCCTAAGGAGCTTCAATACAAGAAATAAGCAAATCATCTGCTGGAAATGTACACTTTCATGAATTTTAGGAAATTCATCTCTCTTAGAAATTTATACATTCAGAAATTTTATTCCATGTGATAACATTTCATTTCAAGGGGATGATTTGAGGAGAGATCATTTTAACCATGGAAAAGTCTTGAGAAATAAAAAATCCTCCAAGGAGTGGCTCACTGATCCTGTTCATGTTCAATTACTGAGTGCCAATGTTTCTCTTAGACTACTGCTCAGATGCAAACATCTTTCTCTGCCTACTGTTCCCTGCCCCAGAACACACATGCAGTAAGTTCTGAACATATTTACACAGGATGAGAGGAAATAATTTCACTGGAGTTACACAACTAATTGAAAACTTACCCCTATGATTCATAGCTGTAATGACAAGGGAAGACTTCATTTTGGGATTATTTAAGGGAAACATCTATTTTTCTTCACGAACACTCTGACTCTATTTGTGTTAGTACAATGTTGACCCAAAGCATAAGAGAAAATTTTAGGCAGTTGTGGTTCAAAGTCAGTCTAATTAAGTTGTCTAATTTTGCTTCCAAAGGAAAATAGGATTTTCTTTTCTCTTTATTAAATATCTTGGATAAAATCTAGAGTATGTTGGACAATTAAATGAGTAAAGTGATGGAAATACTGCCACATAGGAGTGCATTTGTTTTTCTTATCTACACAGAACTGACTAAGCTAGTCTGGTGTTTCACATAAATTACAGAGTCATTTACTGCATAGAGCATAAGTCAACTACCTAACCTAAGAGTTCTTGCTTCTTTCCAGAGCTGTTCTAAGGAAGTTTACTTTGAGGCAATTTGTAATCAAGCCATCACAAGGTCATTAATAGCATTATATAAGTCAAGGAACAGCCCAATGTTTAATTACTGGTCCATCAAAATGCAATTAGTAATTCCCACCTAAAAAAAGCAATGATTTGTTTAATGTGCTCAATGAAAAAGGTAAGAGCAGTAAAATTATTTTACAAGTGATTCTCAAAGTATAGATTATTATAAAACCAGCACTTTAAATGTATGTAGATACTGATGCAAATCAAAACAAAAAAAAATACTTTTCTTTTGAAATAATTGTATTTTTATTTTTTAAAAAAACCCTTAAGATTTCCGTATGAAAGGTAGTAAGACTAAATTCCATATCAAAATTTTTATTGTCTTTCTCTCAATAACTTGAAGAAATTTTATTTAAAAATTATGACGTGATGAGTGAAGAAAATAAATATTCAACATTTGAAGAGTTTGTGCAACTTAAGAAGATCTTTTATGAGAGACAGGTTTGTTAGTAAAAGAGGTAAACCTGGGCACCAAGTTCCATCCTCTGTGCTGTTTGGAATTTTGAGAAATTACAAAAACTTTGAAAGCTTTAATTTAAGAAGTTGCAAAGCAAAAAGTGAATGTTAGTCCTAAAAGGGACATACTTAGCCAAAATATAGATGAGCTTTCATAACTCAGGTGAAGGTTTCTCTTTCTCTCTCCCTCTCTCTCTCTTTCTCTTCCTATGCCTTTTCTGTCTGTCTTAGGCAAACAGTTATGTTAATAGCTCGTAGCCACATCATTTTGCTAACTGTCACTGAGCTATATTTAAATTCAGGGTGCTGCTACCATGAATTCTATATATCTTAATAATCTTATGTTTTAAATCCCTGCTTTTGCCAGCATCTTTGCTCCCGAGTCATCAGAGTTCTTGCTCCTTCTTCCCACCTGGTGCTACCTTGAGGGAGCCAAATCCACTGTGTGTAGACCTCCCCTCCTTTCCTTCTTCACCCTCCAGGACAGACTAGGTGGAAGTGGTGACTGCAGGCTAACCTTTGCCCTTGACAGAATAAGAAGTATACCCAAGGGCCTGGGGCCCAAACTTATCTCTTTAGCTTACAAGTGAGTTGATATAGAGCAGTTTTGCTTTTGTTAACCTGACACTGAAATGCAGAGTTTGCATGAAATAATTAGAGGTACTGACCCAGGGCTGCTCCACTCCTTCCTGGCTTTCAGTGACCACAGGCAACCTCCACCATTCTGCCAGTCACACATCCATTCACTGCAAGATAATTATGCAAATATATTACTAACCAGGCTTGTTCTCTACTTAGACTTCCTTCCCACTCCTTGCATCCTACCATAGGTGCTGACAGTGTTTTGGAAGAGGTACTAAATAGCTGGAAGGCTTTCTGAATATATCTATCCTGGCCTGTCAAAGCTAGAAGAGTGTAGTCCATCTGGGCCTGGAAGACAATTTCCATGATGTAAAATACTGTTTCAATTATTTCCTACTAGAGACAGCCAGCTGGTGGTACAGGGAGACAGCCAACTCCACAGTGTGTAGACCTCCGCTCCAAGCTAAGGAGTGGCCTGGGATGACCCTGAAGCTGCATCTTCAGAACAGCGAGCTAAAACACCCTGGAGAGGAGAAGGTGGTTTATGTATTTGTGTCACTGTTTCAGGCTGAGGCTGTGCAAGGCGACTACAGCAGGATAGCCAACATTCTTGAGAAATTGATAAAAATAATTTTTTCTCTCAACTTTCTGGATATTAAGCATAAGAAAGAATTTAGGGCGAAAGAGACTAGAGCTTTTTGAATAAATGCCTCAATTTTGGGATGTCTTTTTTAGTCAGAAGCCCTTCCTGGCACTTTTCTGCTTTGTGATTGTACGTACCATTATAAAATCATAAAGAGCGTTTGAACTTAGAAATATGGGAACAGCAGAGAAAGTTGTCTCTTCTCCTGGAAGTCTGGGGATTCTATGCACCCTTTGAAAAACAGAGGTTGTGACTGTGTATCAGTATTTTTTTATACAGAGTATTAATAAACCATATAGACCTGTAAACAATTTAAACCCTCGGTAAGAACTTTTGGACATCTTTCTTCATCTATATTTTATCATCTGAGAAGGTAGAGAGGCAGGATATTTTATTTTTGAACCACCAGGACAGGGTTCATCTTTTGGTAAGGGGTCACAAAGAACAAATCAAATTATCAAACAATGGGAGTTATTAAAGCTTTAGACTTCTTTGTCAATCCAGAATCAAGGTGAAGGTTGGAAAAAAACAGACATGGCTAAGTGGAAGACTGAGATATTGTTAGTTGAGCAACTCAGTCATAAAGGGTAAAACCAAGATAGTCTCCTCAAATAAAATAAGTAAAAATAAAATAAATGATAGAAAATTCTATTCTATCACAGAAAGTCAACACAGCACCACATGCCACATGGCCCAAGAATTCTCATAGACCTTAAATGGGCAGTTTGTTTTTTTTGTTTTTGTTTTGTTCTGTTCTGTTTGTTTGCTTTTTTTTTTTTTTTTTTTTTACAGAGTCAGAGAGAGGGATAGATAGGAACAGACAGACGGGAACAAAGAGATGAGAAGCATCAATCATTAGTTTTTTGTTGCGACACCTTAGTTGTTCATTGATTGCTTTCTCATATGTGCCTTGACAGTGGGCCTTCAGCAGATCGAGTAACCCCTTGCTCAAGTCAGGGACCTTGGGTCCAAGCTGGTGAGCTTTACTCAAACCAGATGAGCCTGAATTTAAACTGGTGACTCGGAGTCTTGAACCTGGGTCCTTCGCATCCCAGTCCAACGCTGTTGGGCAGATAAAATATATTATGCTCACTTTGTTAAAGATAGTGCTGCCCATGTGGAAGCCCGTCGCCCAGGTGAATTAGTTGCCCTTATGCTTGGAATAGGTGTAATTATATTAATATGTGTTGGGGGTGGGCTGTGGGCAGGCAGGATCCTTGTAGCCTGGGGCTTGGTTTTGGGACTAAGCCTTTCCCACCCTTTTTGATGTGGGGTGGTGCACTCTCATGAGGAATCCCATTATGCCTCAGATAAGTGACTTTGTGTCAGAGACTTCTTTGTTTGTATATTGGATTAAAGGTTTTGATTTCTACACTATAAAGTGGGGCAGACCAGGAGCTTGCTCTCTCTAGGTTCCTGAGATTAGCATGAGAGAGGAGAGCAGAGAAAGGCCACATGGAGGAGGCCAGGAGAAGCAGCCAAGATGGTGGAGTGCTGAGTGAGAAGCCAGTTTGTGCAGAGTTTGTGCAAAGAGAAGGAAGGAGATGGGGAACAGAGGTGAATAAGTCTGGTGAGCTAGAAACCTTTGATTCTAGGAAACTTGGATAAGTCAGAAGCTTTGTGAGCACTGAATGAGTGGGTTTTGGACCCAGTGTGTGTTTTTACTTGCCCGCCGGGTGCAAGCTAGGATTAAAGATGATGGCCCACCAGTTCTTGGCTCTGTTGTTTCATTACCGTCTGTCCGAATCCAATGCGAACCTGCATGGGCCGGGCAGCTGTGATGGTGGCCATGCGTACTGACCTTACAGACTCTCTATCCACTGCGCTGACTAGGCAGCAGCTTTGTTTTTGTTTTGTTTCTTTGTTTGTTTGTTTTGCAAAAAAGAGAGACAGACAGACAGACAGGTGTAGGGAATCACCCATCTAACCTTGAACCCTCTATGACTTAGATTGGGGTACTTTAGGTAAAAGCCCTGAGTGAATGTCTCTTGGATGCAAACACCAAGAAACTGTGTGAGTGAGTGACCTTTGCATAGACACAAAGGAATGCATATAAATGGGCTTTAGAAATTAGCCTAGAGGTTCTAGATTGCCCCTTCCTTTGTGCTTGTTAATTAGCAAAAGAAAAAGAATGTACTTACCCAAATTAGCCCTTTCTCAATGTCAGCAAAAAGGCCATTAGTCATTCTTTTCCCTTATTACCTGACCTCTCTCCCTTGTAATCCTGTTACCTCTGTTCTGCCTCTGATGAATAAAAGGAAATCCAGGTCTTCTTTGGCTCCTTTGGCAGGGTTCCCCCTCTTCCTCTTGACATCAGTTTGTATCTTGAGTAGGTTTTTTTCCATGTAACACTGGTTGTTCCCTGTGGGCCAGAGTACTACAGACAGGGATGGATAGCCAGGAAAAAAGAGATATGACAAACATCAACTCATAGTTGAGTCACTTTAGTTGTTCATTGATTGCTTTTTCATACAGACTTTGATTAGGAGCTCCAGCCAAGCCAGTGACCCCAGAGCCAAGGTCTCTCAAGGTAGAGAGACCTTGAGGTCAAACTAGCAACCTTGGGCTTTAAGCCAGTGACCTTTGGACTCAAGCCAGTGACCATGGGGTCATGTCTATGACCCCACACTCAAGCCAGTAATCCCACACTCAAGCCAAATGAGCCCATGCTCAAAGGTTGACCTTGGGGTTTTGAGCTTGGGTCCTCAGCAACCCAGGCTTATACTCTATCCACTGCACCACTGCCTGACCAGGTTTGAATGGGCAGTTTTGACAGCAACTGTTTTTACAACATCTTTCTAAACTTTAAAGCTCTGTTTTCATCAGGGCCTCCATGGTAGATGCCATACCAGAAGAGATCAGAGAGTGAATGCCTTCTCAAGAACCTGTCTTCACAGGTCTTGGTGTCTAGGAGACCTCTTCTTGGTGTCCCAGGAAAAGAGTCCATGGTATCTTAGTGTGTATAGGTATGAGAGGTAAAACCGTAGGGGGACCTAGTCATAACAGGGTTCCTACATTTCCATGACTTTTATTTCTAGAATCTCTGTAAGATTCTTATAGTGAATATAGAAGAAAAATCCCCTTGTGCTTACTTTAGAGGTAAGGAAAAAGGAACCTGGCCTGGCATCAGGAGAAACTTTACCTGCTGGAGCTTTTAATTTAGTCCGAGCTAAAATGCCCTGGAGAAGGGGAATATTCAATGCTAGCCTCTTCTATCAATCCTGTCCCAAATAATGGTGTGTGTGTTTTGGGTGGAGATGAGACCCTCTTGTGAATATCACAATTCACAGGTACATTCTCATTAAAAGACTGAGCCCTGGCCCTGGCCAATTTGCTCAGTGGTAGAGCATCAGCCTGGGGCATGAATATATGTTAGGAAGATAAAATATATTATGCTCACTTTGTTAAATATGGCACTGCCCACATGGAAGCCCGTCACCCAGGTGATGATATTAGCTGTCCTTCTTGCCTTGGGATAGGCATGATTATGTTAATGTGTGTTGGGGGAGGGCTTTCACACCAAAAGGTTTTAAAAGAAAGACAGATTACGTTGTTCCAGGAGAAGAGTGATTACGTTCTAGGAGAAGCCCATGCTGTAGGAGAGCAGAGAGAGGCCACATGGAAGAGAGGAGAGGCAGCCAAGATGGCAGAGTGCCGAAGGAGAAGCCAGTTTGTGCAGTTTGTGTAGAGAGAAGGAGATGGAGAACAGAGGTGAATAAGGCTGCTGAGGTAGAAACCTTAGATTCTAGGAAACTCGGATAAGTCAGAAGCTTTGTGAGCACTGAATGAGTGGGTTTTGGAGCCCAGTGTGTGTTTTTATTTGCCCACCGGGTGCAAGCTAGAATTAAAGCTAATGGCCCACCAGTTCTTGGCTCCTTTGTTTCTTTACCGTCTGTCCAAATCTAATGTGAACCTGCATTGGCCAGGAGACTGTGATGGTGGCCGTGGCTACTGGCTTTACAATATCCCAGGTTTGATTCCCAGTCAGGGCACCCAGGAGAAATATTCATCTGCTTCTCCACTTCTTCCCCTCTCGATTCTTTCTCTCTCTCTCTCTCTCTCTCTCTCTTTCTCTTGCTGCCCCATCCTTTCCAGCAGCCATGGCTGCTCAAATAGTTTGAGCAATTTGGCCCCAGGCACTGAGAATGTCTCCATTGCCTTGTCTCAGGTGCTGGAGTAGATCAGTTGCCGAGCAATGGGGCAGAGGCCCCAGATGGGCAGAGAATCATCGGGCTTACTGGTTGGATTCCAGTTGAGGCACAAGCAGGAGTCTATCTAGGCCTCCCTGCCTCCTACCTCTCACTTATAATTTTTTAAAATTATTTTTAATTAAAATGAAAAATACAACTATCAAAATATGCAGGATGCAATAAATGCAGTGTTTGGGAAAAAGTTTATAAAATTGAGAAGAAAGATCTAAAATAATTGATTTAAACTTTTACTTTAGGAAACTAGAAAAAGAAATACCAATTAACTTCAAAGTAGCAGAAAAAAGAAATTGTAAAAATTAAGATAGAAATCATTAAAATTAAAAATAGTATATTAATAGAGAATGTCAAGAAAACCAAAATCTGGTTCTTTGAAAATATCATAAAATCTGTGTCTCTGGCCAGGCTAACTAGTAAAAAAGAAAGAAGATACACATGATTAATATTAGAAACAAAAGAGGGGACATCAGTACATATTCCATAGATGTTTAAAAAAAAAAGAATATTCTAAACAACTCTATGGTCACAAATTTGACAACTTAATGAAATGCACCAATTCTTTGAAAGAGACAATCTTTCAAAACTCACACAAGAAGAAATAATCTAAATAGGCCTATATTATTATAGAAATTAAATGAATAATTAATAACCTTCTGAAACAGAAAGTACCCAATTTAGATGTCTTCACAGGTGAATTCTAACAAACATTTATGGAAGAAATTATACCAATTCTCAACAATTTTTTGCAAAAGATGGAGGTTTCCCCTTCTGTTTCCCAAATCACTCTATGAGACCAACATCATCTGAATATCAAAGCTGAACAAAGACAACACAAGAAGACTACAGACCAATTTTTCTCATGAACGTCGATATCAAAGTCCTCAATAAAATATTAGTAAATCAAATCAAGCAAAGGATAAAAAATATATACACCATGACAAAGTGGGATTTGTTCCAGTTATGGAAGGCTGGTTCGACAACCAAAATTTAATTCATGTAATCTATCACATTAACTATCTAAAGAAGAAAAATCACATGATTATATCCAAAGATACAAAAAAAAAAAAAAAAAAGAACTTGACCAAAGTCAATTCCAATTTATGATAGAAACTCTCAGCAAATTAAAAACAAAGAGGAACTTTCTCCACTTGGTAAAAATACACCTACAAAAATATACAATGGACCACTACTCAGACATAAAGAAAAATGACACACTACCATTTGTGACATGGATGGACTTTGTGAATATCATGCTAAGCAAGAATTCAGTCAGAAAAAGTCAAGAACTGTATAATTTCAGTCATATGTGGGATATAAAACTGAGACACATAGCCATGGACAACACTATGGTGGTGACCAAAAAGAAGGGTGGTGGTGGGAGACTAGTAAAGGGTAAAAGGAAACAAATATACAGTGATGCCACATGATTTGACACTGTTTGATGGGCCCACAATGCAATATACAGGTCATTCTATAGAATTTATATTATAGAATTTTATACTTTTAACCTATATAATCTTATTAAGCAATGTCACCATAATAACTTTAATTTAAAAAACCTACAGCTAACATCCTACTTAATGGTAAGAGACTAGAAGCTTTTCCACTAAGATCAAGAAAAACTCTACTTCATGTCAAGAAGGCAGTGGAGGTAAACATGGCACTTGAATCCTTCCACAACCACATCACAGTCATCATTCAGAACCATCTGAAATCTAACTGAACAGGAGTCCTACAACAAGAAGGACTATAAAGAAGAAGCTACATCTAGACTGATAGGAGGGGTGGAGACAGACAACAAGCTGGTCTTACACCCATGTATGGTAAATAAATAATTGGGCCATATCTTAGCTGCTGAAGTCCCCCTCTAAGGAGCAAAAGGTTCTAGCCCCACACTAGGCCCCCAAGCCCAAGGTTTAGTGCCATGAAAAGAAGTCCTTATAACTTCTGGCTGTGAAAATCAGCAGAGACTGTGGTTGAGTAAGACAGAGGATGCTGGAATCCCAGGCAGTTCCTCTTAAAGGAACAGTCACAGAAGTACTTGGACTCACTCCCTTTGAGTTCCAGCTCTGAGCAACAGCTTAAAAGAAACCAGGTACATATGGAGAGAAACTGAATTATAGACATAAGAACAAGAGCCAGTGGGAAAGCTTTCTGCCAGACATAAGTGCTAGCAGAAGTCATAGTTCTTTTACTGAGATACCCTTTTCAACAGAGCAGGCAGGCAAGTGCCATATCTGAGTTTCTATTAGCCTGGTTCATACTGTTCACCCCACCCATGTGATTTACTGGGACCCTGCGCAACACAACTTGCAGACCCCCACGCCATATCCAGTGGCTTTTTCATACAAATGTCTTGTCTTAGCTCATGGTTTAGACTTTCCTAAAATCTCTCAAACAAGTAGCATCTGGCCTTTGTATGTCCCATTCCTCTTGCCAAGTGGCCCCAGGCCTGGCTCTAGTGGCAGCTAGCTTGGATTCACAGCTTGGCCTCTCCTGGGCACCTCCAAGCCCAGCACAAGTATCAGTTATCTGCAAATTGCTCTGAAGATCATGCCAGTTGACCCCAGACAGGGTATAAGTGGTGGTTGACCATACTTATAACCTTACCACCTCTATGAGTGACAATTCAAGGGGTGGACTCAGTGAGCACCCAAACCCCATTGAAGCAAGTTCTGCTCCATAGGGTCAACTCTTGCCAAGAAGTTCCTTCATTTTAATCACAAATGGTCCCCCTAGCTGAACAGACT
Source organism: Saccopteryx bilineata (assembly GCF_036850765.1). Classification (NCBI taxonomy): domain Eukaryota; kingdom Metazoa; phylum Chordata; class Mammalia; order Chiroptera; family Emballonuridae; genus Saccopteryx; species Saccopteryx bilineata. Next base: position 158,065,243 of record NC_089492.1, read on the forward strand.
GAAGGCAGAAGGGGGGGTCAATCCCTCCCAATGATGCCAACATCAATCAATCAGCAATCAAAGCTCAACTACAACAAGACAGTACACACAACCCACATAGAGTGCCCCTGAAAATTCCTGCTTAGCTGACTGAGAAGGCTGCACCACTGGGCCCTACTGACCACTCAACTCAGTTTGGGAGATACAGCAGCTCTGCCTCATACATGGAAGCAAATATAGGAAAGCAACCAAAATGCAGAGACAAAGAAACAGGTCCTAAATGAAAGAATAGAAGGGATCTCCAGGAAAAACCCTATAAATAAAATGAAGACAAGAAAACTACCAGATACAGAATTCAAAAAAAGTGGTTATAAGGATACTCAGGGATCTTAGTGATAACTTTAACAGCATGAAAAATAACATGGAACTGTAAAATAGAACCAGTCAGAAATGAAACTCCCTTTGATACCACAATGGTGGATACATGTTATTGAAATGTACAACACAAATTATGAGCTTTAATGTAAATCATGGATTTGGGGTGATAATGATGTGTCAATGTAGGATCATCAATTGTAACATACAGAGTAGGGCAAAGGTAGCTTTACAGGTGCTTTTATGGAAAATAATATAATAATTAATAAATAACAATATAAGAATAAACTCTATTTCATGTATCACAACTGTAAACCTACTTTTGTCCATCTTGTATGGAACAATCATGGTGCAAGATAGTGATAGGGGAGGTTGTGTGTGTGTGTGTGTGTGTGTGTGCATGCCTGTAAATTAAAGTATATGAGAACTATCTGTACTCTCTACCCAATTTTTCTGTGAACCTAAAACTTCTCTAAAAAGGTAGTTCATTAAATAAAATATAAAAAGGGAATTCTGGGAAAAGTAGGATAATTTTCACCTGACAGTAATGAAATAGAGTGAATGAATGCAACAGCATGGATGACTCTTAAAAGCATATTGTAGACTAGAAGAAATGAGGCACAAAATAGTCTTATCAGCCAGCACTCATTACTTGTACGTGTGAATCTAGAGAAGGGCACCAAAAGCTAAACACCATGTTCACCAGGAAGGGAGAACCCCAAATACTTAACTAGAATAGGCAAGATATGAATGTAACAGTAAAAAATAGATAACACTATCCCCATTGTTTGGAAAGGGACTGCTCCATTACACAGCATCAAGAAGACCATGACAGTCTTGTACTGAGATCTAATGGTAAATGAAGTATGGTCTTTGCCTCAAAGGAACTTGATTCATAGCGGAGTCATGTATAAGGTAAACAGGAAAATGTCTGAGCCCCTGGCAAGGCAAGAAAGAGAGTTGGCCTTGCACTTGATTACATGGTATGAATTTGACCAGTTTTGAACACCCTGAAAGGAGTAAAACCCGGTTTAAACACCAATGAAACAGCCACTCTAGGGTAGATACTTTGCTGTGCTGTAGCTGTATTAATTAATTCATGTGGTCTTCACTTTGCTCCTATTTTAAGAGTGAAGAGACTGAAGCTCAGAAAAAATTGTCTGTGTTGTTAATGGAATGAAGTACTAGAACCAGTTTATACAGCCGACATTAAGGTAAAGTTCATTTTCTTTCCATTTTAACTGGAGAGCTTCTTAAGCCTTCCCCATAAGATTTTATAGGTCAACATTTGCATAATATACCAGTGTCCCACAACATTTTAAGATGAAAGAATCTCATTTAGTAAAAAAAAAATTATCTAAATTATTTTCCCCCTTTAGGATTTCTTACCACTTTAAACATTTCAATACCAATTGTGACCTTCAATGGGAGAATGTATGCTTCATCTTAAATATTAGTTTTCCCCTCCAACCGTTTACTCCCTCAGTGCAGAAGTATTCCATGGAGCAAAGCTGGGGAAGCGCTCCTAAATAACTACTACATGATTGTTTGAATCTTCCCCAAAACAGAGAAAACCAACAAGAATGACAACAGGTCCTCAGAAAGTTTGTAGAAGGAAGCTTCATACAGCCAGCTCATTCTCCTTGTTGGAGTTTCAACCCTACTAATGGGCTCCATGACAAGCTTGGGGAAAGGAGGCTTCCCAGCAAACACCACCTGACTTAAGGTTATATCTGAAGGGCAGAAGATTGAAAAACAAATTGAATCTTAAATCTGTAAGTAAAAAACAACATCTCAGTGTGTTAGAGAAGAGATTTTAAAATCTGCATGCCCACCAGAGTTACCTGTGGAGACTCTGGAGTGCAACTCCACCTCTGGGGCTCTGATGTAGCAGATCTGTTTTGTTTTGGTTTTGTGTTCCAAGGTTGTAGGCCACAGAGGTAGTTCTTTCCAGTGGAGTAATTTCGCTTCACCAATAACAAGACAGAATATAAGTATTGCCTTGGTGTTCTGGATTTAAATGCAGTGTGTCCGTAAAATCATGGTGCACTTTTGACCGGTTACAGGAAAACAACAAAAGATGATAGAAATGTGAAATCTGCACCAAATAAAAGGAAAACTCTCCCAGTTTCATACCTATTCAGTGCAGTTCGATGTGGGCTCACACAGATTTTTTAGAGCTCCTTAGATAGCTATCTCGTAAAGCCTCTACAGACTCATCACTGACTGATGGCCTACCAGAATGGGGTTTCTCCACCAAACTTCCAGTTTCCTTCAACTGCTTATCCCACTGAGTAATGTTATTCCTATGGGGTGACGCTTCATTATAAACGCACCGATATTCACGTTGTACTTTGGTCACAGATTCAAATTTAGCTAGCCACAGAACACACTGAACTTTCCTCTGTACCGTCCACATCTTGACTGGCATGGCCGTGGGCTGCTTCGCTGTATACACAGTGTTACGTCATTATCTGTGCATGCACACATGCTGCCACATCATCCTGCAGAAACTGGGAGGGTTTTCCTTTTCTTTGGTGCAGATTTCACATTTCTATCATCTTTTGTTGCTTTCCTGTGACCAGTCAAAAGTGCACCATGACTTTACGGACACACTGTATAAGAAATTGGAAATACCATAATGCATAGGAATAGAGAAGTTTCTAAATCAAATATAGCATATCCTTACAACTGACTACCACACAGTTCATTAAAACTCATGTTATAAAAGGAATTTAGAGACTCAAGTCATCCCTGCTCACTAGCCCACCCCACAGCCTTCAACTCCAGGTGGGTTTCCACTTCTGTGGGACACCATTCTGACTCACTTGCTTAGCCTAAGTCACAGTAAGTGCCCCTGCACTGTTGGGTGCATGTGGAAAACTCTGGACCTTATCATAGTCACAAGAGACCTGTAGGCAACTCAGAGAGAGAGGAGATTAGAAATGGTCTATCCAGGCCCTTTCTCTTCCATCTCCCTTCATCATCTCAGTTACCTGAAGAGCTTTCCCCCCTTATGTCCTGTTCCATTGTTTCCTCTATCATTGGACACATGACAACAGTCAGAGATGAAATTCCCCAGTTCTCCCTTTTTGTGTGGCTTTTCATTCTTTAGAAATCCTTTCTTGGCCCTGGCCGGTTGGCTCAGTGGTAGAGCGTCGGCCTGGCGTGCAGGAGTCCTGGGTTCGATTCCAGGCCAGGGCACACAGGAGAAGTGCCCATCTGCTTCTCCACCCCTCCCCCTCTCCTTCCCCTCTGTCTCTCTCTTCCCTTCCTGCAGCCAAGGCTCCATTGGAGCAAAGTTTGCCTGGGTGCTGAGGATGGCTCTGTGGCCTCTGCCTCAGGCGCTAGAATGGCTCTGGATGCAACAGAGCAATGCCCCAGAGGGGCAGAACATCGCTCCCTGGTGGGCATGCCAGGTGGATCCCGGTCGGGCGCATGCAGGAGTCTGTCTGACTGCCTCCCCGTTTCCAGCTTCAGAAAAAAAAAAAAGAAATCCTTTCTTTCTCCATAAAACTTTACTCCTCCATTCCCCCTAACCAGGATCCACCCAGCAACCCCTGTCTTGGGCCGATGTTTAGACCAACTGAGCCACTGGCTGCAAGAGAGCAGAGAGAAAGAAGGGGGGGAGGGAGGAGAAGAGAAGCAAATGGTTGCTTCTCATGTGTGCTCTGACTGGGGATCGAACTCAGGACATCCATATGCCAAGCCAATGCTCTATCTACTGAGCTGACTGGCCAAGGCCAAAACTTTATTCTTAAAATTGTTTTTTTTTTTCAAGAAAATCAAGGAAGTGAGCTTTGAAACTTTCCAGAAACAATGACCTTTTCCTCTCAGCTGCTTCCCTGCACCATGAGCTTCAGGACTCAGCCTCAGCTCCAGACAGTGGTAAAGGAAACATGATATGAAGAGGAGAATTAAAAGACAATTGTTCTATTTGCAAAATATTAGATCTATTACAATTAAAAATGACCTTTTTTTGTAAGTGGTAGCTTTACCAATGCCATCTGCCCACCTGTTTATTTTCTCTCATTCTCAGAAACCTCCTCCTTTTCCTTTTTCATCATTTGGGTGGTACTGGCACAGGCACTCTGTGGGCCTGTGGTTGAGGGGACTTGAGATACGCAACATGTCTAAGGACTTGGTCTCACTCTGTAATTCAGGCCAAAGAAAGGGGTAGGTGAAAGCTGGGACTGAGGCCTGCATGCCACAACCATTTACTACACAGGAACAGAGGGTCAGCCAGTTCTCCAGGGAACTATCAGAGTCCCAGCTCATGTCAGCTACCAACCTCTGGGCACACAAAATGAACACCCACAGTTGGGGGTCCTTAAACCTACCTTCAGTGTCTGCTTCTGAGCTCAAACAATCTAATTTTTTTTGTTGTTGTTGCCAAATATTTCTTTTTTTCTTGCTGGCCCATCTTTATTGTGTCCTTCTTCACCTGCCCGCCCGCTCCAATGCACATGCAAAACTTTATTAACATGGAATATCCTTGCACATGTGAACCAATAAAATCATTCACATTATAGCTGTATGTATCTCAAAGGGAAGGCGAGACCAATTCCTTCATTTTGTCAGCAGCAGCCAAACAGATTATCTGACTTATCCAGGGTTACACAGCAAGGCAAGAGCAATACGGAAACTGGAAATAAGATCTCATATTGTGTCTCCCCAGTCCTCCTACAGTGTAGTCATACAAGATAATTACATTTTAATATTAAGAAATGCACAGAATGTCAAATCTGCACACACACACTTTGCTCTCGAGAACCAAACGTATATGCTTTTCATTCTCTGCTTAAGAAAACAAACAAACAGAAGATGACTTGTCTTGCATATTCTGCAGTAGCTCAGATAGCTGAAAGTTGAGTCTTTATCTACATTTTTTAAACCTCTCCTTTTTAGAAGCAATGCCCATTTTTGAAGCAAGCCTCCACATGTGTGAAAAATGTCATGCTTTATATCATGTAATGCCCCTGGGCATTTTGTCAAGTTATTTCCATTTTTCTACTTTGGGTCCTAATGATCCTATACACCCACTATGCAAGAAGGGAAATACAGCATTTGTCCACCTTCCCTCAAAATATTGAGGCAAGTAGTAAAGGTCTTTCAGGGCCAGTATACAGGGCTCAGATGAATCATGGTCTCCCTTGTCCTCTATACACATTTGTGACTCTGTTCTTGCTATTTCCCTCATGGACATAAAAGCCTGAAAATCTGCAGTCTGTCTTTTCTCCTTTGAAATAATCTCTGTTCTTTACATCCAACTGCCTTCTTCATGCTTTCATTTTGCTCTTTCCACTGCTATTCTGCTATCTATGTATTTGTCTTGGGAGCTGAGCAACTCACTGTAAATAGAAGACATTCATTCAGCAGTTTTCCCCACAGAAACAATAGCAGGATGCCCTGCAGTCTCATGCAATACCACCATTTAAAAAGGTCTCCATTGGGTATCAAAGAGAAAGGAACTCTTTTTTAAAAATTTTATTTAGAAAATTAAATTTAACAGGTGACATTGATCAATAAGAGTACAGAGGTTCCAGGTAAATGTTTCTATAGTATTTGAACTGTTGATTGTGTTATACAGTGTACCCCTCACCGGAAGTCAAATAATTTCTGTCACTTTATATTCTCCCTTTTCCCCCACTCCCACTTCTTGTCCCCCTTCCCCACAACCCTCTTCCTGGAAACTACTTCACTTTTATCTATGTCCATAAGTTTCAGTTTTATATCCCACCTATATGTGAAATGATACAGTTCTTAGGTTTTTCTGATTCACTTATTTCACTCATAATGTTCTCAAAGGCCATCCATGTTGTCATAAATGGCACTGTCATTATTTCTTATGGCTGAGTAGTATTCCACTGTATATAAGTACCACATCTGCTTTATCTAACCCTGTATTTTTTTATTTTTTTTTTGCTCTCAGTGGACAAATTTATTTTTTTTTTATTTATTTATTTTTTTTCTTAATAAATTTTTATTAATGGTAATGGGATGACATTAATAAATCAGGGTACATATATTCAAAGAAAACATGTCTAGGTTATTTTGTCATCAAATTATGTTGCAAACCCCTCGCCCAAAGTCAGATTGTCCTCCGTCACCCTCTATCTAGTTCTCTGTGCCCCTCCCCCTCCCCCTAACTCTCTCCCTCCCTCCCTCCCATGTCCTCCCTCCCCCCCACCCTTGGTAACCACCACACTCTTGTCCATGTCTCTTAGTCTCATTTTTATGTTCCACCAATGTATGGAATCATGTAGTTCTTGTTTTTTTCTGATTTACTTATTTCACTCCGTATAATGTTATCAAGATCCCACCATTTTGCTGTAAATGATCTGATGTCATCATTTCTTATGGCTGAGTAGTATTCCATAGTGTATATGTGCCACATCTTCTTTATCCAGTCTTCTATTGAAGGGCTTTTTGGTTGTTTCCATGTCTTGGCCACTGTGAACAGTGCTGCAATGAACATGGGGCTACATGTGTCTTCACGTATCAATGTTTCTGAGGTTTTGGGGTATATACCCAGTAGAGGGATTGCTGGGTCATAAGGTAGTTCTATTTGCAGTTTTTTGAGGAACCACCATACTTTCCTCCATAATGGTTGTACTACTTTACAATCCCACCAACAGTGAATGAGGGTTCCTTTTTCTCCACAGCCTCTCCAACATTTGCTATTACCCGTCTTGTTGATAATAGCTAATCTAACAGGAGTGAGGTGGTATCTCATTGTAGTTTTGATTTGCATTTCTCTAATAACTAATGAAGCTGAGCATCTTTTCATATATCTGTTGGCCATTTGTATCTCTTCCTGGGAGAAGTGTCTGTTCATGTCCTCTTCCCATTTTTTTATTGGATTGTTTGCTTGTTTGTTGTTGAGTTTTATGAGTTCTTTGTAAATTTTGGATATTAGGCCCTTATCTGAGCTGTCGTTTGAAAATATCAGTTCCCATATAGTTGGCTGTCTGTTTATTTTGATATCAGTTTCTCTTGCTGAGCAAAAACTTTTAATTCTGATGTAGTCCCATTCATTTATCTTTGCCTTCACTTCTCTTGCCATTGGAGTCAAGTTCATAAAATGTTCTTTAAAACCCAGGTCCATGATTTTAGTACCTATGTCTTCTTCTATGTACTTTATTGTTTCAGGTCTTATATTTAGGTCTTTGATCCATTTTGAATTAATTTTAGTACATGGGGACAGGCTGTAGTCGAGTTTCATTCTTTTGCATGTGGCTTTCCAGTTTTCCCAACACCATTTGTTGAAGAGGCTTTCTTTTCTCCATTGTGTGTTGTTGGCCCCTTTATCAAAGATTATTTGACCATATATATGTGGTTTTATTTCTGGGCTTTCTATTCTGTTCCATTGGTCTGAGTGTCTATTTTTCTGCCAATACCATGCTGTTTTGATTATCGTGGCCCTATAATATAGTTTAAAGTCAGGTATTGTAATGCCCCCAGCTTCATTCTTTTTCCTTAGGATTGTTTTGGCTATTCGGGGTTTTTTATAGTTCCATATAAATCTGATGATTTTTTGTTCCATTTCTTTAAAAAATCTCATAGGGATTTTGATGGGAATTGCATTAAATTTGTATATTGCTTTGGGTAATATGGCCATTTTGATTATATTTATTCTTCCTATCCAAGAACAAGGAATATTTTTCCATCTCATTATATCTTTTTCGATTTCCCTTAACAATGCTTTGTAATTTTCATTATATAGGTCCTTTATGTTCTTTGTTATGTTTATTCCTAGGTATTTTATTTTTGTTGTTGCAATCGTGAAGGGGATTATTTTTTTGAGTTCATTTTCTAATATTTCATTGTTGGCATATAGAAAGGCTATGGACTTTTGTATGTTGATTTTGTATCCTGCGACCTTACTGTATTGGTTTATTGTTTCTAATAATCTTTTTGTGGAGTCCTTCGGGTTTTCAATGTATAGGATCATATCATCAGCAAAAAGTGATAGCTTTACTTCTTCTTTTCCGATATGGATGCCTTTTATTTCTTTGTCTTGTCTGATTGCTCTGGCCAGAACTTCTAGCACCACGTTGAATAAGAGTGGAGAGAGTGGACAACCCTGTCTTGTTCCTGATTTAAGGTAGAAAGTCCTCAGTTTTATGCCGTTTAATAGGATGTTGGCTGATGGTTTATCATATATGGCCTTTATCATGTTGAGATATTTTCCTTCTATACACATTTTGTTGAGAGTCTTAAACATAAAATTGTGTTGTATTTTATCAAAAGCCTTTTCTGCATCTATTGATAAGATCATGTGGTTTTTGTTCTTTGTTTTGTTGATATGGTGTATTACGTTAACCGTTTTGCGTATGTTGAACCATCCTTGAGATTCTGGGATGAATCCGACTTGATCATGATGTATTATTTTTTTAATATGTTGTTGTATTCGGTTTGCCAGTATTTTGTTTAGTATTTTAGCATCTGTATTCATTAGAGATATTGGTCTGTAGTTTTCTTTCTTTGTGCCATCCTTGCCAGGTTTTGGTATGAGGGTTATGTTGGCCTCATAAAATGTGTTTGGAAGTATTGCTTCTTCTTCAATTTTTTGGAAGACTTTGAGTAGAATAGGAACCAAGTCTTCTTTGAATGTTTGATAGAATTCACTAGTATAACCGTCTGGGCCTGGACTTTTATTTTTGGGGAGATTTTTAATAGTTTTTTCTATTTCCTCCCTGCTGATTGGTCTGTTTAGGCTTTCTGCTTCTTCATGACTCAGTCTAGGAAGGTTGTATTGTTCTAGGAATTTATCCATTTCTTCTGGATTGTTGTATTTGGTGGCATATAATTTTTCATAGTATTCTACAATAATTCTTTGTATTTCTATGATGTCTGTGGTGATCTCTCCTCTTTCATTTTGGATTTTATTTATTTGAGTCCTGTGTCTTTTTTCCTTGGTGAGTCTTGCCAAGGGTTTGTCAATTTTGTTGATCTTTTCAAAGAACCAGCTCCTTGTTTTATTGATTTTTTCTATAGTTTCACTGTTCTCTATTTCATTTATTTCTGCTCTGATTTTTATTATCTCCTTTCTTCGGCTGGTTTTGGGTTGTCTTTGTTCTTCTTTTTCTAGTTCCTTAAGGTGTGAAGTTAAGTGGTTTACTTCGGCTCTCTCTTGTTTGTTCATATAGGCCTGAAGTGATATGAACTTTCCTCTTATTACTGCTTTTGCTGCATCCCAGAGATTCTGATATGTCGTATTTTCATTTTCATTTGTCTGTATATATCTTTTGATTTCTGCACTTATTTCTTCTTTGACCCATTCATTTTTTAGAAGTATGTTGTTTAGTTTCCACATTTTTGTAGGTTTTTCCCCCTCTTTTTTGCAGTTGAATTCTAGTTTCAAGGCTTTATGATCAGAAAATATGCTTGGTACAATTTCAATTTTTCTAAATTTGCTCATATTGTCTTTGTGGCCCAACATATGGTCAATTCTTGAGAATGTTCCATGTACACTAGAGAAAAATGTATACTCTGTCGCTTTGGGATGAAGTGTCCTGTAGATGTCTATCATATCCAGGTGTTCTAGTATTTCGTTTAAGGCCACTATATCTTTATTGATTCTCTGTTTGGATGACCGATCTAGAGCCGTCAGCGGTGTATTGAGGTCTCCAAGTATGATTGTATTTTTGTTAGTTTTTGTTTTAAGGTCAATAAGTAGCTGTCTTATATATTTTGGTGCTCCTTGGTTTGGTGCATATATATTAAGGATTGTTATGTCTTCTTGATTCAACTTCCCCTTAATCATTATGAAATGACCATTTTTGTCTGTGAGTACTTTTTCTGTCTTGTAGTCAGCATTATTAGATATGAGTATTGCTATGCCTGCTTTTTTTTGGGTGTTGTTTGCTTGGAGTATTGTTTTCCAGCCTTTCACTTTGAATTTGTTTTTATCCTTGTTGCTTAGATGTGTTTCTTGTAGGCAGCATATAGTTGGATTTTTTTTTTTTAATCCATTCTGCTACTCTGTGTCTTTTTATTGGTAAGTTTAATCCATTTACATTTAGTGTAATTATTGACACTTGTGGGTTCCCTACTGCCATTTTATAAATTGCTTTCTGTTAGTTTTGTATCTAGTTTGATTCTTCTCTTTTGTTTTTCCATCATTTGTTTTTGTTTGTTTGTGTTCCATACTTCTTTCCTCTGTTGCTACCTTTTTTAAGTCAAGTGTTTTTGTGGTGGTTTTTTTAAGGGTGGTTACCATTAAGTAATGAAAAGGGTACCTACCATATTCATTGTAGTACCCTATCTTATAAGTATTTCTGCACTTCATCATCCTTTGCTACTGTTAATCTCCATCCTCTCCCCCCTTTTTTTCCTTTGTTGTCACAGTTTAAGTTTGGTTTTATTGTGTTCTTGGTGGAGCTGTTACTTGTGGTGTTGTTTTCTTTTGTTCTTTGAATCTGGTTGGAAAACCCCCCTTAGTATTTCCTGGAGTGGGGGCTTTCTGTTGATAAATTCTCTCATCTTTTCTGTATTTGTGAATGTTTTTATATCTCCTTCATACTTGAAGGATAGCTTTGATGGGTATAGTATTCTGGGCTGAAAGTTCCTCTCTTTCAGGGCTTTAAATATTGGGGTCCACTCTCTTCTAGCTTGTAGAGTTTCTGCTGAGAAATCTGATGATAATCTAATAGGCCTTCCTTTATATGTTGTACTCTTCTTTTCCCTGGCTGCCTTGAGAATTTTTTCTTTGTCATTGGTTTGTGTCATCTTTATTATGATGTGCCTTCGAGTGGGTTTGTTGGGGTTAAGAAAACTTGGTGTTCTGTTTGCTTCTTGAATTTGAGGCTTTAGTTCCTTCCACAGGCTTGGGAAGTTCTCGTCTATTATTTGTTTGAGTATATTCTCCATTCCATTTTCTTTCTCTTCTCCCTCTGATATACCTATTATTCTTATGTTATTCTTTCTGATGGAGTCAGACAATTCCTGTAGGGCTTTCTCGTTTTTTATTATTTTTGAGTCTCTTTCTTCTTCTCTCTGTTGTGCCTCAAGTTGTTTGTCTTCTATTTCACTAATCCTATCTTCAATCTGGGCTGTTCTGTTAGCTAAGCTTGTTACCTCGTTTTTCAGCTCGTGAATTGAGTTTTTCATTTCTGTTTGATTTGTTTTTATAGTTTCAATTTCCTTGGTAATATATTCTTTGTGTTCATTGAGTTGTTTTCTGATCTCCCTATATTGCCTTTCTGTGTTTTCTTGTATCTCTCTGAGTATTTTTAAGATTTCTAGTTTAAATTCTCTGTCATTTAGATCCAAGGCTTCCAATATGTTAAGTCTTTTCTCCATAGATTTTTCCACATCTATTTGTGTTACCTCTCTTTCTTTTGTATCCATAATATTCGATTTCCTCTTTCTTATCGGCATCTGAGGGTGGTCTTATTGATAGCATTAATTAGAATTAATAAAGAGTAAAAAGAAAAAAAAAAAGGGTAAAACACCCCACAAAAAAAAAACAGTAATAATTTATTATTTCCCCCTTTTTTCTCTCTTCTCTTTCCCTCCTCTCCCCTCCTCAGGGAAATATTGTGCCTATAATGGAGGGCCTGATTTGGGGTGAAGAGTTCAAGGGGCAAAAAAAGGGAGTAGGGACCTACTAAATGCAAAAAAAAAAAAAAAAAAAAAGGGAAGAAAATCTTAGACAAGCATAAGATGATTTGCTTGTAAGTGATGGTCAACTAAGAGATATAATGAGAGGGATAAGAGGGAATCAGAAAAAAGGACCAAAAAAGAATAATAAAGAAGAAAAAATAAAAATAATAAGTAAAAATCTGTTGTATTAAGTGGAGCGAAGACTAAATACAATGGAGACCTTGGGTTGGGAGGACCCAAAATGCCACAAAAATAAACAAACAAGAGAAAAAAAAATAAAAACAAAAGCAAAAAAGAGAAATAAAACCAAAAAAATGCCTTGAGTCCCAAATTAACTAATTTGTTCGTGATTGAGGATTATATGGGAGGAAAGTAAAATGAGAAAAGAAAAAACGAATAGAAAGGAAAAAATAAGAAAAAGAGAAAAACGAAGGAAGAAATAAAATAGGAGGAGAAAAAAACAAAATAAAGCAAGACAAAAAAAAAAACAAAAGAGGAGAGAGTGAGAGTTAAGTGTTTTGGAGTATAACCTTAAAGGAGGGTGAGGATGAAGAAGAAAAATAAAATGCAACACTCATGGGTAGTGTAGTTCAAGAAAGGGGAAGCATAAGATGGGCAGAGAATAGAAGGACCGAGGTGGAGGAAATAAAGGCAAAAAGATAGAAGAAACAAGCAACAACAACAACAACAAAAAAATTAGTGGATCAAGTTGTAAAGTCTGTGGGTTTTTCTTGATTTTGAGAGGTTAACTTCTTCCTTTTTCTTTTCTCTCCCTCTTCCTAGTCGGTGACTCTGTACCCCAGGCTCTGCCCCTGTGTCACTCTTAGTTAGGGATTTGCAGTTGATGGGATTCTACGGCAATGTCATATAATTGCCTTTAGTCTTGCTGGAAGTAAAGGCTTGTTGGTGTTTGCAGGGTCCAACGATGAGAGAGTTTGCTTTCCTGGATTCTCTCTCCTAGTCCCCCCTTTCTGAATTAGCAGCCTGGTGATCCAGCTATAAGGCTGCAACTGCTTCTGCCTGGGGAGTAAGAGGCTCAAAGAGCTGGGAAATCCCCACTCTATCCCCACTCAGTGCAAGGCTTTGGGAAAGGCTCTGAGAGTCAGGGCCTCCAGTGTAATCAGGCGGGGGTGGGAGTCAATTGTTGTCAAGGTGACCGTTCAGCGCCTATCATTTAGTTGGACCTCTCAACCCAGGCTTTCCACACTTTGTAGCCTGTTTTTGCAGGGAAGAAGAGGCACTAGTCTCTGCTTACGACTAGTGTAGTATAGACCTTATTATCTGCCAAGTCCTTCTTGTTAGCGTTTATCCCTGAATATGGAGGCTCTATCAATCAGAAGTTGCCCCTGCCCCTTTAGCGAGAGGCACTAAAAAATATCACGCCTCTTGTCTTGGATCGCTGAACTGAGAGAGATCTTATCAATTAGAACCGAGGGTGCGCAGATTTTATGGGTTAAGCTAATTTCAGTGATTGTGTCGCAGCTGTGTTTCCGAAGGTATTTTAGGCTGCCTGCGCGCACCCCTCTTCCAACGCTTGATTGTTAGCTTGAATGGCTGGGTGAGGTGCCCCGCCCACGGAGAGAATCTCCCAAGCCTCTCCCGCTCGCCCCGCCGCTGGCGGCTGGACCGCACCAGGCGCAGGATAATGGAGCACTCTGGGTGTGCGGGCCAGTAGGGCGCCCTGGGCGCGTGGAATGCCCAAGGCACGCGCGCGAATGGGGCGCTCAGGGCACCGGTGGCCGGCGACTCCCACTCGCAGTGTGCGGGCCGCTGGGAACGTCAGCGGTGCTCAACCGGACCGGGCGCGCGCGCGCGCGGCGGCTCGTGGCGGCCGCTCGTGGTGGCGGTTCGCGGGGGCTCGCGGCAGCTCACGGTGGCAGTTCGCGGGGGTTCGCGGCGGCTCGCGGGCTCGCGGCGGCTCGCGGCCGGCCACTCGCGGGGGCTTGCGGTTCCCAAGTATATGGGCTGACTCACCGCGGGCGCACTCCCTGGCGGCTTGAATGAGCATCGCTGCGGTAGCTTCCTCCACACCCTCGTCTCTCAGATTCAAGTGATAACAGTCCTTTTGCTTTCAGTTTGTGTGGAACTCTGGAATGCTCCGAGGATAAATTTTTCTGTTTCTAGTTGATAAATTTGTTGTGATTTAGGGGAGAGCTGTCGGACGCGCTTCTCACGGTGCCATTTCCGTGACGTCACTCTCCCTATCTAACCCTGTATTGAGGGACACTCTAGTTGTTTCCATTCTTGGCCACTGTGAATAATGTTGAGATGACCATGGGGTGCATGTGTCTTTATGTACCAATGTTTTCAAGTTATTGGATTAGATACTCAGTAGAGGAATTGCTGAGTCATATGGTAATTCTCTTCTTAATTTTTTGAGGAACCACCATACTTTCTTCCATAATGGTTATACTACTTTACATTCCCAACAACAGTGGATGAGGGTTCCTTTTTCTCCATAGCCTCTCCATCACTTGTTATTACCTGTCTTACTGATAACAGCCAATCTAACAAGCATGTGGTGGTATCTCATTGTAGTTTTGATTTGTATTTCTCAAATAGCTAGTGAAAATGAGCATCTTTTCATCTATCTGTTGGCCATTTTTATGTCTTCTTGGGAGCAGTGTCTGTTCAGGTCCTCTCCTACTAGGACCAATCTGGTGACAAGAGCCACAGGCACATTCTTCCCTTTTCTAACATTTCCTTGTTCTGTTGGCATGCTCTGCGCATCTCTGAGTAAGGAAAGAACATCAATCCAACCTTTCCCTGGTTTCAGTGGGTCTCAGGAGGTCTGGGAAGCCAGAAAGACCTGGATTACAAATTGTCATTGCCCGAGCATATGCTCAGAGCTTCTGCTAATTGCCAATCCTGGGATTGGGCTTGGCTCTAGGACCCACTTTCAGTTAAATGTGCTTCCTGATCCTCAAACTGAAAAGTTTTCTTCAAGATTTATTACAATTGGCCCTGGCCAGTTGGCTCAGCGGTAGAGCATCGGCCTGGCGTGTGGGGGACCCGGGTTCGATTCCCAGCCAGGGCACATAGGAGAAGCGCCCATATGCTTCTCCACCCCCCTTCCTCTCTGTCTCTCTTTTCCCCTCCCGCAGCCAAGGCTCCATTGGAGCAAAGATGGCCTGGGCGCTGGGGATGGCTCCTTGGCCTCTGCCCCAGGCACTAGAGTGGCTCTGGTTGTGGCAGAGCGACACCCGGAGGGACAGAGCACCCCCCCCATGGGCAGAGCATCGCCCCTGGTGGGCGTGCCGGGTGGATCCCGGTTGGGTGCATGCGGGAGTCTGTCTGACTGTCTCTCCCCGTTTCCAGCTTCAGAAAAATACAAAAAAAAATTTATTACAATTTCCACAAAATAGTTTCCTTATTGCAAAATGTTTCTATTTTCTTGGGAGAATGAAAGCATCAGAAATTAGATAGAATATTTTAAGAATGGGACTGTTCAAAATTTCTTTTTTCCCCCCAAAATCACAGAGCATGACTTGCTAGGAAAATAATAAAATATGTCAGTATGCTGAACTTGAAGACTATGTTATTATTGGTAAAAACAGAGAGGCTGATACAAAGTAACTGGAAGCAGTAAGGGGTTGTTCGTTAATCTTGAGACCAGGACACTCTGTGATGACTGCTGAGTCTTCTCCTTGGACTCTGCACAGGGTTGTGAGACGGACATCCACAAATATGATCTCAGGTTCCTGGGAGGCCTTGTGGCTGGCAAGGGAAAAATGTAGGAACTTTCTGTTAGCTTTTGATAGAAGTCTGAAATTTTACTCTTAGAGATTCATTTTTTTAATTTAAAAATCTGTGCTCTGATAATGCAAACAATCCCAAGAGGCAGTAATAGTCTAAGGTACTATGGACTTTTTATGCCTCAGAATAAAGAGTTTGTCAAAACCTTATTTGGATGAAGATTCAGATAAAATTGAAAAAGTGCCAAGGCTGGAGGATTTAGACATATTGGTGTAAGAAGGTGGGAAGTGTGCTTGCAGCCATGGAATCAAGAGGCAGTTGAGAAACGTCAAAACTAGTGTTTTAATTTTGAGTCAGCTCAGTCTCTTTGATATGTCCAGAATTTGGGGCTTTCCTATCAGTGGCAACGTTCTAGCACATACTGAACAAGTACCTGGCTGGCAAGAATGCTGTAGCAGGATTTTAAAACCATGTGCAGGGCAGGTCTCTGCTCATTTAATGATAGGTTTGGGAGCATGTACTGTGTACCTGCTACGAGATACTGTGACATCATGTAAATGGCATCACCATGGCTTCAAATAGCTCACTGTCTGTGCCAATAAATAAATCCCAGCAACTCTGTTCACTAGCCTAATACCTCTTCATGAAGTCTGCAGAGTATAATAACATTTTTACTTGAGTAGCAATGTTCGGTAAAGTCTTTTCCCAAAGTGTTTGAAAGAAGCCAGTAAAAGTGGTGCATGGTGCTTCTAACCTGGCCACAGCTTCCAGAGAACAGCTTCTGAGCACGGCCTGAGCAGTGAGCCACAGGACTTCCTGTGAAGGGATCTAATAAAGACATAAAGCATATGACTAATAAATGAACATGTACCTTAGATGTTCAAAGCATTCTCCTAAACAAGATTCCAAAGAGCTGTTTCTTAAGAACCATTTAAATAAATAATTTGTGGAACAGGAAAGACAAATACTCACTAGAAGTAATAAGCTTTTAAAAGTAACTGATTCCAGAGAAAAATCAAAGTCAATGGCAGCCTCTTTCATTTTGTTTACGACACCATTGAGGGCTTCTAAATACCCAGTGTTCTTTGCTGGCCAGAGCCACCCATGGGCGCAGGGGATGTGAACTCAACTCTAGCTCCGAAGATGGAGTATGTTTGAGCTAAGTAAAACCGGCGAATCATAGTTAATTGCCTCTTTTTTCTTCTTAATAATTTTCCTTTTTCCCATCTCAAGATTTGAGGTAAGAAATATCTTCTTTACCTTGTTTGTTTCTATGGGATCTAAATCTGGCAACATGAGTAAGAGAGCCTGAATCAATTTCTCAATTGACAGGCCAACAGTGTTTAACAGCATCAAGTCAGGAACACATCTGCAAATGAGATAAAAAATGTGCACAAATGTTGGAAGTAAAGCTGTTTGTTCAAAATCAAATATTGCGCAATTATGATATAGGGATGTTGGTAGTAAAAGCATAATAAAAGTAAACCAGAAATTCATCTTGCAATTAACTTTTATAAAATATAGGATTTCCAGTAATAATAACATTGTGCTTTACAAAGCATTTTCACTTAAATTATTGAACTTAATCCTCAAGAAATAAATATTAAGTAGACACATTAGCTCTATTTTAAATATGAGCAAATTGAGAGTCAGGAAGTTTCAATTTCTTTGGTTCTGTGGATGGAGCATCAGCTCAGTGTGTGTATGTCCCAGGTTCAATCCCTGGTCAGGGAACACATGAGAAGTGACCATCTATCTCCCCTCCTCTCACTTAAAAAAAAAGATTTAAGCCTGACCAGGCGGTGGCGCAGTGGATAGAACGTTGGACTGGGATGCAGAGGACCCAGGTTCGAGACCCTGAGCTTGCCAGCTTGAGCACAAGATCATCTGGCTTGAGCAAAAAGCTCACCAGCTTGGACCCAAGGTCACTGGCTCAAACAAGAGGTTACTTGGTCTGCTGAAGGCCCGTGGTCAAGGCACATATGAGAAAGCAATCAGTGAACAACTAAGGTGTCGCAACAAAAAACTGATGATTGATGCTTCTCATCTCTCTCTGTTCCTGTCTGTCTGTCTGTCCCTATCTATCCCTCTCTCTAACTCTCTCTCTCTGTCCCTGGAAAAAAAAAAAGGAAGTCATGCCCCTTACCCTTCCTCTCTGAAAAGAAAAAAAACAAAAAACAAAAAAAAAGGTTTAAATTTCTGTAACAAAACAATAGGTGAAACAGCTAAGATGTGAACCAAGGTCCTAGAATTAGCATTCCTGCAGCTAAAACATACACATTCTTTAAAGTATTGTGTTTTTGACAATATGAAAGACTTTTAGTTATAGGAATATAGCAAGTTCTTTCTTCATGCTATAATAGAATCAATCTATACATTAACAGGTATAAACATAGTGCTGGCAAACAAAGGACTCAAAGAAAGCTTAGAGGTGGTCACCACCTGCAAAGGAGACAAGTCATACACCAGGGAAAATATAATCTATAATTAAGTGAAGTACTGAGGAGCAAAACATCAATGATAATTGCAATTTTTGAGGAAAGCT
The DNA here is from genome assembly GCF_036850765.1 of Saccopteryx bilineata. Lineage (NCBI taxonomy): Eukaryota > Metazoa > Chordata > Mammalia > Chiroptera > Emballonuridae > Saccopteryx > Saccopteryx bilineata. Next base: position 158,083,448 of record NC_089492.1, read on the forward strand.
GAAAAAATATGTTGAACTTAATAAGGAATTTGCTAAAAAGCTCCAAAGGAAGGATTAAGAGAATATGTATGGAAGAGGTGATAAATGACAGCTAACGTCAAGTGGACTCACACAATATTGTATAGTTCCAGGAGATTAGTACACAGGGTAGTGGGGACTGTGTTCGAGATGGAGATTGGTAATTTCCAGAGATACACAAACTGGAGTTTGAGACAAGGCTATGTAATAGCAAAGTTGTTGGGGCTAAAACTGGAGAAGCAAAAGCAGTGGTCTTCTAGGGTTACAGGAAGTAGTGATGTCATGGACACCTAGAATAATACCAGCCCAAATGCCCAATCTGCAGCAGCCACACTTGGTCCATATTCTGCCAGTGGCTGCTGGCTCTGAACCTCTTGAAATAGTGAGCTTGCCCAAGCTTGGTTCAAAAAATTCTGGTTAGATGCGATGTCACTCAACTCAATGCAATGCCACATTCAATGCCAATAGCTGAATATGGCTGTGGAAGACTGAGGGATCACTGAGAAAATTAGAGACCACAGATATATTCAGTGATTGTGACAAATATAGCACATACATGTAACCCAGCATATACTTTTATTTTCTAAAAGAATTGATGAAGGAGCTATAACACTGGGGAACAAAATTTTTGTTGCATCCACAAAAAATACTTGTTCTTACCTAATTTGAATGTGCTGATCTAAAATCTGACAGTAGTTTTTCTCTGTAAGCTACAGTATTTTCACAATTCAAGATTTTAGGTTTTCATCTTGTAGTATAAATTTCAACATTTAGTTTAACATAATGAAGTAGAATGTCTTCTTGGACATCATCTTGTGAAAATATAATAATTTATATAATGCAGTAAATATACAAATACACTAAAAGATATGATTGCATCAGAATTTGTCTACAATTTCAAAATAGAACATATTAAAACACTTATTTTAATCATAAAATTTGCACAAAACTTATTTAAATTCTATTCAGGCAAAAGTTTTTGTTTGTAGCTCTTGCATTTATGTACTTGTTGAGGACAATCTCATTTGATGCTCTAGCAGTAATCTACTCATCACTAACAGCTCCAAGATTTTTGAGAAACTTAACAAGGTGACTGTTCAGGAAGTGAATCTTAATGCTCATGTTACATCCAATGTCCCGGAAAGCCAACAGCATCCTTTGAACCAGAAGTTCATAGTTTTCTGCTTTTTTGTTGCCAAGGAAGTTCTTTGTAACTGCCACAAAAGACTGCCATGCTGCTTTCTCCTCCTTATTTATCTCCATGGCAAATTCTTTGACACATATGAGGGTTCAAATTTGAGGTCCATCGAACATACCTGTTTTTATCTTCTTGAAAGACAAGGCAGAACAAGCAGAAATAATATGTTAAAAGCATTCACTTTCTGTAGTCAAAGCCTGAACAAACTGCTTCATTAAGCCAAGTTTGATGTGAAGTGGGGGGAAATGATCCTGTCTCAATTAACTAGAGGTTTATTCACAATATTTTGCATCCCTACTTCCAGGGCCTCAAGTTTTGACCACTCCTTCTGTGTCCAGTGTTTCTCCTGAGCTCGGCTGTCCCACAAACACAGAAAGCAAGGATACTTCCTGAAACCACTCTGCTGTCCTAGCAGGAAATTTACCATTTTAAGATCCACACAAATGATCCAGTTATGCTCCATATACTTCAGAAAGTCAAGGACAATTTTTATGTCATTCTTATTAAGTCATTCAATTCGGGTTGACTAAACTGCTGAGGGGTTAATGACTGCTTGGCATCAGAAGAAGACCCTTCAGATTCTACAACCATTTTCTCATGCATCTTATCAAAACATACTTGATCACCATGTTCACTTTCTTCATACTTAGAAGAAATAAAGCCATTGAAAACTGGAACTGGGAGTGTCTCAGAGTGTGGGATAGGTCCTATTGCTGAAGGAATATTAGGATATGCGATCATATGCCATTTTTTCTTGCCAATGCCCTTTGTATGGATCAGACAGAAATAACAGTCACTGCTGTGGTCCTTAGGTTCACGCCAAACCATGGGGATACCAAAAGGCATTCCTTTGTGTTTTCCTTTTGTCCAGTCACGAAGCATTTTCTCACAATTATGACACACAATATGAGGAGCCCAATTCTTGTCTTGATCGCCAAGGGGAACTTGAAAATAGGCAATATATGCATGTGTCACAAATGATGAAATATATGCAGGATGTGGGGGTTCAGCTGCAGGAACATCTCCTCTGCAAGTTCTGTTGATGTAACACAAGCCCAATCAGTATGGTCCTATCTGGTGTCCTTGGTAAATCTTCAAGACAGCTGGAGTCACGTGTCTCCCAGGAACAGCTGGGACCTGGAGCCTCTGCGAGCATCTGCCTCTGGGAATTATTTGTGAAAAAACTCTCTGTATTTTCAGTATACAAAGTAAAGATTTAAGATTAGTGAACTAAGTTTTTAATTAGTTTATAGGTCTTGATTTTTCACAGTTAATCCTGTGGCTAGGCTTTTACAAACAATTATTGTGATTTAATCTCCCCTAATTGTCAGATTTCTCCCCAATGTAAGCTTTCAGCTGACATTCCTGCAAAAGTAAACTTTGCCTGCATTTCAAAGTAAAGGCCAGTGAGCCATTAGCCAGCAGATTAACTACTTCTTAACCCTTACATATCTTCTATTCATTACAACTAAAAGCTACCATTACTCAAGCCAAATTTCTAACTTTTGGGCCCCCATCAAGATTATCATTTTACAAAGGATATAGTGTTAATTTTTAGTTTCCACCATGGAGTGAGCAATCTGCAGCTTAAGGCAAGTAAGTGTAAAGCTGTACAATGCCACGCCCTCTTCTCCAAGTCCTTGAACAGCATTTTCTAAGTTTTACTCTGGAAATCAAGAGTAATGATTTAGTGTTTGCACCCTCAGGTGTGTCTGTGTGAGATTACAATGACAATGGTGCTTTGTCTGACTTCTGATTTTCATACAGGTCCGTAGGACTGAACAATTTCTCTTTAGTCCTATGGCCACAATAAAGACAGAGGGAAGAAAAAGAAGGAAGGAAGGAGGGTGGAATGTCAGATGGAAACATCTAAGATACAGGTTAACAGCATTTATGAAGCACCTGAAATTTGTTAAATAGATGAGAAATGCATTGTAACAAAATGGGCTATTTCATTATATTTTTTTTACTCCTTCTGGAGCCATAAAACCATAGCCAAGCCCACTTATTTTCCTACCTCATTCCCTCCACTTCTCCCAGACTCCTCCACATACCCACAAGGCTTAAATACATCCAAACCTCCAAACCCATTTATAAGGGGGGGAAATATATTCAACACTTCCCATTCACTCATCCAAGACATTCCTGTGAACAGGCTTCTCAATGGTTCTCAGATTTGCAAGTTGTCTCCCATTCAATTTGCTTGAGCAGATGTTTACTGAAAACTTCCTAGTGTTCAGCAGAGAAGAACATGACCACTGTAGCAAAGGTCTGTGGGCTCAAATTTAGATGTTGCCAGTTGGACAAGTTAACTTTAAAAATCATTTATTCAGTTTCCTCACACACAAAAAAATGTGGGAAAGTCACACTTTATGTTATAAGATTGTTGTGAGCATTAAATGATTTTATACACGGAAAGAGCTTAGCACGTTGTCTGGCAGATAATAAGTAACCAATGCTTGCTATTAACATTAATGCTATCAAGTTTTTTTTAAGATAGCATATGTATGTAATTTTTTTGCACAGTCTCGTTTGGGGTGACAAGAGAATGATGCAAGATAAGTGAAAAAATAACAGGCACAAAAAAGAAGACAACCTTGTATAGTGAAATGTGTAAATAATCTGACTGAGAAACCACCTGTATTAGCAGAGGTTTCATAGAACATGGCTGTATGATGTGAATTTATAAGAAATGGGAGATTTAGCTAAGGAAAAATAATAAAAAGGGCTATTGCAGCAAAGGATTTTTAAAAGATAGACCAAGAAGGCATAAAGATAGGAATGACTGTATAAGGCAGAAGGAATGAAGGAGAAACATATGCCCTCTAAGCAACATGCTGAAATTCAGAGAAATTGGATGACGATTAGCATTCCAGAGCAATATTGCAGGAACACCAAAATGTGACAAGTCTTTCTTGGTGAGTGCAAGACACACACTCTGGCATCCTGGGAAAGGGAAGTCTGGTGTTGTAATTCTTTCTATGAACTTACTCCAATCTTTCCACCATACTATGAACTACTGAGGGACAGCTCATACCTTATTCTTCATCAAAACCACGGCTCCTCACTGGGACTGACACAAAGGCAGTGTTTAATCATTTTTAATTAAAAAGAAGTGGAAAGAAGAGGGGAGGGAGAAGGGAAAAGGAGGAAACTGAGGAAGGAGAAAAACAGTTTTAATTATCAGAACAAGTGGAAGTTCTGTTTAGCTCCAGGAAGGGAGGGTATGTATACAGACTTGGTGACCCACATACTTCTAATGATAGCCATGAGTGTTTAGTAGGCGGGAAATCCAGTCACTAACTTTGCTGCTGTTCAAGTTGTGCTTACAAATTAAGCTATTTGTTCCTCTTTCTTTTATGGTGACTAGTCTGTGGCATTTTACTGAGAATCAGCCCTAGTTATAAAAAGGCAGGTCTGTGCACCGGGCAGAATATTAAGTATGCTATTTTAAATGTCATCAAACATTATGTGCTAAAGGACAGGCTAAATTAAGAGTCCAGCTGAGCAGAGGCAGGAAAGCTGAGTAACTTTATGATAGAAAGTAAGTATAACAGAAGAGACATCCCTCCCCTTTCTTCTTTCAGTACACACGAAATCACTAACACTTCAGCTTTCCTCAGATAGCTGCATAGGCTTGAAATATATATATATATTATATATTATAGATATATTATATATAGTTGCTGTAGGCTCATCAAGAGTTGAAGACAGAAGGTGATAAGGGCTAATCAGAGTCCATCAGTGAGAATCACAGACGATGTGAATGGTTTCTGTGAGGAGGAAAAGGACACTTTAAAAGAGAAAAATTTCAACAAGTCATTCCAAGAGCACCATGGTGAGAGAGAAGAGAGAAAAATCTCTTCCCAGTTGAAACTTTTCTACCTCTTATTTAGTGTAAGCTTGAGTAGCATCTTGGCCTTTGGGAATGCAGGCGAGAGAAACATTTCTTCAACTTGTAATGACCTAAGCTTTGCATCTTTCTTATATCAGAAGAGTTTCAGTTCTTTGCAAAATCCCACATGCAAACCGCCCAGGCTCCAAACGACAGAGCAGAGAGAATTTCAGGAGTCCTACCAGGGGGAGGGAACGGGAAAAGCAAGTCTTAGCCTCACCCATTTCTTGTTGTTGTTGCTGTTGTTGTCTAAATAAAACTGAAGTTGGCCTTGTGCAATCTGATAAGTGTCTTATTATAAATTTAAACATCAACGGATGGTAGGGAGAAAAAAATGATGAAACGTGCAACCTCTGAAAAAAAAATGAGAAAGGGAGAAAGAAAGAAAAGGGTCTAAAATTTAGACTCTAAATGAATGGCAGTTCCTATTTCTTTACAAGTGTTACATTTCAGTCCCCTGCCACTACCACATGTTTCCTGTTCACAGATAATTTGTACAACATATTTTATCATTCAATTTTAGACACAGTTGAAAGGCTTTTGCCTAAGGCTTGGAACACTTTGAAAATTGTATACCATTTGCAAGGCTTTCTTCTGCTCCAGTGTGCAATTAGGTGACTGTCTTTCTACAGACAACGAATTTATCATTTATGGGATTGTGTGTGTGTGTGTGTGTGTGTGTGTGTGTGTGTTAGAACCAAAGTGAACCAGAAACTGAATAGGAATCATTTTCAATATCCTAAAGATGAGGAATGAAGAATCAAAAGCAAGAGTGAACTGTCAAACAGAAAGTGGGTTTGCTTCCTTGAAAGAAGTTAAGTTCTGAAATGTTAGTTCCAGTGTTTACATATTTACTTGGTGCTACAGACTCCACTGGTTAAATTATGGTGAAGCGATTCTAAAGAAACCCAGTCTCATTAATCTCTGCAAAAGCCATCCCAGGACGTTTTGCTGACTTCCTCTGCTGTCTCCTTCTCCCTTTCTTGCCTGAACGGTATGCCTACAAAGAAATCACTGATGTGCTCAGAGCTTCCCCTGGTGGAAGTTGCTGGCAAAACGTGTTGGAGACAAGAAGGGTGAATCTGGGACTTGGTCCCAGAAAAGGCTCAACAGAGTGTTCAGTTGCCTGAGAACAGAGTACAAAATGTGACTGAAGGTTCTGATTGAATTTTCTATGCGTTTATATGTTTTACATAACCTAAATTTTAAAGTCAAATGTGATAAACGATAACTTAGTCCCATCATTACGCCACTTTGTATTTTTCCACTGAATAATGCAAATGAAAAGAGAGAACTAGAGAGCCTGATTCAACTGTCCCAGGAAGAGGTTGACTTTTTTCTGAGGTTGAATTCAGCATCTATCATTATGTGGCAATGTGCTTCTCGTGTGTTTAAAACCATGGCAATAAAACAGTTGTGGAAAAGTCTGAACAGCATTCATTCTTCTGATGGAAGAGGATCTTTAGGTATAAATTCTAAAGTGTTTTTCTCTTTTCTTATTCAGAAAGCAAACTTTCCAAGTTAATTTCACTCATAACACATCTTTATAATATTTGATATCTTATAAATTCCAGCTATATCTGCATATATATTTTAGATGATAACGATTTCAAGTCAGGTTTTTTAGGAGGGTTTAGAGAGCTGAAAACAATCAACTAGTAAATGAGGCCATTGCTGATTCTGATTACTAGGATGACAGATTTTTAATTTATGTCAGTGGTGAGAAAGAAGCAACAGAATCTGAAATCTACTGAGAAAATCTTGACAAGCCTAAAATGAAACTTAACCTTAACAACAGGGGGAGGGGAGAAAAACAGAGCTACTTTATTTGGTGATGTTATTTGTTTCAGGAGACATTATCAGCCAACTAACAGTGACTTTTTGAATCAACTAATCATTAGATTTAAATAATATTTTGGTTCATATCAATCTGAATGATAAGCAGGCTACAAATGCCAGAAAGATATTCTGATGTAAATTTATTTAAATAATTATCTGAGTAAAACACTTTCTGCAGTCAAATACTTATTACAGATACAAAAAAAAAAAAAAAGGAAAAGAAAAAGTAGAACCACACATGATATTCAAAGATCAAGTCCACCTAATCATGATGACTCTGTCCATGCAGGAATAGAAGCTGGACCAACCACAGAGAGCTCATTGATGCCATTTCACAAAGGCTGTGTGATTCCCTTGCTTCTTTGATAAAACATTGATAATGTAAAATAAAGCCACTTAAAAATACTATCCTCTGTCAGTAACACGAAAGGACGATTGAAGCTGCAAGACTGTTAGATTCATATGTGTGCTCCGAGGCAAGACCAAGGGTTTGGGTCAGTCAGAATGTAGCTGGAATCATAATTTATGGAAGGGTAGCAGCAGCAGCCAGAAGAAGCTTCAGGAGCCAAACTGAATAAAGGATAAAGTGTCACTCTCCTTTTGAAATCCATTCAAGACACTTTACAATGACAAAGACTTTTGGACCCAAGAAATTAAGACATTTTAAGAAATTGTTTTATCAAGAGCCTGCTGTCCCTGGGGGATGGAATTGCTGGATGTGTGGAGTACCTCCACTTGGCTTCATAGTGAGACTCACCCACTGCTCCTCCAACCTCAGAAGGCAGTGACACGTTCCTGCACTTCTGTTCAAATGCCTTCATCTTTCCTAAGCAGCACAGCTCTGAGGGCTGTTGTAGAGGACTTCCTAAAAACTAAAGAGTCCAGAATGAGTGCTTCCACTATTCTTTTCTAGCCAAGTAGGGAATGAGAAGGTATGGGTAAGTCTTCTTTTTAAATTGTTGCTTCCTTGATATATGGCCCAAGTAAGAGCAAATCCTGAGGGATGAGAAAGCAGCATTTTTCAAAGATCTGATTTGCTTTCCAACATGGAGTTTAGAGAAAATTTTTAACTGTGGCAGTTGGAAAATATCTTGCACCTACTAAATACTTTTCACATGCTCAGCTGAGTTCATGGGTGTTCATTTAATGAGGACTGGCCCTCCAAGGCATGTGAGAATCTGAATGCACAAGCAGGAACTGATCAGAAATTTGAGCTACTGTGGGTTATATTCAAAAAAGTATGACTTACTTTCAAGATTCTGCGTGAAACCCATCCTTGCCATTGACTTTCTTTATTTATGACCATGGGGAAATCATTTAACCTGTAGGTGCCTCTGATATAGAAGTCTGTAATTCTTTACCTGAAATGCAATTTCAAAACAGAAATTCCATCTTTTTTCTTCCCTTTCCACCACTTGATCTAGGCACTCCAATGCAACATGCTCTTCTCAAGGAGCTTTTTGATGGACCTCCTGGCCTTATTCTTCCCTCTGGACTGACACAGTGTATGGTGTGGAGGGGGGCTCTCCTGATGCTGGACACATCCGGCTCACTGTGTGATGTGCAGGTGTGCAAGCGTGTACTCCTCTGTGGACTAGGCCCACTCTCCTCACTGATCACCCAGCACCTGACCTACAGGCCCCACGGTCATCACTCCATCTGACTCCACTCTGCACAGCAGCCTTTTGTGTGCTGTTGGCAGACACCAAAACAGTTATAATTGTACCTTCCATGTGCAAAGGGGCAACAAAGTGTGCCAATTAAAAGCTCTGCTTTTGTGGTGAACAGTTTTGGGTTCCAACCCTGCTTTGCCTTTTCCAAGAATGGGAACTTTAAGAACCCTATGTAAAATTCCATTGTCTCGTTTATAGGATGGAAAGAAAAGTATAGCTCCAACCTCATGAGTCCTGAAAACTAAGTGACATCACATATGAAAAGTGTCTGGCACAGATGTGACACTCAATAATCACTGGCTGTTGTATGTTCACATATTTCAACCCTTCTTGTTCCCATGGCCCTTTTGTATTCAGATACCAATAATATAGGGGGCCCTAGTCTCCTGGGTCTCCATTTGGTGCTTCTTTCCTCCAACTATGAGCTGCAGCTCTTCCCTTGCTTCAAACTTGGCATGTGGCATTCAGGACACATTTCACATGTTTTGCCCACCCCCGTGGTCTCATGGCACTTGAAAGCTCAGGGATCCATTTCATTCTTGCTTTTAATGTCTATTAGTCAAAATTTTTTTCTGTTTGGTTCACCTTAAATTAAAATGAATAAACCTCCACTGGAATCAGAAATCCGGGCAACCAGGCCAGACTGGGAAGAAATAGATCGGGAAAATCACTGCCAACAACTGGCCCAGGATCACACAGCTAGTGAACAGCAATATGAGCATTTGAACCCAAATTTGTTTAAATGGAGCTGGTTATTGTTGCTGGAATCAGTGGGCAGACAGACAACATGCCCAGATAATTCTTTTGTAAAATATTGACTGCTAATTACCTCATGTTGACACTAAAGCACAGAGAAGGGCCCTGCACCCTACCACCCTACCTGGTTGTACCAGGATGGCTTATTAGCTGAAATTTTGAAGTGTGCATGAGAGCAACCTATGTAAATAACAGAAGAAAGAGTGGTCCAGCAAGAGGGTATTCTGAGCAAATGGATGGAGGCACAGAAGAGCATAGGAGGGAAGGCAGAAGTACCCACAGATAGTATCCTTTGGTCAGAGGTCCTCAGACTTTGGAATCACCTGGAAGGCTTGTTAAAACACAGATTGCAGAGAACTGCAGAGTTTCCTATTTGCTTAGTCTGATGTGGGCCCAAGAACTTGCAGCTCTAACAAGTGACTGGGTGACACTGATGCTGCTGGCCCAGGGTGATGAGGAGAAAGTCAAGCTGAGGAGGAAAAAGCAGAGTAGTTATATGTTCCAAAGGTAGAGAAACAAGGAAGATTCCCACTGTTCTCTTAATATTCCCATTCTAGCAAGAGTCAAGTACCTCAGGCTTACTTCTCCTTCCTTTGAGTGAGGGTGGATACCTCCAGCAGGACTGATGCTCTGGGCTGAAGTCTTCGCATGATCTCCCCAAGTGTGTCATGAAGATCCCAAGGCATCACTCAGCTGTGTGGGTTGCTGGAGAACACAGGCTCTTATTCATAAATGTCAACAACATATCCCTGGACTACTGGCACCCTCTCCTTGCCTCAGCTTGTAATTGAGCAAGTGGAGCTACTTCTGGAAGTGGTCATTGTTGCCACTTTGGTGCATGGTCTGGTGGTCCACTGCTCCTTGACAAAGGCACATTATAAGCAGAAGCCTCAAGCACTCAATAATAAATTGAACACAAAGGGTTTTTAAACATCTAAAGATCTTTCTGAGAACATTATGTAAAAAACTGAATATATTAATTTTATTATCTTTTAAATAGTTCACATATTTTAATATATTGTGCAACTATTAATTGGTTAAATATATTGTGCAACTATTAATTGGTTAAATAGTGTTCAATTTGTGTGTTGTTTTTGAAAAGACTTCATACATTAAGTACTTGGTTATACTAAATTCTACTGGTTTTTTTCTAAACCCAAATTTTCCCAGATCATAGAACTTAGAAGAGCTATGAAAATTCATAGTTCTTGTGAAGGAAAGCCTTCATCTAATATCACCCCATTTGTCAATTCTCATTGGCTGTATGAAAAAAATAACCCAATTGTTCTAGGGAAGGACTGACAAAATTTCAGGCAATAATAATGCCTCAGGAATGAGAAGACAACAAGTGAGGTTTTGTGGGAAGAAACAGTACCAAACATTGGAGGATCTGCCTCTGATCTCGACATTGCCCCAACCACTTATGCTGTGGACAAGTTCCTTTAACTCTCAGAGCCAATGTCTTTGCCTCCAAGATGGAAATAATCTCACAGAATTTTTATGTTGCTAAATAAGCAAAGAAAGTGTATTCAAAGAGCTTTCTTTAAATGAAGAAATTCATAAATGGAATAGGTTACAGACTTGCCCATGATGTTGAAAATCCAATGTGCATTAGAAACGAAACAACAGACTAATAAACACTGCTTTTGTTGTTAGACCTTGGAGGACATTCCAAGTATGAATTCCCAGTGTTCTTTAGTCCCTTTTCTATTGCTAAATGAAGATCATCCTATCTTTGTGTGTCGAATGCAACATATGTGAATATACCTCACGATCATCTTTCACAGGAATTCTTTCCAAGTGAGAAAGTGAGTAATGGGGTCATGTGCTTTCTGGAGTAATACAATCCAGGTTTCCAGTGTGATTTTGGTTAGTAAAGGCTGTCCCTACTTTATTGTGTGTGGGTAGGCTGCAGTCTATGATTTCATACATCTTCTGAAGGGAAAAAAAACTTAGCTAAAGGTATTGTCTAATTGCTCCTAAGAAAGAAAGGCTCTGGGTTTTATGAGGAGTCACTTTATTTTTTTTATTTAACAGTTTTTTAATTTAATTAATTGTGTTTACATAGATTCTAGGGTCACCCCAAATGCCTCCCCCCTCCCTCCTATTCCCCCCTTGCCCTCCTCCCCATAGTGCCCTCCCCCCTTCCCTTCAGGTTTATCCATCCTATCATCCCCTTTCCCTCTGTCCTCTTTTCCTCTGGTCCCTTTGATCCCTCCTCTGTCTCAATTCCGTTCCTCAGTTCTCATTATTCCTTGGATTCCTCAAATGAGTGAGATCATATGATATTTTTCTTTCTCTGTCTGGCTTATTTCACTCAACATAATAGTTTCCAGGTCCCTCCATATTGTTGCAAAAGGTAATATTTCCTTCTTTTTCATAGCCCCATAGTATTACATTGTGTGTGTGTGTGTGTGTGTGTGTGTGTGTGTGTGTGTGTGTGTGTATATATATATATATATATATATATATATATATATATATATATACCACAGCTTTTTAATCCACTTGTTCACTGATGGACACTTGGGTTGTTTCCAGATATTCGCTATTGTGAACAATGCTGCCATAAACATGGGATGCATTTCTTTTTTTGAGTCAGTGATATGGTGTCCTTGGGATATATTCCTATATGTGGGATGGCTAGCTCAAAATGTAGTTTCATTTTTAATTTTTTGAGGAATTGCCATACTGCTTTTGACAGTGGCTGCACCAGTCTGCATTCCAACCAGCAGTACAGGAGGGTTCCCCTTTCTCCACATCTTCGCCAGCACCTATCATGTGTTGTTTTGATAATAAACGCCATTCTGACTGGTGTGAGGTGGTATCTCATTGTGGTTTTAATTTGCATTTCTCTAATGATTAGTGATGTTGAACATTTTTTCATTTGTCTATTGGCCATTGTATGTCTTCTTTGGAGAAGTGTCTATTCATTTCTTGTGCCCATTTTTTGATTGGATTGTTTGTCTTCCTGGTGTTGAGTTTTACAAGTTCTTTATAAATTTTGATTAGTCCCTTATCAGATGTATTGTCGAATATGTGCTCCCATTGTGTGGTTTGTCTTTTTATTCTGTGTTCATATTGTCTTTAGCTGTGCTATAGCTTTTTAGTTTGATATAGTCCCATTTCTTTATCCTGTCTTTTATTTCATTTGCCTGTGGAGATAATTCAGCAAAGATATTGCTGAGATAGATGTCGGTGAGCTTACTTCCTATGTTTTCTTCTAGGATACTTATGGTTTCACGATTTACATTTAAGTGAGGAGTCACTTTAGATAGCCCACTGCCAATCCATGCTAAGCAGTTCATTATGCAAACGGCAACTCATGAATGCACAGTTAAAGGAGAGCACGTTGTGTCACAGGTGGTCATTATCACCACCAGTTGTTGCTCTCGTCATCCTTCTCCTCATCTTCATTCCCCATGGAGACAGTAGGAAAATGGGGAACTGGTCTCTTCTGTTTTGATTCTTAAGAATATAATTCAGACAAATATCAGCCCAAACCAAACTTTTTTGTAGACAATTTTAATCTATATCAAAAAAGGTTATTGTACTCCTTACTCTCTTCTAGATTTTTTGAGTTTTGCACTAAAGTATTAAGTCAAATGAACTTTAGGGCCTAAGAACACATGCAAAGGTATATACTTCTGTTACTAAATTTAGGAGTTCCTGATCTGCCCAGCTTGCCTCACATTATCTCAGCTGCTGCCTGTTTACCAAAAGGCCAGAGGCATTTGACCAAAATCAGAAGTATGGAAATAAAACCCCCTGTTTTTATTTTTTAAGGAATTTTTATGTAATAATCCTTGAGCAAACTCAAATTACTAACAACTTTATAAACCCCCAAAGTAGATCTCATCTGTAAATCATTAGAGAGCAAACCCAGAAATTTTTGCAATACCTTCTTTTTTTGGCAGAAATCACTCTGCCTTTCAGTTAATTTGGGTGATATTGCCATCAAGTTATTCATATCTGAATTATATACAGCAACAAGGAGAAATATTTCACCAATTTTAGCTTGGTGAATAAAAAGTGTTCCATATTTCAAGGCTAGAATAATAAATTGGCTGAGAATTAAGCTGGTTTGAATTTTGAGTCTCCACAAAGGTCTGGGGTCCTCACAGCTCAGCCTTCGTCTCACTTCTGCATGACTTCTAAAGGCTGTCTTCTAGGAGACTAATTTGGGAACCGAATTTAGTAGTTCTGGTTTCCAAAAAGTACATCTCTGGCATATAAAATATTTTCAAGTTATAATTCCAAAATGAATGTATTAGACATAAAGAGAAATTTAATAGAGAAAACGATTCTGTGACTCTCTCCCAGTAGGAAGACATTTGAATAACATCTATCATATTCACATCCACACATGCACTCATGTATTCTAACATACTTGCTACACTCCTAAGGTGAGGGGCAGGAGGAATTTCTTTCTTTCAAGGTAGCAACTGTGCAGAATGGCAGAATGCCTAAACTTTGTAGACAGATAGTCCTGGCTTGAACACTAATTAACTGTAAAGGCTGGCTAAGTCACTCAATTTCTCTAATCCTCATTTCCTTCCTCTGCAAACTGAGGATAAAACACACACTTTATAAAGTATATGTAGACTTCATGAGATAAGGTTCAAGGAGACCTCTAGGTTAGTGGTTAGCACATGCCTGGTGTTCAGAAATTAGTGCACATTATTAAGGAAAGGCCAGCAATCTCTGTTAAACTTGACCCATTTAATAGTACAGTCAACTGTTCAAGCAAGAATAAAGTTGAGAAATGTGGTTGAACAACCCAGTTTCAAGTCATGTGAAGAACTCAGTCCATAAGGCAGGAGAAGGTTCATTTGTCACAGCCCAAAGAAACAAGTCTTTACCTTATTTCAAAATATCTGCCTACTTCTGTTTTCCAGAGAGAAAATCTGATATTTTACCAAATTGTGAATTACATGCTCACATGTAACTCACATGAAATTAAAGGGATTCATTCTGTTTTCAGATATTTCTGCAGATTGGGTGAACCTATCACCATATCATTAAACTAAAAATTGAGTTATAATTATTCTACAGTACCTTCTACCTAGGAGTCCAAACTAGCAGAGAAGTCCCATCCTTGTCTACGCATTCTTCACAATCTGGTTCCCCATAATGTAGATAGAATTTTGGACTTACCAAAGCATCGGTGGTTGGTGTTGGTCAGCTATCCAGTGTGGTAAGCTTCCAACTACATTGCTAAAATCCTTGACTTGCCTTCTTATCTTGATTATCTCCATGTTTTAATTTTTTTTTTCTTGTGGGACAGAGAGAGTCAGAGAGAGGGACAGATAGACAGGAAGAGAGAGAGATGAGAAACATCAAGTCTTCATTGTAGTTTCTTAGTTGTTCATTGATTGATTTCTCATATGTGCCTTGACCAAGGGGCTATAGCAGACCAAGTAACCCCTTGCTCGAGCCAGCGACCGTGGGGTCTCGAACCTGGGCCCTCCACATCCCAGTCCGACACTCTATCCACTGCTCCACCGCCTGGTCAGGCTCCATGTTTTAATTTTTAATAAAAAGTTCCTTGGGTCAATCTCAGAATTTCAGTCCTTTTCAATTCTTTATGTTTTTTGCTGGCCTTATAGTTTATTTTTTCTTTTTCTCTTATTCTTTAAGTTCTTTTTATTTAGTTTTCAAAATTTATACAGGAGATTGCAGTTCTCTATACTCTTCCTTGCAACCCCCATAGGAGCAGCACAAGATGCAGTGACTGTCAAATCTCAGCAGAGCACTTAGCACATTGTACAATTTAATAACGTTCACAAAACTTTACCTTCTATGTAGAATGTTTGTTTCTGCGGTTTATCTATATTGTCATTTTACCAATCTCACATAAAATAATAGGGGGAAAAAAAAGAAATTGTGGAAATTAAAGTAGGAAATTTTGCTACCTAGATTTCAACTCACTAGATTTAAGAAAAGATTTGCTTCCTTAAATTCACCAAGATTAATGAGGACCATATATGTTAAAGTACAAATTTCATTCCTAATCATTCCTTCTTTTTAATATTTGAGACATCATGGGTTCAAAAAGTGGCTCTCAGTTTCATGCATCATCTGCTAAGAGCAGAGTTCATGTTGCTTCAATGTTGGAGCCTGGTGTGTTTTATCTGGTCTACATCTGCCCATGATTTAATAATTCAGTTTGTTCTGAATTTGGGGCATGTATGTTCATCAAGGTTCTCTTTATTCAAAGGGATTTTCTATGACTGAAATCACAAGTTCTTCTTTTAACTGTGTCCTCCCAGCTCCACGAAGAGGATGCCATGTTTTTATTTATAAATACCTCCTCACCATTTTTTTTCCTGGATAAGAATGGAGGTAAACTTTTTTAAATTATATTTTCCCAATGTTTTAACATTATTCGGTATGATGTCCTTAAGAGCTTTTCTTAACAGTGAATATTTTACTTAAAATGATCTGAAATCTAATTATATTGGGCTATTAATCTTATTTAGGGTGAAGACATGTTTATCCATTCATTTTGTTTCTCATCACAGGACTCCAGGCCCTAATTTATTCAGCAGAGCCACTGTCCTAGGTTACTACTGTCCTTGTACTATTGAGGAAAGTCCCATGAGATTGACTCTAGGGGAGCAAATGTAATTTATTTTGGAAATTATTTTGATTGGCTAAATCTCCATGACAGAAAATAAGAATATCGATAAGCATAAAAGGGAATTCTTCTCCCCATCCCTCTAGTGTCCGTAAGTGTAAGGGGATGTTGCCCCTGAACAACAGGGTTCTTTTTGCTCACCAGTGACCTTCCTCCTAGGTGGATTTACCTGACTCATGATTAGAGATATGCAACTGGATGTGACAAGCCCTCCTTTTTCCTGGAACCAAGTCCCCACAAATATCCATCATTCTCCTTGGCCCTTCTCTGTCATCTGTTTTATAGAAACAGATACCCAGCAGGAACCCACACTGACTGAGGCTGCCAGAGTTTAGTAGTGAGAAACCCGCTTTGCAGCATACCACATTATGTTCTCCAAAATCAGCTTTATAACAAGAAGGGAAATCTAATTAGAGAACCCATGAGATTCCTCTCCTTCATAAAATGGTGCCCAAATCCAAAACATTCAAATGTAATAGTGATCTGTTAGAATCTTTCTCCTCTCAATCTGTTACTGTCCAGCTCAGCAAACTTCAGGTTTGGAACCAAAAGAATTATCTACAGTCATCAGAGGTTATAAATGGTCCTAGCTTTCATAAGCATTTCCCGAAATCGAACTTATATCTGTCCCAGTATTGTGAGAGTAGTAAATGAAGTTAAGGCAAGTACAGTGTTCTCAACATAAAATAACAGTTGGCAAATTCACAATAATGAAACAGTAATGATTACATACATTAACACCTGAGTTACTTGTTACTGTCAATGGATAAGAAGAAAGCCAGAGTTCATATCTTTGCTCATCTGTTCCATCTGAGAGTTCTTATAGAAATTGTTCCCCTTTTAAGTCACTTAATTAATATTAAAGTAGAAAAATATATAGCTTATTAAAACAATTAGATAAGCTATTAAAGTTAAAAGTATTATGCTACAATTAGTAGTAATATAAATATTTAAGAACTGCCACTTCAAATTAATAAAATTTTTCATTGCAGTTCATAATTATTTAAATGATAATAAAACAATTTGACAATTTTTAATTGAATTTATTGGGTGACATTGGTTTAAAAAACCATTCAGATGTCAAGTATACAATGCAACAAAGCACCATCACATAGTGCACCATGTGCCCATCACTCCAAGCAAAGTCTCTTTTTGTCCCTATTTCGCCCCCCTTTTGTGCCCACCTCCACCAATTCCCTATTCCCCTTTTCTTCTGACACCACACTGTTTTCTGTGTCAATGTGTCATATATATAGATATATGTTCTTTTTGCTTAATCCCTTCATCTTCTTTCATCTAGTCCCCCAAATTCTCCCCTCTCTGACAGCTGTCACCCTGTTCCATGTATCCATGCCTCTGTTTTGATTTTTCTCATCAGTTTATTTGGTTTATTAGATTCCACATGTAAGTGAAATCATATGGTACTTATCTTTCTGTGACTGGCTTATCTCACTTGGCATAATACTCTCCAGACCCATTTATGCTGTTGCAGAAGATAAAACTTCCTTCATCTTTATGATTGAGTGGTAGTATTCCATTGTGTAAATGCACCACAGCTTTCATAGCCTTTTTATCCATTCATCTACTGATGAGTGCTAGAACTGTTTCCAGATCTTGGTTATTTTAAATAACACTGCAGTGAACATAGGGGTACATATATTCTTTCAAAATAGTGTTTCAGGATTCATAGGATATATTCCCAGAAGTAGGGTAGTTGGGTCATATGGCAGTTCCATTTATAATTTTTTGAAGATACTCCATTCTATTTCCCACTGTGGCTGCACCAGTTTGCATTCTCACCAACAGTGCAGAAGGGTTCCCTTTTCTTTACATCCTCACCAGCACTTGTTTGTTGATTTATCAATGAAAGCCATTCTGATAGGCATGAGGTGATATTTCATTGTGGTTTTAATTTGCATCTCTCTGCTAATAAACAAATGGCACTACATCAAACCAAAAAGCATTTGCACAGCAAAAGAAACCATCAATAAAATGAAAAAGAAACACTTTGAATGAGAGAATATATTTGTCAATGATACATCTGATAAGGGGTTAATTTCTAAAATATATAAAGAACTTATAGAGAGGATTCCAAGATGGCAACAGAGTCAGCGGATTTTCCAACTGCTACCTCCCAGGACCAAATTAGATTACAACTTAGTACAAGGACAATCATCTTGAAAAACCAACTTTGGACTACACAAAAAGGAGTCTAGCCTGACCAGGTGGTGGCACAGTGGGATGCAGAGGATGCAGAGCATCAGACTGGGATGCAGAGGACCCAACTTCAAGACCCTGAGGTCGCCAGCTTGAGCACAGGCTCATCTGGTTTAAACAAAGCTCAGCAGCTTGGACCCAAGGTCACTGGCTTAAACAAGGGGTTACTCAGTCTGCTGTAGTCCCGCAGTCAAGGCACATATGAGAAAGCAATCAATGAACAACTAAGGTGTCACAACGAAAAACTGACGATTGATGCTTCTCATCTCTTTCCATTCCTGTCTGTCTGTCCCTATCTATCCCTCTCTCTGACTCTCTCTGTCTGTCTCTGTAAAGAAAAAAAAAAGTAAAAGGAGTCTATAACCAAGGATCACAAAAGAAGTCACAGCAAGACTGGTAGGAAGGAAAGAGACATGGAAAGGGCTTTCCCGCTCCCAGGAGCAAGTGGTGGCTGAGGGTCTGGATGGACACTCACTGCATGGAAGTTTACCCTGAGAGGGGAGGGTCCTAAGCCCCAGGCATAGAGCCCCAGAGCCTAGAAGAGATGCCCACACAGCATTTGTTGATGACAAGAGCTCAGGTTTCTGTCTGTGAGAAAGAGATGGCAGCTCAAGGAGACATAGATTCCATCGTAAAGGGCCAGTGCAGAAATTATCGTTCATAGCCACTTACCCGGAGCTCTGGAGGAGGGAGAGCTGACATGACTAGAGCTGTCGAGAGGAGTGTGAAGTTGGAGGCCTTGGGAGACACACTATGAGGGACAGCCACTGGAACCTTTGTGCAGAGTCATTCTCTAATACTACAGGAGCTATCTTTCTTGGGTGGAGCAGTCCCCTCTGAGTGGCATCAGCCCTGGTCAGCAAACCACATGCGGTTCTTTGGCCCCTTGAGTGTGGCTCTTCCACAAAATACCACATGCGGGTGCTACCTCAATAAGGAATGTACCTACCTATATAGTTTAAGCTTAAAAAACTTGGCTCTCAAAAGAAATTTCAATAGTTGTACTATTGATATTTGGCTCTGTTGACTAATGAGTTTGCCGACCACTGGCCTATGGGAAAGCACTTGCCCTGCCCTCGGGAATCTTTCTTGCCACACCCAGTGGAGAATGGGAGGCTCTGAGAAGTTAGCCAGGAAGCAGGGGGTGAGTCAGTGACTCAGTTTTCTGGTGTTGAAGCTAAAGTTTTCCCCCACACGCTCCACAGTCTATGACTGGTGCTTCTACCTCAAAGGAGACTCAGTAAAAGCTGTCTGGACTGCAGACAGACCACACTTCTGGGTCTGGCCACACCCACTGAGCTCCTGGTGGCCCTTTAGAGGTCTGTGAAAAAATTCTGGACAGACTGACACCTGGGGCCGATGGGCGGAGTCACACCCACCACCCTTCCTAATCCCTGAAAATGCCACAAGTTCTAGACTCTACTGAAGGTGTTTTTCAGTGGTGGAACCCAACAAGAATCCAACAGACAAAAACTACAGGAAGTGGAGCTCAGGGAACTGCAGCCATTTGATGACCTTCCCCCAGACCAAGTGTGGGTTAAACCAGGCTAGGTGTGTGGCTTGGTATTTGCAGGCACACCTGGGCCAAGCAAAGGCAGCCACAAACTCTGGATTGCTTGTAGCTCCAAGAAGGTAGCTGAGGGCCAGTCACAGGTAGTGTCTCACTGGTCTGCACCAAGTTCCCTCCAGGTAGGCTGAGGGCCGCACAACCAGTGACCAGCTTTGGAAAGCATCAGTTCAGGACCTCATAACTCTTGCTAGAGTGGTAACAAGAAAAGACTCCTCACATTTGGCCCACCTGAGATGAGTTCTGTTCTCAGTGATCAGCACCCACAAAGCAGCTCATGTGCACTGGACAAGGTGGAACTTCACAGTCAGCCAGCCAGAGTGCTGGGTATCCTGCCCACTGGGCTAGGTTCCATGGGGGAAAGTAGAGAGAGGCTTGGAGCATGGACATTTAAAGTGTTGGTGCATGCAAGCCTATTGTTGAGTCTGGTCAAGGGGCTTAGCCACTTTCTGGGGGGCATAGTCAGCCCCAAGAGAGGACTCTTTCAGTCTTCCTCCCTGAGACCAGCATCAAACCAGATGGAAAAACTTCTGCAGAGGGGACTGTTGGTCCCACTTGATCTGACCTGCTGCTCAACTTGCTGGGGAGAAATAAAATTTGAGTATCCAGCAGTGGCAGAGGGATTAGGCTCTGGAATAGGGGCCACTTCTCTTGTACTGGGCTCCTGACCAAGAGACCCCTGAAGTAGGAAGTCCCACTAAAGTAGTACTTCCAACCTCAGCAGCCCTAACACACTAAGCTTGCAACCTGTAGATGGATTGATTGGGTGAGAACAATCTGAGCTCATCCTACAGTCTTTTTTTTTTTGGTATTTTTCTGAACCTGGAAACGGGGAGAGACCGTCAGACAGACTCCCGCATGTGCCCGACAGGGATCCACCCAGCACGCCCACCAGGGGCGACGCTCTTCCCACCAGGGGGCAGTGCTCTGCCCCTCCGGGGTGTCACTCTGCCGCGACCAGAGCCACTCTAGCGCCTGGGGCAGAGGCCAAGGAGCCATCCCCAGCACCCGGGCCATCTTTGTTCCAATGGAGCCTTGGCTACAGGAGGGGAAGAGAGAGACAGAGAGGAAGGAGGGGGTTGCGGAGAAGCAAATGGGCACTTCTCCTATGTGCCCTGGCCGGGAATCGAACCTGGGTCCCCTGCACACCAGGCCGATGCTCTACCACTGAGCCAACCGGCCAGGGCCTAATACAGAAGATGCTGTCTTAATACAGAAGATGCTGTGGGAAGACCAGACAGCTGCAAGAGGAGGTGGAACAGCTGAAAAGTGGATGCAATCTTACAAAGCTCATGGAGCTGCTATCTTCTCTAAGCAGAAAGAAGCTGATTCTTATACACATGTTGGCCCCTCTCACACTACCAAAGCACAATAAACACATACACAAACAGCCAACAGAACAATAGCTCTGGACAGGTAGCTCACAGCAGGTTACAAACAATGTCTGACACCAACTGAAGAAGACCTAGAACCAGCATAACCAGTAGTGGGTGGCAGACAGCGCCAACCCTAAACTCAGCTAACTACACAAGCAGCACACCCAAAGAGGGAGTCCAGCAGGCACTGGACACTGTGAAGAATAAATACACCCAACAGGACAATCACTGCACAGTGTCTAATCCACATGATCACGGTTGACCCTGAGTCAGCCAGCCTGAAGATATAACTACAACCACAAAATTATCAACTGCATTCAATATTCAAATACAACAGGAGAGAAAATACTACCCTCAAGGAGCTTTCCTAAAGCAAAGAAATCAGGTGGCCTGCAGGTCAGTACAAATGAGCCTAGGTTTCTCATAAAAACAACACAGAAAACTTCAAAGTCAGACAGCACTACCTAATACACAGACCAAATGGCCAGACAAAAAAAAAAAAAAAAAAAAAAAGACCCAAATGAATCGATAAGAGAAAGCCCCAGAAAAAGAACTAACTGAAATGAAAGTAATCAAACTATCAGAGCAGAGTTTAAATGATGATTTTTAGGATGCTCAAGGATCTTAGAGCAACAATGTATAGTCACAATGAGAACTTAGACAAAGAGACAGCAAGCATTAAAAAGAATATTGAAATCATAAAAAAGAACCAATCAGAAATGACAAATGCAATATCAGAAATGCAGAATGCGCCTGACCTGTGGTGGCACAGTGGATCAAGCATCAACCTGGAATGCTGAGGTCGCCGATTCAAAACCCTGGGATTGCCTGTTCAAGGCACATGTGGGAATTGATGCTTCTTGCTCCTTCCCTGCTTCTCTCTCTCTCTCTATCTTCTCTAAAATGAATAAATAAATAAAAAGAATTTTTAAAAAATTAAAAGAAAAAATAGAAAAGAAAGAAATGAAGAATGCAACAGAAGATATCAACAACATGCTGGAAAAAGCAGAGGACTGAAACAGTGATTTAGAAGACAAAGTAAATGAAAACACAGAAGCAGAACAGCAAAGCAAGAAGAGGCTCAAAAACACTGAGAAGCCTGACCAGGTGGCAACACAGTGGATAGAGTGTCAGATTGGGACATGGAGAACCCAGGTTTAAAACCCCAAGGTCACCAGCTTAAGCATGGGCTCATCTGGCTTGAGCATGAGCTCACCAGCTTGACCGAGAGGTGGCTGGCTTGAGCCCAAAGGTTTCTGGCTTGAGCAAGGGGTCAATCACTTGGCTGTAGCCCCCTGGTCAAGGCACATATGAAAAACCAATCACTGAACCACTAAGGAGCTACAACGAATAATTGATACTTCTCATCTCTCTCCCTTCCTGTCTCTCTGTCCCTATCTGTTCCTCTCTCTGACACTCTCTCTGTCTCTTTCAAAAAAAAAGAAGACTGAGGACACTCTAAGAGACTTCTGTGACAACATGAAGAGAAACAACATCCACATCTTAGGGGTTCCTAAAGAAAAAGAGAATAAACAAGGGATAGAAAACCTGTTTGAGGGAGGCGGCAAGATGGCAATGGAGTAGGCAGACATACCAACTTCCAACTCCCAGAAAAAAAGTGGATTACAAGTTAATTTTAAGAAAAATCATCTGGAAAAACCAACTTTGAACTAAACTAAGAGGACTCTTTAACCAAGGATCACTGAAGAAGCCACACTGAGATTGGTAGGAAAAGCAGAAACGTGGAGAGGGCTGCCCAATTCCCATGAGCGAATGGCAGCATGGAGGGACTCGTGCAGCGTGAAGTGAGTTTAGCAAAGAGGAGAGGGTCCTTCATTGCACCCCAGCAATGAAGCCCCAGCCTGCATCCCCAGAGCCTAGAAGAGGTATACAGACAGTTTTAGCTGCAAAACAAGCCAGGGTACTGTTTGCAAGAAAGAGACAGACTTCTTAGACCTGGGATTCATCTTAAAGGGTCTGCACAGAAAACCTCTTGCACAACCACTCACCCAGGGATCTGGGGAATGGGAAAAAATGAGAGGACCAGAGTAGCAGGAAGAGAGTATAATCTAGGAGGCACAGGGAGAAACACTTTGAGGGACAGCCACCCTAACTCTTGGGCGGAGTCACTCCCCAAATCTAAAGTGAATATTTTTTCCTGGAACCAGCAATACCAGCAAAGGGAAGCAGGTCCTCAGCCAAAAAGAAGCTCTCCTGCTGCACTCAGAGCAAAGAATGGCTTAGAAGCAGGGAGCCATCAAGGATACAGTATTGAGTACTGAAGTCTGAGCTGCATTGCCCTCCCCACACTGCTGAGTGCTCGCCAGAGGGTGGGCAATGATGGAACGCAGGAGCGCGGTCCCGTTGGCAGGGGCAGAAGCCAGGGGCTGGCCATGGCTGTGGCCCAGGAGTGAGTGCAGTCCTGCCTGTGGGGGCAAAGTTCAAGGGCGACCGCGGCAGTGAAAGGAGCTCACGAAAAAAGTCTGAACTGCGGCTTTGGGCCAGGAATGTGAAAGCGTTCCTGCCTGCAGTCCCACCTGCAAGGGAAAGGTGAAATCCAGGGAACAAGCTGAAACTTGCAGCTGGGCACAGGAGTGCAGCCCTGCCCTCAGGGACAAGGCTTGCAGTCCCGGTGCAAAAGCACAGTCCTGGTGCAAGAGTGCAGTTCCATCCATGGGGGCAAGGCAAAGGCTTGGGGCTGGCAAGACTTGCAGCTCCAAAGCAGGAGCACAGTCCTGCCCAAGGGGGCAGGGCAGAGGAAGGGGGCCTACCAGGGCTTGCAGCCCAAACACATGAATGCAGCCCCACCTGCAGTGGCAGTGGGGCAAAGGCCTGGGGTCAGCCAGGTCTTACAGTCCATGCACATGAGCACAGACCAACCCTTGAGAACAGTGCAGAGGCCAGGCCAGCAAAGGCTTGCAGCCCAGGCACACGAACATAGTCCTGTCTGTGGAAGCGAAGCAGAAGCTGCAGCAACCACCACAGCGGGCCAGCATGGGCAATGCCAGTGCCTGAATATCCAAGGCGGTGGCAGAAGGGGTGGCTGGCCTGAAGACAGACCACACCTAGGGAACACAGAGGCCACAACAATCAGACTCCTGTGGCCACACCCTTCTTATACACAGACAAAATGGGAAGCAGAGAAATGCTACCCAAATGAATCAACAAAAGAAATCCCCATAAAAAGATCTGAATGAGACAGAAATAACCAAATTACTGGATGCAGAGTTTAAAATAATGATTGTTAGAATGCTCCAAGATCTTAGAGCAATAATGGATAGATAAAATGAACACCTAAATAAAGAGATAGCAAGTATAATAAAGAAAATTGAAATAATAAAAAAACCAGTCAGAAATGACAAATAAAATATCAGAAATGAAGACCACAATGGAAGGAACTAAAAGCAGGATGGATGAAGCTGAGGATCAAATCAGCGAGTTAGAGGACAAGAAAAACAAAAGCATGGAAGCAGAGCAGCAAAAAGAAAAGAAGCTTGAGTGATGTCAGAGAAATGGCACCATGAGGAGTGCTCCTGATACCTCTCCCTGAAACTTCAACAAATTCAACTAGAGACAGAAAAACAATCTCAGGAGCATCTGAAATACACATACATCAAACAAAGCTACAATTGGGTGAAAAGGTGGCTGAATATATAATCCACTCTGAAGGAAATAAGACGGAGAACGGAGCATTCTGCTTTCCCCACTGACCTGAGCAAGGGCTGCTTTCACTTGGAACTGAGAGAAAGAGAGGGCTGAGGGCGCAGAAAGAGCTGGGCTAGGGCAGAGACTTTCAAACTGAGGAGAGAGTGTGCCCACGGCTCAGCCCACACGAAGCCAACACAAGCGGCAGAACCCGGCAGAGGTGGGTGAGCAGTTGCCTTGTTTACTCATGGTATACTGGTCAGCAAGCATGGGCAGTGTGCATGCGAGTGGATCCATCTGGCACTTTGGGCATGGGTGCCCACATTCCCAGACAGAGGGGCTGGGTCAGAGACTGTCAGTACTAACCCTCTGTGTGGGCTGTGACCAGAGTTTCTGAATAATCCTAGCTTCCCAAACAACAGCGCATGGGAAATGCATGAAAGCTGGCTTTCCTGCACCCAGGCCTGTCTGGGCACGGCATCTCCACCAGCCATATAGGCTAACAAAGCACACTTCTAGGCAAGAGAACTGCAGAAGTGTTGGAGGGAGGGGCACACAGGCAGCTTGCAGACCTGCGGAGTGCTGAGGCATACTAGACATGCCCAGAGGCTCATAGAAAAACACTTGAAAGGCAATTGGCTCCCATCCCTGCTTGATTATGCTGGCGGCTCTGGCTGGCAAAGCCTTACTCAGAACCCTGCGTTTAGTGGGGATAGAGGGGGAATTTGGCAGCTCTTAGAGCCTCTTGCTCTCCAGGCAGTGGCTGGGGCAACTTCACAGCTGGGTCCCAGGCTGCTGGTTCAGGAAGGAGAGACTTGAGGAGAGGCTCCAGGAAAATGTACTCTCACATTGTCAGAGCCTGCAAACGCTAACAAGCCCTGCCTACCATCGGGACTGAGGCCTAGTTTATGTCATTACCATAGCGACACAACAGCAAATCTCTGCCTAACAGTGCCACAGGGGAAGAACCTGGGGTACAGCGCCACTGGCTAAAAAGAGAGAGAGGAAAGAAAAAGGAAGAAGATAACTTCTTAAAACTGGGAAAAATCCATAGTCTTTATAACTTTTTCCATTTTTTCTTGTATTTTTTATCTTTTCTTTTTTCCTTCCACCTTGGTCATTTTACCCTCTTTCCATTTTATTCTTTTCTTTTCATTTGGAAAGTTATTACCGATAGGTGTTACATTTTACCTTCTTTTCTTTTCTATGTGTGTAACATTCCAAAAAGAAAATTACCTCAATTCTTTTTTTCTCTCTTTTTGTTTTTCTTTTCTCTTTTAATTTTCTCTCATTCAAATCTCACCCCCCCAAAAAAAATTATTTTATTCTGGATTCAAATTTTTTCTTTGTGGCATTTTGTGTGCTTTTTACTTTGCTCTTCATCTCTTTAGCATTTCCCTCAACTCTGGCTCTCCATTCTATAGTTTTTCTGCTACTTAATACAATAGAATTTTCATTTTTCACTGTATTATTTTCTTTATTCTCTTTCTCTTTTTCTTCTCTCTTATATTACTTCTCTCATTCAACCATCATTTGCAAACAAATTATTTTATTCTTGATCCAAATTTTTTCCCTTTGGCATTTTGTAGGTTCTTGCCTCATTTTATGCCTCTTTGTCACTCCCCTCCAACCAAAGCCCTCCATTCTACGTATTTTTGTTCACTTAGTACAATAAAATCTTCAGTTTCTTACTGCATTTCCTCAAAAAAAAATTTTTTATCAACTATTATTAGTGTCACTAACAATACCTCTCAAATACCATCAAAGAAAAAAAATCAAATATCATAGATATAAAAGACAGTGATGTAGCTCAGATAGATTAGGAAAAATCTATAGAAAATAATTTCAATACCTTAGAAACCTTGGAGTTAAATGACAGAGAATTTAAAATTGAAGTCCTAAAAATACTCACGGATATAAAAGAAAGCACAGAAAGGCAATTTAGGGAGCTCAAAAAACAATTCAATGAACAGAAAGAATACTTCACCAAGGAAATTGAAACTATGAAAATGAATCAAACAGAGATGAAAAACTCAATTTATGAACTGAAAAACGAGGTAACAAGCTTAGTCAATAGAACAGGCCAGATAGAGGAGAGAATTAGTGACATAGAAGACAGGCAACTAGAGGTACTACAGAGAGAAGAGGAGAGAGACTCACAAATTTAAAAAAATGAGATAGCCCTACAGAAATTGTCTGACTCCAATCACAAAAAACAACATAAGAATAATGAGTATATCAGAAGGAGAAAAAAGAGAAAATGGAAAGAAGAACATATTCAAACAAATAATAGACAAGAACTTCCCAAGCCTATGAAAAGAACTAAAGCCTCAATTTCAAGAAGCAAACAGAACACCAAGCTATCTTAACCCTAACAAACCTACTCCAAGGCACATCATAATGAAATGTGCATGAACCAATGACAAAGAAAAAATTCTCAAGGCAGCCAGGGAAAAGTATACAACATATAAAGGAAGGCCCATTAGATTATCAACAGATTTCTCAACAGAAACTCTACAAGCTAGAAGATTTAAAGTTCTGAAAGAGAGGAACTTCCAGCCAAGATACTATACCCATCAAAGCTATCCTTCAAATACAAAGAATAAAAACATTCACAGATACAGAAAAGATGAGGAAATTTATCACCAGAAAACCCCCACTTCAGAAAATACTAAAGGGGTTTTTTCAAACAGAAACAAAGAACAAAACAAAACAAAACTACAAGTAAAAGCTCCATCAAGATCACAATAAAAACAAGATTAATTGGTGACAAAGAAACAAAAAAGGTGAGAGGACAAAGATTAACAGTAGCAAAGCAGAATGGAGTACAGAAGCACTCAGGAGATAATGTACTACAATGAACATGATATGTATTCTTTCCATTACTTAATGGTAATCACCCCTGAAAAAACCAATACAGAAGTACATGGCTTGAAAAAAGAAGTAACAGAGAAAAGAAGTATGGACTATAACCAAACAAAAGCAAATGATAAAAAATAAAAGAGGAGAACCAAACAAGATACAAAACTATCAGAAGCAATATATAAAATGGCAATAAAAAAACCTCACATGTCAATAATTACACTAAATGTAAATGAATTGAACTCACCAATAAAAAGACACAGAGTAGCAGAATGGATGAAAAAAGAAAATCCAACTGTATGCTACCTACAAGAAATACATCTAAGCTACAAGGATAAAAACAAATTCAAAGTGAAAGGTTGGAAAACAATACTCCAAGCAAACAACATCTAAAAAAAAGCAGGTGTAGTCATACTCATATCTAACAATGCTGACTAAAAGAAAGCAAAGGTAATCAGAGACAAAAACAGTCATTTCATAATGATAAAGGAGACATTAAATCAAGAAGACATAACACTTCTTAATATATATGCACCAAACCAAGGAACAACAAAATATATAGGACAACTACTGACTGACCTAAAAATAAAAACCGACAAAAATACAATCATACTTGGAGACCTCAGTACACCACTGATGGCTCTAGATCGTTCATCCAAACAGAAAATCAGTAAAAAAATATTGGCCTTAAATGAAACACTAGAACAATTGGATATGATAGACATCTACAGGAAATTTCATCCCAAAGTGTCAGAGTATACATTTTTCTCTAGAGTACATGACACATTCTCAAGAAATGATCATATGTTAGGCCACAAAAATAACATCAACAAATTTAGAAAGAATGAAATTATACCAAGCATATTTTCTGATCATAAAGCCTTGAAACTAGAATTCAACTGCAAAAAGAGGTGAACAAACCCACAAAAATGTGTAAACTAAACAACATACTTTTAAAAAATGAATAGGTCAAAGAAAAAATAAGTGCAGAGATCAAAAGATACATACAGGCAAACAAAAATAACAATACGACATATCAGAATCTCTGTGATGCAGCAAAAGCAGTTATAAGAGGGAAGTTCACATCACTACAGGCCGATATGAACAAGCAAGAGAGAGCCCAAGTAAACTACTTAACTTCACATCTTAAGGAAGTAGAAAAAGAAGAACAAAAACAATTCAAAACCAGCCAAAGAAAGGAGATAATAAAAATCAGAGCAGAAATAAGTGAAATAGAGAACAGAAAAACTATAGAAAGAATTAATAAAACAAGAAGCTGGTACTTTGAAAAGATCAACAAAATTGACAAACCCTTGGCAAGATTCAACAAGGAAAAAAGAGAAAGGACTCATATAAACAAAATTGAAAATAAAAGAGGAGAAATCACCACAGATACCATAGATATACAAAGGATTATTGTAGAATACTATGAAAAACTATATGCCACCAAATTTAACAATCTAGAAGAAATGGATAAATTCCTAGAACAATACAATCTTTATAGACTGAGTCATAATAAAACAGAAAGCCTAAACAGATCCATAAACAGGAAGGAAATAGAAACAACTATTATAAACCTCCCAAAAAATAAAAGTCCAGGGCCAGACAGCTCTACTAGTGAAGAAGACTTGGTTCCTATTCTACTCAAAGCCTTCCAAAAAACTGAAGAAGAAGCAATACTACCAATCACATTTTAAGAGGCCAACATAACCCTCATACCAAATCCTGGCAGGGACAACACACACACAAAAAAACTATAGACCAATATCTTTAATGAAAACAAATGCTAAAATTCTAAACAAAATACTAGCAAATCAAATACAACAACATGTTAAAAAAAATTTTATCATGATCATGTGGAATTCATCCTAGAATCACAAGGATTGTTCAACATACATAAAACAGTTAACGTAATACACCATATCAACAAAACAAAAAAGAAAAAACCATATGATCTTATCAATAGATGCAGAAAAGGCATTTGATATAATACAACATCATTTTATGTTTAAAACACTTATCAAAATGGGTATAGAAGAAAAATATCTCAACATAATAAAGGCCATCTATGATAAACCATCAGCTAACATCATATTAAATGGCATAAAACTGAAAACTTTTCCCCTAAAATCAGGAACAAGATGAGGTTGTCCACTCTCTCTACTCTTATTCAACATAGTGCTGGAAGTTCTAGCCAGAGCAATCAGACAAGAGAAAGAAATAAAAAGCATTTAATTGGGAAAGAAGAAGTAAAGGTTTTAATTTTTGCCGAAAATATGATCCTGTACATTGAAAACCCCAAACACTCCACAAAAAGACTACTAGAAACAATTAATCAATACAGTAAGGTTGCAGGATACAAAATTAATAAACAAAAGTCCATTGCCTTCCTATATTCCAACAATGAAACATCAGAAAACAGGCTCAAAAAAACAATCCCCTTCATGGTTGCAACAAAAAGAATAAAATACTTAGGAATAAACATAACAAAGAATGTAAAGGACCTATATAGTGAAAACTACAAAGCATTGTTAAGGGAAATCAAAAAAGAAATAATGAAAGGGAAAAATATTCCTTGTTATAGAGCCACGATAATCAAAATAGCATGGTATTGGCAGAAAAATAGACACTCAGACCAATGGAACAGAATAGAAAACCAGAAATAAAACCACATATATATAGTCAAATCTTCTTTGATAAAGGGGCCAAAAACACACAATGGAGAAAAAAAGCCTCTTCAACAAATGGTGTTGGGAAAACTGGAAAACCACATGCAAAAGAGTGAAACGGGACTACACTTTGTGTCCTTGTACCAAAATTAATTCAAAATTGATCAAAGACCTAAATATAAGACCTGAAACAGTAAATTACATAGAAGAAAACATAGGACCTTGGTCACAAAGAGCACTTTATGAATTTGACTCCAAAAGCAAGGGAAGTGAAGGCAAAGATAAATGAATGGGACTACATCAGACTAAGAAGCTTTTCCACAGCAAGAGAAGCTGACAACAAAACAAACAGACAGCCAACTAAATGGGAGATAATATTTTCAAACAACAGCACCGATAAGGACCTAATATCTAAAATATACAAAGAACTCACAAAACTCAACAATAAACAAACAATCTAATAAAAAAATGAAAAATGGCCATGAACAGACACTTCCCCCAGGAAGAAATACAAGTGGCCAACAGATATGTGAAAAGATGTTCATCTTCAGTAGCTATTAGAGAAATGCAAATCAAAACTACAATGAGATACCACCTTATAGCTGTTAAATTAGCTATTATCAACAAGACAGGTAATAACAAGTGTTGGAGAGGCTGTGGAGAAAAAGGAACCCTCATCCATTGTTGATGGGAATGTAAACTAGTACAACCACTATGGAGGAAAGTATGGTGGTTTCTCAAAAAATTAAAAATAGAACTATCATATGACCCAGCAATTCCTATGCTGGGTATATACCCCCAAAACTCAAAAACACTGGTACATAAAGACATATGCAGCCCCATGTTCATTGCAGCATTGTCCACAGTAACCAAGACATAAAAACAACCAAAAAGCCCTTCATTAGATGATTGAATAAAGAAGATGTGATACATATATACTATGGAATATTACTCAGCTATAAGAAATTATGACATCAGATCATTTACAACAATATGGATCAACCTTGATAACATTATACTGAGTAAAATAAGTAAATCAGAAAAGACTAAGAACTATATGATTCCATACATAGGTGGTACATAAAAATGAGACTCAGGGACATGGACAAGAATGTGGTGGTTACAAGGGCAGGGGAGGAAAAAGAGGAAGGTGGTGGGGGGGGGGGGGTCACAAAGAAAACCAGATAGAAGGTGATGGAAGACTATATGACTTTGAGTGATGGGTATGCAACATAATCAAATGTCAAAATAACCTGGAGATATTTTCTCTGAACTTATGTACCCTGATTGATTAATGTCACCCAATTAAAATTAATTAAAAAAAAAGAAAGAGGCTCAAAAAGTCTGAGGAAACTCTAAGAAAAATATGTGATAACATGAAAAGAAATAACATCAGTATCATAGGAGTTACTGAAGGATAAGAGAAAGAACCAGGGATAGGGAATCTGATTGAAGAAATTATAGCTGAAAATATCCCTAAATTGATGAAGGAAAAGGTCACACAAATTCAAGAAGCATAGAGAGTTTCATTAAGGATGAACCCAAAAGGCCAACACCAAGACACATCATAATTAAAATACAAAAATTAAGAGATAAAGAAAGAATATTAACAACTGCAAAAGAAAAGCACTCTATTACCTACAGAGAAGCCCCCATAAGGGTGACATCTGACTTCTCAACAGAAACACTAAAGGCCAGAAGAAATGGCAAGAAATTTTCAAAGTAATGCAAAACAACAGCCTACAACCAAGACTTCCCTATCCAGCAAGGCTATCATTTAAAATTGAAGGAAAAATAAAAAGCTTCCCCTCCCCTCTCAAAATCAAGGAACTTATTACAACCAAATCAATTCTACAAGAAATGTTAAGGAGCCTGCTGTAAACAGAAGAAAGGGGAAAAAATATAGTAAAAGAAGAATGTACATTTAAAGAACAAAATGACAATAAAGAAATACATATTAATAATAACCTTAATGTAAATGGATTAAATGCTCCAATCAAAAGACATAGACTAGCTGCGTGGATAAGAAAACAGGACCCATACATATGCTGTCTACAACAGACACACCTAAAACAAAAGATATACATAAACTGAAAGTACAAGGTTGAAAAAAAATATTTCATGCAAATGGAAATAAAAAAGAACTGGGGTAGCAATACGTATATTAGACAAAATAGACTTTAAAACAAAGGCTATAGTAAGAGATAAAGAAGGTCACTATGTAGTGATAAAGGGAGCAATCCAACAGGAAGATATAACCATTATAAATAGTTATGCACCTAATATATGAGCACCTAAATATATAAAGCAGACTTTGATGGACACAAAGGGAGAGATCAACAGCAATACTATAATAGTAGGGTTATTTTAATACCCCACTAACATCACTAGATAGATCCTCAAGAAAGAAAATTAACAAAGAAACAGCAGACTTAAAGGACACACTACATAAACTAGATTTAATAGATATCTTCAGAACCTTTCACCCTAAAGCAGCAGAATATACATTCTTTTCAAGTGCTCATGGTACATTCTCTAGGACAGACCACATGTTAGGACACAAAACAAGTCATCAAATTTAAGAAGATTGAAATCATATCAAGCATGCTGTCAGATCACAAGGGCATAAAACTAGAAATCGACTACAATAGAAAAACTGAAAAACACTCAAACACTTGGAAACTAAATAGCATGTTATTAAATAACAAATGGGTTAACAATGAGATCAAGGAAAAAAGCAAAAATTTCCTTGAAACAAATGAAAATGAACATACAACAATTCAAAATTTATGGGAAACAGCAAAAGCAGTCCTGAGAGGGAAGTTCATAGCATTATAGGCATATCTTAAGAAACAAGAAAAAGCTCAAATAAACAACCCTGCATCTAAAAGAACTAGAAAAAGAATAGAAAGTATAACCCAGAGGAAATAGAAGGAATGAAATAATAAAGATAAGAGTGGAAATAAATGACATAGATGCTAAATATATATATATATATATATATATATATATATATATATATATATATATATATATACAGAGTATCAATAAAAACAAGAGCTAGTTTTTTGAAAAGGTAAACAAGATAGATGAACCTATAACCAGACTCACCAAGAAAAAAAGAGAAGACTCGAATAAATAAAATTAGAAATGACAGAGGAGAAGTAACAACTGACACAGCAGAAATCCAAAAATGGTAAGAAAATACTATGAAGAACTGTATGCCATAAAATTAGACAACCTAGGCAAAATGGACAAATTACTAGAAACATATAATCTTTCAAATATCAATATAGAAGAATCAGAAAACCTAGACAGACCAATTTCATCAAATGAGATTGAAACAGTTAACAAAAAACTCTCAACACTCAAAAGCCCTGGGCCAGATGGCTTCACAGGCAAATTTTACCAAATATTCAAAGAAGAACTAACTCCTCTCCTTCTCAAGCTATTTCAAAAAATTCTAGAGGAGGGAAGACCTCCAAACTTTTTTTGTGAGGCAAACACAATATTGATTCCAAAACCACGCAAAGACACTACAAAGAAAGAAAACTATAGACCAATATCTCTGATGACCTTAGATGCTAAAATTCTCAAGAAAATATTAGCTAACTGGATCCTGCAATACATGAAAAAAAAATCACACATTATGGTCAGGTGGGATTTATTTTAGGGAGACAAGGCTGGTATAATATCTGCAAATCAATCAATGTGATTTAACACACACAAAAGAAAGGATGAAAATCACATGATAATATTAATAGATACAGAAAAAGCATTTAATAAAATCCAGCACCCATTTATGATCAAATCTCTCAGTAAAGTGGGGATACAGGGATCATACCTCAACATAAAAAAATGTCATCGATGACAAACCCAAAGCCAACATCATAGTCAATAGGCAAAAATTAAAAGAAATTTCCTTAAGATTAGGAACAAGGCAAGGGTGCCCCTTTTCACCACTCTTATTCAATATAGTTCTGGAATTCCTAGCCACAGCAATCATACAAGAAGAAGAGATAAAAGGCATCCAAATTGGAAAAGAAGAAGTAAAACTATCATTATTTGCTGATGATATGATACTGTACATAAAAAACCCTAGAGTCTCAGTCAAAAAATTACTAGACCTGATAAATGATTTCAGGAAGGTGGCAGGATATAAAATCAATATTCAGAAATTAGTGGCATTTATATACACCAACAATGAACTGTTTGAAAGAGAAATTAAGAAAACAATCCCATTCACCATTGCAACAACACCAATATAAAGAACCTATGAGTAAATTTAACCAAAGAGGTTAAAGACTTGTACTTGGAAAATTATAAAACATTGATAAAGGAAATCAAGGAAGATACAAACAAGTGGAAGCATATACCATGTTCATGGATATAGGAAGAATAAATATCATTAAAATGTCTATATTACCAAAACCAATCTATAAATTCAATGCAGTTCATATTAAAATACCAATGATATACTTCAAAGATATAGAACAAATATTCCAAAAATTTATATGGAACCAAAAAAAGAACACAAATAGCCTAAGCAATCCTGAAAAAGAAGAATAAAGTTGGGGGTATCGCACTTCCTGATATCAAGTTATACTACAAGGCCATTGTACTCAAAACAGTTTGGTACTGGCATAAGAGCAGGCATACAGATCAATGGAACAGAATAGAGAAACCAGAAATAAACCCACACCTATATGGACAATTGATATTTGACAAAGGAGGTAAGAGCATACATTGGAGTAAAGACAGCCTCTTCAACAAATGGTGTTGGGAAAATCAGATAGCTACCTGCAAAAAAAATGAAACTATACCATCAACTTACACCATTCACAAAAATAAACTCAAAATGGATAAAAGATTTAAATGTAAGCCATAAAACCATAAGCATCTTAGAAGAAAACAGGCAGTAAGCTCTCTGACATCTCTCGCAGCAATATATTTGCTGATTTAACTCCACGGGTAAGTGAAATAAAAGACAGTATAAACAAATTGGACTATATCAAACTAAAAAGCTTTTGCACAGCTAAAGACAATAAGAACAGAATAAAAAGACAAACTACACAATGGAAGAATATATTTGACAATACGTCTGATAAGGGGTTAATAACCAAAATTTATAAAGAACTTGTAAAACTCAATACCAGGAAGACAAACAATCCAATCAAAAAATGGGAAAAAGAAATGAATAGACACTTCTCCAAAGAGGACATACAGATGGCCAATAGGCATATGAAAAAATGCTCAACATCACCTATTATTAGAGAAATGCACATTAATACCACAATGAGATATCACCTCACACCAGTCAGAATGGCGCTCATCAACAAAACAACAGAGAATAAGTGCTGGCGAGGATGTGGAGAAAAGGGAACCCTCCTGCACTGCTGGTGGGAATGCATATGGTGCAGCCACCGTGGAAAACAGTATGGAGATTCCTCAAAAAATTAAAAATGAAACTGCGTTTTGACCCAGACATCCCACTTTTAGGAATATATCCTATGTATACCAAATCACTGATTCAAAATTGTTTACAATAACCAAAGTCTGGAAACAGCACAAATGTTTGTCAGTGGATGAGTAGATCAAAAAGCTTTTGTGCATATACACACTGGAATACTACATGGCTGTGAGAAAGAAGGAAATCTTAACATTTGCGATGGCATAGATGGACCTGAATATTACTATGTTAAGTGAAATAAGCCAGGCAGAGAGAAAAATATCATATGATGTCACTTATATGCGGAATCTAATGAACAAGGTGAACTGAGGAATGGAACAGAGGCAGAGGTGGGGTCACAGAGAGCCGAAGGACAGATGTCTGAGGGAAGGGTAATGAAGAGATGGAATCAAAGAAGGTGACGGGTTTAGTGAAATTATATATACATAACACATAGATACAGATAACAGGACAGTAAGTTCCAGAGGGAAGGAGGGAGGGAGTTAGAGAGAGGCGAGTAAAGGGGGTGTAATGGGGGTCACATTATTGGGGGTTAGGGTTATATATTGTGTGGGTGGGACACTTGAATCCATGTTAACACAATAAATTAAAATTAATAAAAAAATAAAATAAACCATTAAAAAAAAGAACTTATACTACTGAACATAAAGACAACCAATTTAAAAATGAGCAACATAATTGAATAGACATGTCCCCAAAGAGGACATAACAGTGGCAACGAGATATGTAGAAAATGTTCAGCATCACCAATTTGACAATTTTTAAATTCTTCTCTGATTGTAAAACAAGTGCATATTATAAGAAATTTTTTAAATAAAAAACAGCATAAGAGAGAAAATTAAAATCATTCATAAGTCCACCATTCAGAAATATATTCTTAAAGGGGCAATATCATTATATCTAATTGTTTTATGAGTTTGGGACATCATACACTATTTTTATCTGGCTTTATGTTTACTTAACACAGTGGTTCTCAGCTGAAAGTGACTTTTGCTTCCCCGTTCTTCCCTATGACATTTGGCAATGCCCAAAAGTTTTTTCTTTGTCATGTGTGTATGGGACATGTGATGCTGATAAACTTCCTGTGATGTACAGGACAACCCCTAGATAAAAAAAAAAATTAAAATTTTCAGTGTGCCAAGAATGAGTGACCCTGATCTAACTTCATGTCTCTGGGGTGCATGGCAGCTTTCTTTGTCCAAAGCAACCAGTATTATTTGGTGCTGCACAAGCACATCATGGGTGTGTAATATTTAAGTGACAATCATTTAGAAATTGAGTGAAGAGGATGCTGGTGAGCTTCCAACCACAATTCAAATTCCTCTGTTAAACTCCAAACCTACAATATTAACACATTATTATACAAGTGTAATTGGAAAATAAAACACCAAAACCATTATCTCCGATGCCACACATTAGATTAGTTACTTGGTATAAGTCATTCTCCATTATTTGTTCCCAAATTATCTGATATTATTAAAGATATTTATCCTGACACTTTCATCCTATTATGTGAAATCTATGAATAGCCTTAAAAAGATTTTCCTTTCCAATTTACTCAAACTAAATAACCAGCTTCTGCTGCCATCTCTTAGGTCCTTTTGTCTACTGCCTGCAAACCCAGTCCTAAACTTCAATCTACTTGGGTACAACATTTTCACATTTTTTCCCCATTAGATTGAAAATCCCAGATGGAATTGCATTAGCCTTTATTTCAAAATATGAAAAAACTGAAATTGGAAGAACTGAATCAAGTTTAATTTTACTGGTCATAATTAAATAGGTTACTTAATCTTACTTAGTCCCATTTTGCTTCAAAATAAAACAACTCAATTCCAAGAACTGCCCTGCTAATGTCAAAGAGCTGCTGTAAAGTTTAAATAAGAAAAAAAAAAGGATTGCTTCATTTTAATGTTCAGTGCAAGGAATACTTGAAAGAGCTATTCTGCAGCTTCACACAGCCTGCTTACAAGGACAGGTGCCTAGCTGCTCCCATTAAATGCCTACTGCAACTACTGTGAAAATCAGCTCCTGGTTACAAGATATATAGGTGTAAAACTGTTCAGGAATTTTGCAGATCAGTTGTTAAATATATCCACAATTTAAAAGTAAATTATATTAAATGCAACATAGTATCTTTGATTGTACCCTAGAACAAAAACAGGACATTAGTGGGAAAATGATGAAATTCTAATAAAGTCTATAGTTTAATTTGTAGTATTGCACTTAACTTCCATGAATGTGCCATGGTCATATAAGATGATGATAACATTAGAAGAAAGTAGATGACATATATATAGTCAAATAATTTTTGATAAAGGGGCCAACAACACACAATGGAGAAAAGAAAGCCTCTTCAATAAATGGTGCTGGGAAAACTGGAAAGCCACATGCAAAAGAATAAAACTGGACTACAGTTTGTCCCCTGTACAAAAATTAACTCAAAATGGATCAAAGATCTAAACATAAGACCTGAAACAATTAAGTACATAGAAGAAGACATAGGTACTAAACTCATGGACCTGGGTTTTAAAGAGCATTTTATGAATTTGACTCCAATGGCAAGAGAAGTGAAGGCAAAAATTAATGAATGGGACTACATCAGACTAAGAAGTTTTTGCTCAGCAAGAGAAACTGATAACAAAATAAACAGAAAGCCAACTAAATGGGAAATGATATTTTCAAACAACAGCTCAGATAAGGGCCTAATATCCAAAATATACAAAGAACTCATAAAACTCAACAACAAACAAACAAACAATCCAATAAAAAAATGGGAAGAGGATATGAATAGACATTTCTCCCAGGAAGAAATACAAATGGCCAACAGATATATGAAAAGATGCTCATCTTCTTTAGCTATTAGAGAAATGCAAATCAAAATGGCAATGAGATACCACCTCACACCTGTTCGATTAGCTATTATTAGCAAGACAGGTAATAGCAAATGTTGGAGAGGCTGTGGAGAAAAAGGAACCCTCATCCACTGTTGGTGGGAATGTAAAGTAGTACAACCATTATGAAAGAAAGTATGGTGGTTCCTCAAAAAACTGAAAATAGAACTACCTTATGACCCAGCAATCCCTCTACTGGGTATATACCCCCAAAACTCAGAAACATTTCTACGTAAAGACACATGCAGCCCCATGTTTATTGCAGCATTGTTCACAGTGGCCAGGACATGGAAACAACCAAAAAGCCCGTCAATAGATGACTGGATAAAGAAGATGTGGCACATATACACTATGGAATACTACTCAGCCATAAGAAATGATGATATCGGAACATTTACAGCAAAATGGTGGGATCTTGATAACATGATACGAAGCGAAATAAGTAAATCAGAAAAAAACAGGAACTGCATTATTCCATACGTAGGTGGGACATAAAAGTGAAACTAAGAGACATTGATGGGAGTGTGGTGGTTACGGGGGGGAGGGGGGAATGGGAGAGGGAAAGGGGGAGGGGGAGGGGCACAAAGAAAACAAGATAGAAGGTGACAGAGGACAATATGACTTTGGGTGATGGATATGCAACATAATTGAACGACAAGATAAACTGGACTTGTTATCTTTGAATATATGTATCCTGATTTATTGATGTAACCCCATTAAAAAAATAAAATTATTAAAATTAAAAAAAAAAGAAAGTAGATGAAGGGTATATAAGAACTCTGTTCTATCTCTGTAACTCTTACAAATCTAAAGTTACTTCAAAATAAATATACATATTAAAAGTAAGAAATTGTACTCAAGTTGTTTGAAAATTGTAAGCTACCAGACACAAAATATACAAAAGTGAACAGATCTTTGTGGTAGGCAAAATCTAAGATGGTCCCAATGATCTGCATTTCTCATTACTCGTGTTTTCATGCAATCAATCCTCTTCCCTTGAGTGTAGCTGGACATGTTCATTCACATCTAATAAATAGAATATGACAGAAGAGATGGGACGTCAGTTCTAAAATTTAGTTATAAAAAGACAATGACTTCCATGTAGAGTGCCTTCACTTGGATCACTCTGTGTTGAAACACTGGCCATGCAGAGTGGTTTTGTGAAACATCCATGGGAGTGAATCTGAAAGCTTCCACTAGCCACGTCAGGAAGCTGGGAATGTGAGCCTCTGCCGTTAGCACCCTGACACCACCACAGCCCTAGTTGACACCTTAGACTGAAACCTCGAAAGAGACCCTAAACCAGATCTGTGCAGCAAACCTGCACTAGATTCCTGGCTCACTAGGATGATAAATGTTTATTGTTCCAGACACCAATTTTGGGGGTTGTTTGCTTAAATGCCAGCTCAAGGTCTCATCATTCTTCCTCAGCATACTGATGTTTTCTGATGGTTTTGACTGATTTTCTCCACCTGTGGATTAATTGACTCTTGTTTTCATCTCTTCAGACAGAACTTCCTACAACCCACAGATTGATCCTGAAGGTCAGAGAGAGGTACGGTCTCTGTAGGTTCTTTCTCATTCTGTGAAAGCAACAGACCTTTGTGAAAGACACACCTCCATAGCAATGTTGATGACACCGTGAAATTTCAGATATTAATTCTTACTGTTTGTCAATGTCTTAGAGCTCTGTTACAAATTTTAAAAAGTGATAAAGAACTGAAAAGCCTGACCAGGCAGTGGTGCAGTGGATAAAGCATCAGACTGGGACACAGAGGACCCAGGTTCGAAACCTGGAGGTCACCAGCTTGTGCACGGGCTCATCCAGCTTGAGCGCAGGCTCACCAGCGTGAGCCCAGGCTTGCTGGCTTGAGCATGGGATCACAGACATGACCCCATGGTCGCTGGCTTGAGCCCAAAGGTCACTGGCTTGAGCCCAAGGTTGCTGGCTTGAGCAAGGGGTCACTCGCTCTGCTGCAGCCCTCCAGTCAAGTCACATATGAGAAAGCAATCAATGAACAACTAAGGAAACTAAGAAGCTGCAAGGAAGTATTGATGCTTCTCATCTCTTTCCCTTCCTGTCTGTCTGTCTCTATCTCTCTCTCTGTCTCTCTCTCTCTGTCTTTGTCACAGGAAAAAAAAAGAGCTGAAAAAAGTGAAACATTAAACTCAGATTCAAATTTAAGAATTTCTTTAAAAGTTAATTCCAATAGCCTTACCAGGCAGTGGCACAGTGGATAGAGCGTTGGACTGGGATGAGGAGGACCCAGGTTCGAGACCCCGAGGTTGCCAGCTTGAGCGCAGGCTCATCTGGCTTGAGAAAAAAAAAAAAACAAAAAAAAAACTCACTAGCTTGGACCCAAGGTCGCTGGCTTGAGCAAGGAGTTACTCAGTCTGCTGAAGGCCCGCGGTCAAGGCACATATGAGAAAGCAATCAATGAACATCTAAGATGTTGCAACAAAAAACTGATGATTGATGCTTCTCATCTCTCTCCATTCCTGTCTGTCTGTCCCAATTTATTCCTCTCTCTGACTCTCTCTCTCCCTGTAAAAGTTAATTCCTATATAATTCAGTGAGTATGTATTAATGTTGGGAAGTTACTTACCTACAGAACAAAAATACCCATGGGTTTTTTTTCTCTCCTTTACCATATTTAGTAACAACAGTATTTATCAATATATTTAGCTAAGCACCTTCAATTTTGTAAATTATATTTCAATATATTTTAGTTTTTTGGTCTGCATTAAGCCTATTTGTGTGTATAAAGTTTAATTGCTGAATACCTTTCTGTGAACATTAGAGATATTATAAGCTAAGTAATCCCAGTTTGTGCTTTTTGTCTTCATTCTTCAGTTGCTAAAATCAACCCATGGATTAGTATTTATTTCATATACATTTATGTCTTGTGTCTTTGGAAATGCTATGAATTCTCAATTATCTGCATGGTGTCAGTGGCTGGAGAATTCAAAATTTCCTAGATTTTCTGCCTTTGTCCAACTTGTCCCCAATCAGTTCCCTTTCTTTCCCTGGTAATTTCATACCTGTGACTATATCTTCATTTTTATATCACTTCAAGTAAAATAGCAGAAATCTTGCAAATGCAATGATATCCTGTTCTTATTTGTTGTACTCTCTGGGAAAAAATATAAAAATACATTTGCAGTGTCTGCTCGGTGGGTTAATCTTTTATTAACCTCGCTAATTCAGCTGCATATGCATGTCTGCTTTTTCTCACCCCTGAGTTTGGTTTCATGGAAAAATAATGGAGAGCATGGTTATGGATTTGTGTTAGTAGCATTATTGTCTTAAAATTTACAGTTAGGACAAAGAGATCTGTGGTATCAATTTGAACATGAATAAAAATCAAACAGATCTAAGGACTCATGATAAGAAATACAGAGCAGGAAATTTTGGGGGTTTTGGGTTGCTTTTTTTTTTGTATTTTTCTGAAGTGAGAGCAGAGAGGCAAAGAAACAGACTCCTGCATGTGCTTGACTGGCATCCACCAGCCAAGCCCACTAGGGTGTGATGCTCTGCCCTTCTGGGGAATTGCTCTGCTGCAATCAGAGCCATTCCATTACTTGAGGTAGAGGCCATGGAGCCATCCTCAGCACCCAGGCCAACTTTTTGCTCCAGTGGAGCCTTGGCTGTGGGAGGGGAAGAGAGAGATAAAGGGAAGGGAGATGGAGAAAGATGGAGAAGCAGATGGGCGCCTCTCCTGTGTGCCCTGACTGGGAATCGAACTTGGGACATCTATACACCGGGCCAATGCTCTACCACTGAGCCAACTGGCCAGGGCAGGAAAATTTTTTTTTAAGTTCTATGATAAATTCTCAGACATATGTTCATGAAAAATCTCATCATTGTATCATAATATTGAACAAAGTATGGCAGTTAGTATTCCTGAACAAAAAGTGACTTATTTCCTCTGAGCATGGAGCTTCGGAACTTCTCAACAATAATATGTATTTGACAAAAGAGATAGTGTTTGAGCTTTTATGCTGCTCTCCATTATCATAGCACACATGGTGCAATGCCTGTGTACTTTGTAATACATGGCGCCTGTACAGCTTCCTAAACGTAGAAGAATAATTAAAACTAATCATCATATAAGAGATAGTAAAGAGTAATGAAATGATCTCTGTAAATGTCCCTGAAATTTCTGAAAGAAGAACATACCATACAACATATTTATATGTAGTTTAATTTGTAGTTATGTGAGGTAGTTTATAAGCAGTTAACATCAAATAAAAACCATGATTAGTTCTATATTGATGCTTCAAAGTTTATTTTAAACACAAGGCAATAAATGTAAAACTTGAACATGTAATCATGCATTAATATATTGTACAGCATAAGGTATATGAGATATACTTTAGAATTTAATAAAAAATGAAATAAAAACAATACAAGTGAGTTACTGAATTTTCATCAACTCAAAACTAGAAAAAATAATTTGAAATATCATTTCTTGCTCTATATTTTTTTAATTCCAAGTTAAGGACAGTAAACAAAAGGAAAGAGAAAAACCACATGATAATTTCAACAGATGCAGAAAAAGCATTTGATAAAATCCAGCACCCATTCATGATCAAAACTCTCAGCAAAGTGGGAATACAGAGAACATAACTCAACATGATAAAGGCCATCTATGACAAACCCACAGCCAACATCATACTCAATGGGCAAATTTTAAAAGCAATCCCCTTAAGATCAGGAACAAGGCAGGGTTTCCCCCTTTCACCACTCTTATTCAACATAGTTCTGGAGTCCTAGCCACAGCAATCAGACAAGAAAAAGAAATAAAAGACATCCAAATTCGAAAAGAAGTAAAACTATCATTATTTGCAGATGATATGATATTGTATATAGAAAACCCTAAAGTCTCAGTCAAAAAATTACTAGACCTGATAAATGAATTCAGCAAGGTGGCAGAATATAAAATTAATAATCAAAAATCAGAGGCATTTTTATACACTAACAATGAACTGTCAGAAAGAGAAATTAAGGAAGCAATCCCCTTTACCATTGCAACCAAAAAAATAAAGTACCTTAGGAATAAATTTAACCAGGGAGATTAAAGACTTGTACTTGGAAAATTATAAAACATTGATAAAAGAAATCAGGGAAGATACAAACAAGTGGAAGCATATACCATGCTCATGGTTAGGAAGAATAAACATCATTAAAATGTCTATATTACCCAAAGCAATTTATAAATTCAATGCAATACCAATTAAAATACCAATGACATACTTCAAAGATATAGAACACATATTCCAAAAATTTATACGGAACCAAAAGAGAACACGAATAGCCTCAGCAATATTGAAAAGGAAGAATAAAGTAGGAGGTATCAAACTTCCGGATATCAAGTTATACTATAAGGCCATTGTACTCAAAACAGCATGGTACTGGTATAAGAACAGGCATACAGATCAATGGAACAGAACAGAGACCCCAGAAATAAACCCACACTTTTATGGACAACTGATATTTGACAAAGGAGGTAAGAGCATACAATGGAGTAAAGACAGCCTCTTCAACAAATGGTGTTGGGAAAATTGGACAGCTACCTGCAAAAAAATGAAACTAGACCATCAACTTACACTATTCACAAAAATAAACTCAAAATGGATAAAAGACTTAAATGTAAGCTGTGAAACCATAAGCATCTTAGAAGAAAACATAGGCAGTAAGCT
Source organism: Saccopteryx bilineata (assembly GCF_036850765.1). Taxonomy (NCBI): domain Eukaryota; kingdom Metazoa; phylum Chordata; class Mammalia; order Chiroptera; family Emballonuridae; genus Saccopteryx; species Saccopteryx bilineata. The sequence goes on from NC_089492.1 coordinate 158,127,870, forward strand.
CTCTGACATCTCTCGCAGCAATATATTTGCTGATTTATCTCCACGGGCAAGTGAAATAAAAGATATTATAAACAAATGGGACTATATCAAACTAAAAAGCTTTTGCACAGCTCCATTGGAGCAAAGATGGCCTGGGTGCTGGGGATGGCTCCTTGGCCTTTGCCCCAGGTGCTAGAGTGGCAGAGCGACACCCCAGAGGGGCAGAGCATCGCCCCTGGTGGGCAGAGCATCACTCCTGGTGGGCGTGCCGGGTGGATCCCGGTCGGGCGCATGCGGGAGTCTGTCTGACTGTCTCTCCCCGTTTCCAGCTTCAGGGAAAAAAAAAAAGCTTTTGCACAGCTAAAAACAATAAGAACAGAATAAAAAGACAAACTACACAATGGGAGAACATATTTGACAATACATCTGATAAGGGGTTAATAATCAAAATTTATAAAGAACTTGTTAAACTCAACACAGGAAGATAAACAATCCAATCAAATAATGGGTAAAAGAAATGAATAGACACTTCTTCAAAGAGGACATACAGATTGCCAATAGGCATATGAAAAATGCTCAACATCACTAATCATTAGAGAAATGCAAATTAAAACCACAATGAGATATCATCTCACACCAGTCAGAATGGCGCTCATCAACAAAACAGCACAGAATAAGTGCTGGCGAGGATGTGGAGAAAAGGGAACCGTCCTGCACTGCTGGTGGGAATGCAGACTGGTGCAGCCACTGTAGAAAACAGTATGGAGATTCCTCAAAAAATTAAAACTCGAACTGCCTTTTGACCCAGCCATACCACTTTTAGGAATATACCCCAAGAACACCATAAAACTGCTACAAAAGGAGAAATGCACCCTCATGTTTATGGCAGCATTGTTCACAATAGTGAAGATCTGAAAACAGCCCAAGTGTCTGTCAGGGGATTAAAAAGTATATATGTCTTGGTACATATATACTACAGAATACTACTCAGCCATAAGAAATGATGACATCAGATCATTTACAATAACATGGATGGACCTTGATAACATTATACTGAGCGAAATAAGTAAATCAGAAAAAACTAAGAACTATATGATTCCATACATAGGTGGGACATAAAAATAAGACTCAGAGACAAGGACAAGAGTATGGGGGTTACAGGGTTGGGGGGGAGGAGAGGGAGGGGGATGGGGGAGGGGAGAGACACAAAGAAAACCAGTTAGAAGGTGACGGAAGACAATTGGACTTTGGGTGATAGGAATGCAGCATAATCAAATGTCAAAATAATCTGGAGATGTTCTCTCTGAACATATGTACCCTGATTTATCAATGTCACCCCATTCAAATTAATAAGAAAAAGAAAAAAAAAGGACAGGCTTTTCTTTTTTAAAGACTTTATTTATTTATTTTAGAGGAGAAAGAGAGAGATTGCGAGAGAAAGAAAAAGGACGCAGGAGCAGGAAGCATCAACTCCCATGTGTGCCTTGACCAGCGAAGCCCAGGGTTTTGAATCAGCGACCTTCAAGATTCCACGTTGACACTTTATCCACTGTGCCTCCACAGGTCAGGCCAAGGAAATGCTTTTATAGACAATAGAGTCAAAGTTGGGAGAGAATTTGCTCCAGTTATGTTTTCCAACTTTTAATCTAGATGTAACGGAGTAGCTGGATTTGAGTGGAGAGATGGTGGGAGTGAACAGGTCAGATAGGGTTGATGCAAGGGTTCATACACCAAGTAATAGGACACTAATACCATTCATTAAGGCTTTGCCCTCATGATCTAATCTCCTCCCAAAGGCCTGACTTCCAAATACTATCACACTGGGGATTGAGTTTCAACATCTGAATTTTAGGGGAACACAAACATTAAGACCATAACATTCTGCCTGACCAGGCGGTGGCGCAGTGAATAGAGCATCAGACTGGGATGCAGAAGGACCTAGGTTTGAGACCCCGGGGTTGCCAGCTTGAGCGCAGGCTCATCTGTCTTGAGCAAAAAGTTCACTAGCATGGACCCAAGGTCACTGGCTCGAGCGGAGGGTTACTCAGTCTACTGAAGGCCCCCGGTCAGGGCACATATGAGAAAGCAATCAATGAACAACTATGGTGTGGCAATGAAAAGCTACTGATTGATGCTTCTCATCTCTCTCTGTTCCTGTCTGTCTGTTCCTATCTATCCCTCTATTTGACTCTCTCTCTGTCCCTGTAAAAAATTAAAATTAAAAAAAGAAAAAATTAAATAAAATTAAAAAAAAAAACCATAACATTCTGCCAACCTTCCCTCCCCTAATGCATGTCCTCATATGTCATCAGATCAAGAATCTAAGTTTGATGTCTCACATAAATGTCACCTAAATAAGATATGGGTGAGTCTCCACTTGTGACCCTATAAAATCAAACATGTTATTGGTTTCCAAAATGCAATGTTGGAACAGGTGTATGGGGAGGTATTGTTATTCCAAAGGGGAGAAATAGAAAAGAAAAAAGAGTAATAAGTTCAAGGTAAATCCAAAACCTAAAACAGCAAACAGGGTTCAAGAACAATTCTTGGTCTTCATGTCCGACTTTCCAGACCCACAAGGGTGTGAGCTGGGCCTCCAAGGCTCTGAGCAGTTCTGCCGCCATGACTCTACTCAGTGCAGAACTTATATTTTTCGGTGTTTTCCTGTGGTTCTCCCAGGCTAGAATTCCATTCCAATGGGTCTCCTGGGTAGGAGTTGGCCTTTTCCCCATGGTTTTCTCATTAAGAATTGCCCAAAGGAGATTCTCTATGGTGGCCCTATCTTTGCAGCAGCCCTCTGTCTGCCTTCTGTGCTAGGAGGCAACCATACCTGTCAGGACAGTCCTGGGAGCTCCAGGCTGCTCCATCATTGATTATCTAGGTAGAAGTAGTCATGCTCTCTGTGCTATGCTGGACTCAGTGCATGCCACATTGGGGCCCATTGAAGCTGAGAAGCATGGTACTAGAATTTAGGGAGCAGGGACTGAAATGTGATGAGCTGCCCTGCAGTGGCAGCCTTTCCTTTGAAACTGGTCTGAACTCTCCACCTTACACCAGCTCAGGACCTGCACTCTGAGCCTATGATAGGGAGGTTAGCCTCATGATCTCCAAACTGCCTTTGGGGGTCATTTCTCCACTGCTTTGAATAATTGGTCTAGTTTGTATTTTAAAAGCTGACTAATCTCCCTATTGTTCTGGTGAATAGTGTCTACCTTCTGTTGAGATGTTTGGCTTATACTAACACCTTTATCAAACTTGGCCCTTTCTGTTCTTCTCCAAACAAGATTTTTAAAAAGAAATAGGCTGAGACTTTTCCAGATTCTTAATGTCTTCTTCCTTTTTGATAACAGTTCTATCTTAATTTAAATCATTTCTGTCTTCTCACATTTTACTGTAAGCATCCAAGAGAAGTCAAGCTCTACCTTCAACATTTTGCTTAGATATTTCCTCAGTCAAGTATCCAATTTTATCACTCACAAAGTTCTAGCCTCCACAAAACACTAAAATAAAACACAGTTCATCCAGGTTATTTGCCACATGATAACAAAGAATACCTTTTCTCCATTTTCAAATAACATGTTCTTCATTTCTGTCTAAGACCTCATCAGAATGGCCATTACCATTGTTAAAAAAGAAACAATAGGCTCTAAATGGAGTCACTTATGCTAAGCTCCACATCAGCAAACTAACACTTAATTGAAGTTTTACCCTCTTTCAAGAATGTGACCTTTTACCAATCAATCTGGAATTAACCTGGTTAGTGCCAGTGAGGTAATCTGGCTGATAGCCCCCTATTCTTCCCCCAATGATGATGACCTTGCCTGAAAATCCACCCTGCTAGAAACTTCCTTTTTTCCTGCCTTCTTCTGCCTATAAAAGCCAGTTTGTACAGCACCTCAGAGTTTCTTTCTATCTGCTAGATGGGATGCTGCCCAATTCATAAATCACTGAAAAAAAGTCAATTACATCTTCAAATTTACTGTTAAATTTTATTTTTTAACAACATCCATATTTCTACCAACATTCTGTTCACAACCACTTGTGCACTCACTATGACAATTGTAGTTTTTCTAGCTTGCACATCTAAACTCTTTCAGTGTTTACCCACAACCCAATTCCAAAGCTTCTACATTTTTAGGTGTTACAGCAGTACCCCTGCTTCCACCAATTTTCTGTATTAGTCAGTGTTCTCCAGAGAAACAGAACTGATAAGATTCACATGTGCACGAGCACACACATACATGTGCGCGTGCACACACACACACACACACACAGTTTTATTATAGGATCCACTCACATAGTTGCAAAGGCCAAGAACTCCCAGGAGCTGCCATCTTCAGTCTAGAGAATCAGGAAAGCTGGTCATTTAATTTAGTACTAGTCCAAATGCCTGAAAAGTTGGGGGCTGATGGTGAAAACCTGAGAACCAGGAGTACTGATATCTGAGAACAGGAGAAGACAGATGAATTTATTTCTTTGGCCCTGGCCAGTTGCCTCAGTGGTAGAGTGTTGGTCCGGCATGTGGATGTCCCATGTGTGATTCCCAGTCAGGACATACAAAAGAAGCAACCATCTGCTTCTCCACCCCTCCCCATCTCCTTTCTTTCTCTTTCTCTCTCTTCTCCTCTTGTAGCCATGGCTCAATTGAAGCAAGTTGGCCCTGGGCATTGAGGATGGCTCCGTGGCCCCTGCTTCAAGTGCTAAGAAGAGCTCAGTTGCTGAGCAACAGAGTAATGCCCCAGACGGGCAAGACATTTCCCCCCTACTGGGTTTGCCAAGTGGATCAAAGTTGGGGTGCATGTGGGAGTCTGTCTCTGCCTTTCCTTCTCTCACTGAAAAATAAATAAATAAATAAATAAATAAATAAATAAATAAATAATTTCTTCTTCACCTTTGTGTTTTATTCAGGTCCCCGGAGGACTAGGTGATGCCCTCTCACACTGTGGAGGATCATCAGCTTTATTCTTTCACCAACTTAAGTGCTAGTTTCCTCAGCAACTACCCTCTAACACACACCTAGAAATGATGTTTTACTACCTATCTGGGCATCCCTTATGTAGTCAAGTTAATACATGCAATTAAGCATTATAAGTGCTATCCAAAAGAACTTTGTGTGATGTTAGCAGTGTTCTAGCCTGACCAGGCAGTGGCACAGTGGATAAAGCGTCAGACTGTGATGCAAAGGACCCAGGTTTGAAACCTCAAGATCACCTGCTTGAGTGCAGACTCACCAGCTTGAACCTGAGGTTGCTGGCTTGAGCAAGGGGTCACTTGTTCTGCTGCAGCCCCCCAGTCAAAGCACATATCACAAAGCAATCAATGAACAACTAAGGAGACTAAGGAGCTGCAATGAAGAATTGATGCTTTTCATCTCTCTCCCTTCTTGTTTGTCCCTATCTGTCCCTCTCTGTCTTTCTCTCTGTCTGTCACATACACACAAAAAAGAAGTTTACTATAGCTATACTGTTTAATATGGTAACCACTAGGTACATGTAGGCATTTCAGTGTTTGAAATGTGACTAGTGTAACTGAGAGGGCTAACTTTTTAATTATATTTTATTTTAATTAATTAAGTTTAAAATGAAAAAGCTTCATGTGACTAATGGCTACCATATTGGCCAGTGCATATAAAAAAATTAATAACATCAGAACTGCTTTAAGTGGGGAAAGTCAGCCAGGGATGAAAGTTTGCTTGGGACCTGGTAGGGCACAGGTAGTGCATGAGTATATCACAAAAGATAAAAATATTCTAAAATTACATTGTGGAGCCTGACCAGGCAGTGGTGCAGTGGCTAGAGCATTGGACTGGGATGCAGATGACCCAGGTTCAAGACCCAAGGTCGCCAGCTTGAGCAAGGGCTCATCTGGTTTGAGCAAAGCTCACCAGTTTGGACCCAAGGTCACTGGCTTGAGCAAGGGGTTACTTGTTCTGCTGAAGGCCCACGTTCAAGGCCCATATGAGAAAGCAATCAATTAACAACTAAGATGTTGCCATGAAAAACTGATGATTGATGCTTCTCATATCTCTCCATTCCTGTCTGTCTGTCCCTATCTATCCCTCTCTCTGACTCTCTCTCTGTCTCTGAAAAAAAAATTAACATGGTGGAAGAACAGAATAAGAATTATAGAAAATACTTTAAAAAATTATGTGCAATCTTCATTATTCTTACTGCCCTTTAGGATTTTCTATTTGCAATTTTTTTTTTGTAAATCCCATTCCTCTGCTATATATTCCATTCACACCACAAATTGACAGTCAAACACAACACCCAGGAGGTCATGATTTTTGGTGTGCCACAGAATTGTAGTCATTAGTTTGTATGTGCCATGAGATGAGAAGGTGTGTTGGGCAAATGAGTTTGTAAAATTTGTGTTTTTTGAGTTTGCTCACTTTTATTGTTAAAAATGGCGCTAAGCAGCACCAGGTATGTGATCTGTGAAATTGCAAATTACCTTCCTGCTTGGGAAGGGCCATTGTTATGCTAATCTTTGCTGGAGGAGGGGTTTTTGCACCAGAAAAGTTTTAAAAGGAAAGAGAAGGGAAGGGAAGGGGGAAGGGAGAAAAAAGCCAAGATGGCAGGGAGAGAGAGAAGCCAGTTTTGGAGAGAGTAAGAAGCCATGTTGGCAGATGGGGAACCAGAGATGAGGGACTTTGGGACTTGTGAGGGTTTTGATTATAGGAAAAACTAGAGAAGATTCTCCGGGTTATGGAACCAAAGAATGTGTCAGTAGCTTTGAGAGCTCTCAGTGAAAAGGAAGTGTTTTTCCTGTGTGTGTTGCTCGTCAGCAGGTAAGAGACTTGAATAAAGGAATAGCCCACTATTTTTTGGCTCCACTGTTTCTTTATTGTCTATTTGAATCTAATGGGAATCTGCATGTGAACGGTCATGACAGCAGCGGCGACTACTGGCCATACAAGGTGGAAAACTGAAAAAGGCTCCTTTAAGCTCTGCCAACAGCACTGTCAAGAGGAGTTCATTAAACCCCTTTTCACACTTCCCAGTGTAATTTTATAATATTTTTATCTTTTGTGATATAATCATGCACTACCTGTGTCCCACCAGGTCCCAAATTTTTGCCCCTGGCTGACTTTCCTCACTAATAGCACTTCTGATGTTTGGTTAAGCTAATTAAATGCTTAGACAATGTTCAGTGATTGCTTGCTTTTCATATAGATGTATGTGAGAATAGGAGAATGCTACCTTCTACTGTCACCCTCTCCAAGTTGCCCAGTAAAACCTCTAACAAAGATTTCATTGGGGAGATATTTGAGATGTTTTACATCACATATTGTATAGAAAACAAATTGGAAATCTTATTCAGCACTTCTCTTCTCCCCAACCCCATCTTCACCATGTATCCTCAGAGGTCCATTTTCTTCTCCTACCTTTTACCCAGGCTGTCTTTTGAATTTTCAAACTGATTATTCATATCCTCTTCCTTTTATATACACAGAGCAGTTCAGCTATGCGCCAGCTTCTCCCTCCGGATGTGCCTCCTCAAAACTGTAGCATGTCCAGCAAACCACAAGCCTGAAATGATGGGGATGCCCCTCATCAGAAGGAAGCAGAGATTTTGAAATAATTTTTTTTATAAATAAACAGGAAAACTAAATAAGTGTTCTAAATAAATATTTATGTATAAATAAATAAATGAATTTGTATATTTATACATATATAGTGGCCCCCTCTTATTTTTTTTTTTTTAATTTTATTTATTCATTTTTAGAGAGGAGAGAGAGAGGGAGAGAGAGAGAGAGAGAGAGGAGAGAGAGAGGGGGGAGGAGCTGGAAGCATCAACTCCCATATGTGCCTTGACCAGGCAAGCCCAGGGTTTCGAACAGGCGACCTCAGCATTTCCAGGTCGACGCTTTATCCACTGCGCCACCACAGGTCAGGCAAGGCCCCCTCTTATATACAGAGGATGCATCACAAGATCCCAGTGGATGCATGAAACCATGGATAATACTGAATCCAAGATATACTATATATTTTTTGTACATACATACTTGTGACAGTTTAACTTATAAATTCGGCACAGTAAAAGATTGACAATCATGATAAAATAGAAACTATAACAGACTGCTATAAAAGTTATGTGAACATGCTCTCTCTTTTGATCCTTTCTTTCTTTTTTGCTCTTTGTCTGTCTTTCTCTCACCAGTGATTTTTATATTTTCAGACAAAACCTATTCTTGAATTTGGATAACCATACTTTACTTCAACACATTGCTGTCAATCAGAACATGTTTTCTGTTCATGTCTTTCACCCATAAATTTAATGTCTTTTCCATCCTAACTAAGCATTTATCATGCACTGTGTCCATCACTTTGCAATTTGAGGAATGATGGCAAGACTAGCATGATTTGTTGTTGTTGTCATTCACAATTTTATAAACAGAAATCTCACTCTTACCAAAAACCTTAGCAACCTCACTGTAAATTTTTTTTCTTTCCTAAGTCAAGAACTTCAACTTTTTTCCTTCAGAAGAAGCACTTTATGTCTTCTTTAGGGCACATCCAAATTTCCAGCATCACTACTCTTCCACTTGGGTGTCATTAAATAAAATAAGGGTAATTGAACATAAGCACTCTGACACAACAGTCAGTCTGATGCCCACGGTGATTACTCAGTGACTAGTGGGCAATATACAAGGAGGTTGTGATGGCAGAGAAATGATCCACATCCCAGACGAGATGGCATAAGATGTCATCACACTACTCAGAATGGTACTCAATTTAAAATTTATAATTTTTTTATTTCTGTAATTCTTAATTTAATGTTTTTGAACCACGGTTGAACATGAATAACTGAAAGCTCAAAATATCAAAACTGTAGATAAGGAGAGAATACTCTATACATAAATTTTAAAACTTCTTCTGTGATAGAGATAGCTACCCAACAAAGATCTATTCTCTGCTTTCATAGTTGTCCTTAGATCAGGCTCCTGGGAAACAGACTCAGAGATAGAGAAAGAAAGAGAGTTGCATGCCGAAATTTGATTAGGGCATGCCCTCTGGACATGTACCTGAAAAGAAATGAGAGGCAGGATCTAATAGAAGCAGCAGCTGACACAGTGTGCAATTGTATCTGTTTTCTCAGCTGATCCTACAGAGATCTGTGACACTAGAATAGTGTTTCAAAGTTGCCCCAAATTAATTCAAGGGGCCTGGCTTTGGAATTCCTGCATCTGCCACTCATCATTCACAGCCAATGACCAAAGAAAGAAGTAGCTCTGAGCCTCCAGCAGCTGATTATTCCCAATAGCCTGAGTAGGAATATCATTCTATTTTATACAACATTGTAGAGACATTGCTGGGAGAGGCTGCCCTGACATTACTACCTCTAGATGGGACAAAAAAACAAATTCACACAATAAAATGTGTGTGGAAGAGATACTTGCAGCTTTTTGACAAAGTGATTAAGAAGCAGGTATGCCTTCCTGCCTTGGGCAGGAGAGGCAAGTAATGCTGTCAACAGAAGAACTCCAAAATCCCAATGATTCAACCCAATGATAATTTATTTCTTGCTAATGTGTATTCAGATATTTTTGCTCTGGTCTCCATCAGGTGACTCAGGGATCTGGTCTGCTTCAATCCTATGGCTCCATCTTCTTAACATGAGGAAATCTATTCACTGTACAAAGAGAGACTGAGAATTGAATTGTGCATGAGCTGTTTACAGTCCCCACCTGGAAGTGACACATTATGTCTACGTACATTTCAATGGATAGAACTGATCGTATTAACACCGCATAATTGCAAGAGGCAGAGACATACAATTTTCCAGGAATAAGGAATAAGAAATAGAATCTGGTGAACAAAGCTTGGTCTCTGCCACAGTTTTCCACTTTTTTTTTCAACTGTCTGATAGAAGGAAAAAAATTACTCTTGGGCACAAAAATGTGGCAGTGCTACCAAATAGGATATCTACATAGAAGGCACCTAACTAAACTTCCACACTGAACTGAACAAGAAGTACAGTTCTATTTTTTAGAGACACTGCAATTATTAGATTTTTCTTTTACAGCTTCCAGTGTGCCTTAACCACTATATTGTCTTTGGGCATTCTGACCTTTACAAACTTTTTGTAGTTAACCTGCATTACCTTATTTTCAAATACACACAATATATATTTTCTTTTTTAAAAGAAAAACTTTCATAACTTTTTAAAATTTCTATTTATTGATGAGAGAAAGAAAGAAACATCAATTTGTTGTTCAACTTATTTAGTTATTCATTGGTTGATTCTTGTGTGTGCCCTGACAGGGGATTGAAACCGCAACCTTGGTGTACTGAGAAGACACTCTAACCAACTAAGCTAACCGACCAGGGCAGTAATACATATTTTCTTATTTAGAAATAAGACTGGAAGAATGCTAGAGGTTATTGCAGCAGTGCCTTGAGGGTAAAAATGTGTTTATGACATTTTTGTGCTCATAATCTGGCATAATTCAAAGTCTACTAGAGGTATTCAATAATTCATCCAAGATTTGCTTTTATAACCGCAGCAACTAGATAAGTAGTAGGAGTTCAGTGTATATTGTGAAATATATAGCAGATTCACTACCTGAACAGAGAGATAAACTATCAAAAATAAGAAAAACCAAAATACGTAGCCAGACTCTATGCTTTATAGAAATCTCTGTTGGTGACTATTGCTTTTAAGAAAACTATACTTTTTAAGAAGGAAATCTTACCTTTTGCAACAGCATGGATGGACCTGCAGATTATTATGCTAAGTGAAATAAGCCAGGCAAAGAAAGACAAACACCATACGATCTCACTTATATGTGGAATCTAATGAACACAATAAACTGAGGAACAAAATAGAAACAAAATAGTCACAGGGACCAGATGGACGGATCAAAGGGAAGGGGGATGAGGGGACATAATTAAAGAAGGTGAAGGGATTAACCAAATTACATATATGTAACACACATATATATATACAGACAACAAGGTAGCAAGTCCCAGAGAGAAAGGGGGGATAAAGGTAGGAGGGATGAAGAAAGAGGGTAAAATGGGAATGGAAAGAGACTTTTCATGGGGCACAGGGGGCATGATGAAAAGAGGTGAAGATGTGATATTGAGTGAGACACTTGAAACTATGTCAACACAATACATTAAAAATAAGAATTTTTTAAAAGGGAAAGAAAAAGGAAACCATATTTTTTAGCTTGATCTTTAAATCCTCCATAATGTGACACACCTCCCTTCCTGGGGTCATAGTCCATCACTTGTGTACAAGTAGTTTTCATTGTAGTTATACAAAACTAAATATGATTCCTTAAACATTCACATGTCCTTTCTTACACTTCTGAGCTTATGCCCAGATTGTGCCCTCTCTCTAAAATGCTACTTCTCCTCTTATGCACCTAACCAACACCAGCTCATTTTTCAAGATATAGAATAAATACCTTTTCCTCCAGAAGGACTTCCAATAAATATCCTTTTCACCCATTCTTTTGTTTTCACCGTGGTTATCCATGCCTCTGTTATGACGTTAAAGTATTGAACATGTCTACAAGTATAGTTCTTGTTTGCACAGTCATCTTCCACACCAGGCCAGAACTCATTAAGAACAACCCTCTCTTTGCCCTGGGATCACATTTAATTGTTTCATATTCAGGATTTTTCCCATCTCGTACTATAGCACCTGACACTGAGAACACATTTCAATATAGGTTCATTAAACAAATGAACCTACACTCAAAGGGAACCTTTATTTTTTCCTTTTCAGGTTTTAACTTTTGAGGTCCTTGTGTATCTGCTTACTGGGATTAGAACACATAATACTCAACCCTCTGAAGGACTCCATGAATCAGGGCACCGAGGTCTCTCCATTAAGCAAAGATCTACACCATCAGTGTTAATCTAGAAAGGCTTGCAAGCTTGGGATCCTGCAGAGTAAGGGCTCTTGCATAAGTTAGAACTGAGGGAGGATTCTGCACCTGAAGAATAACATTTAGGTTGCTATCCACTGAATGTCTTTCAATTATCTGAAAATATAATTTGAAGCTCTTGTCTTGCTATCTTGACTCCATTAAAAAAAATGAACAAAAACTGTGTCAAAATTTTATTGCTATTTTCAGGATCATGTCATTATAACCTAGACATTGGGGTTCTTTTAAACATTCTTTATAGAGCATGGTGAATTGAAAATTTAAATTTCTTAATGTGATTTATTTTTTAAAGAGGAAGGATTTTAATGGACTCAGTAAAAAACAATTCTAAGCTATCACATTTATCTCAGTGTTGTCTTTCAATGAAAATATTGTTACGTACTGGTAATTCATGAGAATATGTTTTTCAAATATTAATTATAATAAAATTTTTGATGTCATAATATTTAAAGTAACTATTAAGGATTATAAATCAAACTCTGTGCACCCACTACTATACCATGTGTTATTACTTAGTTATCTACAACAGTGGTCTGCAACCCCCGGGCCGTGGACCGGTACCAGTCCATGGGCCATTTGGTACCGGTCTGCAGAGAAAGAATAAATAACTTACATTATTTCTGTTTTATTTATATTTAACTATAAACGTTTTATTTTTAAAAAATGACCAGATTCCCTCTGTTACATCCATCTAAGACTCACTCTTGACGCTTCTCTCGGTCATGTGATACGTTTATCCATCCCACCCTAAAGGCCAGTCCGTGAAAATATTTTCTGACATTAAACCGGTCCGTGGCCCAAAAAAGGTTGGGGACCTTCAAAATACAGGAGTCATGAAACACACACATTTCAACAACCTCTGTATAAAATATTTAGACAAGGTATTTTATCATGATTCTCACACATGTTACAAAGATTTTTAAGATACTTCTATATATACTATTATATAAATCCAAACTTTAAGAAATATATAAGTATTATCTGCATACTATATACTGTAGTCAGTTATAGTTTATATGAGATGGATGTATAATCCCTTATTTTAAAATATTTCTTTCTGCATAAATTGGTGGATAGAAATACATTCACCAGAAATAGTCTTTAGCCCTATTTTTTTAAGTGAGAAGAGGGGACATAGAGAGACAGACTCCCGCATGCACCCCAGCCTGGATCCACCCGGCAACCCCCATCTGAGGCCGATGCTTGAATCAACTGAGCTATCCTCAGCACTGGGGGCCCTTGCTCAGATCAATCAAGCCACTGGCTGAGAGAGGGGAAGAGAGAGAGAAGAAGGAGAAGAAAGGAAAGAGAAGCAAATGGTTGCTTCACATGTGTGTCCTGATCAGGGATTGAACCCCGGGCATCTGCACATTGAGCTGATGCTCTATCCACTTAAATTCTAAGATATAATAGAAAACTTAAAATTCAGCATATTTACTCTCTAGATATGATTTCTCTAGATTTTTGTATATAATCAGAGCAAGAAATAATCAATTAAAATATTTATTACATAATTTCATTCAATCATGGTATTAGACTCTTAAGGATATTTGTTCAGAAAATATGTAGTCATAAAAAAGAGAGCTTTATGGTTACTTCTATTCTCTTTGATTTGAATAATAGTTGATGTTTACATAAAGGGCAATGTAACCAATTATTTGCAACTCTGCCACTTTTATCTTAAATTCCAAGTTTTAAAATTGCTGAGTAGCCTAAATTGGAATGTGTATAAAACTGAAAAATATTATAACACAAATTATTAAACTTGAGACGTTATGTGAATATTTAAAAGTAATATACTTAGACAACTCCTTGAAATAATTATCACAGTGAATTTGGCTGCGCAGAATTTAAAATATTTTTAGATTACGACACATTGTATATACTACTTGGCCAGAGATTCAATAAATAACATTTCATCCAGATATTAAATTTTTGTTTTTATTTCACATTTACAAAAATTTGTGCTTGTTTGGATGTATTGAGTTGAGTTTCTATTATAACTAATTCTGTGGGCAAATTGTGACTTTTTCATTTTTTCCCACTTTGTGGGGAAAAAAAATGACATCAATTTTAAAATCCTAAGAATAGAAATTTCCAAAGAGCAGGCAAATTAATCATGGGGCCAAGGTCAGTAATTATCTGAGAAGAATTGCTAACTACATGCAATTATTTTTAAAATGTATCATTAGGCTATAGTTTCTGTGGTGCTCAGACCCACTTTTACACTGTTTTCTTGTTTTCAACCCAATGTCATATTTTAGTAATTTGTTCCTCTTAATGTGGCTATTATATGTGGGGTTTTTTATTTTTATTTTATTTATTTATTTATTTATTTATTTATTTGTATTTTTCTGAAGTTGGAAATGGGGAGGCAGTCAGACAGATTCCCGCATGCGCCCGACTGGGATCCACCCGGCACGCCCACCAGGGGGCGATGCTCTGCCCATTTGGGGTGTTGCTCTGTTGCGACCAGAGCCATTCTAGCGCCTGAGGCAGAGGCCACGGACTCATCCCCAGCGCCCAAGCCAACTTTGCTCCAGTGGAGCCTCAGCTGTGGGAGGGAAAGAGAGAGACAGAGAGGAAGGAGAGGGGGAGGGGTGGAGAAGCAGATGGGCGCTTCTCCTGTGTGCCCTGGCTGGGAATCAAGCCCGGGACTTCTGCACGCCAGGCCGATGCTCTACCACTGAGCCAACCGGCCAGGGCCTATTATTTATGTTTTAATGAGTTGTAGATATTTTTGACAAGGGAGAAGGGGGTTCTTTACATTACAAATAAATTACAGAAAATTAGAACCAAACTACTGTTACTTATTGTTATGCTGACAATTGGGAGAATTCATAGATCACAAGTTTAGCTAACTTAAATTTTTAATATTTCTCTTTCTTTCTTAAACATAGTTTTCCATCATTTTTGACAGGAGGTTCTCTTCTAAATGCCTTTTATGTGCATCTGCTATTGTCCTGCCCTGCCTGTATTTAGAGATTAAACTCAGGGGGGCTTTGTCCTCTGGTCTAAATGCTCCCCAAGCTCCAAGCAAAGCAGAATAAAGAGGATCTACATTTGTAGTGCAGACTGACATATTTGACTCATACAAATGTCTTTTCCATCAACCTTTTGCTCATGGTAAAATGAGAGCTGGAAACAATAATCCCCTGCCCCAAAGAGTCCCAGTTAGCACAGGACCAGCAAGGATTTGAATCCAGATTTCTCATCCCTAAACCTTTGCACATTGTCCCTACCATGGTAGGGGGAGACAGTGCATTAGTAGGAAATAGAGTGGTGTTAGAATTTCTTCGCCTGGAGTTACCCTGTTGTTTCCTTTAACAAGAAAGGGAGTAACAATGGGAAGTTCAGGACCTATGATGTCCCACAGTGGTACCTGACGTTGCAAACTAAAGGATGCCCATCTTATGGGTTAGATGTTGCAGCTGCCTATTTGTATCCAGAGAAGACACTACTTCTCCCTTGTATGTCTAAAATAATGCAGAGAGCCCACCTCCTTTTATTTCTTCTCTCTCATATTAAACACTGAGTGCAGTTCTGGTCCTTGAGAACTGTGACAGCTTAAGGTTGTGAGTCCAATGGAAGGTTTCATCATAAAGGATGAATAGTATGTCTCCTCCATAAGAATGAAATATTTAATCTGATTAGACTTCCATTGGTACTGACCAGGGAAAAAACTTTTTCAAAAAAGTGATATGTGAAAAAAAGTCTCTTTTTTCGAAAAGTCTCTTTTTTGAAAAAGTGAAAGACACATGCTTGCCTTTTGTGGATGACATACTCTAATTATTCAGTGGAGACTGGTCTCTGGTTTTAGGATTTTTATTGAAAACTAATTTTTAGTACCTGTCATTTGAAATGAACAACAAAGAGCTACCTAAAAGAATTACTGGGGCACAAGGCCAGGCCCTCAGTAATTTCCATATGCCATATAACATAGTTTTTATCTGCTTTTCACCCAGGAAGATGTTAACCACAGACTGCTACATGGCATATTGGTCATAGCAAACTGTTAATAATAATAACTCAGAAAATTCAATTTTAGGAACTAGCCACATTTCTCCGCAAAGAGTATCCTAAGGTGCTAACTGGAACACACAGAAGAGGGTGTGTGCTTCTGTCCACTCATCTGCTCCTGACTGTGCACTACATTCAAATTAAATTGAGTGCATGTCTTCCCACAGCAACTGGGTCATTTTAATAATGAAGATAAAAACCAAAAGTAGACAGATGAGTAAGAAAAAGAAAAGGTAAGCAAATAAGCAGGAGTTCAAATCTCATCATTGTTTCACTGATGTATGCTACTGGTTGATCTCAGGTCTATTATGGCAATTTGTGAAGCTATTACATTTAGTTTGCTGTGCTGCTAAGAAGTATTGCCACAGTTGGACCACTAGAGCTCCACACAAAGCACTTACACTTGCACCTGCTCATATCTTAACAGGTGCTGTTTGTCACCATTTGTAAGGGGTTTCCAAAAGACACCTTGTCTCCAGAAAATATCACCTTGTCCATAAATTTGCATTTCAGACCTAATAAAATTATTCTAAGCAATGCTTTTTAGGAAGGTATTCTTAAGGCAATGTCTTTCCAACTGTTTAAGATTCATACAGCTTTGTCTTCAATGTTTCTTCTCAAGATCCCTACACCTTTCCCACCAGCTCACATTCTCCTTTAATCACAATCACTGCCAAGTCCAGGAGAAGACAGAGAAGATTCTGTGATCCCAGGAGGTGAGCAATGATGCTTTTCTCTCTAGAGGAGGAGAGCTTTGGACCTGTACAGACAAGAGGCACTTGACAAATGTGAAATAAAAGAATTCTTGACTGAAGGAGAGCTGAAATGGAAGGGCCATGAAAAACAAATTGATGATGAAAGAGAGGACTAAGAAATTCACAGAGCAGTAGATAAATATAAACTCATGATAATGAAAATGTAATGGACTTCTGCCTGAGTTCCTGCCAGAAATTCTTAGTGTCTTGACCCCTCAAATCAAGAAATATTGATTAAATAGGTGGCCACTGATTGTCCTGGTGTGTAAACTTTATTGTGGACAAAAACAACTGTGAGGACAGAATATGGAGAGACAGAATGTTTCCTATAACAAAAGTGTCAGACAAGGGTACATTTTATCTGTTGTTTAATTTGTATGCAGAACAGAGCATACAAAAAACTGGGCTAGACTCAACGGAAGGAGGAGTATAAATTACTGGAAAAAATATCAAAAACTCAAGAAATATACACAACACCAACCTACTGGCAGAAAGTAGCAATGATTTGAAATTATGTCTCATGCAAGTGAAGGAAGGAAGTACTAAGCAGGATGCATTTGAATATCAAGAAGGCAAAAACCGTGCCTGCAGAA
Source organism: Saccopteryx bilineata (assembly GCF_036850765.1). Taxonomy (NCBI): domain Eukaryota; kingdom Metazoa; phylum Chordata; class Mammalia; order Chiroptera; family Emballonuridae; genus Saccopteryx; species Saccopteryx bilineata. The sequence continues at coordinate 158,145,122 of NC_089492.1, forward strand.
GAAATATACAACTTTAACATAGAAAATGGAGACACTAAAATTGGGAAAGATTTTGCTTATCTTGGTTTAGACCAGTGGTAGTTAACCTGGTCCCTACCACCCACTAGGGGTTCCCTACTGCCAAAGTGGGCATTCCAGCTTTCATGGTGGGCGGTAGTGGAGCAACCAAAGTATAAATAAAAAGATAGATTTAACTATAGTAAGTTGTTTTATAAAGATTTATTCTGCCAAACTTAAGAGAAAATCTGACATAAAGTTCTTGGTAAGTAATTATTATTATATGCTTTAACTTGCTGTAACTCTGCTTTGTAAATTTTATAAAGTAAAGTTACTTCTCTACTTTATAAATCACCATTACTGTGGAACATAATGGTGGTGGTTAGAAAATTTTACTACTAACAGATACAAAAGTGGGTGGTAGGTATAAAAAGGTTGACTACCCCTGGTTTAGACATTAATTCCAGTGGAGACTGTAGCCAAGAGATCAAAAGAAAGCTAAGACTTGGAAGGGCAGCAATGGAAGAACTAGAAAAGATGACCAAGAGCAGACATATCATTAGAAAGCTAAGGTCATTCATACCCTCATATTCCCAGTTACTATGTACAGATGCAAAAGTGGAACAATGAAGAGGGCCAGTAGATAAAAACATTAATGCATTTGAAACTTGGTCTTAGAGGGGAGTTCTACAAATACCCTAGACCAGCAAAAAGACCAACAACTTGGTCTTAGAGGCAAAAATGACAAAACTAAACTGTCCTACTTCATGCACTTCTGAGAAGGCAAGGTTCTTTGGAAAAGACACTGATGGAGGTAAATAGAGGACAGACAGAAAAGAAGACCAAATATGAGATGGATTGACTCCATAAAATAATTCTTTGGTGTGAGTCTACAGGAGCTGAATAGGAACAGAACATTGTGGACATCACTCATTCATAAGATTGCCAGCAGTTGGAGCCAATTCAACAACCCATAACACATACACATTAGAACTAATTACTTCTTCTATGGATTCTAATATAAGCTTTAACATATCCTATAAATGAGGGCTTTCAGGAACATACAAGGATTTTGAGCATGGCCATGAGAAGAAGGCAATAAATTATTGCTATCAGTCAAAAGGACATGACACTTTTCTAATCAATTAACTGTTTTACTAGCCAAGGGCTTAAAACTCTTCTGAATTTTCTTTGTTGCCTTCTATAAGGTTAACTATGATATAAGCAGGTTGAACCAGTGGCTTATAGCCACTATTCCCTATCATTACATCTTCTTTACCTGCACACTTAATAGTATACAACCAGGATTTCAACTCCAAAGTCTTCAAGGCATAGCACTTGTGAGCAGATGAGCAGGTATTTAGGGAAAGCAATTGGAAGACAGCCCAATGTTAAGAAATCATATTGACACTTTGATCACAAGCAGCATGGCACTGAAAGCTTTTGAACAACAAACTATTTCAGATTGTGCAACATGCTTGTAAAAATATTCAGGGCATAATTGGATAAATAACTGATCCAGTATCTATTTTTACTTTGCCTTGATGAGAAGCTTTGCAGGAGAGACTGCTTGTAGTTAATTCTCCTTAACAACAATCTGTGTAATCACAAACCCCAATTAGCTGTGCCTGTTCTATACTATACAAACTATTTCCTTAGCGCTTCACATCACTACTTTGTAATTAGCTTTCATCTACATGAGCTTTGACTAAAAAAATATAAAAGAAGTGTAAGTGATTGTACTGCCACTTAGTATTCTGAGAAATAATCGCTTGCGATTTCAATCAGATTAATTTTATCACCCGTATTAAGGAAAATTACCTCCCTCTTCACTCTCTACAGCTGAGGGCTATTTCATTTCCTGAGATGTTCATAAAAGCATAATATAAAGCAATCTGTAATTGTAAATATCCTTCCCTAATAACTTTGAGATATTTCCTTAATACATCTTAACATTTAGAGTTTCCGTTCCATAAAATACAGTAACAAGTGCTCTATTATGTTTCAAGTGTGTGCTGTTAAACTGGACAACTCAGTGCTGTCCTTCCTGTTTTTACATAGGATTATATTTAACTTGCAGATAATGGGAACAAGGTTTAAAAGTGATGGAGTGGAATAATGGTGTTACAGCAATAATATATCTTGCCTTTGTGAGGAATGGAACTTTACAGCCCTATTTCAGGTCAGCCAACACGGATGCCATTTTTCACAGCCTGACAACTTTCACCTTCACCCAAACTCCAAATGGCTTTTAAATACCCTTTCCAGCCAGAACACTGGTTTCCTTCCCCATGGACCTCTTAGGAGAGAAACAGAAAAGGAGACTAAGAAACTAAGAAACAGAAACTAAGAAAAAAAATAGACTATACTCGCTGATCACAGAGTCTTTGAGTATTCAGAGATCCCCAAATATGGCAAGCCAAAGGACTGAGACCTTACACAGAGAGGAAATGATCACAACAAATGTTTCAGCCTGGGTCTGAGTGGAAAGCTGGAACTTTCCCTTTGGACAGAGTGCCCCGTCACACTTGCCTCTATCAGTTCCAGTGCATACAGTTGTTTGCACATGGTGGCCAACAGTCGTCTGTGCCATGCTGAACATTACACTGCACCCCACTGCCTCCCTGGCAAGACGATTTATTAGGTGGGCCATTCCATCAGAATTGTAACTGGAATGTGGATTTTAGAAGTGCTCAGGATTCTGAGCTCCAAAGCATGTCAAAGCCCCAAGTTGGAGACTCTGGGGAGTCTACTTGAAACCTTGCTGATATTATTAAAATGTAATTTGTATCCTGAGCTACCAATCCATAGTTTCATGCATAAAAATGTTACCACCATCTAAGCCCTCGAATACCTTGGCAACATGCACAACTGTATCTATTTGTCCTGGTGGGCATAGGTCATTTAAATTTGATAAAGACCACAGGGAGTAGTCTGGTGAGGAAGGGAAGTTCCATTGCTCTGGGCAGTGGACCTTGAATTGTTCTCATATAGTCAGTCCCTGTAGGGAAATGAAGTGTTTAGAAGGCTTTAATCTGCTCTCCTGCAGCAAGCACAGTGGCTTTTGCTGGCTCAACTCAAAAAGTTTTCTCTCTTGCTTAACATTCTCCTTGCCTCTCTGTCTCCTGGCAGATATGTACAGGGTTGTTTTTGTTTTTATTTTTGTTTTCTGCAAAATAATGTACTGTGGATCAAATTTTAGGGATTAAAAATGGGAAGGGGGAGGAAAAGCAAGTAAAACCATTCACTCTTTTCTTAGCCTTTTAATGCAAAAAAAAAGACACAATGGAATCATATGTTTCTGTATGAACAAATGCCCAATAAGGAAGACCCAGAACATTCAGTTCCCACATTGCTATTTTCTTTACACAGTGTTCTGACCTCCGACTGCTGATGTAGGCGATACTTTGGAGTAGCAACTGAGATCTGGGGCAAACTGTGACATCTTGCTTCCTCTGAGGACAAACCTTGCAGGATGTGAGCAGTGAAACAGAACAGACCTTGCGAACTAATTAGCCTCCTTTTATTTCCCTCACTACCTGCATCTTGCATAGTCAAAAGAACAGCGTTCAATATATGTTCTTTCTTTGTATATTTTAATGCTTCAATCATGACAGAAGACCTCTTAGAATGTAAAGATGTCATTTGCAACTATGAAGGAAACTCAGGTTTGTGTATTTCACCAGAAACCAGTGCCATCCCAGACACTGCTGAGTATCATCCGAATGCAGCAGCCATTTGGAAACATAAATGAGCTACGTCAAAATAGGGTCTAACATAAAATCCTACCCCTGACCAGGAAGACTTCTTTATGATATCCAAAAGTATGAGCCCTACTTTAACTTAGTAACCTTATCTCCCAACATGGCAAATGTTAATGGACTATGGAAGGGAAGTAATTTAGGGCCAACAAGTCAGAGACAATGTGTGTTTGCATGGGGGGATAATTTCATCACATTGTACAAGATGGTTCAAAAAGATTAATGTTTTGAATGTCCCTTGTGAGCCCCAAGGACTAAGAAAGGCTTCTGGTAGATAACTGGGATAAAAAAAATGAAAAAAGCAGAGCCATGAAGCCACTTTTCAACAGGGATCTCTCAGGCCAGCTGCACTTCAATGAGAAGTCCATGTTGAACCACCTGCCTCCTGCACTGAGCTGCCTGCCTGCACTGTCTCTGCCATCTGAGCCAGCCCTTTTATTATTTTTATTTATTTATTCATTTTAGAAGAGAGAAAGAGAGAGAGAAGAGGGGGAGGAACAGAAAGCTTCAACTCCCATATGTGCCTTGACTGCGCAATCCCAGGGTTTTGAATGGGCGACCTCAGCATTCCAGGTCGACGCTTTATCCACTGCGTCACCACAGGTCAAGCTGAGTCAGCCCTTTTAAAACAGTACCTCGAATCTTATGTCAACTAATAAGATATAGGCTTTTCCCAACCAGAGCTATGAAATTCCAACCAATCAGACATCTCTATTCTGTCCAATTAGGATAGTACCTTTTGGACCAAATTTTGAGAATTTGGCATTCTTATTTGCATGAGGTCAGCCCAATCAGGAGCCAAGGGCAGAGGGTTTTGTCAGTATAACCCAGCTCCCCTCTGGTTCCAGTAGTGCACTTTTCAGGGAAGAATGAGTTTCCCTGGCTAGAGTTCAAACTTCAGATGTGTTTCCTGGTGCACAGAGGAGCCAGAGGAACAGACCATCCAGACCACTGCAAAGCAGAGCTTCCTCCCTAAAGAGAGGTCTGGCCCCTGGGCAGCCTCACAATTGTACTGGATCACTGCTGAGCTGCTTGCACTGCATAAAGTTTTCTTGTTCACTGCACCCAAATTTGGGGATTCTTGTGGGTTGTGCATTGGTGCCAAGGACTAGTTGACACTTTCATCAGGCATTAGTAATTAAAGTAGTCCCCTGGAGGATGTCAGCTCTCCTATACTTTCTCTGAAGTTCTACGGAACAGGTGTACAAATGTTCACACTAGTGAAGCTGAGGAGTGAGGGTCAAGATAATCAAGGCAATATGCAGTTCTTTAGGAATGACAAGCCAACTGTCCAATTAGGTGGGCTCTCTTAGAAAAAGCTCAACTGCTCTTTGCTTTTATGGAGATCAAATTACACAATTAATTAACATGAACATTTTTTTTCATAATGTAGGAAAACTACTTTAAGAAAAGGTTTTAAATATTAAAATATTTCCTAACCTGTAAATTTTATAAGATTTTAAAGGACAATGTGGTTTAAAAATTATCACTTTAAAACACTGCTTCAGAGAAATATCAAAACACAATTCATAGTTTATTCCCTAGGCAATAATTTTTTTTTCCAATACTTTTTTTTATTATTAAATTTAATGCAGTGATATTGATAAATCAAGGTACATATGTAGAGAGAAAATATCTCTAGATTATTTTGACATTTGATTGTGCTGTATACCCCTCCCGCAAAGTTAAATTGTCTTCTGTCACCTTCTATCTGGTTTTCTTTGTGCCCCTCCCCTCCCCTAACCCCTCTCTCCTTCTTCACCCCACCCCCCTAGGCAATAATTTTGATTGAATGCTTATTATATGTCACATGCTATTCTACTGTTACATGGTTAGAGGAAGGGAAAGTCTTTTAACAGTAAATGGAAAGACTATTCAGAAAAGTTGTACTTGTTTCTTTTATTGTTGTTTTTTGTTTGTTTGTTTGTTTTTGGCACTCAGTCACTGTTGCAAAGGGATATAACTTGAAGAAAAGATACAAAGACTAAAACCTATGCAATTATTTTACATTGTTTTTATTTCACATTACCAGGATATATTTGCTACAGAGAATAAAGGTGTGAAAACTCAAGTAACCTAGCAGATTTAAAATTTGTATTTTTTTAAAAAAATTATTGATGTTTAGAGAGAGAGAGAAGGGAGAGAGAGAGAGAGAAATGCAGGAACATCACTCTGTTCCTGTATGTGTTCTGACTGGGGAGCGAATTGGCAACCTCTGCACTCTGGACAATGCTCTAACCCAGTGGTCCCCAACCCCCGGGCCATGGACCAGTACCAGTTTGTGGGCCATTTGGTACCGGTTCACAGAGAAAGAATAAATAACTTACATTATTCCCATTTTATTTATATTTAAGTCTGAACGATGTTTTATTTTTTTTAAATGACCAGATTCCCTCTGTTACAGCTGTCTAAGATTCACTATTGATGGTTGTCTCGGTCACATGGTACATTTATCCATCCCACCCTAAAGGCTGGTCCGTGAAAATATTTTCCAACATTAAACCAGTCCAAGGCCCAAAAAAGGTTGGGGACTAACCAACCGAGCTATCTGGCCAGGCATAAAATTTATACTTTTTAATATTAAGAGTAACTGAAAACAAAAGTATCTATGCTGATTTAAGTTATTAATTTAAATTTAAAAGTCAGGAGAAGACAAGATGGCAATGGAGTAGGCAGACGTACCAACTTCCACCTCCCAGAACCAAAGTGAATTACAAACTAATTTTAAGAACCATCATCTAGAAAAATCAACTTTGGACTAAACTAAGAGGACTCTTCAACCAAGGAACACTGAAGAAGGCACACCGAGACTGGTAGGAAAAGTGGAAACGCGGAGAGGGCTGCCCAGCTCCCCGGAGCGAACAGCAGCCAGGAGAGACTCACATGGCAGGAAGTGAGTTTAGCGGAGAGGGGAGGGTCCTGAGTCCCAGGAACAAAGCCCCAGCCTGCAGCTCCAGAGCCTAGAAGAAGCATATGTACAGTGTTTAGCTGGAAACAAGACAGGATACTGTTTGTGAGAAAGAGACTGATTTCTCAGACCAGGATTCTTCTTAAAGGGACTGCGCAGAAAACCTCTCTCACAACCACCACCTAGGGCTCTGGGGGACAGGGAGAGAGGAGAGGACACAAGTAGCAGGAAGAGAGTGTAATCTAGGAGGCACAGAGAAAAACATTTCGAGAGACAGCCACCCTAACCTCTGGGACAGGACACTCCCCAAATCTGAAGTGAATATTTCCCCCTGGAATCAGGAATACCAGCAAAGGGAAGGAGGACACCAGCCAAACAAGCTGTCCCGCAGCACTCAGAGCAGAGTCGCTTAGAAGGAGGGAGCTTTCGAGAATACAATAGTGAGTGTTAGGATCTGAGCTGCAGCGCCCCCACCTACACAGCTGAGGGCTCGCTGGAGGGTGGGCAGCGGTGGGACACAGAAGCATGGTTCTGTCAGCAGGGGTGGAAGATGGCTGGCCACCATTGGGCCCAGGTGTGAGCTCAGTCCTGCCCGGCTAGAGAGGAGGGGGCATGCAAAAGTGGGCAAGCCCAGCTGCGGGCTGCCTGCAATCCAGTCTGCGGGGGAAGGGCAGGAGCCCTGAAGAGGTGGAGACCCGCCCTTGAGCAAGGGTGCAAGAGTGCAGCCCTGACCCACCCATGGATTGGAGGCTTGTGGCCTGACTTGGGAGCCAGCTCCTCCTGCGGGGACGGAGCCAAAAATCCAGAATAGGCAGAGTCCTGCTACTGAGAGTGGGCATGCAGTCCCGCCCGGCCTGTGGAGCCAAGGCTTGCAGCCGTCCCACGAGTGGGCTCCTCCTGCAAGGGCGGAGCAAAAGCCCGGAATCAGGCAGAAACTCGCAGCTGAGCAAAGGTGCTCACCCCTGCCCTCAGGGCTGAGCATAACACCACCTGCAGGGGTGGGGCCAAGGCCAAGGCCACCGAGGCTTGTACAACCAAGCACATGATCACAGTCACTCCCATGAAAGAGAGGCGGAAACCACAGCAACAACCCCAGTGGGCAGGCACTGGCAACGCCCATACCTGAATGCCCTAGGCAACAACAGCAGAGGGGGTGGTGGCCTGTAGACAGACCACACCTAGGGAACACAGAGGACACACCTAGTGGACTCCAGTGGCCAAAACCTTCTTTTACACAGACAAAATGAGAAAGCAGAGAAATGCAACACAAATGAATCAAGAGAAATCCCCAGAAAAGGACCTGAATGAGTCAGATATAACCAAATTACCAGATGCAGAGTTTAAAATAACGATTGTTAGGATGCTCAAAGATATTAGAACAACAATAGATGGTCATTACAAACACCTAAATAAAGAGATAGCAAATATAAAAAATGACATTGAAATAATAAAAAAGAATCAGTCAGAAATGACAAATACAATATCAGAAATGAAGAACACAATGGAAGGAATTAAAAGCAGGATGGATGAAGCTGAGAATCAAATCACAGTTAGAGGACAAGATAAATAAAGAAATGGAAGTGGAGCAGAAAAAAGAAAAGAGACTCAAAAAGTCTAAGGAGCCTGACCAGGGGGTGATACAGTGGATAGAGCATCGGACTGGGATGCGGAGGACCCAGATTCGAGACACTGAGGTCGCCAGCTTGAGTGCGGGCTGATCTGGCTTGAGCAAAAAAAGCTCACCAGCTTGGAACCAAGGTCGCTGGCTCAAGCAAAGGGTAACTCAGTCTGCTGTAGCCCTACGGTTAAGGCACATATCAGTCAAGGACCAACTAAGGTGTCATAATGCGCAACAAAAAACTAATGATTGATGCTTCTCATCTCTCTGTTCCTGTCTGTCTGTCCCTGTCTATCCCTCTCTCTGACTCTCTCTCTGTCTCTGAAAAAAAAAAAGTCTGTGGAAATTCTAAGAGAGCTCTGTGACAAAATGAAGAGAAATAACATCTGCAGAAGAAGAGAAAGAACAAGGGATAGAGACAATTAAGGCAGGAAAACATCTCACAAGTTCAAGAACCACAGAGAACTCCATTAAAGAGAAACCCAAAGAAATCTATACCAAGACACATAATAATTAAAATACCAAAGCTAAGTGATAAAGAGAAAATATTAAAAGCTGCTAGAGAAAAAAAGACTTTCACCTACAGAGGAGCACCCATAAGGATGACTTCCAACTTCTCAACAGAAACACTTGAGGCCAGAAGGGAATGGCAAGAAATATTCAAAGTAATGCAGAACAAGAGCCTACAACCAAGGCTAATTTATCCAGCAAGGCTATCATTTAAAATTGAAGGAGAAATAAAAAGCTTTCCAGACCAAAAAAGAAAAAACTAAAGAAATTTACTACAACCAAACCAAGGCTGAAAGAAATGCTAAGGGGCCTGTTGTAAACAGATCAGAGGAGAAAAAATATATAGCAAAAGAGGAATACAGTTTTAAAGTATAAAATGGCAATAAACTATTACATATCAATAATAACCTTAAATGTAAATGCATTAAATGATCTGATCAAAAGACATAGGGAATAAACTATGAATTGTGTTTTGATATTTCTCTGAAGCAGTGTTTTAAAGTGATAATTTTTAAACCACATTGTCCTTTAAAATCTTATAAAATTTACAGGTTAGGAAATATTTTAATATTTAAAACCTTTTCTTAAAGTAGTTTTCCTACATTATGAAAAAAAAAATGTTCATGTTAATTAATTGTGTAATTTGATCTCCATAAAAGCAAAGAGCAGTTGAGCTTTTTCTAAGATGTGCCCTGGCCGGTTGGCTCAGCGGTAGAGCGTCGGCCTGGCGTGCTGGGGACCCGGGTTCAATTCCTGGCCAGGGCACATAGGAGAAGTGCCCATTTGCTTCTCCACCCCCACCCCCTCCTTCCTCTCTGTCTCTCTCTTCCCCTCCTGCAGCCAAGGCTCCATTGGAACAAAGATGGCCCGGGCGCTGGGGATGGCTCCTTGGCCTCTGCCCCAGGCGCTAGAGTGGCTCTGGTTGCAACACAGCGACCCCCCGGAGGGGCACAGCATCGCCCCCTGGTGGACAGAGCGTCGCCCCTGGTGGGCGTGCTGGGTGGATCCTGGTCGGGCGCATGCGTGAGTCTGTCTGACTGTCTCTCCCCGTTTCCAGCTTCAGAAAATACAAAAAAAAAAAAAAAAGACATAGGGTAGCTGCGTGGATAAGAAAACAGGACCCCTGACCTGTGGTGGCTCAGTGGATAAAGCATTGACCTGGAAATGCTGAGGTTGCCAGTTCGAAACACTGGGCTTGCCTGGTCAAGGCACATATGGGAGTTGATGCTTCTAGCTCCTCCCCCTTCTCTCTCTGTCTTCTCCCTCTCTCTCTCTAAAATGAATAAATAAAAATTTATATAAAAAAAAAAGAAAACAGGACCCATACATATGCTGTCTACAACAGACACACCTTAAAACAAAAGATGCACATAGACAAAAGATAAAAGAATGGAAAAAATATTTCATGCAAACCGTAATGAAAAAAAAGATGGGGTAGCAATACTTATATCAGACAAAATGAACTTTAAAACAAAGACTATAGTAAGAGATAAAGAAGGTCACTATATAATAATAAAGGGAGCAAACCAACAGGAAGATATAACCATTATAAATATCTATGCATCTAATAGAGGAGCACCTAAATATATAAAGCAGACTTTGATGGATTTAAAGGGCAAGATCAACAGCAATACTATAATAGTAGGGGGTTTCAATACCCCACTAATATAACTAGATAGATCCTCAAGAAAGAAAATTAACAAAGAAACAGCAGACTTAAAGGACATACTAGATCAACTCGATTTAATAGATATCTTCAGAATCTTTCACCCTAAAGCAGCAAAATATATATACTTTTCAAGTGCTCATGGTACATTCTCTATGACAGACCACATGTTAGGGCACAAAAGCGGTTTCAACAAATTTAAGAAGATTGAAATCATATTGAGCACTTTCTCTGATCACAATGGCATGAAACTGGAAATCAACCACAACAGAAAAACTGAAAAATACTCAAGCACTTGGAAACTAAATAGCATGTTATTAAATAACAAATGGGTTAACAATGAGATCAAAGAAGAAATTAAGAAATTCCTAGAAACGAACGATAATGAGCAAACATCAACTCAAAATTTAAGGGACACAGCAAAAGCAGTACTGAGAGGGAAGTTCATAGCATTACAGGCATACCTCAAGAAGCTAGAAAAAGCTCAAATAAACAACTTGACCCTGCATCTAAAAGAACTAGAAAAAGAACAGCAAGTAAAGCCCAGAGCTAGTAGAAGAAAGGAAATAATAAAGATCAGAGCAGAAATAAATGACATAGAGGCTAAAGAAACAATACAGAGGATCAATGAAACCAGGAGCTGGTTCTCTGAAAAGGTAAACAAGCTCAATAAACCTTTAACTAGACTCACCAAGAAAAAAAAGAGAGAGGACTCAAATAAATAAAATTAGAAATGAGAGTGGAGAAATAACAACTGACACAACAGAAATACAAAATATTGTAAGAAAATACTATGAAGAATTGTATGCCAAAAAACTAGACAACCTAGATAAAATGGACAAATTCCTTAAAGCATAAAATCTTCCCAAAATTAATCTGGAAGAATCAGAAAACCTAAACAGACCAATTACAAGAAATGAGATTGAAACAGCTATCAAAAAACTCCCAAAAAAGAAAAGTTCTGAGCCTGATGGCTTTACAAGTAAATTCTACCAAATATTCAAAGAAGAACTAACTCCTGTCCTTCTCAAGCTATTTCAAAATATTCAAGAGAAAGGAAGACTTCCAAGCTCCTTTTATGAGGCAAGCATAATTCTGATTCCAAAACCAGGCAAAGACAACACAAAGAAAGAAAATTATAGGCCAATATCCCTGATAAATTTAGAATCTAAAATCCTCAAAAAAAATATTAGCAAAACGGATCCAGCAATATATGAAAAAAATCAAACACCATAATCAAGTGGAATTTATTCTTGGGAGGCAAGGCTGGTACAATATTCGCAAATCAATCAATGTGATTGATCATATAAATGAAAGGAAGGAGAAAAACCACATGATAATTTCAATAGATGCAGAAAAAGCATTTGAGAAAATCCAGCACCCATTTATGATCAAAACTCTCAGCAAAGTGGGAATACAGGGAAAATACATCAACATAATAAAGGCCATCTATGACAAACCCACAGCCAACATCATACCAATGGGCAAAAATGAAAAGCAATCCCCTTAAGATCAGGAACAAGGCAGGGGTACCCCCTTTTACCACTCTTTTTCAGCATAGTTCTGGAAGTCCTAGCCACAGCAATCAGACAAGAAAAAGAAATAAAAGACATCCAAATTGGAAAAGAAGTAAAACTATCATTATTTGCAGATGATATGATATTGTATTTAGAAAACCTTAAAGTCTCGCTCAAAAAACTACTAGATCTGATACATGAATTCAGCAAGATGACAGAATATAAAATTAATACTCAGAAATCAGAGGCATTTTTATATACTAACAATGAACTGTCAGAAAGAGAAATTAAGGAAGCAATCCCCTTTACCATTGCAACCAAAAAAATAAAGTACCTAGGAATAAATTTAACCAGGGAGATTAAAGACTTGTACTCAGAAAATTATAAAACATTGATAAAAGAAATCAGGGAAGATACAAACAAGTGGAAGCATATACCGTGCTCATGGTTAGGAAGAATAAACATCATTAAAATGTCTATATTACTCAAAGCAATTTATAAATTCAATGCAATACTGATTAAAATACCAATGGCTTACTCCAAAGATATAGAACACATATTCCAAAAATTTATATGGAACCAAAGGAGAACACGAATAGCCTCAGCAATATTGAAAAGGAAGAATAAAGTGGGAGGTATCACACTTCTGGATATCAAGTTATACTATAAGGCCATTGTACTCAAAACAGCATGGTACTGGCATAAGAACAGGCATATAGATCAATGGAACAGAATAGAGAACCCAGAAATAAACCCACACTTTTTTGGACAACTGATATTTGACAAAGGAGGTAAGAACATACATTGGAGTAAAGACAGCCTCTTCAACAAATGGTGTTGGGAAAATCAGATAGCTACCTGCAAAAAAATAAAACTATATCATCAACCTACACCATTCACAAAAATAAACTCAAAATGGATAAAAGGTTTAAATGTAAGCCATAAAACCATAAGCATCTTAGAAGAAAACATAGGCAGTAAGCTCTCTGACATCTCTCGCAGCAATATATTTGTTGATTTATCTCCACGGGCAAGTGAAATAAAAGAAAGTATAAACAAATGGGACTATATCAAACTAAAAAGCTTTTGCACAGCTAAAGACAATAAGAACAGAATAAAAAGACAAACTACACAATGGAAGAATATATTTGACAATACGTCTGATAAGGGGTTAATAACCAAAATTTATAAAGAACTTGTAAAACTCAATACCAGGAAGATAAACAATCCAATCAAAAAATGGGAAAAAGAAATAAATAGACACTTCTCCAAAGAGGACATACAGATGGCCAATAGGCATATGAAAAAATGCTCAACATCACCTATTATTAGAGAAATGCACATTAATACCACAATGAGATATCACCTCACACCAGTCAGAATGGCGCTCATCAACAAAACAACAGAGAATAAGTGCTGGCGAGGATGTGGAGAAAAGGGAACCCTCCTGCACTGCTGGTGGGAATGCATATGGTGCAGCCACTGTGGAAAACAGTATGGAGATTCCTCAAGAAATTAAAAATTGAACTGCCTTTTGACCCAGGTATCCCACTTTGAGGAATACAGTCCAAGAACACCATAGCACTGTTTCAAAAGGAGAAATGCACCCCCATGTTTATGGCAGCATTGTTCACAATATCAAATATCTGGAAACAGCCCAAGTGTTCGTCAGTAGACGAGTGGATTAAAAAGCTTTTGTACATATACACTTGGAATACTACTCAGCCATAAGAAATGATGTCATCGGATCATTTACAACAACATGGATGAACCTTGATAACATTATACTGAGCGAAATAAGTAAATCAAAAAATACTAAGAACTATATAATTCCATTCATAGGTGGGACATAAAAATGAGACTCTGAGACATGGACAAGAGTGTGGGGGTTATGGGGTGGGGGCAGAGGAGAGGGTGGGGGTTGGGGGAGGGGAGGGACACAAAGAAAACCAGTTAGAAGGTGACGGAAGATAATTGGACTTTGGGTGATGGGAATGCAGCATAATCAAGTGTCAAAATAACCTAGAGATGTTTTTTTATGAACATATATACCCTGATTTATCAATGTCCCCTCATTAAAAATAATTTAAAAAATAAATGAATAAATAAATTAGCCAAAAATGTTTATTTTCATTTTAATTTTGAGTGATACTAAAAAAGACCTAGCTTTCTTAGCAGAGGTGCACTCACTGTGATCCCAACTCCCTCTCCAGCCTAGTGGTTGGAACTGAGCCTACTGCACTCACCTGGAGCCATCAGTGAGAGGCAACAGAACAAAGGGAGGGTTGGGTGCAAGGTCAGGGACAACCCATTTAGTTTATAGGAGAAACACTGACACAACTCTTTCATTCGGAGCACTGCTGCCATCCAACAAAAGCAGAATGATAGCATTGCAACAATATTCACTTGATCCAAAAGAGTAAAAGATTTTTTAAAAAGATGATAAGCCACTAGGAACTGCACTTTCCATACGTGTAGTGGCTTCTATGGAAAGAAAGTGGCAGAAACTCCAATCTCGCTGGAAGCACCATGGAGTTCTTCAGGATTGATGGCACACAAATCTGACCTTAAAAGTGATAGAAAAATCACCAAACTTTCTCCTAACTTCAATTGGCAAGGTCACAAACTATATGAGGTTAATGGTTCCAAAATAGACTGCTTCTGTTATTTTGGGATATGTGTCTTCTCAAGCTGTTAAAACAGAATGCCACAGACTGGTGGTTTATACAACAAAAATATATTTTCTCACAATACATCTGGAGTCTAAAAGTCTATGATTAAGATACCAGCAGGGTTGATGTCTGGTGAGGGTTCTCTTCTTGGGTGGCAAACAATACTTTGTTGCTATTTCTTCAATGGCATTTTCCTGGTGTGTGAATGAATAGAGACAGAGAGAGATAGGACCAAGAGATAGAGATAGATAGATGATAGATGATAGATAGATAAAAATCTGGTGTCCCTCCAAAAGGACACTAATATTATTGAATTGTGGCCCCATCCCTACACTCACAATTATTTTCTGTTAAAGGAAGGGCGTGTATGACACAAACATCCAGGTCATAACAAAGCAATCTTCCTAACATATATCCTCAAGTAAGATCACCCACAATGAATTCCTAGTTACCTTGGATGCCATCACAAAATAGCAATAGAAAGAGTGGAAATGGACTTTGATGAGTAAAGTTAACTGTCATGCAATTGAAAAATCCAGCTGTCCACCCCAACATTTTTAGCATTTGCTATATATCAAATGTTAAAAAGAAAAATATGGATAAAGCATGATCCAAGTTCTGAAAAAACTTCCAGTTCTCACTTATTCCCTCAGAGAAGAAGTCTCTAGTCCCTAGTATAACCTGAAGTACAATGGTGTTATTTGTTTTGTTTTGTTTAGAGAAGACTCTCAAGCTTAATTTAAACAAAACCACTTAGAACTATGACTCTTTTTCTGAGAAAGCAAATGCGAACCACCCAAGCTCAGCAGTGCATACTAGCCCACCTTAGTACTTGGCCTACTGCTGGAATGAGTAAACGTGTAGAAATACTCATACATTTTTGCAAAATGAAGAGATAACTTTAGTCTATACACAAATATTTCAAATAAATCTTCTTACTCTTATACCAGCAAAACAACTTCCTGCTGAACAATGTCCAGGTAGGATAACTCTTGGTTTGTTATGTTATATTTATTTATTTATTTATTTATTTATCTTTAACTTCTCTGGTTGTTATTTGTTTTTTGCTATAAAACTCTTCTTTCCCTCTTAATGAACACTCTGGCCTCTAAAATATGCATCTTTAACTTATTACAGTTTATTTGCTTTTACTTAATATTATGCCACTACAGGTACCTTAGAGAAACTTATGAAAGTATACTGCCATTTTATATTTATCAATTTATGTGTTATTATTGTTCTATAATTTCACATTGGAACTTTACATCTGTTAGAAAAACCATAATATGGTACTTTTGTTTTGGACAGTTAATTATCTTTTAAATAACTATAAAATAATTTAAATTAACATGTACCCATATATTTACCATGTTTGGTATTTTTCATTCTTTTGTGTAGATTCAAGTTTTCTTTTAGTATTATTTATATTTAGTCCAAAGAACTTCCCTTAATATTTCTTGTAGCACAAATCTGCTGATAATGAATTCTCTCAGGTTTGTCTTAAAATGTCTGTATTTTACCTTTATTTTCAAGGACATTATCACAGGATATAGAGTATACATATTTTTCTTTCAGTATGTAAAAAATGTTTCTTTGACTTTTGGCTTGCATAATTTCTAAACAGAATTGGCACTCATTTTTATTTTTATTGCCTTTTACATGAAATCATTCTTTCTAGAAGATCCCAAGATTTTAAACTTAGTCTTTGGTTTTTTAGCAACTTAGTTATCATGTATCTTAGTGTTTATCCTACATAGGATTTTTAGTTTCATGAATCAATAGGTTTACAATTCTTATCATGTCTAGAAATTGTTGTGCTATTATTTCTTAAATTATTTCATAGCTCTTTCTCCTTTGTTCCTGGGATTCCAAATATACATATAATAGGCCACCTAATATTGTCTCACAGGTCTCTTCATTTTTATTGTAGCTTTTTTTATTTGTGTTTTGCTTGGATATATTCTATTGTGTTGCCTTTAAATTTATTAATCTTGGCCTGACCTGTGGTGGCACAGTGGATAATGCGTCGACCAGGAAATGCTGAGGTCGCCGGTTCAAAACCCTGGGCTTGCCTGGTCAAGGCACATATGGGAGTTGATGCTTCCAGCTCCTTCCCTGCTTCTGTCTCTCCTCTCTAAAAATGAATAAAAATAAACAAATAAATTTATTAATCTTTTCTTACTCATTGTCTGTTAATCCCATTCTGTGAATTTTTCATTTCAGATATTGTATTTTCCAGTTCTATGGTTTGAGTTTCTTTTTTTATTGTCTTTCTATTCCATTATGCTAAATTTTCTTTAAGTTCTTGAATATATTTTAAATTCTCTGATAATTATATCATTTGTATCATTTCTGTGTCTATTTCTATTGGCTGATTTTTTTCCACATTATGTGTCATGTTTTTCTCTTTCTTCAAATGTCTAGTAATTTTTATTAGATACTTCACATTGTGATTGTTATATTGAGTACTTGGATTTTGTGGCCTTTATAGAGAGTGTTAAGTTTTGTTTTTGCTGACACTTATTTGAAGATTTTCTTTATCTTTTGTTTTTAAGCTATATTAGGGTAATATTAGAGTTGTATTTACTGGGAGCTTGTTGAGCCATACTAATAAGGTTTCGTCCTGCTGGGGTCTATAATGAATGACTTGCATACACAACAGAATTTTTTCAATTGAGTTGGCTGCCCCCCAGCTAAATGTTCAGCTTATTCATTGGTGGTTATTTTTTTGCCCTAATCACAGAGTCACTGAGTTTCACTCTATGCACGTGCAGCTTAGTAGATAGTCAAAGTATCAAGAAAACTTTCATAACATTTCTCTCTCTCTTTTGTGTTTTATCTCTCTCTCTCTCTCTCTCTCTCTCTCTTTCCCTCATACTGTCTGTCTCTCTCATTCTCTCACTCTTGTTCACTTGCTCTTGCTCTCTCCTCAGTATTACTCCACTTTGCAAATTCCAGTCTCTTAACACTACCTGCATTTCTATCTTGGTCTAGTCAGCTCAGGTCAGCAAGGCCACATCTTTCTGCTCTAATTCTACCTCCTCACACTACAGTCTGGAAAATGCTATTAAGCAATAAGCTGAGGGACCATAAGACTTATTTTTTTATTTCCCTTCTCTCTGGTACCTCAGTTGTGTGGTGCTTGGTATTTGTGTCTAAAAAAAATTATTCACAGATTTCTGTCAAACTTTCCAGGTGTTGATGGCATGAGTGTAGGTTGGTTACTTGAGCATTGCCACATGAGCAGGTCTTCCTCTGATTTTTCATACTTAAGTTTATAATTTATCTATGTCTATCAATATAATGTTTCCTTGGCAAATATTAATGTAGAAGTATTATATTTATATCTTCAAATTTCTTTTTTTTATTTTATTTATTCATTTTTAGAGAGGAGAGAGAGAGACAGAGAGGGAGAGAGAGAGGAGAGAGAGAGAGAAGGGGGGAGGAGCTGGAAGCATCAACTCCCATATGTGCCTTGACCAGGCAAGCCCAGGGTTTCGAACCGGCAACCTCAGCATTTCCAGGTCGACGCTTTCTTCACTGTGCCACCACAGGTCTGGCTATCTTCAAATTTCAATACAACATTTAACACAACAATATGCAGAACATTCTTGTGTTCAATCTATTCTATAAACAATTTATACCTTTATGGGTAGTTTTGCTGAAATTCGCACCACATGTCAACAAATACTAGGTTAAGAGAGGCCTTGGAACAACAGAAAAACAATTTTTGGTTTATAACCAAGTTAGTATTTTGGTGATCTGAAAGTAGCATTAATCTTTTGTAGCTTAGCATAGTAGTTAATTACATACATATGGGGGGGGGCTTCATATGTTTTTGTTATATTTTAGGGTTTAGCTAGAGATTTTGTGTTTTCAGGTAAGGCCACAATTTCTCCCATTTGAGACAGTGGGAAATGTGCATTCAATGAGTGCTTTTAGGCAGATTTCTATTTTTCTGGACAGTAGTCCTGACATTAAGCACGAGATGACTGCTTTTCCCAATAGCAAAAACTACTTCCAGGAAAAATCCAAAGTTTCCCAGAGAAGCATATTCTAATCCTTAGCAAGCTTCAATTACTATCTACATCTAGAAAATAGTTTTTTAGCTTCCATTTGAACAAAATCATCAGGAAATTCGTTGAGGAATATTTAAATCCTGACATTTAATCCTGCTGAAAGAGGAATAATTAAACTGTTGAAACAGGCTCACTCTGAGCTTGATCTAATAAATAGAAGAATAAATATCAAGGGAGAATCCACAACTTTTTAACCTAAAGAACAGTTAGTAACATGAGAAGTTCTTATGTTGAGTGTACATGAAAGTTCTTTACAAAGGAGAGCACTGTTTATTAGAGCACTAAACAAAACTTCTGGTGTATAGTATTAAAACAATAACAAAAATTCAGTACTGGGGTTTATGACTCAGTGTTGACAGAATGATTATCTTTGAATGAAATTCATTGGTTTGAAAGGGTTAAATAATTCTAAAACCTTTTAAAACACATACTCTCAATATACTAATGAATTTGTACCTACACACAAATCAAATTAATTGCACTATTACTGGAAATATTACAAATAGAGAGGAACATTTCACAATCATCAAACCCATTTAAATCCATTTGGAACCCTTTTTGAGAGGCACTAAAAAGATTTAGCTGTTTAAGGGATGATCAAAGCTATTTGGACACAATTATTTAAAAGCAATAAGACATGCTTCTGGTTTCCCTAATTTGGTAGCATGATGCCTAGGACCTCTCCTCTGCAGTGAATTCGTTGTATATTTGACATTGGTTTCAGTTGTTTCATTTTAGCAAAAACCCTGGAATCACAAAAGCCCAATCCACTTTCTACTTTAATAAATATATATTATTAGGTCTCTAATTAGAAAGGAATCAAGAAATAAGCTGTCAACCAAAATTTACAATTACGTACAAAATGCTAAGGGCTACTAACTAAGGGTTAGGGTTAGGGTTCATTTTAAAATGCTAGTTGCCACTGACATTTCCTTTCCTTCTGCTGAAATCATTTAACAAAGAAGAAGCATTTCTGAGTCACAAAAATTACATCCAAGAACTCACAGGAATGATGCTCAAAACATACTTTGCAGGATAGAATCTCATCACTCTGATGGTAGTATTAGTCTCGCTTCCTGAGCTTCTGTTTCATGGGCCATTCAAGGCTCTTTGGGGAAAAAATGCTACCATTTTCCCAAATTTCAAATGCCCTATTTTAGTTGCACTAATAGACACATTCGGGTGAGGCTGGTGGGGTAGGGGTGGGGCAAGTAGATGGGTAAGAGAGGCAAGAGAGGCAATCAGTGCAGAGCAAGTGAGTTTAACAGCATGCCTCCCGTTGCTGTTAATAGAAATCACAAGTTAGAGCCCCATTCACCCAGTGGACAAGTACAGTACCCCAGCTTGTCCTATTATAGCTTTTCATTAGAGAACAACTACATGCCTCCCTTTCTGACATTACCCATGGCAACACTTTGTGAAAAGAAACACCCGATGTATCAGACTGGTGTCTGGGCTTCAGCTTTGATGCCACTCACCTCTGGGTAGAGCTGTTTCTGCTGCTTGTCAGGCAGACATGCTCAGGAGGTGGGCAGCAAGTCTGGACACACAGATCACTGCCCTTTCAGAAGGGTCAGCTCAAGATTCCTAGTGGGATTAGCTTTGCCAATTGCCTCATTCCATTTGTTTGTACAGACCCACACACCATAGCCATTAACATAAAGGTTTCCTATGATGTTCAAATAAAAAAGTCAAGCAATTTTTTTTTAGATGTGTTTTTTGAAAATTACTTAAATCTGAACAAATCACACAAACATGCCTAACACCAGTTACAAAGTTGCCTCTTTGGTGCCTTATATATTTTCAAACCTATAATCTTATTTTTAAGAATAGTTGAAATTTATATATTTTAAAAATATTTTTAACATGCCTTTATTCTTAATACCACATGGTCCCATAAAAAGACTGGGGAATATTTCATGATGCCAGAATATTAAACAAACTCTTTCTCATGTCTCTCCACTATCCTAATTTTTAAAGTGTTAAAAGGTCTCAGTCTCTTTAGACTGATTTCTGCTCCAACTTCATCTACAGAGTCAATTTCCTCATTAAGATGTTTGCTGTCCAAGCCACCAGAGTGCCCTCTAATAACCCTCGATGCCATTCAGTTCTTCAGGCCATTAGCCAGTGTCTACTCAGACCTGGCCTGCCTCCTTGAATTTACTGATCTGTAAAAGCAGGGAAAGTGTTTCCATTCTCTGGATTAGGTCAAAAATCATCTTGCTGGCAGGGTCAGCCCAATGGTATCAAGTTATCCTTGCATCCAGCATTTTCTCTGCTATTGAAGACACTACATCACAGCCATGCAGCAGCTCACCTTAAACCCACTTTGGATTCTTATGCCATTGTTTTGTCTCCAAGTCACTATGTCCTCTGCCCCAGTTCCACTGCCTGCCTAACCCTCACACTCCCTCACCAAGCTTAATGATGAAGCATGGACTTCCAGATCAGATACAAACAAGAGGTATAATGACCCACGTTTGTCATTTGACATATGATGGAATGAGTCCTTCATGGGCACTGAGCTAGTCTTGGGAACTCTAACCAAAGATAGTGCTTTCTCCATGCCAAGGCTGGGTCTTGTCCAGAGACTAGTTATTCATGTCTATATCATAGCCTAAGTGTTTAAAGGTAAAGATGTCAGCTTTCCAAAACAAGCAAATGTATGTTTAAGCAGTATTTTTGTCTAAAGGAAGGATGAGTGGAAAGTTTATAGGCATCATGCCTGGCAGGATCTTTCATTTGTGGTCCCATTCTTCTGGGCTAGCAGCCACTGCCACTAGGACTATTACTGACTTGCAAAGAAAAGAAATCTACCAACAGCTCTATTGTCATGGGGGTCTTCTCCTTCAGGTTCAATGCTATCATGGATTATTTGTCTTCTCCCTTCCTATTCAACCTCCAAAAATTTTCTTCAGTTCCCTCCACAAAGAAAATGACTGAAACTATTGCAAGAGAAATTTAAAAGAGAAAAAAGCAAAGGATGGTTAGAAGAAAGGATTCACTAAAAGAAAACTCTCAATTCTGGCAAAGCCTTTGGTACAGGAACTGTGATTGTGATGACTATTGCACTAGAAGGCAGTTAAGCCTTGAGTCACACTCAAAGCATTTCTGTCCCTACAGATGGTTTTCTGGGTAAAGCACTAGCATTTACTACTGTGTACAAAGGCAATGACCTCTCTATCCCTGGAAGCATTCAAGCAGGGATATGGTAGAGGAAACCCTGTCTTAGGAAGAAGGCCTCACTCCATGACTGCTAAGTCTCTGTGGTTTTATTATAGATTTTTCACAGTAATGATTTTAACTATTGCTCTAGACTTTGAAAGCCATTACATTAGTAGCGATCTGCCCCCCAACATGTAGACTCACTTCAGATATGTGTGCTTTCTTACACACATTATGGGGTATTCTCTTCTGAACTTCTAGTTTTGTATCTATTTGTAGCCACTTTTTTCTTCACAGTCAACGTCAGTCTTACTATGTAAGGATCAAAGCACTAAACAGTCAGACTATATGGCATTATAATTTTTTTTGGTGGAAGATAAAATAATGCAAAAATTGTTTGTTTGTTTTTTTTTGTATTTTTCTGAAGCTGGAAACGGGGAAGCAGACAGACTCCCGCATGCGACTGACCAAGATCCACCTGGCACGCCCACCAGGGGTTGATGCTCTGCCCATCTGAGGCATTCCTCTGTTGTGACCAGAGCCATTCTAGTGCCTGAGGCAGAGGCCATGGAGCCATCCTCAGCACCCGGGACAACTTTGCTCCAATGGAGCCTTGCCTGCGGGAGGGGAAGAGAGAGACAGAGAGGAAGGAGAAGGGGAGGGGTGGAAAGCAGATGGGTGCTTCTCCTGTGTGCCCTGGAATTGAACCCGGGACTCCTGCACACCAGGCTGATGCTCTACCACTGAGCCAACCAGCCAGGGCCTCAAAATAATGCAAAAATTTACAGGAAAAATAATCCCTGAGAAGTAAATAAATTTGCTTTTATAATAATAAAATTGGCCCTGGCCATTTGGCTCAGCAATAGAGTATCACCCTGGCATGTGGAAGTTCTGGGTTATATTCCTGGTCAGGGCACACAGAAGAAGTGCCCATCTTCATCTCCACCCCTCCTCCTCTCTCTTCTCTCTCTATATATCTCTCTTTCTTCCCCTCCAGCAGCCATGAATCAGTTGGAGCAGGTTGGCCCTAGGTGCTGAGGTTGGCTCCATGGCCTTGCCTTAGGCATGGAAATGGCTCAGTTGCCGAGCAATGGCCCCAGATGGGCAGAGCATCATTCCATAGGGGCTTGACAGGTGGATCCCAGTTGGGGTATATGCAGGAGTCTGTCTCTCTGCCTCCCCACTTCTCAATAATAATAATAATAATAATAATAATAAATTATTAAAATAACAAAACCTCCCAATGTCTTATGCCAAAGATCATTAACAACAAATTAAGAACTGTCTACCTTGACACTACAAATTGTAGAAACCTCACTATTTTGGTGCAGGAAAAGTCAAAACAACATACACTTAAGAACCAGACACCTGATATGTAAATACAAATACATATATTTGTATCTACAGGAACTTACATGTGAAAAAGAAAAATCACACATGCAAACACATTGGCTGCTTCCAAAATCTTGGCCCTGCAAGTTGACTATATTTTGTCATTGGCAGACGTTGTTGTTGTTTTCATCATCGGAGATGATGGTATTTTTACACATTTCAGAAAAGATCGCTGAAATTCTGAATGGTTTATAAAACAAACTCAAAGCGATCGTTTACATTCAGGGTCCAAAAACAAGGTACCAGTAGGAGTCAGCACTTGAATGAGATGTCCTTCTAGTCCTTCCCTTAAATGAATGCAGAATGATGTCCAGGCCAGGTACCCCTAAGAGCATAGGGATGTCTGTTGCCACTGAATTACTTGCCAGCCCTGGCCAGAGATGTCTGCCCATGCAAAGCCTTTGACAAAGGAGCAAAATGACAGCACTCTGACTCGCACTCACACTGTATTTGTTTAGGAAGGTCCCAGAAATTGTATTTCACCAACCACATTCGCTATCAACACACAATTATCTGGCTTAATCATGTGGAACAGTGGCAAATTCACCTGGGGCTTAAGAACTAATGACATTCTCGTCTGAGCTGCTTTAGTGAAATAGCCAAGCACCTGAAGCAGGAACAGCAAGATTGCTCAAGAAAATTTAGTTTTCTGTTTTCATTTCACAGCATAGGGGCTGCTGCTCAAATCAACAAACACTCCTGATTAAATAGCGGTAGTAGTTGCCTTCTCCTCTCCTGTGCATGGCCCTGAATGTACATCGAACACCTCAGCCTTTCTAGGAGAATTGTCTGTGACTTGTTTGTGATGCATTGGCTTGTTGATGAAGAAAATAAGTAAACCAATTGGCACTGAGTAATTTGAGTATGATTACAGTTATGAATGTAGACAACCCCTCTGTGGCTGCAAGCAACTCCAACACAGTGGCCTCGATGCTGCCCTCACACACCCATTGTATATATATATTCATTTCCTTTGCTCTCTGCAGTGGGTCATTAAGATTCTGCTTACTCCCAAAACATCCAGCCCCAACCCTCTGCCTTAACCTCCAGTGTGCAAAGGGCTTTGAGAGTCACTGCTGACTCTGTTGCCAACTCCCAAGAAGGGAAGAGGCCAATTTTCAAAAGCTGGCAATGGCAAAAAATTGAGTGTTCAGACTTCCAAATGCTTCAAAGAAAGGGTCAGGTACAGTGTGCTTCCTCGAGAGCTGTAAGAGAAATGGTCTTCACTTATCAGAATTATGACTGATCTGCATTAGCATATAAAGGAAGACCAGAAAAGTATACAAAATTCCTGCCTTCCTTCTTGGTGGGTATTCCCCAACAAATATTCTTCAATTTTTATTTTTTTTAATCCGTCTCATTAACAAGGACATGGGGCTAAAAAGATAAGCAGAACACTTTAACTTGAGCTAAATTATTGGGTGTTATGCTAGATTCAATGCCAGCCATTAGGCATCAGAGAGCGTAAATGCCTGCTGTTTAGAGAAATTTTGGGAATCCTAAGATTTGTCAGCTGTAGATGTAGCTTCTATGTGCTCTGCCTCTAATTCATCTGTTTTCTACCTCTTTGCCTCTCATCTCACCACACCACACCTAACTACCACTAATTCCATGACTTTCCTTCCCTAATGAATATGCAGACTGACAAGAATTGAGATGAAATATATTCAGAGCAGAAGGATAGAAAGAGAGAGAAAAAAAGTAAAGTAAAAATTAGCATGAGTCTGAAAATTCATTGCCATACTGACTTTTTTTTTTTAATTCAGTGAGAGAAGGGGAGGCAGAGACAGACTCCCACATGTGTTTCTATAGGGACCCACCTGGCATGCCCACTACAGGGCGATGCTCTGCCCATTGGGGTGCTGCTCCATTGCTCAGCAACCAGCTCTTCTTAGTGCCTGAGGTAGAGGTCATGAAATCATCCTCAGTGCCCAGGGCCATCTCACTCCAATCTAGCCATGGCTGCAGGAGAAGAAGAGAGGGGGAGGGGTGGAGAAGCAGATGGGTGCTTCTCCTGTGTGCTCTGACTAGAAATCGAACCTGGGACATCCACATGCTGGGCCAACTCTACCACTGAGCCAACCGGCCAAGGCCTACTTTAAAAAAAAAAAAAGTGTCATTTTATAGAAAACTTTTTGTACTTGACAAACAAAAGTTTTATTTTTATTGAACTCTAAACTTAATATGACTCATAATAAAATGCCTAAGGCCATAAATAATATTTCTGCAAGGCTCCAGGGTGGGTAAGTTCACACTGCTCTTCTTCATCAGCCAAGGGGAGAATTGTGCTTCTTTGTAAGAACCCACCAATGTTATTGCTCCAATTGCTATGAGAAAAAAGTGTAACCAACTTTCATTGTCTAGTTCACACAAGTTATTGCACATAATGGTATGCGGCTATCAATCATTACCGAGAAGCAGCAATTCCTAGCTGCATCATGAAGAGACCACAGCACAGCTCAAGAGTATGAGGTAAGTAGGCACTTACATATGAAGCAGTTTACATATGAAGAAGCAGGGCCCAGAGAGGAAATACTACTTCAAAATCAAATAGCTATGAGAACCACATCTACAACTTGAATCAGTACCTCTGCAAATATGTACTTCTATGAAGTCTGAGAAGTGAAAATCACTCAGGAAAATCCCAAACCACACTATTCCAAAATATTACATGTCCAGAAGTACTTTGCCTTGGTGAAGAGTTCAATGTTCTGTTATTTTTGTATCTACTCTTCTTCAGTCTTCTCTCCAGAATCTGTTCTCCACTGGTCCATTTATTCACAATGCTGAGGTACAATTATCCACCACTCACTATACGAAATGGACCTAAAACTTAAGGCAATTCTGCCAGCAAGAAGAACACAGTGTGAGGGGTTGTAAAGGTGTAGAAAAATACAACTAATTCATTTTACAGCAGCCACTTGAATTATGGAGACATATGCAAGGTTGAGCAAAAATGTAAATGACTATTTTTTTTGTATTGATAGAGGAAAGTGCACAACCTTTTCACAGGAAAATAAATGACATTTGAATGGGATCTTAAAAGTCACTAAAGGTTATTTTTTTTTTTTTTTAGTTTCTCAAGGAGAACAAATGGAAAAGGGGCATTCTGAGTGGAGGAAACAACATTCATTTACTCATCCACTTATTTCCTCAGCGACAGTGTTCCTCTAGCCACTGAAAACAGAGGACTGGAAACATGATATGATCGCTATCCTCATGAACTGAAAGTCTTTTAGTGGAAACAATGATTGCATCACCACTCATTGTGCTGAGTGGTATGAAGAGAAAACAGGGACAGCAGTTTAGAACAGTGCTAGACAGGCCATGACCAGTTTGTTCAGTGGTAGACCATCAGCTTGGCATGTGGAAGTCCTGGATTCGATTCCTGGTCAGGGCACACAAGAAAAGTGACCATCTGCTTCTCCACCCCTCCCCCTCTTCCTTCTCTCTCTCTTCCCCTCCTGCAGCCATGGATTGTTTGGGGCAAGCTGGCCCCCGGCACTGAAGATGGCACCATGGCCTCCCTCAGGTGCTAAAAATAGCTTGATTGCCAAGCAATGGGTCAACAGCTCCAGAGGGCAGAGTATCCCCTGGTAGGGGTCTTGCAGGATGAATCCTGGTCAGGGTGCATGTGGGAGTCTATCTCTTTGCCTCCCTACTTCTCACTTAAGAAAGAAAAAAAAACAATGCTAGGCTTCTCTGAAGAGGTGACATGTGACCTAGACCTAAGAGATAAAACTGAGAGAGTCATGTGCACAACAGGGGAAATCATTATAAGCAGAGATAACAATCCCATCTAAGAGCTGTTGCATTTATGCACAGAGGAGTTAAATCCTCACTATTTGTGAAGAGTCTAGGCCTGTGGTCCCAAATAAATGAAACCAGGTAGAACTCTGATGTTAATTCTCTCTCGTGACAACTATGCTACACTGGACCATGTGGGAATCACTTCTGTTCTATGCATCCACTTCTAGACAGATGAGAAAAAAAAAAGGAAAAACTCAACCCTGATTAGAAACTGGTAATAGAAAAATCAATGAAAAAAACATTTCTCTCCTGAAAGCTGTGGTTTCTCTTGAAATTATGAAACTACTCCTTTTCTTCTCCTTCATTCCTGTGGCAGAAATGATCTTTCCTATTGCCTCAAAATGAAAAGTTTGGACTGTTTCCCACAGCAAGTAGAATTAATCCAACTTGACCATTCAAATTTACATGATATACTTGTCAAATAAAAGGAAAAAAGAAAAAAAACCCACCTTTTTATGCTGTTTCTTTATTTACAATTTTCAAAATAAGCTCTTGAATTCTGATTCAATGAAATGAGTAAAAATACACAAGTAATTCATTACTAAAAAGAACCCTATTACTCTCTAACCTTAGAAGTAGATTTGAAGTTGCAAATGGAAAATAACATTCATGAACTATAAGCCAAGGACTGTCAGGTAAATGATAGGGATAATTTGTAAATAAGAACAGGGGAAAAGTCCATGTTGGCCAAGTGGAAATCTCAGGAGTAAGAACATAGTAATCTCGACACCATTTGGCTGCTGAGCATCTATGCTTCTAGGTAAAATCCTCTTCAACTCCTTATTTTCCTTGTCTCAGATTCTTCATTAAATACAGATGGTCCTTAGTTTTCCAAACTACTTGGACATCAAGAAAAATCAAATAAACAACCATGGAGTTTTTTAAATGTTTTTAAAAAATTATCTAACAGTTGTCATCAATGAGGCTCCTTACATCATTAGAAGGTGGTAACAACAACTCCACCAATCTACATGGAAGTGAAGATGAGGGAAAGCTTTCCAAGGATAGAAAGAGATATGCACAAAAATGTCCACAGACAGAAGTGTTACTGGAGAAGAAAGATGGTGACGGAGTAGGCAGACATTCCAACTACCACCTCCCAAGATCAAACTGGATTACAATCTAATTTAAGAACAATCATCTTGAAAAATCAACTTTGGACTAAACTAAGAGGAATCTATAACCAAGCATCACTGAAGAAGCAAGCCACACCGAGACTGGTAGGAAAGGTGGAGATGCGGAAAGGGCTGCCCTGCTCCCAGGAGCTAAGGGCAGCTGAGGATCCATGCAACTCTCACTGTGGGGTGCGTTGCCCTGAGAGGTGTGGGTCCTCAACTCCAGGACCAGAGCCCCATCCTAGAGCCCCAAAGCCTAGATGAGGCACCCATACAGCATTTAGCTGTGAAAAGAGCCAGGTTTCTGTCTGCGAGAAAGAGAACGCTCATATGCAGGCTCCATTTTAAAAGGCCCCGTGCAGAACACCTCATTCACAGCCACTTACCTGGGGCTCTGGTGGGGGAGAGCTGAGAGGACTGGAGTTGCAGGAGGAGAGTGTAAAGTTGGAGGCCCAGTGAGAGACACTGGTGGATGGTCACCGAATCCCTGTGCTGAGTCAATCTCCAGTACTGCAGCCGCCATCTTTCTAGGGTGGAGCAATCCCCTCTGAGCAGCATCAGTCTGGGGAAAAGCAACTGCTCCACCCTTGGGTGTCTCTCCCACCCCAGGGATGGTGACTGGTCATCATGAGAGGCCAGGAAGCTGGGGGTGTGTCAGTGACTCAGGTTTCTGGTGTTGAGACTGGAGCCCCACCCGCCCCCACACTTTCCTGAATCTATGACTAGTGCTTCCACCTCACAGGAGATGAGGTTGAATCTGTCCAGAGGGTGGGCAGACCTCTGGGTCTCAGAGGCCACACTCACCAGGCTCCTAGGCCCACACCCTAATGGTCTGTGAAGAAAGAAAGTCTGGACAGACTGACACCTGGGGTGAAGGGACGAAGCCACACCCACCACCCTTCCTAATCACTGAATTGCTGCAGGCTCTAGACTCCAGCAGAGGTTTTTTCATCAGCTTAGCCCAACAAGCAGCCAGCAGACAGGCTGCAGGAGACAAGACTCAGGGAAACTTGGTTGTTTGAGCAGACATTCCCCCAGGACCAGAGTGGGTAAAAGCCAGCCTAGAAAAGCAGCTTGGTATTTCCATGTAAAACTGAGCTCAGCAGAGGCAGCCACAAACTCTGAATTGCTTGTAGCTCTGTAAAGCCAGCAGCCAGGGCCACCATCATAGCAGCCTGGTTCATGCAGGTTTGCATTGGATTCAGACAGATGATAATGAAACAACAGAGCCAAAAACTGGTGGGCCATCATCTTTAATCCTAGCTTGCACCCAGTGGTCAGGTAAAACACACACTGGGCTCCAAAACCCACTCATTCAGTGCTCACAAAGCTACTGACTTATCTGAGTTTCCTAGAATCAAAGGTTTCTAGCTCACCAGACTTATTCACCTCTGTTCCCCATCTCCTTCCTTCTCCCTGCACAAACTCTGCACTCAGCACTCCACCATCTTCGCTGCTTCTCCTGACCTCCTCCACATGGCCTTTCTCTGCTCTCCTCTCTAATGTTAATCCCAGGAACCTAGAGAGCAAGCTCCTGGTCTGCCCCACTTTATAGTGCAGAAATCAAGACCTTTAATCCAATATACAAAACAGGGAAGTCTCTAATACAAAGTCACTTATCTGAGGCATGATGGGATTGCACCACCCACATCAAAAAGGGTGGGAAAGTCTTAGTCCTAAAACCAAGCCCCAGGCTACAAGGATCCTGCCTGCCCACAGCCCGCCACCAACACCCATTAATATCACCTGGGCCACGGGCTTTCATGTGGGCAGCACCATCTTTAACAAAGTGAGCATAATATATATATTTTATCTTCCCAACAAGCTCTTAGAAGGTTGTTGAGGGCCAGTAACGAGCAGTGTCTCCCACTGGCTGGCCCTGGGTTCCTGCATGGGAGGCTCAGGGCTGGCACATCCAGGGGCCTACTATGGAAAGAAAGCATTGGTTCAGGACCTAACAACCCTTGCTAGTGTGGTATCCTAAGGAAAAGCTCCTCACGCCAGGCCCAGCTAAGGCAAGTTCCACTCTCTGTGATCAGCACCAGCAAAGCAGGTCATGTGCATTGGATAGGGTGGAGCTTCACAGTCAGCCAGCCTGGGTGCTGGATATTCTGTCCTGCTAGGCTAGATTTCACAGGGGGAAGGGAGAGAGGCTTGGAGCATGGATATTTAAAGTGTGGGTCCTGTGAGTCTATTGTTGGATCTGGTCAAGGAGCTTAACCACCTTTGGGAGGGGCAAAGTCAGCCCCAGGAGAGGACTCTCTCAGTCTTCCTCCCTGAGACCAGGGTCTCACTCAAAAGCTAAAATAACTCCTTCATAGGGGACTGTCAGCCACACTTGGTCTGAAACTGCTGCTCACCTTGTTGGAGAGAAATAAAATTTGAGTATCCAGCAGTAGCTGAGGCAGACTCTGGAGTAGGGGCCACATTCCCTTTACTAAGCCCCTGACCAAGAGACTCCCGAAGTAGGGTATCCCACAAACACTGTATTAACAACCTCAGCTGCCCTAAACCACCAAGCGAGCAACCTGTAAAGGTGTTGGTTGGGTGAGGCCAATCTAAACCCACACTACAGTATTTCTACAGAAGACTCTGTGGGAAGACCAGGCAGCTGCAAGGGAAGGAGGAGCAGCTGAAAAGTAGAGATAAATCTTACAGAGCTTTTTGCTTTTACATAACTGTTGACATCTCTAAGCAGGAGGAAGCTGATCCTTATATACAGGTTGGCTCCTCCCACACTAACCAGACACAGAAAACACAGACACAGTGAAAAGTGAAGTAGCTTCAGACTGGTAGCCCACAATAGCTGACACCAAACCAAGAAGAGCTGGACCAAACACTACTGGTAGTGGGTGGCAGACAGGACCAACCTTAGACTCAGCTACCTATACATAAAACACACCCAAAGGTGGAGTCTAGCAGCCACCAGAGACCATGCAGAATAAATATGCTCAACAGGACAGACATTGCACAGTGTGTAATACACATAATCAAGGTTGACCCTTAGATCCTGCCAGCCTGAGTGGGTAACAGTATACACAAAAGGACCAACAGCGTCTAATACTCACATACAACAAGAGGGAAAATAGTACCCTCAAGAAGCATTACTAGAACAAGGAAAACAAGTGGCCTGAAGGACCATACCACCGAGCCCATCTTCTTCACAAAGAACACATAAAAATTTCGAAGTCAGACAGTGCTACCTAATACACAGACAAAATAGGCAGACAGAGAAATGCGACCCAAATGAATCAACAAGAGAAATTCCCAGAAGAATAACTGAGTGACATGGAAGGAGCCAAAATACCAGATGCAGAGTTTAAAACAATGATTTGGTTTTTTATTTTCAGTTTATTTATTTATTTTTTTTATTTTTAATTTTTTTTACAGAGACAAAGAGAGTAAGACAGGGACAGACAGACAGAAATGGAGAGATGAGAAGCATCAATCATTAACCTTTTGTTGCGCATTGCGACACCTTAGTTGTTCACTGATTGCTTTCTCACATGTGCCTTGACCAGGGGCCTTCAGCAGACTGAGTAACCCCTTGCTCAAACCAGCAACCCTGGGTCCAAGCTGGTGAGCTTTTGCTCAAACTAGATGAGCCCACGCTCAAGCCAGTGACCTCGGGGTCTCCTTGGCATCCTAGTCCGATGCTCTATCCACTGTGCCACTGCCTGGTCAGGCTAAAACAATGACTTTTAAGATGCTCAAGGATCTTAGAGAAACAATAGATGGACATAGTGAGCACCTAAATAAAGAGATAGCAAGCAACAAAAAGGACATTGAAATTATAAAAAAATAACCAGTCAGAAAGGACAAATACAATATCAGAAATGAAGACTGCACTAGAAGAAATTAGCAACAGGCTTGATGAAGCAGAGGATCAAATCAGCGATTTAGAAGACAAGACAAACAAAAGCACAGAAGCAGAGCAGCAAAAAGAAAAGAGGCTCAAAAAGTCTGAGGAAACTCTCAGAGAGAGCTCTATGACAATATGAAGAGAAACAACATCCTCATCATAGAGGTTCCTGAAGGAGAAGAGAACAAACAAGGTATAGAAAACTTGTTTGAAAAAATTATAGCTAAAAATTTCCCTAAATTGATGAAGGAAAAAGTCACACAAATTCAAGAAGCTCAGAGAGTTCCATTAAAGAGGAACCCAAGGAGGCCTGCACCAAGACACATGATAAATAAAGTGCCAAAGTTAAGAGACAAAGAAAGATCACTAAAAGCTACAAGAGCAAAGCAGTTAATTACCTACAGAGGAGCCCCCATAAGGATGACATCCAACTTCTCAACAGAATCACTTGAGGCTAGAAGGGACTGTCAAAAAATCTTCAAAGTGATGTAAAGCAAGAACCTACAACCAAGACTTCTTTATCCAGCAAGGCTATCATTTAAGATTGAAGGAGAAATAAAAAGCTTCCCAAACAAAATAAAAACCTCAAGGAATTCATTACAACCAAACCAGTACTGTAAGAAATGTTATTGGCCTGCATAAAAAGAACAATAGAAAAATAACATCAAGAAAAAAAGGATTGTAGGTTTAAAGAATAAAATGACAATAAAAACTAAATGTCAGTAATAACAATAAATGTAAATGGATTAAATGCTCCAATCAAAAGACATAGGGTAGCTGTGTGGATAAAAAAACAGGATGCATACATATGCTGTCTACAAAAGACCCACCTCAGAGCAAAAGATACAAATAGACTAAAAGTGAAGGGATGGAAAAAAGTATTTCATGCAAAACAAAATAAAAAAAAAAAGCTGGGGTAGCAATACTTAAATCTGACAAAATAGACTTTAAACAAAGGTTAGAGTAAGGGATAAAGAAGGTCACTACATAATGACAAAGGGAGCAATCCAAAATGAGGATATAACCATTGTAAATATCTACGCACCTAATATAGGAGCACCTAAATGTATAAAGCAGATGTTGATGGAAATAAAAGGCAAGATCAACAGCAATACTATTAGGGAATTTTAATACCCCACTAACATCAAAGGATAGATCCTCTAGACAGAAAATTAACAAAGAAACAGAGCCCTTAAATGACATACTGGATCAACTGGATTTAATAGATATCTTCAGAACCTTTCACCCCAAAGCAGCAGAATGTACATATATACATTCTTTTCAAGTGCTCATGATACATTGTCTTGGATATACCACATTAGCACACAAAATGAGTCTCAAAATATTTAAAAAGATTAAAATCATATCAAGCATATTTATTTATTTATTTATTTATTGTATTTTTCTGAAGCTGGAAATGGGGAGAGACAGTCAGACAGACTCCCACATGTGCCCGACCGGGATCCACCCGGCAAGCCCACCAGGGGTGACACTCTGCCCACCAGGGGGCGATACTCTGCCCCTCTGGGCGTCGCTCTGCCACGACCAGAGCCACTCTAGCACCTGGGGCAGAGGCCAAGGAGCCATCCCCAGCACCCGGGCCATCCTTGCTCCAATGGAGCCTTGGCTGCGGGAGGGGAAGAGAGAGACAGAGAGGAAGGAGGGGGGGTGGAGAAGCAAATGGGCGCTTCTCCTATGTGCCCTGGCCGGGAATTGAACCTGGGTCCCCCGCACGCCAGGCCGACACTCTACCGCTGAGCCAACCAGCCAGGGCTCAAGCATCTTTTATCACAATGACATGACACTAGAAATCAACCACAATAAAAAAACTGAAAAACATTCAAAGATTTGGAAGCTAAATAGCATGTTATTAAATAATGAATGAGTTAACAAGACCAAGGATGAAATTAAAATTTTTCTTGAAACAAATAAAAATGAGCATATAACTCAAAATTTATGGGACACAGCAAAAGCAGTCCTGAGAGAGAAGCTTATATCATTGCAGCCATACCTTAAGAAGCAAGAAAATGCTAAAATAAACAAATTAATCCTGCATTTAAAAGAACTAAAAAAAAAAGGGGGAACAACAAAGAGCCCAGAGGAAGTAGAAGGAAGAATATAATAATGATCATAGGGGAAATAGATGACATAGAGGCTAAAAAACAATACAGAGGATCAATGAAACCAAAAGTGGACTCAAAAAATAAAAGTAGAAATGAAAGAGAAGTAACAACTGACATCACTGAATACAAAGGACTGTAAGAATGTACTATGAAAATCTGTATGCCAAAAAATTGGACAAGCTAGGCAAATGGATAAATTCTTAGAAACATAAAATCTTCCAATACTGAATCTGGAAGAATCGGAAAACCTAAACAGACCGATTATAACAAATGAAATTGAAACAGTTATCAAAAAACTCCCAAGAAACAAAAATCCTGGACCAGTTGGCATCACAAGTGAATTTTACCAAATATTCAAAGAAGAACTAATACCTATCCTTCTCAAGCTATTTTAAAAAATACAAGAGGAGGGAGGACTTCCAAGCTCTTTTTATGAGGCAAGCTTTATCCTCATTCCAAAACCAGGTAAAGATACTACAAACAAAGAAAACTATGGGCCAATATCCCTGATGAACATATCAATAGATGCTAAAATTCTCAACAAAATATTATCAAACCGAATCCAGCAATACATGAAAAAAAAATCATACATCATATGTATTTGCAAATGAATAAATGTGATTCATCACATAAACAAAAAAAGGATAAAAATCATATCATAATATCAATAGATACAGAAAAAGCATTTGATAAAATCCAGTACCCATTTATGATTAAAACTGTCAGCAAGTAGAAATACAGGACACTTTCCTCAACATGATAAAGGGCATGTATGACAAACCCACAGCCAACATCATACTCAACGAACAAAAGTTAAAAGCAATATACTTAAGATCAAGAACCAGGCAGAGGTGCCTCCTTTTACCACTCTTAACCAACATAGATCTGGAAGTCCTAGCCATAGCAATCATATAAGAAGAAGAAATAAAAGGCATCCAAATTTGAAAAGAAGAAGTAAAACTATCATTATTTGCTGATGATATGATACTGTACATAGAAAAACCTAAGTCGCACTCAAAAAACTACTGGACCTGATAATTGAATTTGGCAAAATGGCAGGATATAAAATTAATATTTAGAAATCAGTGGCATTTTTATACACCAACAATAAACTGTCTGAAACAGAAATTAAAGAAACAATCCCATTTACTATTGCAACAAAAAAAATAAAGTACCTAGGAGTAAATTTAACCAAGGAGGTAAAGAACTTATACTTGGAAAACTATAAAACATTGAAGAAAGAAATAAAGAAAAATACAAACAAGTGGAAGCATATACCATGTTCAAGGATAGAAAGAATTAATATCATTAAAATGTCTATATTACCCAAAGCAATCTATGAATTCAATGCATTTCCTATTAAAATACCAATGGCATACTTCAAAGATATAGAACAAATATGCCAAAAATTTATATGAAACTAAAAAAAGAACAAGAATAGCCTCACTAATCTTAAAAATGAAGAATAAAGTGAGGGTATCACACTTTCTGATATTATGTTATACTTCAAAGCCACTGTAATAAAAATAAAAAAAAAGTTCGGTCCTTGCATAAGAACAGGGATACAGAGCAATGGAACACAACAGAGAACCCAGGAATAAACCCACGCCTTTATGGTCAATTGATATTTGACAAAGGATGTAAGAGCATACGATGGAGTAAAGACTGTCTCTTTAATAAATGGTGTTGGAAAAATTGGACAGCTACCTGCAAAAAAAATGAATCTAGATCACCAACTTACACCATTCACAAAAATAAACTCAAAATGGATAAAAGACTTAAATGTAAGTCATGAAACCATAAACATCTTGGAAGAAAACAGGCAGTAAACTCTCCAATATCTCTCGCAGCAATATTTTTGCAGATTTATCTCAGGGGCAAGTGAAATAAAGGAAAAAAAAAATGGGATTATATCTAACTAAAAAGCTTTTGCACAGCAAAAGACACTATGAACAAAATAAAAATTCAACCCACAAAATGGGAGAACATATTTGCCAGTATGTCTGATAAGGAGTTAATAACCAAAATTTATAAAGAACTTTTAAAACTCAACACCACGAAGATAATCCAATTAAAAATAGGCAAAGGAACTGAATAGACACTACTACAAAAAGGACAAATAAATGGCCAATTCACATATTAAAAAATGTTCAACATCACTAATCATCAGAGAAATGCAAATTTAAAAAAAATTTATTTAGACAATTAATTTTAATGGGGTGACATTGATCAATTAGAAAACAAAGATTCAGAGAAAACATCTCCAGATCATTTTTGCATTTGATTATGTTGTATACCCATCACCCAAAATCAAACTGTCTTCCTTCACCTTCTATTTGGATTTTGTTATGCCCCTCCCCTCTCCCTACCCCCCCATCTCCTCCCTTCTTCTCCTCCTGGTAACCACCATACTCTTGTCCATGTCCATGAGTCTCAATTTTATGTTCCACCTATATATGAAATCATACAGTTCTTACTTATTTCACTCAGTATAATGTTATCAAGGCCTATCCATGTTGTAAATGATCTTATGTCATCATTTCCTATGGCTGAGTAGTATTCCATAGTATATATGTACCACATCTTCTTTATCCAATCATCTAATGAAGGGCTTTTTGGTTGTTTCCATGTCTTGGCCACTGTGAACAATGCTGCAATGAACATGGGCTGCATGTGTCTTTACATACCAATATTTTTGAGTTTTGGGGGTATATACCCAGTACAGGAATTGCTGGGTCATATGATTCTTAACTTTCTGAGGACCCACCATATTTTCTTCCATAATGGTTGTACTACTTTACATTCCCACCAACAGTGGATGAGGGTTCCTTTTTCTCCATAGCCTCTCCAACACGTTATTACCTGTCTTGTTGATAGTATCTAATCTAACAAGCATGAGGTGGTATCTCATGGTAGTTTTGATTTGCATTTCTCTAATAGCTATTGAAGATGAGCATCTTTTCACATATCTGTTGGCCATTTGTATTTCTTCCTGGGAGAAGTGTCTGTTCATGTCCTTTTACCATTTTTTTTATTGGATTGTTTGCTTGTTTATTGTTGAGTTTTGTGAGTTCTTTGTATACTTTGGATATTAGGCCCTTATCTGAGCTGTTGTTTGAAAATATCATTTCCCATTAGTGGCTGTCTTTATTTTGTTGTCAGTTTCTCCTGCTGTGCAAAAGCTTCTTAGTCTGATGTAGTCCCATTCATTTATCTTTGCCTTCACTTCCCTTGCCTTTGGAATCAAATTCATAAAATGCTCTTCATAGCCAAGGTCCATGAGTTTAGTACCTATGTTTTCTTTTATGTAATTTATTGTTTCAGGTCTTATATTTAAGTCTTTGATTGATTTTGAATTAATTTTGGTACAAGGGGACAAACTGTAGTCGAGTTTGATTTTTTTGCTTGTGGCTTTCCAGTTTTCCCAGCACCATTTATTGAAGAGGCTTTCTTTTCTCCATTGTGTGTTTTTGGCTACTTTATCAAAGATTTGACCATATATATGTGGTATTATTTCTGGGCTCTCTATTCTGTTCCATTGGTCTAAGTGTCTATTTCTCTGCCAATATCATGCTGTTTTGAGTATAGTGGCTCTATAATATAATTTGAAGTCGGGTATTGTAGTGCCCCAGCTTTGTTCAATTCTCTTAGGATTACTTTGGATATACAGGGTTTTTTATAGTTCCATATAAACCAAATAATTTTTTGTTTGATTTCTTTAAATAAATGACACTGGAATTTTGATGGGAATTGCATTAAATTTGTATACCGCTCTAGGTAATATGGTCATTTTTACTATATTTATACTTCCTATCTAAGAACATGGAATATTTTTCCATTTTATTATATCTTTTTTGATTTCCCTTAAGAATGCTTTGTAGTTTTCATTATATACATCCTTTACATTCTTTGTTATGTTTATTCCTAGGTGTTTTTGTTGTTGTTGCAACCATAAAAGGGATTATTTTTTTGAGTTCATTTTCTGATGTTTCATTGTTGGCATATAGGAAGGCAATAGATTTTGTATATTAATTTTGTATCCTGCGACCTTATTGTATTGGTTTATTGTTTCTAATAGTCTTTCTGTGGAGTCTTTGGGATTTTCAATGTACAGGATCATATCATCTTCAAAAAGTGAAGCCATTACTTCTTCTTTCCCAATATGAATGCCTTTTATTTCTTTCTCTTGTCTGATTGCTCTGGCTAGAACTTCCTGCACTACATTGAATAAGAGTGGAGAGAATGGGTAGCCTTGTCCTCTACCTGATTTAGAGGAAAAGTCCTCAGTTTTATGCCATTTAATATGATGTTAGTTGATGGTTTTTCATAAATGGCCTTTATTTTGTTGAGATATTTTCCTTTTATACCCATTTGGTTAAACATAAAATGATGTTGTATTATATTGAATGCCTTTTCTGCATCTATTGATAGGATCATATGGTTTTTGTTCATTGTTTTGTTGATATGGTGTATTATGTTAACTGTTTTACATATATTGAACCATCCTTGTGATTCTAGGATGAATCCCACCTGATCATGATAAATTATTTTTTCAATGTGTTGACGTATTCAATTTGCTAGTATTTTGTTTAGGATTTTAGCTTCTGTATTCATTAGAGATATTGGTCTGTAATTTTCTTTTTTGTGTTGTCCTTGCCAGGTTTTGTTATGAGGGTTACCTTGGCCTCATAAAATGTGTTTGGAAGTATTGCTTCTTCTTCAATTTTTTGGAAGACTTTGAGTAGAATAGGAACCAAGTCTTCTTTGAATGTTTGGTAGAATTCACTAGTATAGCCATCTGGCCATGAACTTTAATTTCTTGGGAGGCTTTTGATAGTTATTTCTATTTCCTCCCTGCCTTTGGGTCTCTTTAGACTATCTACTTCTTCATGACTCAGTCTAGGAAAATTGTATTGTTCTAGGAATCTGTCCATTTCTTCTATATTGTTATATTTTGTGGCATATAGTTTTTCATAGTATTCTACTATAATTCTTTATATATCTGTGATATCTGGGGTGATTTCTCCTCTTTTATTTTGGATTTTGTTTATATGAGTCCTTTCTCTTTTTACCTTAGTGAGTCTTGCTGAAGGTTTGTCAATTTTGTTGATCTTTTTAAAAAACCAGCTCCTATTTTATTGATTTTTTTATAGTTTTTATGTTCTCTATTTTATTTATTTCTGCTCTGATTTTTATTATTTTTTTTCTTCTGCTGGCTTTGGGATGCCTTGGTTCTTCTTTTTCTAGTTCCTTAAGATGTGATGTTAAGTTGTTTACTTGGACTCTTTCTTGTTTGTTCATATAGGTCTGTAGTGATATAAACTTCCTTTTTATTACTGCTTTTGCTACATCCCAGAGGTTCTGATATGTCATATTATTATTTTCATTTGTCTGTATGAATTTTTTGATCTCTGTTTTAATTTCTTCTCTAACCCACTAATTTTCTAGAAGTATGTTGTTTAATTTCCACATTTTTGTGGCTTTGTTTACTTCTTTTTTGAAGTTGAATTCTAGTTTCAAAACTTTATGGTCAGAGAATATGCTTGGTATAATTTCAATCTTTCTGAATTTGTTGAATTCCAACATATGGTCAGTTATTGAGAATGTTCCATAGACACTGGAGAAAAGTTATACTCTGGCATTTGGGATGCAATGTCCTATAGATGTCTATCATATCCAATTGTTCTAGTGTTTCATTCAAGGCCCATTTTTTTTATTGATTTTCTGTTTGGATAAATTCTCTAGAGCCACCAGTGGTGTACTGAGTTTTCCAAATATGATTATATTTTGTCAGTTTTTATTTTTAGATCAGTTAATAGATCAGTTAATCAATCAGTCTTATATACTTTGGTGCTCCTTGGTTTAGTGCACATATATTAAGAAGTGTTATATCTTCTTGATTCAATTTTCCCTTTATCATTATGATATGACTCTGATTACCTTTGCTGTCTTGTAGTCAGAATTGTTAGATATGAGTATGGCTATATCTGTTTTTCTTTGGATGTTGTTTGCTTGCAGAATTGTTTTCCAACCTTTCACTTTGGATTTGTTTTTATCCTTGTAGCTTAGATGTGTTTCTTGAAGGGAGCATACAGTTGGATTTTCTTTTTTGATTCATTCTACTACTCTGTGTCTTTTTATTGGTGAGTTCAATCCATTTACATTTAGTGTAATTATTGACAATTATGGGTTCTGTATTGCCATTTTATATATTGCTTTCTGGTAGCTCTGTATTGTTTTTGGTTCTCCTATTGTTTTTCTGTCATTTGGTTTTGTTGTTGTTGTTGTTGTATTCTTTCCTCTGTTTCTTCTTTTTTAAGCCGTGTGTTTCTGTAGTGGTTTTTTCATAGGTGGTTACTGTTGAGTAATAAAAAGAATATTTATTGTAGTACAGTCATTGTAGTACATTATCTCATGAGTGCTTCTGCACTTCATCCTACTTTGTTACTGTTAATCTTTGTCCTCTCCTTTTTTGTTTTTGTTGTCACAAATTAATCTTGTTTTTATTGCGATCTTGATGGAGCTTTTACTTGTAATTTTGTTTTATTTTGTCCTTTGTATCTGGTCAAATAAACCCCTTTAGTATTTTTTGAAGTGGGGGGTTTTCTTGTGATGAATTCCATCATCTTTTCCATATCTCTGAATGTTTTTATTTTCCCTTCATATTTGAAGAATAGCTTTGATGGATATAGTATTCTTGGCTGAAAGTTCCTCTCTTTCAGTATTTTTTAAATTTATTTAGATTTTATTTATTTATTTTTAGAGAGAGAGAAGAGACAGAGAGAGAGTAAGAGAAGAGGGGAGGAGCAGGAAGAATCAACTCCCTTATGTGCCTTGACCAGGCTAGCGTGGGGTTTTGAACCAGGGAACTCAGCATTCCAGGTCAATGCTTTATCCACTGCACCACCACAGGTCAGGCTTTTTCAATATTTTAAATATTGGGGTCCACTCTCTTCTGGCTTGTAGTGTTTCTGCTGAGAAATCTGATGATAACCTAATGGGCTTTCTTTTATATGTTGTATTCTTCTTTTCCCTGGCTACCTTGAGGATTTTTTATTTGTCATTGGTTTGTGATAATTTTATTACTATTTGTCTTGGAGTAGGTCTGTTTAGGTTAAGGTAAGTCGACATTCTATTTGCTTCTTGGATTAGAGGCTCTAATTTTTCCACTGGCTTGGGAAGATCTCATTGATTATTTGTTTGAATATGTTCTCCATTACATTTTCACTCTCTTCTCCTTTTAATATATCCATTATTCTTATGTTGCTTTTTCTGATGGAGTAAGACAATTCCTGTAGGGCTTTCTCATTTTTTAAAATTTGTGAGTCTCTCTCATTTTCTCTCTGTAGTATCTCTTGTTGCCTGTCTTCTGTGTCACTAATTCTCTCCTCTATCTGGCCTGTTCTATTAGCTAAGTTTGTTACCTCATTTTTCATTTTATGTATTGAGTTTTTCATCTCTGTTTGATTCCTTTTCATAGTTTTAATTTCCTTGTGATGTGTTCTTTTTGTTCATTGAATTGTTTTTTTGAGCTCTTTAAATTGCCTTTTTGTTCTTTCTTGTATTTCTCTGCATATTTCTAGGACTTCAATTTTTAATTTTCTGTCATTTAACTCCAAGAAATCCAAACAATTGAAAATTTTTTTGACTTTTTTTTTTATATAATTTCATTCTTTAATGGGGTGACATCAATAAATCAGGATACATATATTCAAAGATAACAAGTCCAGGTTATCTTGTCGTTCAATTATGTTGCATACCCATCACCCAAAGTCAGATTGTCCTCTGTCACCTTCTATCTTGTTTTCTTTGTGCCCCTCCCCCTCCCCTTTCCCTCTCCCATTCCCCCCTCCCCCCCGTAACCACCACACTCTTATCAATGTCTCTTAGTTTCACTTTTATGTCCCACCTACGTATGGAATAATGCAGTTCCTGTTTTTTTCTGATTTACTTATTTCGCTTCGTATCATGTTATCAAGATCCCACCATTTTGCTGTAAATGTTCCGATGTCATCATTTCTTATGGCTGAGTAGTATTCCATAGTGTATATGTGCCACATCTTCTTTATCCAGTCATCTATTGACGGGCTTTTTGGTTGTTTCCATGTCCTGGCCACTGTGAACAATGCTGCAATAAACATGGGGCTGCATGTGTCTTTACGTATCAATGTTTCTGAGTTTTTGGGATATATACCCAGTAGAGGGATTGCTGGGTCATAAGGTAGTTCTATAACAATTGAAATTTTTTTTCGAGAGATTTTTCCTCATCTATCTGAGCTACATCTCTGTCTTTTGTATCCATGATATTTGATTTCTTTTTCTTAATGGCATTTGAAAGTGGTATTGTTAATAACACTAATAATTAAAGATTAATAAAATAAGATAAAAGTTGGCCCTGGCCGGTTGGCTCAGTGGTAGAGCGTGGCCTGGTGTGCGGAAGTCCTGGGTTCTATTCCTGGCCAGGGCACACAGGAGAAGCACCCATCTGCTTCCCCACCCCTCCCCCTCTCCTTCCTCTCTGTCTCTCTCTTCCCCTC
Organism: Saccopteryx bilineata; assembly: GCF_036850765.1. Taxonomy (NCBI): domain Eukaryota; kingdom Metazoa; phylum Chordata; class Mammalia; order Chiroptera; family Emballonuridae; genus Saccopteryx; species Saccopteryx bilineata. Next base: position 158,187,854 of record NC_089492.1, read on the forward strand.
CCACAGCCGAGGCTCCATTGGAGCAAAGATGGCCCGGGCGCTGGGGATGGCTCCTTGGCCTCTGCCCCAGGTGTTAGAGTGGCTCTGGTCACGACAGAGCGACGCTCTGGAGGGGCAGAGCATCGCCCCCTGGTGGGCATGCTGGGTGGATCCCGGTCAGGCGCGTGCGGGAGTCTGTCTGTCTCTCCCCATTTCCAGCTTCAGAAAAATACAAAAAAAAAATAAGATAAAAGTTTAAAAAAACTACATTGAAAAATAAAAATTCTATTATGATAAGTGGAACATAAACTATATAAAATAGGGAACCAGACCTGGGGGAAAATGACAAAGAGATAAAAAATGAAGTAAAAAACACACAAAATGCCACAAAGAAAAATATGAATCCAGGGTAAAATAATTTATTGATAAATGATGATTGAATGAGAAAAAAGAAAAAGAGAAAAAAAGTTAAGGTTTTTGAAATGTAACCCTCATTAAAAAAAAAGAGTGAAAAATGTAATACCTATGAATAATGAAGTTCAAATGGAAAAGGAAAGAATAAGATGAGAAGAAGATAAAATGACCAAGTGAAAAAGAAAGAAAAAAACTAGAAAAAATATAAAAAGTTATAAAAAATGTAATTTTTTTTTGGTTTTGAGAGGTAGCTTCTTATTTCTTTTTCTTTTGGCAGGTGGCAGTGTATTAATGATTTTGCCCCTGTGGTACTGTTGAGTAGAGATTTGCTGTTGTGTCACTATGGCAATGATGTAGGCTGGGCCTTAGTGGAGAGGAGAATATTCTGTTCTCCATCTTATTTCCTTCAGAGTAGATTATATATTCAGCCACCTTTTTGCCCAATCATACCTTTATCTCATGTATGTATATTTCAGATGCTCCTGAGATTTTTTTCTCGGCCTCTAGTTGTTGAATTTGTTGAAATTTCAGGGGGAGATATCAGGAGCACCCTTCACGGTGCCATTTCTCTGATATCACCTTAGAAATGCAAATTAAAACCACATACCACCTCACACCTGTCAGAATGGCACTCTTTAACAAAACAAGACACCTGATGAAGGTGTGGAGAAAAGGGAACCCTCCTTCACTGCTGGTGGGTATGCAGACTTGTACAGCCACTGTGGAGAACTCTATGGGGTTTCCTCAAAAAATTAAAAATGGAACTGCCTTTTGACCCAGCTATTTCACTATTAGGGATATAGCTTATGAATACCAAATCACTTATTCAAAAGAAGATATGCACTCCCCATTTTTATGGCAGCATTGTTTACAATAGCCAAGATCTGGAAACAGCCCAAGTGTCCATCAGTAGACGAGTGGATTAAAAAGCAGTGGTACATATATACAATTGACTACTATGCAGCCATGAAAAAGAAGGAAATCTTACCTTTTGTAACAGCATGGATATACCTAGAGACTATTATGCTAAATGAAATAAGCCAGGCAGAGAAAGAAAAATATCATATGCTCTCCCATTTATGTGGAATCTAATGAACAAAGTGAACTGAGGAATGGAATAGAGGCAAAGATGGGCTCACAGGGACCAAGGGGACAGCAGTCAGAGAGAAGGGGGATGAGGGGATGGGATCAGAGAAGGTAAAGGGATTAGTGAACCTATATATACATAACACAGAAATATAGATAACAGGACAGCAAATCCTAGAAGAAAGGGGGAGGGAGTTAAGGGGAGGGAAACAAAGGGGGTATAAAAAGGGACACGGGGGTGAGGGGTGAGGGAGTTATATTCAGTGGGACACTTGAATCCATGTATACACAATAAATTAAAATTAATAAAAAATGAATTAAAAAATAAAAAGAAAAAAATATGTGCACAGCACTGTGAACAAAGTCATCATCAGCTTACAAACCTTTCTCCTCTGAAGGACCCAATATAGATTTCAAATACCTATAAGAATTACTCTATCCTGTACTGAAATGGCCCTTTGCCACTCATTATGAAATGTTAATTACAATGGCTGCCTAAATGCTTTTGGAAGAAGTTTTGTCTCAAGAGATTATGAGTGCACTGCTCACCAGAGAGAGAGCTGAAATGGTCCACTAGTCTTGTTCCTGGAAATTTCTGATTCAATACTTAGGCAGAGAATCCAAGGATCTTCATATTTAAAAAAGATCACAACTGAGTCCTGATAGCAGGCAGGTGTGGTAAATACTACCATGTCCTTGGTGAGTCACTGAAGAGCTTTAAACAGGAAGTTGGCATTATCCAATCTATGATAAAACCAATCTATATCTGCCATCATCTGGAGAGCTTGGTACTTTGCATCATAGATTGGCTTCTTTGAATTGGCCAGGTAGCTGTTTAAAAAAATGTTTTAAAGTACCTAGACCAGAGAACCCAGACCAATTGCAGCAGAATCTCTATGGGAAGAATCCAGGCACCATATATTTTATAATAAAGTTCTCTAAGTGATTCTGATGGTCAGCCAGGTTTGAACTGATGGATTACTGAGCATAATTCTCCCTGGCTCCTTATTCAGAGAGAGTACTTACCTGTTTCTGACAGATTTCTGGCTTTATCCATGTTCATTGCAGCATTGTTCACAGTGGCCAAGACATGGAAACAACCAAAAAGCCCTTCAATAGAAGACTGGATAAAGAAGATGTGGCACATATACACTATGGAATACTCTCAGCCATAAGAAATGATGACATCGGATCATTTACAACAAAATGGTGGGATCTTGATAACATTATACGAAGTGAAAAAAGTAAATCAGAAAAAAACAAGAACTACATTATTCCATACATAGGTGGGACATTAAAACAAGATTAAGAGACATTGATAAGAGTGTGGTAGTTGTGGGGGGGGGAGGGAGAGGAAAAGGGGGAGAGGGAGGGGCACAAAGAAAACTAGATAGAAGGTGATGGAGGACAATCTGACTTTGGGTGATGAGTATGCAACATAATTGATTGACAAGATAACCTGGACATGTTTTCTTTGAACATATGTACCCTGATTTATTGATGTCACTCTAGTAAAATTAAAAAAAAAAAAGATTTCTGGCTTTAAGAAGAAAAGCCAATGAGTGTGGGATTATGGACATGACCCCAAGGTCGCTCACTTGAGCAAGGGCTTGAGCACTGGCTTGACTGGAGGCCCCCCATTATGGTATGTATGAGAAAGCAATTAATAAACAACTAAGGTGCTGCAACAAAGAATTGAAGCTTCTCATCTCTCTTCCTTTTTGTCTATCTGTCCCTGTCTGTCCTACTCTCTCTCTCTCTCTCTCTCTCTCTGTCTCTCATTAAAAAAAAAAAAACAAACAGAAAAAACCCAAAGTTTGTTGGGTTAATTATGAGTATCAATTGTTTTATTTTTTTTCATAGAACTTATTGCTACTACCATTTTAATATACTTCAGTAACACTGGATTATTGTTTCATTACATTGGGGACTTTAATATATATGAGATATCTATTGTGTAGGAATGGGGGAGGTAATATTATTAGCCAATGCAACCTTAACAGAAATTTTTTTCAAAATAAAAGAATAAAGACTATAACTGAGGTTTAAGAGCTTCCTGGCAGTAGTAATGGAGAGAACTTGTATGCAGCTGGAGAAGCTGTCCAAAGCTAGGCTACAAATAATAGTAATATGGGCATATTGGTAATAAATTCCCTCCCTCCTTAAAGAGAAAAATTCCCAGATAGCAAACCATTATTAAATTTTTGTATCACAAAGTCACTTAAGTAATACAAATACTCTAAACTCTTTGTGCTCACAACCTTCACAACTTCTTATACCTCAATAAAACTTAAATCAAACACAAACTAGACCATGAGCCAGTACAGTTTTATTTAACAAAATTAATTAAATGTGAAACGTGATGTTAAAAACACCAATTCTCCATTTAATAAGAGAAATTTGAGTTTGTGTTTTCACTTTTAATTTGTTCTCTTTTGTTTTCAAGCAGAATGAAACATCATCTGAATTACTTATGTGGAAATATTTTTATTTTATTTATGAAAAATAAACTTGTATTATAAACATAGAACTTGACTTGAATAAGAACATATTTTAGTAGTGTGCCATAATATACAATATCAACAAAATGTAAAATGCCAGTTTAATGATGATCTTTAATGTGTAACTATTATATCAACAACAAACATAAATTGTTATGTGCAGAAATTGGATCTTCTCACAGTGTAAATATGGTACAACATAAGGACTTAGATTACCAAGTGATAGGAGGTAACATTTATGTGTTTGCATATTTTCCCATAATTAAATGTGAAAAATGATAAAAGTATTATAAAAGGCCCAATAGCAGTTATGACAGAGTTGTAAGTTTCTAGATCATTTTTTAATTTGTGGTTTTTGTTTGTTTCCAAAATAAATAAGCATTAGTTGAATAATAAAAAGTGTTTTCTCCTACCAAATACCTGATTATTTTTTTATTAATTTTAATGGGGTGACATTGATCAGTCAGGGTACATATGTTCAGAGAAAACATCTCCAAGTTATTTTGACATTTGATTATGTTGCATACCCATCACCCAAAGTCAAATTGTCTTCTGTCACCTTCTATCTGATTTTCTTTGTGACCCTCCCCTCCCCCTACTCTCTCCCTTTCCTCCCTCCCTCACCCCAGTAACCACCACACTCTTGTCCATGTCCCAGAGTCTTATTTTTATGTCCCACCTATGTATGGAATCATATAGTTCTTAGTTTTTTTCTGATTTACTTATTTCACTCAGTATAATGTTATCAAGGTCCATCCATATTGTTGTAAATGATCCAATGTCATCATTTCTTTTGGCTGAGTAGTATTCCATAGTGTATATGTACCACATCTCCTTTATCCAATCATCTATTGAAGGGCTTTTTGGTTGTTTCTATGTCTTGGCCACTGTGAACAATGCTGCAGTGAACATGGGGCTGCATGTGTCTTTACGTACCAGTGGTTTTGAGTTTGGGGGGTATATACCCAGTAGAGGGATTGCTGAGTCATATGGTAGTTCTATTCTGAATTTTTTGAGGAACCACCATATTTTCTTCCATAATGGTTGTACTACTTTACATTCCCACCAACAGTGGATGAGGGTTCCTTTTTCTCCAAAGCCTCACCAACACTTGTTGTTACCTGTCTTGTTGATAAAAGCTAGTCTAACAGGTGTGAGGAGATATCTCATTGTAGTTTTGATTTGCATTTCTCTAATAGCTAGTGAAGATGAGTATCTTTTCATTTTTCTGTTGGCCATTTGTATTTCTACCTGGGAGAAGTGTCTCTTCATGTCCTCTTCCAATTTTTTTATTGGATTATTTGCTTGTTTGTTGTTGAGTTTTATGAGTTCTTTGTATATTTTGGATATTAGGCTCTTATCTGTGCTGTTGTTTGAAAATATCAACTCCCATTTATTAATAAAGGGTTTCAGAAGTTACATGTAGCATGAGCCAATTTTTTTTTTTTTTTAGGTGAGAGGAGGGGAAATATTGAGACAAATTCCTACATAATCCCAGACCAGGATCCACCCAGTAAACCCCATCTGGGGCAGATGCTTGAGTACTGAGCTATTTTTAGTCTCTGTGGCTAATGCGCTTCAATGGAGATACCCCCAGCACTTCCAGGACCATGCTCAAACTAATTGAGCCACTGGCTACAGGAAGGGGAGAGGGAGAAAAGAGGGAGAAGGAGGAGAGAGAAGCAGATGGTTGCTTCTCTTGTGGACCTTGACAGAAATTGAACCCGGGATGTCCATACACCAAGCTGAAACTCTAACCACTGAGCCATCATCCAGGGCCATGAGCAGATTCTATAAGGGAAAGAAAAAATAATATTGAAAAATAGCAGCATATATATATATATATATCAATGATTTCACAAAATTGTTCTCGGTGCTGCTCTGTTCGTGGCAGCCACCTAGAACACTGCTCCAATGCTTCCTGCCGCCCAGCAGGCAGGCACTTATACAATGTGCTTTTTTGAAAAGGGAGCAAAACTTGCTGACTTGCTTCTATCTAATAGGATACAGCAGAGAGATGGAGTGTCATTCTTGAGATTAGTTTTTAAAAGACTGTGTTTCTATCTAAAGCTCCCTCTTACTCTTTCTTGGAAGGCTTGTCCTGAGGAAGCTATATATGTAGTTGCCATATTGTGAGGCAGCCATGTGAGAGGGTCTTGTGAAGGACCAAGTTCTCTCAAGTGAGCTTAAAAACAAGTCTGCACTGCTGCGCCCCCCGCAATTCCCAGGACAGACTTCATATGAGGCTCAGTCCTGGCTGTCAGCCTAACCATAGCAGAGGGAACTTGTTAGACACACTCAGATCAGCCATATTTCAAACCCTGACACACAGAAATAGTCATAAAATGTATCTTATCATTTAAGCCACTAAAGAGTGGAGTAATTTGTTATGTAGCAATAGATAAATAATAAAATGAAGTTTTTCTATTTAAAAAATATAGGCATACTGTATTAGCTTTATCATTAGAAAAATAGTTTTGATCAGTTTGTTTTCTCCTTCCTTAATGTCTTTATTTTTTCTCCCTTTCTCTTTTCCTGAGTAAAATGACTGAGTAGGATCACTCAGAATGCTGAGAACTTAACCACAGTGACCTCTGCTCCTGCTACACTCAACCCTGTCTTCTTGTTCGGATTTTAACTGGACCCACATTTGTCATTTCCTACTGGAAGCTCTTGTTAAAACCTGCACAAATGTTTAAGTAGACAGACTATGCAAAGACTGCACTCCTAGAAATTCTGTCCTATGTACAAGTATTGTTCTGACTAAAAGCCCAACTCAACTTTGGAAGTTATCTTTGGAGGAAATAAATAGAAGAATTTGAACTCTAATTTTTGCCTTAGGAGTCCTCATGAAAAAGACAGAGCAGTCATTTCTTAATAATTAATAGGTTAGGTTCAGCCCAAACACTAAATAAATATGTCTGTTCCTTGGTCTAGTTAGAAAAAAAATAATTGGAATCTTTAAGATGAAGAGAAATGATGGAAAGCAAGAGGGGAAACTGTGTGATTAGATATCTGAATGGAGGTATGCAAGCATGTTGTGTCACAGACAGCAGCAAGCACCTCTTTCTGGATAGAAGCTACTGTGGATAAGCACTTATCACTGATCCCAGATTTCATATGACATGTCTGAAGGAGGAATAATATGGTAATTTTCACAGTTACAGAGTGGAAAATATTTATGGTGGAGCTGCTAAATGTGTCTTTATTTTACATTTTAAGAATCATGCCACAGGATAAAAGTAAAAACATTTTGAATAAGATGTGGACAAGCCCCAGAATTCCTGCTTCAGAAGCTATATAGCTTTTTGATAGAAAATACTCTCCCTGTTCATCAGAGTCGCTAGCCTATGGTGAACTTAATTAAAATCAATGGAGAAAAAAATTGAATACTGAGAAGTACTATGCGGGGCTCACAAGATGTAAATGAGTCAAAATATGAAATGCACAGTAACGTGGGGTCATGGCCTTTGTTTAGTGATCACCTCATCAATCCATTGAAAGTGGTCTTTCCTTTTTTTCCTCTCTTCTGCTGTCTCTGATGGAGCTGGGAATTGGGAAAGCCCCTAGTTTCAGAGCAGGAGTTCCTGTATTGCTTCTTCCTGCCACACTGTGTCCCCTCCCTCTCACTCTGCTTTTTCTCTATTAGCAGATTTGTCACAGTGTTGCTCTTTTATTCCTACCTACATGGGAGAAAAAAATGTTAGCAAGCTGAGAAAATGCTTGTGTTTTAAACTGGCCTGGAACCGAACATATCTTTTGATTCCAAATATGAAGAAAACGCACATTGGGGCACGACAGTTCCATTCTACGCAGGTATCATTATAGGTCATCAAGAAGCTAACTGAACCACAAGTGCACTCAACTCAATGTAACTGATAACCGTTTATTTTTAAGGTTATTTAACAACCGATGTACACTTTGCAAAAATGGCCAAATTTATGACCCTTCTCACTAACCATGTCCTTTCCTATATGACTTTAGAGTTCTTCTCATAAAGGTAGAGTCTATTCTTCAAACTCTTCTGTTTTGATTGTTCAATTAAATAAAGTGAAAGTGTCCATTGCAAGTCAAGGCTTAAGAGCCTGGATGTTTGCACTTTCTTACTCTGACAACTTTACTATCAACAAGAGACACTCTCAGACTCACCTCCTGGAGCATGAGAGACATGGAGCAGAGCCAAGTTGCCTACCTGTCCAGGTGGAGACCATCTTAGAACACGCAACAGCCAGTCAGTAGAACTAATTGCTCTGCAAACCCTCAGTGGACCATAAACCAAGAATTCTTTTTGTTGTGTGCCACTGAATGTGGTTTTGTTTCAAAGTGGCAATAGATAACTGGTACAACAGAGTTTTAGTATCTACTCTACTCATCAGAGATACTGATTTGGGAAGTAAATTGACATATAAGCATTGCTAGGGTGTGTATGTGTGTCTATATGAGTGTGTGTATATGAAAGAGACAGAAAGGGCACAGACGATGTTTCTCTACATGGATGGCTAAGACCATGTTTATTTCTTTAATCTGAAGTTGACTTTTGGTAACTTGCTTGTTCATTTATTCATTCATTTATTCACTAAATAATTATCAAGTAGATACAGCATACTAGACATCAGGGATACAGAGATCAATAGTTTGTGGTCACTGCTTTTAAAAAAAATCTCTGTCTCCTGGATATCATGTTAGAAAATATAATACAATGAGTGCTCTACCTTCTCTCTTTTACAAATTATAAACATGAACTGCACTATAGCATATATATAGTTATTAGGTTTTGTAAATACTATCTTCTGTCTAATTTTCCATGATAACCAAACTGAATCAAATTAAAAAAAAAACACCTCAATTTGTTTATTCCTCAGTCTGTAATGTCATACCTCAAGGTAAGAATTCCTTTAAAATATGAAACTCTTGACATTGGCAGTATAGAAAAATAAAGTACATGTTGCTCAGAGGGTATCAGCAACCTATATTATGTCCTACTGCTGGTTACAGAATTTTCAATATTTTCTTATCCTTTTTCACTCATATGAACTGTAGCTTATAGCAGTGGTAATCATTTCCTGTGTTTGAAAAAGAGATGAAAGCATTCATGGATGAAAGCAAGTTGGATTTAATCTCCTTCTCTCTCATCCAGTGCACTGTACTGATCATTTTCCAAAAAAACAAGACTTAAGCTCATTTTTGTCATGACAAAACTAGTTTCATAGTAATCAGATGGCAATTCCTAGTGTACACAATTCTAATATAATTACCAGGAGGAAATGCAGAGGGAGTTGCAGGTCTGAGATAAAGAAAAGCCTGTGAAGTTTGTATTAATGTCTCAGACTCTCTTATTTATGCAAGTAATCAATCTTTCAGGGAATAGAATAGTAATTCTTTGTGAAAAAAATGACAAGAGTCTGAGGAAGAAAGAAGATAATCTGAGTTCCATTCGGTACACAGCAGGTCAGCTGTGATTGACAAAGCTCATCACAAAACTGTAGCTCACGGAGTAATCCCAGTAGCAGAGTCTCATTTGCAGCCCAAGCAGTGTTAATGACATGTTTAACAGCTGCTTGTTGAAGTTTGGAATCTGCATTAACCTGCAGAGCAGTGAACAGAGAAATGAGGTAAAGTATTGAAATCAAACCTTCATTATTCTGACAGCCAGGTGAAAGGGTGTCCAGAGGTTGTCAAGAGGCGGAGAGGGGGGTCTGGAAGGTGAGGGTTCAATTGCATGTGAGGACAATCTCAGAGATGACAGGGATGTATCAATAAACATACAGGGCTACAAAGGCAACTGACATGCTCAAGTCTGAGATAAGGAGGCAGGAGACTGGAGCAATCGGTACGAAGTCCTGGCTTGGGACAACCAAATATCATGCTGCCATTATAATTGCAGTGTCTGATTACGGTGGAGATGGTCACATGGGAAAGAGCAAGTGAGGCCAAGGAGTCAGGCTCCTTTATCTCCAGGAATAGTATTCATTCACCACAGCTTCGAAAGCAAAGGAGTGTATGTATCATGGTGTCTTTTCTAAACTTTCTAGACAGTATTTGCTAAACTATCTTAAATAAACTATTACATGTCTTTCCCTTAGATGCAACTCTTTACAATGGTCCATTTGTTCTTTTGAAATGTGGCCTTTCCATAAGCAGAAGGTACCCAGTAATGAGGGCATAGAATGAGAAAACAGAGATGTGTCAGAGGATTTCAGGAAAACCTCAGCTTCTCCATTCTCCCCTCCTTTTTTTAAATTAAATATACTGGAGTGATATTGGTTAATAATATTGTATAGGTTCCAAGTGTGCAATTTTATGATGCATTATCTGTATATTCATTGTGCGCCCACCACCCAAAGTCAAATCTTTCATTACATATATTTGACGCCCTTTATCCTTTGCTACCCCCATCTCTTTTCCCTCTGGTAGCCACCATACTGTTGTCAGTGTCTACAAGGTTCTGTTTGTTTTTCTTGTTTGTTAAGCAGCTTGTACAAATGCCTCAAACTTTAGGGTTCCTATTGCAAAGTGGAATAATGGCATTCAAAGATAGAGCTGTAAAGTTAAAAATAAAATGTATGAAGGCCCCTCTACAAGTAAACATTTCATAAAAAAAAGTCACCATTATTTTTACAGGAAATGACCACTGTCAGTAGGAATGTGGCTGACCCACAAAAGGGACCTTATTAACATAAATTTACCCCCCCACACACACACACACATACAACTTGTCCTTTGGAATAATAGCAACTCCATGAGACCATGCCTTTTTCCTACTTTGTTCACTGATTTATCATAAATACCTAAAACAGGTGGCATATAGTAGCCACCAAAAATAATATTTGTGGGTGACTAAATTGCTTTAACAATCCGAAGTATCTTTTGCTATACTGCCTTTTGCTTCTATTTAAGCTCCTCTTGATTAAAAAAAGAAAGAGACAGCCTGAGCAGGCGGTAGTGCAGTGGATAGAGCATCGGACTGGGGCACGGAAGACCCAGGTTCGAAACCCCAAGGCCGCCAGCTTGGGTGTGGGCGCATCTGGTTTGAGCAAGGTTCACCAGCTAGAGCCCAAGGTTGCTGGCTTGAGCAAGGGGTCACTCGGTCTGCTATAGCCCCACTGCCAAGGCACATATGAGAAAGCAATCAATAAACTATGGTGCTGCAAAAAGGAGTTGATGCCTCTCATCTCTCTCTTCTTATCTATCTGTTCCTCTCTCTGTCTCTCTTTCTGTCTCTGTCTCACACACACACACACACACACACACACGCACACACACACACACCAAAACAATTTTAAATAAAAAAGACAGAAAACTGTCTGGAATTAAGGGATCTTAGAGTTCATTTCATCAACCCCTTCATTTTGCAAATAAAGATCCAGCTGAGGTCCAGAGAGAGGTTGAAGTGCACAAATAAAGAACACTAAATGGTGTTTCATATGAAATGACGTATTCCTTTCCACCATATATGGGATGCTTTTCCTTAACCAAACCATTAGACATTGAGTTTTCATGGTGTCAGGCTTGTTTACAAAGCATTCTTTTGTTAGCCTCAAGTCATTTCATCTCTCAGGTTTTCTGTGTTTCCTTGTACAAAATAAGTTTGAAGAAGTCATAGTTTCCTCACTATTTTCTGTGAGACTTGGTGGCTTTGGGGAAATGCTGTTTAGGGCAGTGATAAACCTTTACTTCCCATCCTTATAGTCCCATTCAAAACAGCACCACTTTCTTAAAATCTATTTTATATATAAGCTCCTATGAAAGATTTGTTGTGGGAGATAAAGTTAGGGTGAGTAGGTTGATGTGATCACATTTATTTAAGTTTCCAACTATATCATATTTGAATATCAAATTTGCACAATAAAAGGGCTGACTACATTGAACCCCCCAAAATGTTACAAAGACATACCAAAATGATTATTTGCTATAGATTACGGCATGCATACATTGCTCCTACAAACTTCCTCAATGAGTAATCCCCATGTCCTTTAGTCTCTGGGAGGAAGAACAATGATCCCTCTACAGAGATGATATTTCCTCAGGCGCACATCCCAGCACATCTGTAGCACTGCTGCTTGACTTAATTTGTTCTGTTGAGCTCTGTGCACTTGACCTCAAATCCAAATAATATGTGGGTCCACAAGAATTACTTCCAAGTTATGCCATAGAAGCTAATAATTAATAAGTATCACTTAGTAATTAGCTATTTGTGCAAAGCTGTTTACCTTTTACTTTCAGCTGCCAAATAGGAAAGTTTTCATTTGAGGCATTCCACAAACAAAGTAGCCATTGACCTCTTAACATCTCCAGACTCAGATGGCTTGTCCTTTGCCCAAAGGGCTATTTGCTAATGTAGAAAGACTGAGAGAGAATTCTTTGTCTTTTTAGTTTATTCATTTGTTACAGGCTAAGATACTGCATGTATTCTCAGAAAGCTATATTACTACTAATTGCTCCTTAGGTAACTGAGGTAGATTGTATAACTTTTAAAAATATTTACTACCTCTCCTTATGGGAAACTTATACATCTCCAACCCATTGACATCAGCTTTAGGCATTTGAATTAGAATGTCCTTTCCTACAAAAAGATTATATATCCTTGCTCCACTAACATCAGTCTTGGCTACATGACTTCCTTTAGCCAATGAAATGTGGAAGGAAGTAGCATGGGACATTTCTGAGCAAAAGCTTTAAAAACTCATAGGTGGCTTTGTCGTATTCTCTTTGCCCTTTGTCATGAAACTGGCAATGTTCCAAAAATAAACTGTACATTAATCTCAGATCCAAGAAATATGACTGATTTGTGAGGAATAACTAGCATTACCCAAAAATTAACATGGATTATCATATGCCACTAAGAGTTGGGGGATGCTTATTATGATCACATAACTTAGCCTAAGCTGACTGATACAGTACCTAAATCCTGATGTCAGATTTTAGTCTGGTGATGATGAAAAAACTCACTATTTGTAATATATATATCACCAAAAGATGTGTAATATGCTTTGATCAAATTTTGTAACATGGCTTATAGGAAAGGGATTTCTTGGTATATACCTGCTGGTTGATATTGTTAGTTGAAACTACCAGTGAGTTTTAGCCTACCTACCCTCTAGGACCCATGGAGAGCAGAATAAAGACTTTCATTATGTAAGTCACAGCACTCAAGCCCTTCAGATATCCCACCCATCAAATTTTGTCATGTTTACATTCAGCCAGAAATTATTCAAAATTCAGCTACTATACTAGTCTCCTCACAATAATACACTGGAGTTTTCATGAAATAGGAATGAGGCAAAGGAAGGCATATACCCTGTTTTAAATGGCATGTGTTTTCTCTATAATATTTCAGAGAACCTCTGCATTATTTTAAAATCATTGCCAAAAAGATAAAGATGCTAGGTTTTTTCCACTTAAATGTGTGCAACTTTAAAAAAAAAAAAATTACACATCCACCCTTCTAAGGATAATTATCTTAAGGTAAGAACCCACTGTTCAGACAGTGGGATTGTTATTGTTTTAATCCTTTCTTACTCAACAGGTCCTAAAAGCACAAGTTCAATAACACTGAGCTATTGAAACACTCAACCACAAACCAAAATGATTAAATGCATATCTGAACGGAATAGGTTTTTAAAGGAATTTTATTTATTTATATAGCTAAGATGTATCTCTGTAATCATACTTTATAAAATTAAAATTTTTCCAACTTTATGAAACTTAAGTAATAATTGCTTATACAATATGTACTCTATTACAATTTGAAAAATTACAAAGACCTAGATCATTTCTGTTAGTCTTTTCCTCCCTCTATATCACTTATCCTTCAGGCTAGGGTCAGGAAGTCTATGACTTCAGAAACATTGCTACATCTCCACCAAAAAGAATGAAACTCATAGAGTTTGGCCACAGGAGAGTGATATATAGCATTATTGACAATCTTTGACTAAAGCTTTTAGACTAAATGTTTAGTCTTTGACAAAATCTACAACTAAATCTATGACTAATTTGAATTTATGCCTTAACTGAAAACTACCAAATGTTATAATAAATTATTTTCTTTTTCAAATTTTATAATTAGAATTTTTTTCTATTTTCTTTCAGTTCTTTTTCAATTTGAAATAGAATCAATCATAATAAATTCTTTTATGTATCTAAAAGTCTATAGGTAGAGCGCAGAGCATTTACCTAGCAGTTGTGGCTGACACAATGCTGTGAGAATACTCTAGCTCCCAGAATCCTCCTGGTCACACCCAGGAAGGGAGCTTGCCTGCTGCATGGAAATGACTCGGCACCAGCCGGGCAGCCCTCTGACCTTTTTTGGCCATTTGCCCTACCATAACATCCTATTGGCTGAACCTATCTATATAAGCTAGCTTACTTCCTGAATAAAGTGAATCTGCGTCACTGAACGTGGTCTCCGTCGTCCTCACCCCCCCCCCCCAGCAGGCCTTGTCCACACTGGTGCCTGGACAGGGACCTAACCGGCATTCAAGGGATGGGTGAATGAGCCTCTGCAATGGGAAACTTTCCCCCCCACTCTTGAGTCCTGCCGGCTCGAGCCCTGCACGTCCTATTGCAGAGTAGGCGAGTTGAAGTTTGTGAAGAGGATCTCTGTACTTACTGAGAGATTCTCTCTGGTCTCAATCACCTAGGCGTTCACTCGGTCTAGGTGCATGGGGGCAAACCTTCCCTCTCGGCCTCATTCCTGCCTTATTGGCAATACACGCCTGCTTGACCAGTGCTCCTGCTGGGGACCCTCCACCGGCCCCTAAGATCCTACAGGTTACTCCTCTTTCAGAGGAGCCCCTACCTCCATATTCACACCCCCCTGTAGAGGAAGAAAAGTGTTGGGCCACTGAGTATGATGGACTTGCAGCTGAGCATGCAGAAACAAAACTAGATACGTTAGAAACCGCGCCACCAGCTCCGCCACCCAAAGAAACAGAAGTTGCCACTTCTGCATTCCCTGCCAGGGCTCAATGCCCCACCCCAGCCTCTCAGAGTCCATTTTCTACCCCAGCTTTACTCCAACACATGTTCCTGCTGCAGACCCATAGGCCAGCCTATACACCCCCATGTGTCAGCAAAGAGACATTTCCCATGCAGCATTAGGACTAGAGCCCCCTCACCTTTTCCTGGTTAATCCGAATTAGACCCCCTATTCTCCCTCCTTGAGGGTGACATAGAGCTTACTAGCATCCCCCATCTAACTACAGCAGCAAAACAGGTTATAGTGAATATCAACACTGCTATTGGCTCTGTGTCAACAGCTAGATTAGAACTTGATCAGCCAATCTCAGCTATTGTCTTAGCCACAAAAGGCACTCCTACTGGTGTCCTGTTTCAAAACAAACCCCTTTATTGGATACATTTAGCATATAGTCAGCTATCTAAAATCACCCCCAGTGAGACTGTAATCTGCATTCTTGGCCAAAAGCTGTGGCGAGCTGTGTCACCTTGCATGGCCGAGAGCCTGATGTACTTATTCTGCCAATTCCTCTCGACCATGTGCAGTTTCTCTTAGCCAGTGATTTGGAAATGCAAACACTCTTGGCTGACTGTACTGGATGGGTAGACAATCACCTCCCCAACAACTCCTGCAGACCCTACAGGGATCCCCCTGCAGGCTACCCCTAATTTGCATCCAGCATCTACTCCTCTTCCGCACAGCATGCTTGCGTTTACAGATGCCAGCAGGTCCTATTGTGGAATAGTGTTCAAAGCACAAACGGAAGGCACTAAATTCCACAAATTTAGCTATGAGGGATCCGTACAAGTAGGTGAACTACTAGCCATTTACTATGCACTATGCCTTTGGCAACATGGCCCCCTTAACATTTTTTCAGATAGTGCATATGCAGTACAAAAGGCCTTCCACCTTTCAGCCCAAGCAGACATTACTACATAGGCCTCTCAGCCAGCTTAAAGAACTGTTAGAGGAGCGTCAACACCCTTGGTATATTCAGCATCTTTGCTCCCATTCTGTCTTGCCTGGCCTACTAGCGGCAGGCAACACACAAGTTGATCATCTAGTTTTAACAGTCTCCCCTATTGAGCAAGCCAGACAACTTCTTGCCTGGTTTCATATGTCTGCCATTTCTCTCAACTCTCTCTTTCCCCATCTCACTCACGCAACTTGAAAACACCTTGTTTGCATATGTAAACAGTGCAGGCCCTTACTACCCTTAGGCCTCCTACAACCACAGGGTGTCAACCCTCGAGGCTTACAGCCTAATGCTGTGTGGAAAATAGATATCACTCTCCAGAGCTATCTCGGCCACAGCCCTAGCAGGAGAAAAAACTACCCATGCAATTCATGCCCTTCTTTGTCTTGCTTTGCCTTGGTGTACCTTGGGAAATTAAAACTGACAATGGGCCCTGTTATGCCAGCAGCCTTTTGTTCCTAATGGCAAATCACACACCGCCTTGGCATTCCTTATAATCCCCAAGGACAAGCCATTGTAGAACGGCGACACAGAGGCATTAAGCTTCAAATTCAAAAAGAAAGGGGGGATATGCCCTGAGCCTCACCCAGAGAAGTGCTCCTCAGTGCTGCATTCACTCTCTATTATTTAACTTTTGATTCTGAGGAGTAACTCCTGCTTATAAACATTGGGGAGGCCTTCATAGCCAACTGACCCTGTTGCTGTTTGTTAGTATGCTGGAAGGACCCAGCCACAGCTCAGTGGCAGGGACTGCACCCCTTTCTAATGTAAGGAAGAGGTATGCTTATGTTTTTTCCAGAAAATAGCCCGCATCCAATTTAGATCCTAGGAAAGAACGTATGGCCACTCCCGGTGTCCCAAGATGACCCCACTGATGATGCCTCCATGAACCCTCTGGTTCAGGAGATGGCCAGCCTCAGCCTTGATGAATGTCCACCTGGAGGAGGTCCTCAGCACTCCAGGAGGAGACCTCGTAACCAACATGCCAATAACATAACTTGGGGAGATATGAAGGCACTAGATTAGCCCCTGACGGACCCTCAGGTCCAGGCACTCTGTTCCTCTTCCTGTGTGCCATTATCACAGCAAACTCCCAGGAGCAAGGAGATCCCTGCATCTAGGCAGCTGTTCCCCACCCTGGAATAATTATGCCTATTGAAGTTAATAACACACAGTTTCTAGCAGTATGTTCCAGTAACTGCTCCCTTAGTCTCTCTTGTGACAATAGTGGCCAGGAATCCCAACAGTGGAACGGCACTATATGGGGTAACCTCAGTGACCCAATGCTACTTAAGTTTACTCTGAATAATAACACCGTCCCCTCAGAGGGGTGGGTCCTCCTTTGAAATCATACTATGGGTGTACTTTGCTGAAAATAGTACTACCAACCAAGGCTCAGTACTTGGCCTGAAAGCCCTCCTCCCCCTAGCTACCAACAGCTGGGCCTGCCCCACTAACCTTGCCTTCCCAGGGTTGCCTCTTTGCTCGTTCCTGTATGACAAACATCTAAGAACACTCCCGAGAGAAGGAATTCCCTGGAGAGTCTGCTGCATTGCCTCTGACTCGGATGCACAGACCATCAACCTTGGAGTTTGGCATTGGAAGCTGACAGACAGAATACAACCATATGCAGTACGCAGCCCATGGCAAGCCATCTGTTCTGTGTTTGGATGCTGAAACCTTTGTAGGAAGGGGCCATGCATGGACCTACATCCATTTTTTACAATCAAAATGGAACTGTATTTAACAGCACCTGGAAGTTCTCTATAACACAATGGGAGGGAAATGACATCCCGACCTCTAGAAGGAATCCCCTGTTTAAGACCCCCATTCTATTTCCTAACTAGTCAAACATTACAGAAGCTTGCCTCATTGTTTAATCCAGCTAATCTATTAGCATTTAGTATAATAGGTTTTATAGTTCTTTTAGTTCTACTAGGGTTCCGTTGCATAATGCTTAGCATTCAGAAGCTACAACAACAACAAGCAGTCATCAAGCAAGTTCAACCGGACTTAATTAAAAAAGAAGGGGAGATGTAGGTAGAGTGCAGAGCATTTATCTAGTAGCTGTGGCTGATGCAATGCTGTGAGAATACTCCAGCTCCAGGAACCCTCCTGGGCACACCCAGGAAGGGAGCTCGCCTACTGTAAGGAAGTAACTCAGCATTAACCAGGCAGCTCCCTGACCTTTTCAGCCATTGGCTTTGAAGAACATGCTGTAACATTCTATAGGCTGAACCTATGTACATAAGCTAGCTTACTTCCTGAATAACACAGATCTGCATCACTGAACCTGGTCTCCAGAGTCAGGTCTTTGCATCTCCATCGTCCTCACCCCCAGCAGGCCTTGTCCACAAAAGTCTAATTAGTATCTATATGAAAAACCATGTGAAACAAATCTTGACTATCACAGTAGCACAAAATGTGATCATGATGAGGTTTCCTCACTTGTTTGGGTCTCTTATAAGTAACATGGGATTAATAGTAGCTCCCTTGTGAAATGGTAGTGACAATAAAGAAAGAATGTCATGTAAGGCACTGAGCCTGGAAATAAATATTCTTAGCCTTCATTATTATTATTGTAGTGGTTTTATTGCATTAGTTATTTTTATTAGTACTTATTCTTAATAATTATCTCTAAGGTGCTTCAAAGAGGAAAGAGAGAAAAGGAAGTGTGAAGAAGAGATATACTTTACCTTAGCTAGGGTAAATGCATTCTTATGCAACAGAAGAAGTGGCTGGTAGTGTCTGGTGTATACTTTCCCCAGTTCTCATATTGATTTTGTTTTTATAGATGAGAACATGAAGCCTGAGGTAGATGAAGAATCATGCCTAAGTCAACAGAAATCTTGAATTAAATATTGAAATCCTGTCTCCAAAAATTTCAGCCTTCTTTCTATTATAATAGTTTCCAGTCAAACTTTTACTAAAGAAATACAAAAGGAATAGTACAATCTAGTTTGAGATTTTTAAAAAGTCTGATTTGTTGTGCAGTTAACATTTTCATGATTGTTAATTTAAGAAGAGGGACTAACAGAAGGAATAATATAAAATAGTAAGTATTTATTGCATATGTCCTATGATATCATATAAAATTAAGGAATAACATAGAAAAAAATGAATATTACCATAAAAATAATACTGTCACTGATGTTTACCATTATGCTAAAAGATTAAAATTCTGATATATGTTTTCAGAATTCTGAAACTAACCATTTATAAAATCACTTACAAACTGTCACTAGAGAATTCCAAGATGCCAGTGGAGAAGGCAGAATCACAGACTGCCACCTCCCACTTCCAAACTAGATTAAAAATTAATTTAATAACAATCATCATGAAAAACCAACTTTGGACTAAAAGAACAGGACTCGAAAACCAAGGAGCACAGAAGAATCCACACTAATACTACTATGGAGTGCAGGGGTATGGTGGGGGCTTCCCCTCTCCCAGGAGCAAGGGGAGGCTGAGGCTGAGGGTCCAGAAGGGCTCTCATTACAAGGAGAAAGACCCTGAGAGGCAGGGGTCCTCAGTCTCAGGACAAGAGACCCAGCCTAGAAACCCAGGGACTGGTGGAGACAGTTGGACAGCATTGAGTGGGGAGAGAAGTAAGAGTTCTGTCTGTGGGATGTGGCAAGTGAAAGAAAAGAGAAGAAAATATCACTTACAGCCACTTGCCTGGGGTCCTGGGGGCAAAAAGGCTGAAAGGACTGGTCTTGCATGAGAAGAAAGTGGGGAAAGCAAGACACAGGGATACAAATGATGATGGGGAAAAGAATACTGAGCTGACTCATTTGCCAATGCCAAGGCAGCCATAGCTGGGGGAGGGGTTGCTTTCTCTGCCCAGCACAAGCCTAGAGTGGAACCGGGTGACCCACCTCCAAAAAGCTCTCCAGCTCCAATCAGCATGAAAGGTTGTTCAGAAAGTAGGAAGTAAAGGGGAGGGGCAGTGACTCAGGTTTCTAAGGAAACTGAGCTACACTTCCCCCTTCATAATAAGACTGTGCCCCATCCCCGGAGAGTAACTGAACAGAACATACCTTCAGATTCTCTGAGGTCACACCCACCGCATTCCTGAATACAGTTTCAACTAGGGCCAACTCCCCCCCCAAAAAACAAAAAACAAGGTACACCCACTTGGAAGTACCTCCTAAACATAGAAGCTCTCTGCTGAGATCAGCAAACAGAAGCTCCCTGCTAGGTTCAGCAAACAAATAGCATAAAAATCAAGCCTTTAAAGTGGCTCTAATAGTTAAGGAGAATTAAAACACAAGCAATCAGCAGAGGTAGAGGAACAAATGCCTGAAGAAGAAGCCAAATTAAATGAACCAACCTGAGACCTACAATTCTAACAAACCTGCAAACCACACACAGAAACAATGGGAAGACAGAGGGATGTAAACCATGTGAATCAACAGGAAAAATCTCCAGAAAGAGAACTGAATGAGATGGAGGTAATCAAATTACCAGATGCAGAGTTTATAATAATGATTGTTAGGATGCTTAAGGATTTCAAAGCTACCATACATGGACTTAGTGAGCACCTAAAGAAATTGCAAGCATCAAAAAGGACACTGTAATCATAAAAAATAATCAGACAGAAATGACAAACACAACATCAGAAATGAAGACTATACTAGGAAGAATTAAAAGCAGGTGAGATGAAGCTGAGGATCGAATCAGCGATTTAGAGAACAAGATAAGAAAAAGCATGGAATCAGAACAGCAAATAGAAAAAAGGATCAAAAAGTCTGAGGAAACTCTAAGAGAGTTCTATGACAACATGAAGAGAAACAACATCTGCATAATAAGGGTTCCTGAAGGAGAAGAGCAAGAACAGAAATAGAGAGCCTGTTTGAAGAAATCATAGCTAAAAATTTCCCTAAATTGATGCAGGAAAAAGTCACACAAGTTCAAGAAGCACAGAGAACCCCATTAAAGCAGAACTCAAAGAGAACTACACCAAGACACATCATAATCAAAATGCCAAAGCTAAGAGATAAAAAAGAATACTAAAAGCTTCAAGAGAAAAGCAGTCAATCACCTATAAAGGAACCCCCATAAAGATGACATCCAACTTTTCAACAGAAACACTTGAGGCCAGAAGGAAATAGCAAGAAATATTTAAAGTAATGAAGAACAAGAGCCTACAACCAAGACTTCTTTACCCAGCAAGGCTATCATTTAAAATTGAAGGAGAGCCTGACCAGGTGGGGGCGCAGTGGATAGAGCATCGAACTGGGATAGGGAGGACTCAAGTTCGAGACCCTGAGGTCGCCAGCTTGAGTGCAGACTCATCTGGTTTGAGCAAAGCTCACCAGCTTGGACTCAAGGTCGCTGGCTTGAGCAAGGGGTTACTCGGTCTGCTGAAGGCCCACAGTCAAGGCACATATGAGAAAGCAATCAATGAACAACTAAGGTGTTGCAATGTGCAACAAAAAGCTAATGATTGATGCTTTTCATCTCTCCATTCCTGTCTGTCTGTCCTTGTCTATCCCTCTCTCTGACTCTCTCTCTGTCTCTGAAAAAAAAAAATTGAAGAAAAAATAAAAAGCTTCCGAGACAAAAAAAAAAAAAAAAAAAAAAAACTCAAGGAATTTATTACAACCAAACCAATGCTGCAAGAAATGTTAAGGGGCCTGTTGTAAACAGAAAAAAAAGGGGGAGATATTTTAGTAAAAGAGGAATGTAGATCTAAAGAATAAAATGGCCATAAACAACTACATATCAATAACAACCTTAAATGTAAATGGATTAAATGATCCACTTAAAAGACATAGGGTAGCTGCATGAATAAAAAAAACAACCCGTACATATGCTGTCTACAGGTGACCCACCTCAAAATGAAAGATACACATAGACTGAAGACAAAAGGATGGAAAAAAATATTTCATGCAAATGGAAATGTAAAAAAAAAGCTGGGATAGCAATACTTATATCTGACAAAATAAACTTTTAAAAAAAGGCTATAATAAGGGATAAAGAAGGTCACTACATAATGATAAAGGGAGCAATCCAACAGGAAGATATAACCATTATAAATATCTATGCATCTACTATAGGAACACCTAAATATACAAAGCAGATTTTGATGTATTTAAAGGGTGAGATCAACAGCAATACTATAATAGTAGGGGATTTTAATACTCCACTAACATCACTGGATAGATCCTAAAGAAAGAAAATTAACAAAGAAACAGCAGGCTTAAAAGTCACACTAGATCAACTGGATTTAATAGATATCTTCAGAACTTTCTACTTAAAGCAGCAGAATATACAGTGGTACCTTGAGATATGAACAGATCAACATACAAATATTTTAAGATATGAACTGTAATTCAGTCGGTATTTTTGTTCGAGATTCGAGCGAAATTCCAAGATACTAGTCATGATTTGGGAAGCTGCCACTAGTTGGAGCATTGGCTCATGGGTCCAGTATCAGCAGTTTGATATACGAGTTGAGTGACTTATGAGCTCGGTTACAGAACAAATTAAACTTGTATCTCAAGGTACCACCGTACATTCTTTTCAAGTACTCATAGTACATTCTCTAGGATAGACTACATGTTAGGGCACAAAACGAGTTTCAATAAATTTTAAAAAAGTGAAATCATATCAAGCATCTTCTTGATCACAATGGCATAAAACTAGAAAGCAAGTACTATAGAAAAACTGAAAAACACTCAAACATTTGGAAATTAAATAGCATGTTTTTAATAGTTAATGGGTTAACAAGGAGATCAAAAAAGAAATAAAAATTTTTCTTGAAAAATACGAAAATAAGAATACAACTCAAAATTTATGGGACACAGCAAAAGCAGTCCTGAGAGGGAAGTTCATAGCATTACAGGTATACCTTAAGAAGCTAGAAAAAGCTCAAATAAACAACTTAATCCTGCATCTAAAATAACTAGAAAAAGAACAGCAAGTAAAATCCAAAGTAGAAGAAAGGAAATAGTAAAGATCAGAGTGAAAATAAATGACATAGAGGCTAAAAAAAACCCACAATACAGAAGATCAATGAAACAAAGAGCTGGTTCTTTGAAAAGGTAAACAGATTGATGAACCTTTAACCAGACTCACCAAGAAAAAAGGAAAGTGGACTCAAATAAATAAAATTAGAAATAAAAGTGGAGAAGTAACAACTGACACAGCAGAAATACAAAGGACTGTAAGAAAATACTGTGAAGAACTGTATGTCAAAAAATTAGACAACCTAGGTGAAATGGGCAAATTTCTTGAAACACATAATCTTTTAAATTGCAACAACAACAAAAAAATAAAGTACCTAAGAATAAATTTAACCAGGAAGGTTAAAGACTTGTATTCAAAAAATTATAAAACACTGATAAAAGAAATCAAGGAAGATACAAACAAGTGAAAGCATATACCATGTTCATGGGTAGGAAGAATAAACATCATTAAAATGTCTATATTACCTAAAGCAATTTATAAATTCAATGCAATTCCTATTAAAATATCAATGACATACTTCTAAGATAAAGAACAAATATTCTAAAAATTTATATGGAACCAAAAAAGAACAAGAATAGCCTCAGCAATCTTGAGAAAGATGAATAAAGTGGGTGGTATTACACTTCCTGATATCAAGTTATATTACAAGGCCATTGTACTCAAAACAGCTTGGTACTGGCATAAAAACAAGCATACAGATCAATGGAACAGAACAGAGAACCCAGAAATAAACTCACACCTATATGGACAATTGATATTTGACAAAGGAGGTAAGAGCATACAATGGAGTCAAGACAGTCTCTTTAACAAATGATGTTGGGAAAATTGGAAAATTACTTCCAAAAAAATGAAACTAGACCACCAACTTATACCATTCAAAAAAATAAACTCAAAATGGATAAAAAAACTTAAATGTAAGTCATAAAACCATAACTAGCTTAGAAGAAAACATAGGCAATAAGCTCTCCAACATCTCTCACAGAAATATATTTGCTGATTTATCTACAAGAGCATGCGAAATGAAAGACTAGATGAACAAATGGGGCTATATCAAACTAAAAAGCTTTTGCAAAGCTAAAGACAATATGAACAAAATAAAAATAGAAACCACAGAATGGGAGAAAATATTCGACAATACGTCTGTTAAGGGGTTAATAACCAAAATTTATAAAGAACTTGTAAAACTCAACACCAGGAAGATAAACAATCCAATCAAAAAATAGGCAAAAGAAATAAACACTTCTCCAAAGAGGACATACAGATGGCCAATAGAGAGATAAAAAAATGGTCAACATCACTCATCATTAGAGAAATGCAAATGAAAACCACAATGAGAGCCTGACCAGGCGGTGGCACAGTGGATAGAGCATCGAACTGGGATGCAGAGGACCCAGGTTTGAGACCCCAAGGTCACCAGCTTGAGCACTGGCTCATCTGGCTTGAGCAAAGGCTCACCATCTTGGACCCAAGGTCTCTGACTCAAGCAAGGGGTTACTCAGTCTGCTGAAGGCCCGCGGTCAAGGCACATATGAGAAAGCAATCAATGAACAACTAAGGTCTCGCAACAAAAAACTGATGATTGATGCTTCTCATTTCTCTCCATTCCTGTCTGTCTGTCCCTGTCTATCCCTCTCTCTGACTCTCTCTCTGTCCTTGTAAAAAAAGAAAAGCCAACCCCCCCCCACAATGATATATCACCTCACACCAGTCAGAATGGTGCTCACTAATATAACAACACAGAATAAGTGCTGGTGAGGATGTGGAGAAAAGGGAACCCTCCTGCACTGCTGGTGGGAATGCAGTCTGGTGCAGCCACTGTGGAAAACAGTATGGAGCCTCTTCAAAAAATTAAAAATGGAACTGCCTTTTGTCCCAGCCATCCCACATTTAGGAATATATGCCAATAACACCATATCACTGATTCAAAGGATGAAATGCACCCCTATGTTTATGGCAGCATTGTTTACAATAGCCAAGATATGGAAACAGCCCAAGTGTCTGTCAGTGGACGAGGGGATTAAAAATCAGTGGTACATACACACAATGGAATACTATGGAGCCATAAAAAAGAAGGAAATCTTACCTTTTGCAACAACATGAATGGACCTGGAAACTATTATTTTAAGTAAAATAAGCCAGGCAGAGAAAGAAAAATATCATATGACCTCATTCATTTGAGGAATCCAATGATCAATGTGAACTGAGAAACGTAATAGAGACAGAGGCAGATCAAAGGGATCAGAGGGAAAGAGGATGATAGAATGGGATCATAGAAGGGAAAGAGATTGGTGAAATTATATACACATAACACAGCATTATAGAGGGCAGAAAAGCAAATCCTGAAGGGATGGGGGGAAGGGGCAAGCAAGATGTGGAGGGGAGCACGGGGGAGTTGGGATGCATTCAGGGAGACACTAGAATCTCTGTAAATACAATAAATTAAAATCAATAAAAAACAAAACAAAAAAAACTGCCACTAATATTCAGTCTGTTTATCCCTTTTCAGAGGAAAATGGAACTTTGTTCCCTTGAAGCCTCTTTCAACACTGTGTGCTGCATGAACAGCTAATTTGGACTAATTCTCTTCTAGTCTCATTATCAATGAGCTATGTCTCAGAGGAGTAAAATAAAAAAGACAAATGTATTTACATACAAAAACAATGACATTGAAAGTAAAAAGAATAATGTCCAAAGTACAGGAATTAAATACCTGTACTGGAAAATTAAATACCAAGTTTCTAATGGGGAGCAGCCAAATCTACACAAGAGATTTTGTGAAGAACTCATCTACCAAAACAAAGGATTTCACTTGCCCTTCTGCACTCAGACCACTAGGGTTTGCCACAAATTTTCAAGGCCACTCATCCATCTGTTGCTACAAACCGTTCCTTTCTCTTTCTCTTAGCTCTATAGATATCTTCTAGACACCAGGAACATCTATCTACAATACACTGAGCATCATGATAGTCTCATCATTTTGCACTAAATACTAAAGAGGTAGAATACTTTCAAGTTATCTTTTTCTTATGTAAAAAAGCAAAGGAATGGCAATTGAATTTTGTCTGAGGTGGATTGATCGTGGAGTAAAGAAGTAATCCTGTATGACTTAAGCACCTTATTATAAGAATTCCCTGATAATGCATACCTCATTGTTACTACATATAAACAGAGACCTGTGGCAGTAGAAGTAGACCTTGTTGTTGCTGCCACTTTGTAAAGAGTTTCAAAGAATCAAAGAGCTCTGGTTGAGAGAAAGGAATTTTCAGCAGTGGTTTGTTGATATCTCTGGGGGTTGTTTCAGTTACAGAGTTATATGCATTCTCTGTTTTTTGTTGTTGTTGTTGTTGTTTAATTCAGTGAGAGGAGGAGAGGCAGAGAAAGACTCCTGCATGAGCCTCAATTGGAATCCACTGGGAAAGCCTACTAGGGGGCGATGCTCTGCCCATCTGGGGCTGTTGCTTCTTGCTCATCAACCTAGCTCTTAGTGCCTGAGGCAGAGACCAGGGAGCCATCCTCAGTGCCCCAGGCCAACTCGCTCCAATTGAGCCATGGCTGCAGAAGGGGGAGAGAGAGAGAAAGAGAAGTGAGAGAGAGAGGAGTAGAGAAGCAGATGGGTGCTTCCCCTGTGTGCCCTGTCTGGGAATTGAACCCAGGACATCTACATGCTGGACTGAAGTTCTACCACTGAGCCCAACATGCCAGGGCCAGGCATTCTCAATCATGTGCTGAAGCACTGAGCCTACAGGTGTGGTTAGACATTGCTCTTTCCCTAAAATCTTCTCAGTGAGACTAAGTTTACTCTCGTAATGTTTCATTTGCCCTTTTTGATAGCTTGAATTTTGCCCTCCAAAAATTCTATATTCTAGCCCTAATTCCATAACCTAGAATGTGACTGTACTTGAAAATAGTGTTTTTAAACATGTAATTAAATTAAAATGAGGTCATTAGGGTAGGCCCTAATCCAAGATGAAAGATATCCTTTTAAGAAGAGGAAATTACAAAACAGACATATAGAGATGGACCCCAATGTGATGACACGTGGAGAAGATAGCCATTCAAGTCAAAGAGATAGGTCAAAAGAATTCACCCTGCTGACACCATGGCTCTATCTTCTAGACTGTAGGATGATGTGGTACTTTATGATGGGAGGCCTCGTATCCTAATGCACTTTTCTTTAGTAATTCCAATAGAAGAACATTATATTAAACAAAATTCCTAAAGTTAACATTTATTTATATTTTTATTGGTTGATTTTAGAAAGAGAGTGGAAGGGAGAGAGAGAGAGGAGAGAGAAGTATTAATTTGTGCGTTTATTGGTGGCTTCCCATATGTGCCTTGACCAGAATGGAACCCACAACCTTAGTGTTTTGTGATCACATTCTTACCAACTGAGCTAATCTGCTTGGGCAAAGCTAACATTTACTGAATGCTTATTTTATGATAAGAGCACCACATTGGTAGCCTGGTACCTCAGTGTTAAAATGGGTATTAGTCATACCTGCCTGGTTGTTGTGAGGACTGAATTAAATAAGCTAGTTTAGCTGTTGTGCTATCACTATCACCCTGAAATCTTCACTACAGCCCTGCAAGGTATTTTTATCCCCATTTTACAGATGACAACACCAAAGCTGAAATCCTACTGACAAAACAGTGGTAAAGCTGATAATTAGACTCTCCCAAGTATTTAAATAATTAAGTCACAACTCAACTATACAAGGCAGGCACTAAGCCTCGAGGAAGCTAGGGAATTGGGACATAAGAGTTTAATGACCCACTGCGGTTCACAGCTGAGTAGGTGGCTGGGAGGGTATATGATGGAAGTCTGATTCTAGAGCTCCTGTGCTTAACCATTACAACTCATCACTGTTCCTTCCCTGTGTGAGCCTGGATTTGCCACCTGTGGTGACCCTTAGCAATCAGGAATTATTGGTGAAATACAGTACCTGAGAGTTTACAAGATAACATTTAAAACATGAGCCTGGGTTTTTACTCAACTTAATTAAAGCCATTCACATTTTTAGTAGTTCTGGTTTCTAGTTTTCTTCCTATTTACATATTTATCTATTAGATGACTGAATTTGAACTTTTGACTTTAGCTTTACATATTTGAAAACTTGTTATTGCTGTGGCAATAACAACTTTGCTCTGGGTAAGTCCCATTAAACCTCTATCTGCCATAAGCCTGGAAGAGACCTTCTTGATGGGCAAAGAGTCACTATCTTGTCTCTAACCTGACCATTCAGAAGCTGAGCTTATCCACCGTGAAAGCCCAAAAAACACACATGCAGCAGCAGAGCACATGCTCTCAGCCACTCTGTAGGCTTTTTACACAGTACCGCACTCACATCCACCTGTTCTGACTGCAAATGTCATTCTGACTCTGAAACTGGCACCCAAGCTGCTTTTCCGAACTTCCAGACTATCTCCTCTTAGTATCTGCCCTTCTTGGGAGGGATGCACCTGTAAACATTTCTTCAATGGCTTCTGGGTTTTCTTTTACATTTTTCAGAACCAGTTGCTTTACTATTATGTTAATTAGGAAACGGAACTGAAAAACATGCTCTGATGCCATTCTTGGCCAGCCTGCATATCGATTGTTAGA
Source organism: Saccopteryx bilineata (assembly GCF_036850765.1). Classification (NCBI taxonomy): domain Eukaryota; kingdom Metazoa; phylum Chordata; class Mammalia; order Chiroptera; family Emballonuridae; genus Saccopteryx; species Saccopteryx bilineata. Next base: position 158,216,344 of record NC_089492.1, read on the forward strand.
GGCCAAGTCATGGGAGGGGAGTAAAGGAAGAGGCATTAACATGTCAGGAATTGGTATGAAGGTTAGTGAGCTCATCAGTCACCCTGAACGGTGACACCAGTGTGGAAATGTTTGCGTAGGAGTGGCCTGGGTCCCCTGGAATGCTATACTGACGTTAGCACCAGTCTCTAACCTCAAACTTGGTTTGTGGAAAATGAAAACAGAAATCTCAAAGCCAGTTTTCAGTCTGTTGGAATAAATGTTCTAAAGACAAAGTGAACAGACAATCACAATAAGTGGAAAAATTTATGTGCCTACTTTGAACAGGTCAAGTTGAAAATAATTTTTGCATATGTCTGCCTTAAAATTAAAACCAAAGTGAACTTAGGTCATGAATCTTTTAGCTAATAACCCATTTTGCCAGCATAAAGTTTAACTAAAAAGTGACTTCTTATTTTTTAACTTTTTGAGATGATGTTATCACCATTAAAAATAAAGAGAAAAAACCCTTACTCTTAGTTGTGATAAATTCATACCTGGTTTGTTCTAAATTCAGTATACTCTTGGCTGTGCACTAAGTGTTTTAAGAACTTTTGTCCAAGTTTCTTTTTTTTACCACAATAAAATATTAATTTTTTTCAACACTGTTGCAGTCAGTTTGGTTGATGTGATGAGGTGTGTGTGGTCAGGTAGCAGTGCTGTGTTATTGGTCACTGAATACTCAGCAGGAGGCTGCATAGTCTTTCAGAAGCAAAGGGCACATTGAAATAAAATCATACTAAAAGCTTTTTTTATGTGTTTATATATCTCACAATAGTAATCACCACCACAGTGTGGGCATTTCTTAGTAATCTTAGGGTACTGACTAGCTAAGGTTAACTGCCCAGAGTGCAGTTGAAAACCACCAGTTCCTCCCAGCTACTCATTAATCCCCAGAAAATCTCCTGAACCCTGCTGGTGATTATTCAAGGCTTTATAGATGATTTCTCCAGTATTCTGAGTACTCATTCTCTCCTGGAACATCGACAGCTGGCCAGCACAGTCTTGTATAAATACTCTATTTTTTTTAAAACTATATTGAATTTCAACTTCCTTATAAAGACCCCGTAGAGGCCAGTGGCTCAGAAAAAAAAAACCTTAATTGCATTTTGGCTTCTCTAGTTTTCTGAGGGAGCAATACAATTGAGAAGCTGAGGAAAAGCAGGGGAGGGAAAGAGGGTATGAGGAAACAGCGGGTGCTCCCAGGAATCACACTCATAAACATGAAAGCAGTGAGGCTACTGGTGGTAACAGAGAGAGAGGAGTGTGAGCATTGCAAGGGGCAGTCAGTGCCGTGTTGCAGGGTGTCCTGGTCAGAGGTCCTGCATCCACCTCCCACAGCTATACAGTCAGCGCTGTGCATGCTCTGAGCCCTGAGCCAATTAGAGACCAAGATCCGAGTCACCAGACAGATGACAAGTCTAGGGATCTACTTCTGCAAAACAGAAGGTTTCTATTGACAGAGTCCTGTGCATGCTGTTTTGATACTGTCAAAATTTGAAGAGTAAAAAGTAATTTGTCAATTTAAGCCACTAAGTAAAATTTATATTTTTGTCTGCCTTTTCAGGAAAAATTTATATTTTACCTCAGCATTTAATATCTTTTAAATGAGGTATCTGACATTAAGAAGCTATGTAAATACTAGATAATTCTAAAACCACAAATTAGTTGTCTGATAGTCACTAAATTTATTTGGAAAATTTAATTATTGTGTGTGTGTGTGTGTGTGACAGAGAGAGGGAAGGAGTAGAAACAGAGAAAGTGGAAGAGGAAACATGAGGGAAAGAAGTTTCTGAAGTCAGAATGACCTTTATTTTCTATATGAAGTATCTCTTCCAAAATTATTTCTCTATTATATGTGCTCCATAAGAAAAAACATCAAATAAAAATATAGAATCTTCTGAATATATATTTTCGAAATAAGTATACGTATACTCCTATTCTGATTTTAAACTGTTAGGTTCTCTTCCAGGTCATTTAGAATCAAAGACAAGCCCTGGCTGGCTGGCTTAGTAGGTAGAGCATTGGCCTGGTGTACAGATGTCCTGGGTTCAATTCTCAGTCAGGGCACACAGAAGCTACCATCTGCTTCTCTCCTCCACTTTCTCCCCCTTCTCTCTCTTCTCCTCTTGCAGCCAGTGGCTTGACTGGTTCAAGCATCAGCCCCAGGTTCTAAAGATGGCTTGACTGGTCCAAGGAATGGCCTCAAGCACTAAAAAGAGCTCAATTGACTTGAGCATTGGCCCCAAACTGGGTTTGCTGGGTGGATCCTGGTTGGGGCACATGCAGGAGTCTGTTTCACTGTCTCTCTTCCTCCTACTAAAAGAAAAAAAAAATCAAAAACAAAATACGGGATATATAAAAAAGACACCCATTTTTGTTTATAAATTTAAATAACAACAAGTTATAGTCTGCTCCTAAGCATCAAAAACCTTCTGAAGTCACATCATAGAAAAATCTCCACAGATTGTTCCTTTAGAAGAAAAAAGGGAAAAATAAAACTACTTTCACAATTAAATAGATACAAATATCCCTGCATCTATTAGCAGAAAATCCCTAGCTACTTTATCATCTTGGGCATCCTGATATAGATAAATAAAACATCATTTTAAATAAGTCCAATGCAAGTCAACAAGCAATGGACAACACATGATAAGAGGAGCGTCTAAATAATTTAACAGTGTCTACACCAGGAGTCCCCAAACGTTTTACACAGGGGACCAGTTCACTGTCCCTCAGACCATTGGAGGGCTGGACTATAAAAAAAAAACCATGAACAAATCCCTATGCACACTGCACATATCTTATTTTAAAGTAAAAAAAAAAATGGGAACAAATACAATATTTAAAATAAAGAACAAGTAAATTTAAATCAACAAACTGACCAGTATTTCAATGGGAACTATGGGCCTGCTTTTGGCTAATGAGATGGTCAATGTCTGGTTCCATATTTGTCACTGCTAGCCGTAACAAGTGATATGACGCACTTCCATAGCCATGAGGCATGTGTCCCGCATCACCAGAAGTAGTACTGTATGTGAGCAACACTGCTCTTTGCGACACCAATGAAAAAGGTGCCCCTTCTGGAAGTGCGGCAGGGGGCCCGATAAATAGCCTCAGGGGGTCACATGCGACCCGCGGGCCATAGTTTGGGGACCCCTGGTCTGTCAGACAAAGCAAGTTCCACTGTTTCTACATCTTGGACATTCACAAAAACACATAGCAAGTCAGGAATTCAGTTAAACAACAATATAGCTGGGTCTAGTCTTTATAGTGATTTGATATCGATATGACTTTATCCATGAAATGCTCCAAACAATGTCCAGTACCTAAAAAGTTGGTAGAAGGAGGTGTTCTTGGGCTATCAGCCTTATGACTTCTAATTCAGAAGGAAGCAAACAGTTTAGGTCAATTAGTTCCTTTCCTCAAAAAGACTCCACACACCCAAGTTGAGAAGATACACTGTCAGTGGCTGACCCCAGTCTTGCACATGGCTGCCAGCTTCCCGAAGGCCCACAGCCTGGTGAAACTGATCAAAACAGTTGGACAGGATTTCCACAATAACTGTTTAGATCGGTAGGTATACAGTTAATTATTATGCTTTTCTTCACCCTTTCAGAATTTATAAACTCTGCCTCAAGGCTAGGGCATAATTTTTAAACAGGTCATATATTTTAAAAAAATTTTCTGTTTGAGAGAGAGAAATAGCTATGTAACTGTAGGGAAAAACCAACAGCCAGTTTTAAAAAAATGGGGAATAGCAAAAATTTTTTTTTAGTATTTCATCTTTTTACTCTGTTTTTTATAAGCTGCATACTTGTGATTATTATTATATGCCAGGTATTCTGCTAAGAAGCTTACCTATGTTATCTTTTTCTCATTTTCACAATGGTTAACCATATGGAGAAGGTATTTTATTATCATTCTCATTTTATATACTAGAAGACTGAAAGTGTCCAAACTGTACAAAGGTCATAGAACTATTAAGACCCAGAACTGATATTTGAATTCAGGTTTGTCTTAACCCAAAATCCATTTATCTTAATTATTGTGTAAAACTGCAACTGAATTGTATTTTTAAGGTGGATTGACTCAAAAAATGAAATGAGAATTTTATTGTGCAGTCAAAGGGTGATTTAAGAAAAATTAGATTTTTATTGCCTTGTCATTTTCTTTACTTTTGTCAAGAGTTTCATGTAGTACAAAGTTGCATTTCAAAAGACAAAACAAAAACCTCAAGTGACTATTTCTATACCAATTCTATTTTTCCTTAAGGGAATCTTGTATAATTAAGATAGTGGCCTACCGCATGTTCACCCAAGCAAAGCTCTTCTGAACTACTAGAGCTTTGTAGTGACATATTGATATGAAATGGCTTTCTATTTATGATGACATCATGCTAAGATTTTAAACCAAAATTTCAAATTATCAAAGAAGTAATAACATAAAATATATAAATTCAACTTTTTTGGTCCCCTTGGAAATGTTACATCTTTGCAAAAAGAACTTTTATCTCTTCTCTTACATAGAATAATCGTCCCAATATTGTCTCTTCCCTGTCCTACTACACACACACACATACACACACACACACACCTCATTCTTAGAGGGAAAAATAATGGATACTGTATTTGAATAAGCAGTTAATTAAATGAACTTGGCCTCCATTGTTACCAGCTTTCTCTACAGTTTAATGTAATTCCTTTACCTATGTAATCAAGTTATACACAGTTCAGCTATCAACACCTCAGTCCAAATAATCAAAGCAGTTTGTGGTTAATAAAGAAACAATATGCAAACAATATATATATACATATATACATACACACACATATCCTTATGCGTTCATTTATGGCCAGAAGTTCTTAGATTCTTTCTGTGAATTACAGATTCTGTCATCATTTTCAAACAAATAAACAAACAAACAAAGCAAAATGTCCATGAATAGTTTCTTATGCCAGTTTATGCCATTTACTTAACAATACAAAAATATTTACTTAGAAATATTCTTTATAATTTTAAAAGAATTTTATGTAATTTTAAAAGAATCTTATATGACAATGTAACAAAACAACAGATAGAAGAATTAAAGAAAATGTTTTCTTTTAAAGAGGTATTTTTAAAAAGTGCAAATATATCCCTTAAAATGGCTGTTTCAGCCATCAGAATGTTCACAGAATAATGGTTAAATCCTTATCTACTTCAAAAAATATTTTACACTGATGGCAAGATCACCTTTGGCCTGGAAAGGTTGTAGTTTTACCAATTTTCCATAAATATGAAATGATCCTTGAGGAATAAATGCAGAATAAAAATGAAATTGAAGTTGTCTTGTTTTCCAAACACAAACTTGTATACCTGTGACCTGTTTATATCACACAATTCTGAAGGAAGAATTAGGTCATTGGAAGAGGTTGAGAAAAAAAGATTGAAGAAAAAAGATATGACATTTCTCAACCAAGTCCAAGGCATGAAAATGCACAGTGTACTGTGAGGTCTTTCCTAATAAGACAGGGTCCAGCACTGTTGAACTAATTACACTAGTGTCAGTGGTTAGAGGCTGGAGAAACCAATCATTGGAAATTATTACCTTCTTATATAAACATTATAAAATTATATTTATGTGTTTCACTGGAGTAAAAAATAAGTTAAAATTTATGTACATTGTAAACATTCAGGGTAGAAAATCCTTGTAACATGACATTCTATGTACAAAGGACATAGAGTAATGAAAGTAAAAATCAAGAAACAGTATTGATTTTAAGAAGTTTCAAACTTTATGAATTATCTTTTATTTTATATTAATGTAGTACTAATATTATAACTAAAATTTTAAAATTATCAATATGAAAATGCTATAGTATAACAAAATCAATCCTTGCAGTTTTAAAATGATCCAATAGCTCTCTTGGCAACACAGCATTTAAAAAGTGACAAGATTTATTGCTTTGAGACAAATATAATGGACTATAAATCATGCGACCATGACAACTATAAAAACTTCTCTTGCGATTCTCTACCTCTAGGTTTACTTCTGCCCAAGAAAGATCTGGAAGCCTTTTTATTCAATAGACTGTCTTCTGAAACATTTATCCCACCTGTGATAAGATGGATTAACCATTGCAGCAAAGTGCTTGCAGACTTGGTTTGTCTTAACTTATAGTTATGAAAACAAAAAAAACTTTGATTCACTAGGTTGGGATGTAATGTGTCCATATCAGAACAATATCAGGATCTTTTCATTATCTCTCCATAAGAAAAGATTAAAATGCCTAGTTACATGAGACTAAATGCTCATTCAATAATTGCAATGGATAGTATGCTTTCAGAGTGGGAGAATTAAATTAAAAGAAAGCAACTCTTGGAAATGTACTTGTGGTAGAATTAGAGAATGTTTCATCAGATCTTGATGTCTCTACAGTAATGAATCTGCCAAAACATAATAATATTTTAGTGAAAGGTATGATTGGAAAAGTCACATTGTTTATTAACTGTTACCCTAAAATATTACTTTTGTCTTATTATTAAGATGGGTTAAAAGGCAGCAGGAATGCCTGACACGAGGCATTAAAAATGGATTGTGTCATATAATGAACCCTGAAGGACCTGAGCTGCTGCATTTTGCACGGGGTAATGGAGTGCACTAACACCTGCTGGCAAGGGGACCTATTGCCCACAATCTTAAAAAGCCTCAGTCAAGTCCCTGACTCACTTGGTCCTTTTCAATTGCCTAAACAAGAGTTAATCTTTAATCTCCAAACTGACTTTTCAAAAATGTTCAAAATAGTTACAAATATTGGGGAAAGAGGGGTGGCAACCAGGAAGACTAGGTTATAAAGTTAGTGGGAGGAGCCCTCAAAGCCATCTCTGGAGGTTCTTGGCAATCTCCTGGAAAGAAACTTTTCATGTCAAGTTAAATTTAACTACTTAGCTTTCCAAAGAATGCATGTGATAAAAACTATGGTGGCAAAATAGATACCACCAAAGCTCAGATTTCTGAAAGCCTGGTATTAATGCTCTGAAGGAGATATTAATCTAAAGCCTAAACAGCATTGACAAATTACCAGGCATTTTGCTGGTCATCCAAAAAAGAAGGATGAGGAGGAGGAGGAGAGAAAGAAAGGAAACCCATAGACTATAAAGGAAAACCATCCTAGGATTCTCTCTCATAAAACACTGAATAGAGTTTCCTAAGAGGGCGTACTTAAGTGTGGTGATTGCTTCTCCAAGTCTCAGGTGAACACATGTTAGTGGGATAGAGGTGGTTCTTCAGCACTGAGAAAATGACCTACATTCTTAGTCCATTTCTGTTTGTGTCTTTATGGATCACAGACTCCTAGAATTCAAGGGGACGTTAAGGTTGTCAGGCTGAGCTATTGGAGTCTGCAAGTAAGGAAAGAAAGCCCTTCTTAAGGCTGGCTGGTCCAGCAAGCTGGAGCCCCTTCATCAGCTTTGCTCCACTAAGGGCACAAACTGCACTCACACCTTCCTGGTACTACTGCACACAACAGACCTCCCAGAACACCTATCTGTTCATGTGCTCATGGAACTGTTTGTTTGGGATTTTGCCCTTTTCCCCCAAACACCTAGCAATGCAGCTCTAGTACTCTTTGGTTGATAGATTATTAGTATCTGATCATTTTGGTTTTATTTTTATTGCTACTAATCACAAGTTAAAAGATTGTCTGATAGCTCTGGTTGCTAAATCATTGCCTCTATTAGATGACAAATTTCATTAAATAAAACTTTATTCAGTCAGACAAAGTTTATAGAATGACAGTGTAATAGTCAACATAGTGAAACTTTAGTAAATAACTGTTATATAATGTAAAACAAACCAAAATATAATTGTTCTCCTTCTTTAACACCTGAACAGTTGACAGCATTTTGAGTTGCCTGATTTAGGTGTTTTATAACATATCAAGTCAATATTTTCTACATCAAAGACCCAATTTGTTTCTTTATCCATGTGATGATATATATATATATATACACACACACACACATATATACATACATACACACACATATATACATACATATATACACATACATATATATGTGTGTGTGTGTATATATATATATATATATACACATACAACTTGATACACTCCACATGTATCACATCTTTTAAAAGAGTTTGTCAAAAAAAGAAACCCTAATTCCTTGTTGGTGGGAATGCAAACTGGTACAACCATTACAAAAGAAACTACAGTGATTCCTCAACAAATTAAAAGTAGAACTACCATAGATACATAAAGACTACATAGATACTACATAGATACTACATAGATACATAAAGACACACGCACCCCAGTGTTCATCGCAGCATTATTCACAGTGGCCAAAACATAGAAACAACCAGTGTCCCTCAATAGAGGATTGGATAAAGAAGACATAGCACATCTTAAACAAGGGAATACTACTCAGCTATAAGAAATGATGACATAGTGACATTTACAACAACATGGATGGACCTTGAGAACATTATACTGAGTGAAATAAGTAAATGAGATGAAAGTGAAATGATTACCAGACGGAGAGGTTTGAGGAGGACAGGAGTAAAGAAGGGCAAATATACAGTGACAGAAAATAATTTGACTTTGGGAGATGGGTACACAACATAATCAACAGTTCAAATGCTATAGAAATGTTTATCTGAAACCTATGTATTCTTGTTGACTAATGTCATCCCATTAAATTTTATTTTCTATAAAAATTATAATAAATACATAAGTAAATAAAAGAGGCTGTCTATAAAACTGCCTTTATTACAAATCCCCCCCACACACACTAAATTTTGTCAATTGCAAGTGTAACAAAACAGTTCATAGTAATAGAAATAAAAGTAGTTATGGGCCCTGGCCGGTTGTCTCAGTGGTAGAGTGTCGGCCTGGCGTGCAGAAGTCCCGGGTTCGATTCCCGGCCAGGGCACACAGGAGAAGTGTCCATCTGCTTCTCCACCCCTCTCCCTCTCCTTCCTCTCTGTCTCTCTCTTCCCCTCCCGCAGCCGAGGCTCCACTGGAGCAAAGATGGCCCGGGCACTGGGGATGGCTCCTTGGCCTCTGCCTCAGGCGCTAGAGTGGCTCTAGTCGCAACAGAGCGACGCCCCTGGTGGGCAGAGCTCGCCCCCTGGTGGGCATGCCGGGTGGATCCCGGTTGGGCGCATGCGGGAGTCTGTTTGTCTCGCCCCGTTTCCAGCTTCAGAAAAATACAGAAAAATAAAAAATAAATAAATAAATAAAGTAGTTATGGTTAGCTATATAATTGGCAGGGTCCAGTGGAAAATTAAAACATGGAACCTGAATTTATAACAGGAAACAAACTTACCTTTTCTTTCACAGTCTTTCTGTGCCACTGTCCTGGTGGTTTTTCATTGTTATTTAATGCCACGATGCCTCTGCCTGCAGTGGTACTGGCCAGATGAGGGCAGGTGATGCTGGGGCTCTCCCGTACAGCCAGCGTGGAGCAGGAAGGCAACATGGAACCTGCTGGGAAGACAGGTAGCAAGTTTCAGACACATATTGATAGTCCCACCTGACTACTTACAGAACAAAGATTCAAAGATAAAATTTTTAGAAATTCAAGGTGGTGATCACGAAGCATTAAACCTCTTTCAGAGCCCACTGAAACTGCACAGAAGACAGCCTTGACTTAGCATTAACCTGACGCATTTAATGACATTGTTGTTGCAGTTACTCAATGGCCTGTTTTTGGATAAATGTATAATGTGCATTTATTAGACTATTGGATTATTGAAAGTATACTGCTCACAAAAATTAAGGGATATTTCTATATGAATACGAAGCGATAAAAAAGAAGCATTTGATCTTTTTTATTAAACAAGAACATCAGAAAAGCAAGCAAGTCAAAGAAAGTTGTTTGATTATGCAAATGAAGTGCAAAACAAACATGTATTTTTTTATGGATACATTTTTATTTTAATGGGGTGACATCAATAAATCAGGGTACATATATTCAAAGAAAACATTTCCAGGTTATCTTGTCATTTAGTTCTGTTGCATACCCATCACCCAAAGAGAGATCGTCCTCTGTCACCCTCTATCCAGTTTTCTTTGTACCCCTCCCCCTCCCCTTCCCCCTCTCCCCCCTCCCTTCCCCCACCCCCAGTAACCACCACACTCCTGTCCATGTCTCTTAGTCTCGCTTTTATGTCCCACCAATGTATGGACTCCTGCAGTTCTTGTTTTTTTCTGATTCGCTTATTTCACTCCGCATAATATTATCAAGGTTCCACCATTCTGCTGTAAGTGATCCGATGTCATCATTTCTTCTAGCTGAATAGTATACCATGGTGTATATGTGCCCCATCTTCTTTATCCAGTCTTCTATTTTTTTTACAGTGATTAAAAGCCTTTAAGCAAACTCTTGGCCAATACAGCAAGAATACATAAAAGAGTATTGTCCTTAACATGTTCACCAAGTTCAAGTTGGCCCCATCACCATGCCAAATCCCTGAAAAATGCAACCCAACCACAGTTCAGTCTGTTAGGAGCTGTCACAGGGAGCAGGAGTCCAGGAAAAGTCCACACAAGAAAAGTTCGCATGGCACTGGAATTGTTGTCACCATTCTATACTTTGCAGCTCATGTCCAAGTCCCAATGACCGCTGCTTCTAGCTGGTTATGATTCAGGTAGACTGGAAAAGCCATTTTCAGCATGCGTGGATATGGAGCATGCACTATACAAAGGCTGAAAGTACTGGAGTATCTGCACATTCCCTGATTCCCTAATTTTTGTGAGCAGTGTAGTAGGAAGTTCTATTTCAGATCTCCTCATTGTTCTAGAGCAGTGATTTTCAACCCTTTCTATCTTACAGCATACATAAACTAATTACTAAAATTTTGCAATATACCAAAACTAATATGTTTTTTGCTGATCTGACAAAAAAATAGGTATAATTTTAATTCATTCATTAAGAATGGCTATTGTGTTGGCTTAGTTATAATCTTTTATTTTATTTTTATGACAATATAAGGAAAAGAGGTCAGTTCTTCTGACTAAATTGTCAGGGATGCATGTTTTAAAAATGCTGCAGTGCACTAGTTGAAACTTGCTGTTCTTAAGCAATGCTGTTGAAAATGGTAGCCACCAGCCAAATGAGGCTATTTTGTTTAAAAAAGGGGAATACAAAACATCTCATAAATAAAATTTTTACATACTGATTAAATGTTGAAATGATCAAATTTGGACTATAGGTTAAATTAAATATATGTATTATGAAAATTAACTCCTGTTTCTTTTCATTTTTTTTCTGGTAGTTACTAGAAATTTTTAAAATTATATATGTGGCCCACATTACATTTATTTATTTACTACAAATAAATAAATCCTAGTGTTATTGCCCCCAATAAACATCTGCAAGAATAACACCATCTGTCCTGTTCTATGTTACTCTTTTATTGTCCTTTGATCACCCAAGATTTTGATCTTTCTTTTTTTTATTTTTTTTCTGTATTTTTCTGATGCCGGAAATGGGGAGAGACAGTCAGACAGACTCCCGCATGCGCCTGACCGGGATCCACCTGGCACGCCCACTAGGGGGCAACGCTCTGCCCACCAGAGCCATTCCAGCGCCAGGGGCAGAGGCCGAGGAGCCATCCCCAGCGCCCCGGCCATCCCTGCTCCAGTGGAGCCTCGGCTGCGGGAGGGGAAGAGAGAGACAGAGAGGAGGGAGAGGGGGAGGGGTGGAGAAGCAGATGGGCGCTTCTCCTGTGTGCCTTGGCCGGAATCGAACCTGGGACTTCTGCACGCCAGGCCGATGCTCCACCACTGAGCCAACCAGCCAAGGCCTTGATCTTTCTTTTGAAGGACTGAAGAACATTTTTTCTTTTAAATAATAGAAAGAAAATTAGACAAAAACCAAGTGATCTGGAGTATAGTTTGTACTATTTCACTGACATAACTTGAGCTCCTGAAAAATACAAAAAAAAGAAAAGAAAGAAAAGCAAAAAAGAGTCTGACCAGGTGGTGGCACAATGGATAGAGTGTTGGACTGGGACAGAGAGGACCCAACCCGAGGTTCAAAACCCCGAGGTTGCCGGTTTGAGCTCAGGCTCATCTGGTTTAAGCACAGCTCATCAGCCTGAACCCAAGGTCACTGGCTTGAGCAAGAGGTCACTCGGTCTGCTATAGCCCCCTGGTCAAGGCACATATGAGAAAGCAATCAATGAGCAACTAAGCAATCAATGCCTCAACGAAGAATTGATTCTTCTCATCTCTCTCCTTTCCTGTCTGTCCTTCTCTCTGTCTCTCTCACTGTCTCTGTCACACAAAAAAGAAAAGAAAAAATAAAGAAATGAAAAAATAAAAGAGAAAAGAAAGAAAAGAAAAGGAAAAAAATAGAACCAGATCATCCCTTGGGTCTCTTCCAGTCCTAATTTTTCAGTCTTTACTGTAAGTAGAAAAGACCATTTATGTAATTGGGAAAGGTATGTAAAATTTTTACTGAAAGGATCTCCCCAGGCCCCACTCCCTAAGAATAACTCAGAGCTTTAAAAACTAGAAAACAGTATGAATTAATATCACCCCTGCAATTAGCTATTAAATAGAATAGAGGAGGTGTTATTCATTCATGAGGTCTAATAATCTGAGAAAGAATGAATTCTGCCTCCAAACTGTGTTCAAACTCATAGTTGTTGCAACATTGACTCCTGCTGGAATTGATATGTGAACTCAAAAGTTAGAAATTTAACTTCAGTAATAGTAGCTTTTAGTTGTAATCAATAAGGGTTAAGAAATAGTTCATTTCCTTGCTATTGTCTCTTAATGGCACCCTTTTGAAATGGCCTTTCCCTTTGAAATGTGCAGAGAAGTTTATCTTTTTTGGAAAAGCCTGGGAAGGCTCTTTAGAAGCAAACATCTAGGAGGAGCATGAATTTTAGAAAACAGGTTAAATCACAGTAGTTTCTTGTATGTGTTTAGTCACAGAATTTCCTATAAAGGGTTAAGGCCCTAATTATAACTAGGAACTTACATAGTTCACAAATCTTAACTCTTTACTTTGTCTCCCAATGAGAGTCTGCTTTACAGGTGGTTCCCAGGGATGCATACAGCTCTCAATAACAGCAGGCCCCAGTTGTTCCTCAGAGGCCCCTCACCCTGGCTACCCCGCAGATAGCATCAAAAACACCAAATGAACTGAAAATGGACCTGTGCTAACATAAAAAGATTTTGCTGGGGAGACCTTCCTGCAAACCAGACTCCCACCTCCTGTGCATTGCCACGTGACTAACTGCACAGTCTTTAATAAATCACTAACGTTTCCTTAAATTCTATTAACTGGTCATTAAGGCAGGATTTGAATGCACTGTAGACTTTCTGCCTTCTCAGATTACTGGCAATTTGAATAAAAGACTCTTTGTGTGTGTGTGTGTGTGTGTGTGTGTGCGCGCGCGCGCGCGCGCGCGTGTGTGTGTGTGTGTGTAGTGAGAAACAGGGAGGCAGAGAGACAGACACCCACATGTACCTGACCAGGATTGACCCAGCAAGCCCACTAGGCGGCGATGCTCTGCCCATCTTGGGCATTGCTCTGTTGCAACCAGAGCCATTCTAGCACCTGAGGTGGAGGTCATAGGGCCATCCTCAGTGCCCAGGCCAACTTTGCTCAAATGGAGCCTCTGCTTCAGGAGGGGAAGAGAGAGTTAGAGAAGAATGAGAGGAGGAGGGGTGGAGAAGCAGATGGGCGCCTCTCCTGTGTGCCCTGGCTAGGAATCAAACCCGAGACATCCACACACTGGGCTGACGCTTTACCCCTGAGCTAGCCAGCCAGGGTAGAAAAAGACACTTTTATACCTCTCCAATCTCATCTCTCTGATTGATTGGCAGCAATCGATAACTTGAACTTCAATTTGTTCCAATAACAGAATTTTCAATCTATTGTCCTGCCCTACACATTTTAGACTTACCAGCCTCTACAATCAAGTAAACTATTTCTGTTTCTTTGGGGAACCTGACCAGTAGTATAGTTGAGGAGAAGTTTTGGCACAAATGGGCCCAGTACCTAAAATACTTCTCTTCTAAAAGAGATGTGCTGATCTTAAACTAATCCTGATATGTGTTTTTAAATGTATGTATTAATATTCATTTAATTTTTTGTTTTGTAATTCATACTTACACTTTACATTCACAGTTGACCAGCAAAACTTTGGAAGAAGGAAACTAAGGATGCCTGAAATTTGTTTGCTCAGTGGTTCACAGGAAGCACTTTCCAGTGACTGAGGTTTGCCCAGTAGTCATTTATTGGTTGCATTACAAGGAAATGGTTTGGTTGCCTCTACAATATAATTGTAGCCCAGTGATAAGAAGAGATTTGTACACTCTTGGATGCATTTAACAAGATGTTAGCTCTGTTTAAGACAAATGGTTGGTGGACAGCGTTCGTTAGTTGGCTGGCTTTCACCAACCTCCACCTCTGTCCCACCTTTTCAAGTCTCATTCCAGGCAACTTTTGATGATTTTCAAGAAACAAATTTTGGTAAATTCCTCAGAATACACATTGAAGAAACCCACCTATATGCTGGAAATGTTCCCTTGATGGCACAGAATATTTTAGTGAGTTTCTAGAGTCAATTAACAATATGGTAAAACCAAATAATAAGCACATAAAAATTATTAAAGATTTGTTTATGTGAAACTCTGATAGTTGCCCTTATAATTTCTACAATTAAAATTTATTTAAAAAAAGCAGTTTTCTTTTCATCCTCTTTCAAAATCAGTTTCAAGAAACTCGATAGAATCAACTAATTAATTCTTGGCCTCTTTAACTAATACACATTTACAGTCATGTGCTTTAAATCAGTTTCAGTTGAAATAGTAAAATCAGATTATAACAGAAAAGCCTTGTAAATATTTACCTCAAAGTGAGTTTAAGAATAAATATATGTTCAGTAATTCACCCACATTTAGCAGATATTAATAAGCTAAAGCATAACTTTAAATTCATCTATCATTTAATATAAAGGAGGAAACAAAAAAAAATAGGCCTGATGAGCTTATTTATTTTGGGCTTGATAATATCTCATTCAAATTTTAAGCTTAAAATTAATGTAATCAGCCTGACCAGACGGTGGCGCAGTGGATAGAGCATCGGACTGGGATTCAGAGGACCCAGGTTTGAGACCCAGAGGTCACCAGCTTGAGTGCGGGTTCATCTAGTTTGAGCTAAAACTCACCAGCTTGGACCCAAGGTCACTGGCTTGAGCAAGGGGTTACTCAGTCTGCTGAAGGCCCACGGTCAAGGCACATATAAGAAAGCTATCAATGAACAGCTAAAGTGCCACAACGGCCCTGGCCGGTTGGCTCAGTGGTAGAGCGTTGGCCTGGCATGCAGAAGTCCTGGGTTCAATTCCCGGCCAGGGTACACAGGAGAAGCACCCATCTGCTTCTCCACCCCTCCCCCTCTCCTTCCTCTCTGTCTCTCTCTTCCCCTCCCACAGCCGAGGCTCCATTGGAGCAAAGATGGCCCGGGCGCTGGGGATGACTCCTTGGCCTCTACCCCAGGCGCTAGAGTGGCTCTGGTCTCAATAGAGTGATGCCCCGGAGGGGCAGAGCATCGCCCCCTGGTGGGCATGCCGGGTGGATCCCGGTCGCGCGCATGCGGGAGTCTGTCTGACTGTCTCTCCCCGTTTCCAGCTTCAGAAAAATACAAAAAAAAAAAAATGATGTAATCAGTCAAAGGTCAGCAGAAATATTTAGTCTGTAAGTGAAGCTTCAATTAATAGAATGTTAATTTGAAGTATTTTACATTTTCTTTTCCTCCATAAGCAAAAAGGAAAAAGAAGCGTGGGGAAGTCCCACAAGAATGTGAAATTAACAGGGAAGTGTGAATTGTCTATCCAGATCTGTGCTGACACTAGAGGTCAGCAACCTTCCAAAAAGGATATATCCGATCTTCATTTACTAACTATAATCTACAACTTTTTGTGACTGAAGAACCACATAATTCTAGGTCAGGAGGTGGTCTTACTAGTAATGACCTATTTTGCTGTTTTCTTAGAAGTAAAGGGAATGACATCAGTGACGTCCAGACAGTTGGCTGGTCTCACAGTTACACTGAAGTAGGACTGAACTCAGGATGCTGAGCTGACTAATGAAATTTAGGGCTGGGGACCCTCATGATCCCTAAAATGCAGAGAAGTTAGGTTCTATGGCTTATAATTGTGAATAATTTTGTGGGCTAATAATGTTGGAAGAGATAGAGAAATGAGAGCGAGGTAGTTCTAGACTTGGAAAAACCATGGTTTCCACAGAAAAGACAAGGATGGAAAGCTAAGGTGCATGTAAACAGCTTAGCGATTCCATTGTAGAGATCTGATGACTTCTTTCTCAATCTCCTGTCCACATGGCTCTGGATATGTGCTTCCTTCCTTTTCAAATTCCAGTGAAAATTCTCGTAGAGAAAGCTACTATAATTTCTAATGAATCCAGCTCTTTACTAGGTTCATAGCATTCAAATACTACTCAAGAATGACCTTTGGTTTGGGATGATCATGTGACAGCCTTTATGCACAGTTTCATTCTGATTAAGGTCTTGGGCCAAATAACTGTAACTTTAGGCAAGTTATTTAGGTTCTCCAAACCTTAGTTTTCTTGTCTTTAAAATGAGAATCATATTAGTACCAGCCTCACAGGTTTTTCTATGCATTAAGTAAGATGTGCATATGGGCTTGTTTGTAAGCAAAAGATATTTCACCCAAACTGGTTTTTTATAATAAAAAAAAAATAAGACTAAGGTGCAGACTATGGCATGTAGCTGCCAGTTCCAGGGTCTGCCCTTCTCCCTGCAGCATTTCCAGGTCTCACCACCTGCCCAGACTGAGTCCAGGAGAGGACAGTTTTTATTCCTGGGCATCCCCAGGTCAAGTCCTGAAGCCTCCTTCAATCTACCCTTCTTAGTCTCAGATCCTTCTCCCAGCTAATGAGAGGAAGAGATAAAAGCCACCAGACTGGTGTAGTTCTGTCCTTGGTATATGGTTGAGAGTTCAATTAATGTCACCTAACCTTATTGTTGATGTCCTTAAAATTATGAATCACATTCACCTACAGCTTGCTTATCGCACAACAACCTGTGGAGCTTTTATGACAAGCAAATGGAGGTTCACAGAAATTAAGAAATCTGTCCCATAATTTGGATTGCAGATTCATCCTTCACTGTTCTCAATTCTCCCACTATCACCAGGCCCCACATCTTGGTTCATTAATATGTAAGGCATGTTAAGGATGGCTCTAAAGGCCTCTCTTTACTGAGCATGCAGATGACTCTGGAGAAATCAAAATCAGTTATGATAGAATGATACTGAGTTATCATAAAACCAAAATAGTTTGTTGATGATTTGGTCATCTGCAAGACTTCAAATAACCAATTTTGATTTTACTGACAGAATCCACTTAATTCCAGTATTTTCAATATCATATAAGCATAAACATAGTGTGATGATTTTAAAGAAAAATTAACCTCTAACTCTAGTCCAATTTAGATTTGTAAAATATCTACTTATTCTAGAATGGGAAATGTTCAACTGCAATCTTAGGATGCCTTGAGAGCTTTCTACTTCACCAGGTTTTGCAGGCATATTGTATTAGGGAGACATTAACTAGGAGAAGTTCACAGAACTGTTATATTTCCTTTTTTCCCTCTTCCTGACACTGAGTCTTTTGAAAATTTGCTGTAAAAAACATTTTATAAATTTGACCCCAAAGGCAAGAGAAGTAAAGTAAAAAATAAATGAATGGGCCTAGATTAAACTAAAAAGCTTCTGCACAGCAAATGAAACTAACAACAAAACAAGAAGATAGCCAAGCAAATAAAAAATATTTACAGACAACAGCTCTGATAACGGGTTAATAACAAAAAAATATATAAAAAACTCATAAAGCTCAACAAATAAACAAGCAATCCTCAAATAAAAATTTGAGAGAACACCTGAACAAACACTTCTCCCATGAAGACATACAAACAATAAATGGATAAATGACAAGATGTTCATCTTCACTAGCTATTAAAGTAATGCAAATCAAAACTACAATGAGATACTAACAAGTGTTGGATAGGTTGTAAAGGAAAAGGAACCCTCATTCACTGATGGTGAAAATTTAAACTGGTATAGCCACTATGAAAAGCATTCTGGCAGTTTCTTAAAAAATTAAAAATAGAGTTATCATAAGACCCAGCAATCTCTCTTCTAGATATTTACTCAAAAAAAACTTGAAAATATTTATTTGCAAAGACTCATGAACCCCCATGTTCATTGCAGCATTGTTCACAGAGGCCAAGAAATGGAAACAACCAAAGTGTCCTACAATAGATGATTGGATAAAGAAGAAGTGGTACATATATACAATGGAATACTACTCAGCCATAAGAAATGATGACAAAGTATCATTTACAGCAACATAGATGGACCTTGAGAACAATATGCCAAGAGAAATAAGTAAATCAGAAAAAACTAAAAACTACAGGATTTCACACAAGTGGGATATAAAAATGAGACTATGAACGTAGGCAAAAGTGAAGTGGTTACCAGAGAGAAAAGGGTGGGAAGGGGAGTAAAGAGAGATAAATATATGGTGACAGAAAATGATTTGACTTTGGGTGATGGGCACACAACACAATCAAATGTTTAAATGTTATAGAGATGTTTACCTGAAACCTATGAATTGTTATTGACCAATGTTACTCCATTAAATTTCATTTCTAAATTAAAAAAACTACAGAGGAAAAACTTAATTGATCTTGAAAAGGTTAGTTAGAAAACCAGTTTAAGTGAACATGTAAAACAATCTAAATAATATCAAAATTAAATATTTGGCAATGATGACTTTTAAAAGAAAAATACTAATTGGTGTCATAAGTAAATAAATTTAAATGAGATAACATAAATAAGAATTACTTTTGAATTTGGGAAATGTCAATGAACTACATATAAGGAAACTCAAGTAAATGACTACGTATTATCAAAATGATCCATTTCTAATTTGCATCTTTTTTGTATAGAAAACTGACCTCTTTCTCTCTCAAGGATCTTTTCATTTTTTTTCTGAGACATGCACACAACCATAAATATGCTCAGAATAGACTGTTAGCCTTATGATGGATTCTCTCTTTTCCACCAGAAATGTACAAGTCATCTTACCATTTTTATGAGTTAACATAAATTTCTCAAAGGTAAAAGCATTTCCAGACCAAAAATTTTGAAATGTTTTTATGTCATAAATTTATTGACATCTTTTTAAACTTTATTCTCTCCTTTTTAAATGTCCTTTAAATCTTCTTAAATAAAAAAGAAAAATTATGTTTCAATAGTAATAATTTATGTTTCCTTTTGTAGAATTATAATGAGTAAAACAAGAGACTATCATGAAACAATCTCATTATATCTTACAAAAAGTATCATATTTTATATAACACTTTAATCCCATAATCTGTAGGCATTTTGTTGATATTAATATTGTGTGCATGTGGGCCTGGTGGAGAGAGCTCTGGCCTCACTTCCTTTTTTTTTTAAAGACACCAAATATATAGGATTGGGGACCCACCATTATGACCTCATTGAACCTTTATTACTTCCCTAAAGGCTCCAAATACAAACACATTGGGGATTATGGCTTCAACATAGGACTTCAGTGGAGGGGGGGGGGGGGCTACGTACACAATTCAACCTGTGACAGTATATGACTGCTTAGTGTGAAGAAGACTACTTTTCCCAGCCTCCTTTGAAACTAGGTAACTAAATTCTCATTAATGTGATGGAAAAAGAAGTGTCATGAGACAGTTTCTGGAAACCTACTTCAAAAGACAGCGTTTGTTCATTCTTCTTTAACCCTTCCTCCATCTGGTAGTCTAAAACAGAGATTATGGGAACAAGGGTCACACTAGGGGAATGGTCAAGAAGAATCTGAGTTTCTGAAGGCATTGCAGAGGAGAGCTGCTGGACTTGCTATTAATTTTTAGGAGTGTAGGGGAGGGGACTTTATTTAAGGGTTTTTATTTACCTGCAGCTGAATGTAATCTTAATACACCAGATTTATGTAGATAGAATGAAGTAGAGATTTCATAAAACTATCAAATGTCTTGGGGAAATATTAAATATATACTTGTTTGGTGTCAGTTACTTCTCCTTTCTCATTTCTGATTCTATTTATTTGGATCCTCTCATTTTTTCTTGATGAGTCTAGTTAAAGATTTGTCAATCTTGTTTAACTTTTCAAAAAAGCAGCGCTTGGTTTCATTGATTTTTTTTTTTTTGTAATTTTTTAGACTCTATTTTTGTTTATTTTCACTCTGATCCTTAGTTTTATTTTTACTCACTTTGGCTTTGCTGTTCTTTTTTTAACTCCATTAAATAAAAAGTCACATTGTTTATTTGAGCTTTTTCTTGTTTCTTGCAGTAGGCCTGTGATACTATGAATTTCTCTCATAGGACTGCTTTTGTTGTGTCCCATCGATTTTAGGGGATTTTTGTTCTATTTTTGTTTCCTTCATAATATCTTTCAATATCTTTAGTGATCTCATTGTTAGCCCATTTGTTGTTTAATAACATGTTATTTAGCCTCCATATCTTTATGTTCTTTTCATTTCTTTTCTTGTGATTGCTTTGTGGTTTTATACTATTGTGGTCAAAGAAAATGCTTGATATGATTTCAAAATTCTTAAATTTATTGAAACTTGTTTTATCTCCTAACATGTTGTGTTCTCTAGAAAATATTCCTGTGCACTTGAAAGAAAGTTTTCTGCTAAAAATTTAACTTTTTTAATAGGGGATCGTTTGTCTTTTTTTCTGTCTCTGACTCAAGCACCCCCTATCATTTATACCAGGCGAGGTTTACACATTTTCTTACCTGCTTTGCTTTTTTACATATTAGAAATAACAGTGGCTAAATTAATCTAATTCAGTGGTTCTCAAACTTTTTGAAGTTGGACTCATTTAAAATCCTACAAATAATTGTAGGTGTACTATATACAGATTTCAAGTATTAAAGAAAAAATATAAAGTCCAAGAGTGCTTTTATTGTAATTAAACAAAATAAATACAACAAAATTAAATTTATTCTGACATTAAAAAACATTTTTGTTACATTTCTTGAGTAATGCTTTTTAGAATTCATAAAAAAGGAGTGAAAAAATAAAAAAATGACAAAAAGTTATCTTTTTATATATATAGATACTTTTTTAGTAAGATTTAGTAAAAATCGGCAGGTTCCAGAGCGAATGTGTTAAGTTTTTTTCATTCTTGTGTTTATGACAAACATGAGCCTGATGCGTCCTAGCAATTTCTTCAATGTTTGGATATATATTTGAAAGGCAAACTCTCATTTCCTCGTCAATACATTGAAGAATTCCTCTCTTTTTACTCTTAATTGTGTTGAGGGTAGAAAATCCTAATTCAGATAAACAGGATGTTGAGAATTGTAGTAAAGTGTTCAAAGCTTTTTTAGATATGACCACATATTCTTATTTTATAGAAATCCAAAAGGCTTCAAGAGATATTTCCTTATGTTTAATCATCAATCCACGATCAGTGGATATAGTTATCAGTTCTTCTTCTTCTGTTAATGTTAAACCAAAATTATGTGAAGCTTCCATGAATGGGTTTCTAATCCAATCATACTGTTCACTGTTAAGTGATGGAAAATGCTACAAATTAAATTCTGCCTGTCAGCCTTCAAGTTCTATTTTATTTACACTTAACTTTTGCTCACTTCTAGAATGGGATTCTTCAATATCACACTTCTTTTTGAGAAATCTATTCATTTTATGTGGTTGTATTTATCTAAAAATAATATAATGATGTGTTAATAATAAAAATAATAATGATGTGTTAACAAAAAGAGTGGTATTTCCATAATGAAATCATATAATAGAGTAACTATATTTATTTTTATATCTGGACACATGCCATGAACCATCACAGCTAGTAATTTCACATCCAGAGTGGGAATAGTGCAAAATTAAGAAAATATGCAGAATTAAGAAAATACAGGGTCAGAGGGCCCTGTAGTTGCTGCTGGCAAGAGCAAAACGTGCCCAAAATTCTCATCTTGCTTTATTTATAGGGCAAAGTCAAGCCATTAGCAAATCAATGGTCTCTGATCACATCTCCAATGCAACCCATGAATTATACCAAGTGCAGAAAACTCCACCATACATATCATCTTAACTTTACACCAAACAAAAGATAGAAGAAACTTGCCTCCAATCTTTCTGGGGAACATGGGGGATAGTGAAAACAATCCAGCACCAAAGCTTAAAAGCCTTTTGCAAACTAATCAGGCAAGTGAGGTGGGGGGGTTGGGCAAAATGTCAGCTTACAGCCAATTCTCCACACCTCTGTCCCCCCAAAATCTAAAGTCCAAAAACCCTGTTGGTTCCCAACAGACACATATTTCTCTGAAATACCATAAGGCACACCTGGGAATCTTCTAGGGTGCACCAGTGCACCCTGGAGCACACTTTGAGAAACACTGTTCTAATTTAAGTCTTTTATTTTACATATGAAGAAGCAGAGGCCAAGAAAAATAAAGTAATCAAAGAGTATTGAACAATAAATACTGGTTTGGGGGGCTTCTATTTCCTAGACATGGCCTCTTTCAATTGAGCACAAATAATCCTATCTGAATCACCCTAGGACAAATGCCCACTGGGGGTGGGAGGAGCATTCTCTCTGCATCACTGCTACTTCCCTGTGGGCTAAGTTCTCTGCTGTTTCATCAGCCCTGGCAGGTGGAGCAGTGACAGGACACTTATCCTGCAGACAAATCCTAGTATGACAACTGAAGGCATCTCCATGCTCAACTGCCTGAACCTTTCTTCCGTGTGTGGGGTCTTGAGAAGATGCATATCTATTTATTGGCAGTTTGTTTCAGCAACCATTTTTTTTATTTAATTTTATTTTTTTAATGGGGCGACATCAATAAATCAGGATACATATATTCAAAGATAACATGTCCAGGTTATCTTGTCGTTCAGTTATGTTGCATACCCATCACCCAAAGTCAGATTATCCTCTGTCACCTTCTATCTAGTTTTCTTTGTGCCCCTCCCCCTCCCCCTTTTCCTCTCCCTCTCCCCCCTCCCTCCGTAACCACCACACTCTTATCAATGTCTCTTAGTCTCACTTTTATGTCCCACCTACATATGGAATAATGCAGTTCCTGGTTTTTTCTTATTTACTTATTTCACTTCGTATAATGTTATCAAGATCGCACCATTTTGCTGTAAATGATCCAATGTCATCATTTCTTATGGCTGAGTAGTATTCCATAGTGTACATGTGCCACATCTTCTTTATTCAGTCATCTATTGATGGGCTTTTTGGTTGTTTCCATGTCCTGGCTACTGTGAACAATGCTGCAATGAACATGGGGCTGCATGTGTCTTTATGTATCAATGTTTCTGAGTTTTTAGGGATATATACATGTAGCATCCACCGGGTACAAGAACAAACATCGGAGACTTTCAGGAGTATAGATGTAACTTTATTGGCCAGTTTTACCTGCGCAGGGGCAAATTCCCGAGGTGTTCAGAGACACTGTGCTCACAAGGAGCTGCAGATGGGAATCGCACCTAGCGCTCACAGCTAAATCTTTTTATAAGCTAAGCAAGCAAGCCTAATACAGAAGCAGATGTGGCGGTAACCTATTTGCTAAGGGGGCTGCACATAGCATAGCAACAGGGGCTGGGGTCTAGCTCATTGGCGAATTCCAAACCTAAACTTCTGATAAAGGTCTTTTAACCAATAGAATGCAAACGTTTGTCTCTTTTTTCTTTTTTTTTTCTTCTCTCTCAGCCTCCCAGAGTCCCTATCTGTCTCTGCTTCTTGAACAACCTTGGGCATGTTATTCCTAACAGAACAGGAGCAGGACCTGCCTGTAACCCTTAAGTTCCCTGTTCCATTAGTGCCTTGCTTATTTTCTGATCTTCTCTTGGTCCTTACATTCCCTACTCCTATTAGGGCATAAATCAAACCCTTGATTCTTCATCAGAAGGAAGGATGGTGTAGGTAGGTTGAGACAGAACCATCACTTTTACAGTCTCGATTCTTTCCTTAATAAATGTAAGGAGTTTATTAATAACTACAGGCCCAATAGTGAGAGCTAACAAAAGTATCAGTAATGGCCCAGCAATTGTAGATATAAGAGTGGTTAGCCAAGGGGAAGTTCTGAACATAGAGGCATACCATCCTGGGTCATCTTCTTCTAAGTTCCTATTTTCTAATCTGTTTGCAAGTACCTTGATATTCTCTCTAATTACTCCAGAGTGGTTAGCATAAAACAGCATTCTTCTCTTAGAGCAGCACACAGTTCTCCTTGCTCGAGGAGGAGGAGGAGGTCTAGTCCTCTCCTATTCTGAAGGGCTACCTCGGCTAGGGAGTCTATTTGCTTCTCGAGGTATATTACCTGGTTTTGGAGAAGCGCAATATTTTTGGAGAATGTCTTGGATAGCTGTCTGAGGGTAAGTTCCCTTTAAATGAGGGATGCTGTCCTTACTGCTGCTGACCCTACAATTCCTATGGTAGCTATGATAGGGATAAGAAGTGGAGCTCGTTTTTCCTGCCTCGGGGGAGCCACAAGGAATTCAGGATTTCCCCTATACAGATATACCTGTGGAATAATGTAAGCACTTACACAAAGTTCAGGATGAGTGGGGACTATACACTTGAAGATGCCTTGAGTACACACAAACCATAGTCCTTCAGGTGCCTTCATCACTTTTGGGTCCTCTAGGGTGGCAAGTAGGGTTTCTTGGTTAAGGCAATAGTCACTGTAATTGGAATTACCTAAGGTGAAATTTGCTAAGAGGTAGCAGGTTCCTTTCCCATGGAACTCTGCTAAAGTGAGAGATCCTTCTGAGACACAATCTTTCATCTGATCCTGGTTCCAGTCCCTCGTAAGGGTTACTGTAGTAGGAGCCAGTTCCCCTTCCCTCAAGGTGTTGGCTCCAAGCCCTACATAGAAAGGGGGTCTGGGACTAAGGCAAAGCCAACAAGATTCTGTAATTTCAGGCTGTGTCTTGTTAAAGAAGGGGAATATTTTATCTAATAAATCTAGGGCATACTTCTCTTGGTGGTGTGGTCTTCCCAGTAACAGGCTGGGAGTGTAAAAAGGCAATTTATGGTCCTGCTCCTCTGGCTCTATTGGGAAAGAGTCTACAGTAGGAGTCGGGGTAGCTCCGCTCTGGTCTAGGCCTGTCTTACTGTCCGGGAGTTTTGGTGCTGCTGGAGAGTGTGCTGCTGGGAGGCTGACAGGGGGCCTAGGTGGCAGCCCATTCCTTACTCCTCTTAGGAAAAGTCTGTTCTTTGTAGGAAGCTTTCTAATGGTGAAAAAGGTACCAGGATTATGTCCAGTTACATATAATCTTAGCCCCCAGGTTTTTCCTGAATTCCAACTTGGGTCTTTAGGCTTCTTAATAGTAATGATAGTAGGGTTACAATTATTTTAAGACAGTCCTTATCCCAACCATCATTGGGCCTTCTTCCCCCTAATCTAGTTCCTAATCGAAAGAGACTTATGTCTGGGTCTGGTTTCGGTGGACTCCATTGAAATTCACTGACAAGTGTTTCACAACCCTACGCTTTACAAAAATAATCTGAGTGAGACTCGCAAATTCGGCGCTGTCCGGAAGGGGGTTCACGACTGGCATAGTGTGGAGTATACCATAAAGCCCTATTTTTAACATGAGGTGCACACTTACTACCTGCAGTGTATGAGCTAGGCCAGTTATCTAAGAGCGGGCTCCTGCCTGAATCAGAATGTCTCCAAGCTGCTGGTGAATCACAGAATTTTTCTTCAAAAAACTTTGATAAATCAGCTTGGAGTGTTATGGAGGTGCTACTATCCCAGGTGTTATTCTGTGCTATAACTGCACCATCTGCTGTCCTGATTAAAACCCATTCCTGCAATTCTAGTCCCTTGCTGGGTAAATAATAAAAAGTCATCAGTCCTAAGTGGAGGAGAAGGTGAGCTTTAGAGGCTCTCCAGGGGTCTGTTTGACTTGCCATCTCCGGGATCCTTCGTCAGGTGGTTGGGCTGATTTCACGTGGGAGAGATGGATCCAATAGGGCTTTTCTGCTATCCGGACTGCAGAAGGGGTACTGAGCAACACCTGGAATGGTCCTTGCCACCGCGCCTCTAGGTTCCCTCGATGGTGGTTGAGAACCCAAACCCACTGTCCAGGGTCCGGTGGCGACAACCTCTGGGCGTTGTCTTCCAATGCTGCAGCTCTCTGTTCCCGCAGCTCCCTTACTTCTCTCCGAATCTGCTGCAATGCCTGTAGGGACTTGAGGAAAGTATGATTAGACATCTCTATTTCCTCTCTGGTGAGCTGGGGTACCATTGGAATGGGTTGTCCAAACATAAGCTCATAGGGGGTCCATCTATTAGTGTTAGGTGTACACCTAACCTGGAACAGGGCAAAAGGGAGTAACTCTACCCAGTTTTCACTGGTCTCCTCTCTTAATTTAATTAGAGTTTCCTTTAATGTCCTATTCATTTGTTCTACTTGTCCTGAACTCTGAGGCCTGTAAATACAATGCAATTTCTAATCAATTCCTAGCCTCGTAGCTAATTCCTGGGAAATCTTAGAGATGAAAGCTGGTCCATTGTCAGATCCTATGGCTATAGGAATTCCATATCTAGGGATGATCTCTCTTAGCAGGATCTTGCAAACTGTGGAAGCAGTTTCACCCTTGGTGGGAAAGGCTTCCGTCCATCCTGTAAAAGTATCTATTAACACCAGTAGATACTTATATCCTGCCTTTCCTGGAGTCATTTCTGTGAAATCTATTTCCTATAACTCTCCTGGGCACTTTCCCCTATATCTAACTAAAGGGGGGAGCTTCTTGTTTATAGCATTGACCTTAGCACAAGCCTTACATCTAGAAACTATGGATTGCACGATATCCCTAAGCTGGGGTCCCCTGTAGTACTTCTTAATTAGTTGTTCTATCTTATTTTGCCCTAGGTGGGAACTTGCATGGACTTCCTTTGCAATCTCTCCTATAACTCCCTGGGGTAGGTAGAGTCTAGTGTCAGGTAGTTCTATCCACCCCTGCTTATTTCTTTTACCCCCTAATTGCTTTCCCTCTTGCTCTTCCTCAGGAGTATACTTAGGGTTGGGAGGCAGCACGGGTTGAGGCAAAAGCGGTAGAATGTCTGCAGTTCCTTCTTTTGCAGCTTCTCTGGCAACGATGTCAGCAAAACGGTTTCCTTGAATAATTGGAGAGTCCCCCTTTTGATGTCCTTTGCAATGAATTATGGCTACTTTAGAGGGAAGCCAAATGGCATCAAGCAGGGCTAAAATCTCAGTTTTATTCTTAATTTCTTTTCCCTCTGCCGGTAGCAAGCCTCGTTCTTTGTAAATGGCACCATGAATGTGAGCAGTGGCAAAGGCGTACCTGCTGTCCGTGTAAATGTTGGCCACTTTGCCCTCAGCTATCTGGAGGGCCTGTGTAAGTCCAATTAGCTCTGCTCGCTGTGCAGAAGTACCTTTTGGTAATGCTCTCTGCCATAAGACACTGTCCTGGGTAGTTACAGCTGCTCCTGCATATCTTTGTCCATCTCGGACATAACTGCTTCCATCAGTGAACACCGTGAGGTCTGCCTTCTCATAGGCCTGGTCCCTGAGGTCCAGTCTGGCCCATGTGACAGTGTCCAATATCTGTCTGCAGTCATGGACCACTGATGGGTCTGGCAACGGTAGCAAAGTGGCAGGATTTAAGACTGCCGTCTTCAAGAACTGCACTGCTGGGGGATTCAATAACTGTGCTTGGTACTGTGTCAATCGAGCATTGGAGAGCCACCTATCTGGTGGGGCACACAGCACTTGTTCTAGATAGTGTTCTCCAATAACCTGGATGTCCTGACCCAATGTCAGTTTGTTGGCCTCCTTAACTAGGATTGAGGTAGCAGCAAGTGCCCTTAAACAGGTTGGCCAGCCAGACGCTATGGGGTCTAGCTTCCTGGATAGGTATGCTACAGGCCTCTTCCATGGCCCAAGCTCTTGGCTGAGGATTTCCAAGGCTACCCCTCCCTTCTCAGCAATGTACAACTGGAAAGGTTTGGCCATATCTGGTAGGGCCAATGCTGGGGCAGCTACTAGGGCCTCCTTCAGTGCCTGGAAAGCCTTCCTTTCCTTGTCTGTCCAAATAAACTGTTCTTCTTTGCCCCGCATCAATTCGTGGAGGGGCCTGGCCAGCTCTGCAAATCCTAATATCCAGAGTCTGCAATATCCTACTGCTCCCAGAAATTCTCGCACTTGCCTTTTGTTAGTGGGTTCTGGGATCTGCAACACAGTTTGAATCCTTTGACTGGATAATGTCCTTTGTCCCCTTTGTAAGTTATATCCCAAGTAACTTACAGTTTGGGTGACAATCTGGGCCTTCTTGGCAGAGACTCGATACCCCATCTGCTGGAGATCCTGGAGTAGGTCTAAGGTGGCCGTCTTACATTGCTCTTCTTCGGCTGCAGCGATGAGGAGGTCATCCACATATTGGAGCAACACAGTTAAAGGGTGGGCAGCTCGAAACCCCTGCAAGTCCTTACACAAAGCTTCATTAAAGATAGTGGGAGAATTCTTAAACCCTTGAGGAAGCCTGGTCCATGTATACTGTCCCACTAGTCCATTTTCCGGATCATTCCATTCAAAAGCAAATATCTCCTGGCTCTTGGGGGCCAATGGAATGCAAAAGAAAGCATCTTTCAAATCCAGTACTGAATAATATGTACAAGTAGGGGGTAATGAACTTAGCAAAGTGTAGGGATTTGGCACCGTTGGGTGAATAGTCTCTACCCGGGCATTTACTTCTCGCAGATCTTGCACCGGGCGATAGTCCTGGGTCCCAGGCTTCTGGACTGGGAGCAAAGGTGTGTTCCAGGCTGACTGGCATTCCCGGAGGATACCCACCGCTAGTAAGCGCTTCAGATGCTGTGCTATGCCCTGCTTAGCTAGTGCTGGTATGGGATATTGCCTTACCCGCACGGGGCTAGCAGTGCTCAGCAACTGCACTATGACAGGTGGCTGATGAGCAGCTAAGCCTGGTGGGTTGGTTTCTGCCCACACCCCTGGCACCTTTTCCCATATTTCCTCTGGGACCCCGATGACTTTGTCCTTACCTTTCTGTAGGACTGCCATCAAGTATTCTTCAGATATGGGCACCGTTACCTCGAGACTGACTTTTTCCTTCCCCTCCTGGGAACTGCTGTCCTCTTGCTTAAAGGTTATCGTGGCTTGAAGTTTCTGCAAGAGATCTCGGCCCATGAGAGGATAAGGACAATCTGGAATGACTAGAAATGAGTGAGTAATAGTGCCTCTACCTAAATTTGTGATTCTTGCAGTGGTCCGTGGATAAGCTACTGCTTTTCCCGTTACCCCTATTATTTTTGTATTTTCTTTTTGTATGTGTCCTTGTGGCTTCTTTAAAACTGAATAGGTGGCTCCCGTGTCAACCAGGAAGTTTATTGGCTTTCCTTCGACTGTTAGGGTGACCATGGGCTCCTGGGAGCCGACAGAAATGGAGCCCTGGCCCCGTCAGTCCAAGGTTTGGAGCAAGACCTCTGGATCTTGCTTTAGCTTCTGACTGTTAACCCGTAACTTTGGGCAATCTCTCCTCCAGTGTCCTTTCTCCTTGCAATAGGCACACTGGTCCTTGCCTATTTGCTTCCGTGGTTGACCTTTCTCTTTGCCTTTTTGCTGCTCTCCTTTTCCCTTCTTCTCTGACTTATGAGCTGCAATGAGAATCTTGACAGCTGCTCTCCCTAGTTCTGAGTCATCCCTATTTATATATACTTTCTGAGCTTTCAATTAGCTCACTTCTATTTTTCCCTTCAAATCCTTCTAATTTCTGAAGCTTCTTCCTAATGTCTGATGTAGCTTGCATCACAAAAGCTATATTTACTAACCTGTGATTCTCCTCAGCTTCTGGATCTATAGGGGTATAAACCCGGTAGGCCTCCATTAGCTGCTCTAAAAATGCGGCGGGGGATTCTTCCCTTCCCTGGATAACCTCACTTACCTTACTGAAATTAGTGGGTCTCCTGGCTGCTGCTTTTAAACCCCGCAACAGAGCCCGGCAATACTGGAA
This sequence comes from Saccopteryx bilineata, assembly GCF_036850765.1. Classification (NCBI taxonomy): domain Eukaryota; kingdom Metazoa; phylum Chordata; class Mammalia; order Chiroptera; family Emballonuridae; genus Saccopteryx; species Saccopteryx bilineata. Next base: position 158,246,459 of record NC_089492.1, read on the forward strand.
GAGTGCTTCCCTTCCCCCTGGGTTATTCGGGTCCCAGGCCGGGAGCTGCTTGGGAAGGACATTCTCGGCTTCCCCATCCATTCCCCCGTCCTCTAAAACTGCCTTTGCTGCTTCTCTCATTATTCTATTTCTTTCTTCTGTAGTAAAAAGAGTTTGTAAGACCTGTTGGCAGTCATCCCACGTTGGCTGGTGGGTCCTAAAAACTGTCTCAAGCAAGGATATTAGTCCCTGCGGTTTCTCAGAAAAAGGAGGATTTTCCCGCTTCCAATTGTACAAATAAATCACTGGTGGAAAAAGGCACATAGATGAAGTGAGGGGGCACTCGTGGACCAGCATCTGGTGCTGGCAGCGCTTCCCGGAGCGGTAAAATGGCCGCGCTCCCCTTGGCACCTCCTGCAGAAGGAGGCAAAATGGTGGTGCCTCCTGCAGGAGACAAAGGCAAGATGGCGGCGTCTCCTACCGAAGGAGAAGGTGAATATATCGCCCCTCCTCGGGTGTGTGGTGGACTCAAAAATCCACTTACGTCCTGCTGCATGGAATCAGGTCCTCCCTGCCACCGATAGGGAGGAGGGAAATTTACTGGGTCTAAGTGACCCTCCAGTGGTTCAGGCAAGACAGGGTAAATTCTAGATGACGGTACAGTGGACTGTACTGGGAAATTGGTCTTCTCCTTTTCCTCCCTACTGCCTTTCCCTGCCCTCTGGTTACTTGCAGTAACACATATTGCCCTTCTCTCTTCCTTGCCATTCTTTATGTACTTTCTGATATACCCTGGCTTATCTGTGGCACATCTATATACATCTATATACAAATATTGGTCTGGATGGGACACCTGGTAGATAATAGCTCAGACAACAAACACAATAGGAAGATCAAAAGTTCCCTCAGTGGGCCACCCTACATTGAAGGCGGGCCATTCTAACTGACTCAAGGTCCGGAGGGTCTCTCAGTCCAGAGGTGGCCCTCCGTACCCCTGGGCTCTTTTCTGAAAATCAGAAAAGTTGTTTAGCAGGCACTCAAGTGGAGAACCGGGTACAGACTCTTGTTGTCCCATTCTTCTGTATCCCACTTTGTCTGCTTCTAAACCTTCAAGAATTAACAAAACAATTATCAAAATATCCCAACCAATAAGCAAAAAAAAGGCTAGAGTAAAAGATTCTCTCACACTCAACTCAGGCATTCGCACACAGACAAAACGCAGCGCAGCGCGGCGCAGAAATTCCTAATGTGACCGGTCACTTCTAGAGTTAAGTCCTAGAGTTAACAATTCCTTTCAGAAAACGGCATCCGGTTCTGAAAGCCCTGGGTAGGTTACCAGCGGCGTCCCACCTACTACCTCAGGTTTATATGCTCCGGAGCTCAAAAACAAAACCAAATGAGGATCCTCAAAGAGTACTTAACTTGAGCTGTCCCTCTGGTCTCCGACCAAAAACTCCACCAAGGGAAATCCCGGGCGAGCCCCCAGAGATGTAGCATCCACTGGGTACAAGAACAAACGTCGAGACTTTCAGGAGTATAGATGTAACTTTATTGGCCAGTTTTACCTGTGCAGGGGCAAATTCCCGAGGTGTCCAGAGACACTGTGCTCACAAGGAGCTGCAGATGGGAATCGCACCTAGTGCTCACAGCTAAATCTTTTTATAAGCTAAGCAAGCAAGCCTAATACAGAAGCAGATGTGGCGGTAACCTATTTGCTAAGGGGGCTGCACATAGCATAGCAACAGGGGCTGGGGTCTAGCTCATTGGCGAATTCCAAACCTAAACTTCTGATAAGGGTCTTTTAACCAATAGAATGCAAACGTTTGTCTCTTTTTCTTTTTTTTTCTTCTCTCTCAGCCTCCCAGAGTCCCTATCTGTCTCTGCTTCTTGAACAACCTTGGGCATGTTATTCCTAACAGAACAGGAGCAGGACCTGCCTGTAACCCTTAAGTTCCCTGTTCCATTAGTGCCCTGCTTATTTTCTGATCTTTTCTTGGTCCTTACAATACCCAGTAGAGGGATTCAGCAACCATTTTTTATTGCACAGACTGAGGAACCAGTGTATTGCACTTTCAACTCTCTATCATCTCATATCGCATAAATGTGAGATATCATTTTAGTCTATTAGAGTGCCATAACCAAAAAAAAAAGGTGTTAGAGCATGACAGCATGTGTCAGAGTGTTACAAATACTTACACGAACTATTGGATTAAACCAGTTTCATGTGACATTTGTGGTGGCAACTTATCCCTGTACAGTAAGTTCATTTATTTGCACTATGTAAATTAGAGTGTCACATTCAGGCTATTATAAAAGTAAATATCCTCTCTCTCTCTCTCTCTCTTCTTTCATTCTTTCTTTTTTTTAATGAATCTGGTTAAATCATGTTTGTCTTTGCACAGAATAGGATCTTAGTTTCATTCATCTTTTGTATTGTTCTTTTAGATTCTCTTCATTTCTTTCTTTTCTGATATTTATTATTTCTTTCCTTTCTATTCACTTTGGGATTTGTTGTTCTTTTTGAACTTCCCTTAAGTGTAAAGTTAGATTGTTCATGTAATATTTTTCTTATTTCTTGAGGTAGGCCTGTCATGTTATGAAGTTTCCCTTTTGTGACTGCAGGGATGGACCTGGAAAGCACTCTGCTAAGTAAAATAAGTCAGTCAGAGAAAGACAAGTACCATATGATTTCACTTTTATGTCAACAAAATGAACCAATATACAAAATAGAGACTGCCTTTTAGACAGAGAGCAGGTTGTCTATCAGGGTAGGGGCTGGGTGAAGTAGAGGTACTGAGAGAAAAAGGACAAAAGAAAAAAAGAAAAAACCCATGGACACAGACAGCAATGTGGCGGTAGCTAGGGCAGTGGGTGGGAAGTGGAGAAGGGTATAAGGTAGAGAAATGGTGATGGATGAAGGCTTGACTTGGTACAGTGAATACACAACACAGTGTACAGAGACGTATTATAGAACTGGGCACTTGCAACCTGTATAATTATATTAACCAGTGTAACCCCAATAAATTCCATTAAAAATAAAAATAAAGAATGGCAAAATAAAATAATAAAGTAAATGTCTCCTCACAGAGTTATGGAATCAAAAATTCTAGGATTGAGAGGAGCTTAGAGACCAGTAAAGACCATGCTCTTGCATTTTCTTGGAAGATTTACTGTCTCCTCATTTTTCAACTTGAGCTCATGAGGTACCTCATGACATTTAGTCATTTATTTTTAAACCTCCTTTGTCTGTAGCATAGGTACTTGTTGCTATAAATTTCTAAGTGTAGCTTTCTTATATTCCACAAGTTTGATATATATGGTAATTTTATTCATTATTTAACATTAATTGTGACTCTTTCACTTTGATACATAGATTATTCAGACTGTTTTTTTGTTTTGTTTTTACTTTCAAACTTTTGAGAACTTTATGGGATTTGTTTGTTGTTATTTTTATTACATTCTAGCTTAATGGCATTTTGTGGTCAAAATTGGATGTTGCATAAAAACTTGCTATAAAAAACTGTATTACTGCTTAGAGTATTTATCTCCCCTTCTTAATATGATACTCTCTGCCATAGAGTTAATATTCCTGTAACACGGATGTCTGTCATAAGCCAGACATCTTCTTTGTTCAACCAAATGTAAGTGGAAGTGACACAGAGTACTTCTGAGATCTTTTTCCTCTACCAAAAGATAGTCAGTGTCCCATATAAAGGCAGCGCTGCCAGCCTGAGTCATGGTGAATACCAGAAGAGCTGTAAGGCCAGTGGCTGTGGCCATGTAGATTCGCATTGAATTTGGGCAGATGGTAAAAGAACTGTGGAGTTCGAAAATGGTGGGCCATTCTGTTTATTAGAGTCTCCTAATGGCAAACAAGCAAACAGGCAGGGAAGACTGTTTCCCTTTCTGTCTTTAGACTCACAGGTCCCCACCAGCTTCAGCACTCCACAGCCAATAAGACCAGGCTGAAATCTCAGGAATTCCAAGCCTCTCACCACTACTCTCCAACAAAACAGACAGGGTGGGGGAACCCTTCTCCAGCAAACAGTAGGAGAAAAACATTCCCTCCCAAGCAGGAAGGCAATCTGCAATTTGCAACCTGCTGCCCTGAGGGTAAGCACCCATAGCCTTTCAAAGACTATACACACATGGCACTGCCCCAGTATAAGCAAGCAAACCTAAAAAAACTTGTTTATCCAACAAGAGCCAAAGACATTGTCAATGATATTTGGAATCATTTGTGATTACAGTATAATCTAGAGTGGTAAACAGATGCTAGGATAAACACCCCCTGTAAAGCGAGTAGCCATGGCCACCATCACAGCCGCCTGCCAGTGCAAGTTTGCATTTGATTCGGACAGACAATAATGAAAAAATGGAGCCAAGAACTGGTGGGTCATCATCTTTATCCTAGCTTGCACCCAGCAGGCAAGAAATACACACAGTGAGAAAACACTTCCCTTTCCATTCAGGGCTCCCACAGTGACTGACTTATCCGAGTTTGCTAGAATCAAAGGTTTCTACCTCATCAGCCTTATTCATGTCTGTTCCCATCTCCTCTCCCTGCACAAACTCTGCACAAACTGGCTTTTCCTTCAGCACTCCACTATCTTGGCTGCTTTTCCTCTCCTCCACATGGCCTTTCTCTTCTCTCCCCTCTATTGCTAATCTCAGGAACTGAGAGAGAGCAAGCTCCCGGTCTGCCCTATTTTATAGTATAGAAATCAAAATCTTTAATCCAATATACAAACAAGGAAGTCTCTGATACAAAGTCACTTAGGATGGGAAAGGCTTAGTCTTAAAAACTAAGCCTTAGGCTATAAGGACCCTGCCTGTCCTCCACATCCAATGCAAACTATAAGTGAGCAAACCTATATAGCATATTTTTGTTTGTTTATTTGTTTTTGTTTTTTTTAAACATAAAGTTTTATTAATTTTAATGGGGTGACATCAATAAATCAGGGTACATATATTCAAAGAAAACATGTCCAGGTTATCTTGTCATTCAATTATGTTGCATACCCATCACCCAAAGTCAGATTGTCCTCCCTCACCTTCTATCTAGTTTTCTTTGTGCTCCTCCCCCTCTCCCTCCTTCCCTCCCCCACCATAACCACCACACTCTTGTCCATGTCTCTTAGTCTCCTTTTTATGTCCCACCAATGTATGGAATCATGCAGTTCTTGTTTTTTTCTGATTTACTTATTTCACTCCGTATAATGTTATCAAGATCCCACCATTTTGTTGTAGATGATCAATGTCATTATTTCTTTTTTTTTTTTTTGTATTTTTCTGAAGCTGGAAACGGGGAGAGACTGTCAGACAGACTCCCACATGCTCCCGACCAGGATCCACCCGGCACACCCACCAGGGGCGACGCTCTGCCCACCAGGGGGCGATGCTGTGCCCCTCTGGGGGGTTGCTCTGCTGAGACCAGAGCCACTCCAGCGCCTGGGGCAGCGGCCAAGGAGCCATCCCCAGCGCCTGGGCCATCTTTGCTCCAATGGAGCCTTGGCTGCGGGAGGGGAAGAGAGAGACAGAGAGGAAGGAGGGGAGGGTGGAGAAGCAAATGGGCGCTTCTCCTATGTGCCCTGGCCGGGAATCAAACCCGGGTCCCCCGCACGCCAGGCCGACGCTCTACCGCTGAGCCAACTGGCCAGGGCCCGATGTCATCATTTCTTATAGCTGAATAGTATACCATAGTGTATATGTGCCACATCTTCTCTATCCAGTCATATATATATATATATATATATATATATATATATATATATATATATAATTTTTTTTTTTTTTTTTTTACTGTGATTAAAGCCTTTAAGCAAACTCTTGGCCAATACAACAAGAATCCATAAAAGAGTAGTGTTCTTAACATGTTCACCAAGTCCAGGTTGGCACCAACACCATTCCAAATCCCTGCAAATGCAACCCAACCCCAGTTCAGTCTGTTAGGAGCTATAATATTACAAACTTATTTGACCAACACCGCCCCGTGACCTCTAACTCTTAGAATGCAAGCCCTTGTAGTACCTTACCTTGAGAATTTAAGGACTTGTTTCCTTGGAAATAATATGCAATAAATGTGACAGAATGTTACTTCTGAGATCAGGTCACATAAACACCTTGGCTTCCATTGTGGACACCTTTTTCTATCCTCTCATTCCTTCCCTGTCTCTTCCTGTGTGTATCTCTCTTTCTATTATCAGAAGTTCCCACATCATGACACCACCCAGGCAGCCTATGCAGAGATCCACATGGTGAGGACCCAAGGCTTGCTAGCAACTGCATAAGTGAGCTTGGAAGCAGGTCTGAATCAGGCATGTAAATGAGTTTGAAAGTTGAGATTTGAAATGATTACAGCCCCAAAAAATATCTTGAGTGCAGCTACATGAGAATCCCTGAACCATTGCAGAAAAATGACCCCAATGGAGAAGATACTTAGACAACTTCATGAAAGAAAAATTTATTAGTGGCTAGCGAAGCATATGAAGATAGTAGCACCAAAGCATAAGCTCCCTGAATTAGACTTTCTTACAGGTTATATACCTTTACAATATCTAAGCAATGGGTATGGGATTCCTTTGTTTAAGGTTTCCCAGGACTCCAGGAGAAGGGAGGGAGAGTTTTGGTGGGGTCAGCAAGGGGGAAGAGGTTTCCAGATCACTGGTTGTAACTACATATAGATCCTGCTTTTCTCGCTTTGTGTTATAAGTGGCTCATTTAAAGAACTATGGGCTGTAGTTAATTTACAACTGGTTGACTCAGTTATCCCTGTTGGTTCTTTTCCCTTGTATTCTTCTGGTTTCTCCCCTCTCGAGGAGAGAACTCTTTTGGTTCCTCAGAACCAGAACTATTTTGCTTATCCACTCCTAGATCCCTGGATCCACAGAAAATATAAAATAATAAATGTGTGTTGGTTTAGGACACTATGCTTTGGGGTGATTTGTTATATAGCAATAGCTAAATAAAACATATTTTGGTACCTGGAAATGGAGTGCTGCCATAACAAATACTTTAAATGTAGAAGTAGTTTTGAAACCAGGCAGTGGGTTAAAGCTGGAAAGATTTTTAGGAATATGTTAAAAAGCATAAATTTCCTTGAATAGACTGTTAGCAACTGTTGGTCAAATAAGTTTATAAATATGATATATATGTTTGCTCGCTTATGGTTTGCATTGGATGTGGGAGACAGGTTGTAACAGGCAGGATTCTTGTAGCCTGGGGCTTGATTTTAGGACTAGACCTTTCCCACCCTTTTTGATGTGGAGGGTGCAATCCCATTATGCCTCAGATAAGTGACTTTGTACTAGAGATTTCCCTATTTTGTATAATGGATTAAAGGTTTTGATTTCTGCACTATAAAGTGGGGCAGACCAGGAGCTTGCTCTCTTGGTTCCTGAGACTATCATTAGAGCAGAGAGCAGAGAAAGGCCATGTGGAGGAGAGGAGAGAGGCAGCCACGATGGTGGAGTGCTGAGTGAGAAGCCAGTTAGTGCAGAGTTGGTGCAGAGAGAAGGAAGGAGATGGGGAACAGAGGTGAATAAGGCTGTAGAGCTAGAAACCTTTGATTCTAGGAAACTTGGATAAGTCAGTAGCTTTGTGAGCACTGAATGAGTGGGTTTTAGAGCCCAGTGTGTGTTTTTACTTGCCCACCGGATACAAGCTAAGATTAAAGATGATGGCCCACCAGTTTGTGGCTCTGTTGTTTCTTTACCGACTGTCCTAATCCAATGCGAACCTGCATGGGCCAGGCGGCTGTGACGGTGGCCCTCGCTACTGGCTTTACATTTGGCGTAGTCTGTGGCAGGATTCGGAGATCAGTATGGAGCTGCCACCCTTGATGTACATGGTAGAGGACTGGTTGCTGTTATGGTTCCCCATGGCTGTCCTTCGGGGGACCGTAGGCTGGCTGACTTTTACAGCCATGCGTGAGGAAACTGAGAGCTCTATGGAAGACGCTGCCCAGGACCTGCAAACTGAGCAGTGGAAGGAGCTGGAGCAAATGTGGGAGAAAGAGATGCTGACCCTAGAGCTGGAACAAGCACCAGAGGAGGCTGACGAGGTTCGTGAAAGTCACTTGGAAATACAGCAACTGCTGGAGGAGGATTCACAGTTTCGTGAGTTGCAGATTGCCCTGGACGTTGTGGAGAGCCAGCAGCGGTGGGAGGCCAGGGCTGAGGCTGGAGCTGGAGCCACAAGGTTTGCGGAGCAGAAGGCGGCAGCAGCCCAGAACTCGAGCCCAGCAGAGGCCCAGGATTCGAGCCCGGCAGTGGGAGCTGGTGTGTTCAGTTCCTCTTTGGACGATGAGGAGAATCCGGCAGGAGTTGAAATCCACAGTCTCCATAAGATGAGAGCCCAGCTGGAAGGAGCACCTACTTTGGCCCTGGTAGGTCTGTAATTTTGGGACGTAGGGGTGGATGCCATCATGTTCTCCAGAGAAGAAATGGAAATACTGACTGCCATTGCCACGTGCTCCTCTTTGGGACAGTGTAAGACCTGCCAGGATGGCAGGGATGAGGGGGGTGGCTGAGGTCCTATGTGCATGGACTGATTCCTGGACTATGACCGGAGTGGGCACTGGCTCCTTTGTTGGATGGATTTACGGATTTTGGACAATGTGAAATACTCTGATGAGGGTGGGGGCGGCTTTGCTGGAAGAACTCCCCTGCCCAGGGAAGCTTTGCCCATGGCTAGAAAGAAGGACAAGGACATTTTGCACTTTTCGCAAAGTGCTCAGAGACTGGTGAAGTGTACCTTTATAATTGTTGAAATTGTATGATTTGTCATGTTGTTGTAATTTGTATAATGTCCCTAATCTCCTTGCACAGTGACCATCATGGAAGATACCTGTGGTTTAGATTGTGAATCAAGCAAAAGGGGTGGAATGTTGGTCAAATAAGTTTGTAAATATGATATATATGTTTGCTTGCTTATGGTTTGCATGGGGTGTGGGAGACAGGCTGTAAGCAGGCAGGATCCTTATAGCCTGGGGCTTGGTTTTAGGACTAGACCTTACCCACACTTTTTGATGTGGGGGAGTCTAATCCCATCATGCCTCAGATAAGTGACTTTGTATTAGAGACTTCCTTATTTTGTATATTAGATTAAAGGTTTTGATTTCTGCACTATAAAGTGGGGCAGACCAGGAGCTTGCTCTCTTGGTTCCTGAGACTATCATTAGAACAGAGAGCAGAGAAAGGCCATGTGGAGGAGAGGAGAGAGGCAGCCACGATGGTGGAGTGCTGAGTGAGAAGCCAGTTAGTGCAGAGTTGGTGCAGAGAGAAGGAAGGAGATGGGGAACAGAGGTGAATAAGGCTGTAGAGCTAGAAACCTTTGATTCTAGGAAACTTGGATAAGTCAGTAGCTTTGTGAGCACTGAATGAGTGGGTTTTAGAGCCCAGTGTGTGTTTTTACTTGCCCACCGGGTACAAGCTAAGATTAAAGATGATGGCCCACCAGTTTGTGGCTCTGTTGTTTCTTTACCGACTGTCCTAATCCAATGCGAACCTGCATGGGCCAGGCAGCTGTGATGGTAGCCCTGTCTACTGGCTTTACAGTAACACTTTAGATTTTGAGGGTACTCTGAGTGAGGACTTACATGAAAATGACAAGCATACATTTTCAACATTTTCAATGTTGCAAAAGGTTTGCAACATTGTAGGGAATCACCTATCTGATCTTGGACTGTCTAAAACAGGGGTCCCCAAACTACGGCCCGCTGGCTGCATGCGGCCCCTGAGGCCATTTATCCGGCCCCCGCCACACTTCCGGAAGGGGCACCTCTTCCATTGGTGGTCAGCGAGAGGAGCATAGTTTCCATTGAAATAGTGGTCAGTTTGTTGATTTCAATTTACTTGTTCTTTATTTTAAATATTGTATTTGTTCCCGTTTTGTTTTTTCACTTTAAAATAAGATATGTGCAGTGTGCATAGGGATTTGTTCATAGTTTTTTTTTATAGTCTGGCCCTCCAACGGTCTGAGGGACAGTGAACTGGCCCCCTGTGAAAAAAGTTTGGGGACCCCTGCTCTAAAACTTGGATTGGGGAACTTTAGTTAAAAAACCCTGGGTGTGGCCCTGGCCGGTTGGCTCAGCGGTAGAGCGTCGGCCTAGCGTGCGGAGGACCCGGGTTCGATTCCCGGCCAGGGCACATAGGAGAAGCACCCATTTGCTTCTCCACCCCTCCACCGCGCCTTCCTCTCTGTCTCTCTCTTCCCCTCCCGCAGCCAAGGCTCCATTGGAGCAAAGATGGCCCCGGCGCTGGGGATGGCTCTGTGGCCTCTGCCCCAGGCGCTAGAGTGGCTATGGTCGCAACATGGCGACACCCAGGAGGGTCGCAACATGGAGACGCCCAGGATGGGCAGAGCATCGCCCCCTGGTGGGCAGAGCGTCGCCCCTTGGTGGGCGTGCCGGGTGGATCCCGGTCGGGCGCATGCGGGAGTCTGTCTGACTGTCTCTCCCTGTTTCCAGCTTCAGAAAAATGCAAAAAAAAAAAAAAAAAAAACCCTGGGTGTGAATGGTTATGTGTGTGAATATACTCCCCTGCTGCAAACACAGGGATATAGATTTCTTGGATGCAAACATCGAGAAGCTGTGTGAGTGACCTTTGTGCAAACACAAAGGGATGCGTGAAAATGTGCTTTAGGAAATTAACCTAGAGATTTATAAATTGCCCCTCCCTTGCAATCCTGTTACATTCTTTCTCCTTATCACCTAATCTCTCTCCCCTGCAATCCTGTTACCTTCTGATCAATAAAAGCTCTGAAAATATTATATTTGGGAAGTTAGTTTCTCGACTGCCCCTCCCTCTTCTCTTGACAACAGTTTGTGTCTTGAGAAGTTTTTCCACCTGACACTGGTAGTTCCAAGCGGGCTGGAGGACTACACAACATTATCGTGAACAGTAAAATGCAAAGTACTACATGTGTCAGATTAACTGAAATTTGAAAGTACTGAAATAATTACTTTTGATGCTTATAATAAAGTGAAAAAGGAGAAATAAATTGTGGGAAAGCCTGTTAATCACAAAATATCCAGGCATTTCTGGATTTGAAAGTCCTCAGACCCTCAAGATGACAAATTATGCAAACATTAAGAAACAGGTACCAAATAATAACAATAACAGGTTCAAATCCAGGGCACTGTCAACAAATTATGGTCTAAAAATGAAATAGTATGGACTCATAAAATTTCTGTTTAGGCCTGAGAAAAATCAGAGTTGGTGATCTGCAGTACTATTTGTTCACACAAAAAAACACTTAAAAAGATTAAGGCTGTACCTCAAAGGTCCTCTCAGCTGAATAACAGGACCTCAACAAAGCTTAAGGTCTTATTAAAAAGGGCTTTGGAGGTGTGACTGTTGGACAAATAAGTTTGTAAAATGTGATTTTTATGTTTGCTCACTTTTATTGTTAAAATGGCTGCAGGCCCTGGCTGGTTGGCTCAGTGGTAGAGCATCGGCCAGGTTTGTGGAGGTCCTTGGTTCAGTTTCTGGCCAGGGCACACAGAAGAAGCACCCATCTGCTTCTCCACCCTTTCCCCTCTCCTTTCTCTCTGTCTCTCTTCCCCTCCCACAGCCGAGGATCCATGGGAACAAAGTTGGACCACGTGCTGAGGATGGCTCCATGGCCTCCACCTCAGGCACTAGAATGGCTCTGGTCACATTTTAGCAGTGGTCCAGATGGGCAGAATATCACCCCCTGGTGGGCATGCTGGGTGGATCCCGTTTGGGTGCATGTGGGAGTCTGTCTGTCTGTTTCCCCGCTTCTCACTTCAGAAAAATATAAAAAGAAAAACAAAAAATGCCCATTGCCCAGGGATGTGATCTGTGAAACTGCTAATTACCATATATTTTGTAAGACACACCAAGGGTTTTAAGAAGGAAAATAAGAAAAAAAATATTTTGAATCAAATGGTGTGTTAAAATATTTAATAAAATATGCCACAATAATATTTCAACAATGTAAACTCAACAGCAATATTAACAACCGTTAGCATTGTTATTAACAAATGAGAAGAGACTTTAATGTTCAAATACTCTTCTAGTTGTCCAGGAACCCACAGCAGCTAAAAAAAAAAATGAACATTCACTCCATAAGATGCACAGGCATTGCCATCTCCACTTGTGGAGAAAAAAAAGTGCCTCTATGGCAGGAAGGTACCAAAAAATATGGTACCTTCCTGCCTGGGAAGGGCCATTGTTATGCTAGTGTTGCTGGAGGAGGGGTCTGTGTGGGCCCAGGTAGTTTTTTAGAAGGAAGAAGAAGGAACAGGAAGAGGATAAAGCCAAGATGAAGGGAAACAGAGAGCAGCCAGCTTTGCAGAGTAAGAAGACATGTTGGAACCAGGGGTAACTGGTTGAAGGCCTTTGATTCTAGGAAAACCTGGATGTGTCAGTGGAAAGGGAAGTGTTTTCCCCCTGTGTGTTTTTACTCGCTGGCCTGGTGCGAGGCTCAAATAAAGTAATGGCCCACCAGATTTTGGCTCCACAGTATCGTTACCAACTGTCTGAATTCAATGAGAACCTGCATTCCTTGAATTCAATGAAAACCTGTGTATGACCACAGTGGTGGTGGACCCTGGCCTTACAACTGGCAGAGTTTACAGCAGGGGTTGGGAACCTATGGCTTACAAGCCAGATGTGGCTCTTTTAATGGCTGCATCTGGCTCACAGACAAATCTTTAATAAAAAAAAATAATAATGTTAAAAATATAAAACTTTCTCATGTATTACAATCCATTCATTTCCTACCACTCATGTTCATGGTTGTGGGTGGCTGGGTCCAATCACAGCTATCCTCCGGGGCAATACCAAATGTTTATTAGATAATGCGTAATGTACACAGGTCATTGTGAGGTCAGGAAGTAAACTCGCCTCCTTTTAATAAAGTAGTCAGCTAGCTAATTGCAGAAACCCTTTTGACGAAGAAGATGGCTAAAAGAAAAAAAGATGAGGAGTATCGTACCTTTCAAGCAGGAATGGACAGAGGACTTCGCCTATGTGGAGAGAGCAGGTTCTGCAGTGTGTCTAATATGCAATGATAAAATTGCATTGATGAAATGGTCAAATATAAAGTGGCACTTCGACACACGCCATACTACTTTTGCATTGAAATATCCAGCGGGGGATAGCAAGAAGAAAGCATATCAAGAGCTACTATGCAAAGTGCAAGCTAGTCAGCAGCAACTCCATGTTTGGACCCAACAAGGTGACTGGAATTCAGCTAGCTTTGCTGGTGCTTTAGCAATTGTGAGAAACAGAAAGCCATTCACAGATGGGGAGTATGCCAAAACATTCATGCTTGGTGTTGCCAATGAACTTTTTGACAACTTTTCATATGAAGACAAGATAATCAAATGAGTAAAAAACATACCTCTGTCAGCAAGAACTGTTCACAATGGCAAATCAAATTGAGGCAACACAAATGAAGGACATAAATGCAGCACCATTCTTTTCTCTCGCTTTGGATGAGTCAACAGACGTAAGCCATTTATCCCAGATCAGCGGGATTGCAAGGTATGCTGTCAGTGGCACACTAGGTGAGAAAAGTCTTGCTGTTTTGCCTATGAAAGACACAACAAGAGGGGAGGATTTATTCAAGTATTTCACTGAGTTCGCTAAAAAAAAAAATCTACAGATGGATAAACTTATTTTTTTTTGTATTTTATTTATTTATTTTTATTTTTTTTAAATAAATTTTTATTAATGGTAATGGGATGACATTAATAAATCAGGGTACATATATTCAAAGAAAACATGTCTAGGTTATTTTGTCATTAAATTATGTTGCGTACCCCTCAACCAAAGTCAGATTGTCCTCCGCCACCCTCTATCTAGTTCTCTGTGCCCCTCCCCCTCCCCCTAACTCTCTCCCTCCCTCCCTCCCATGTCCTCCCTCCCCCCGCCCCTGGTAACCACCACACTCTTCTCCATGTCTCTTAGTCTCATTTTGATGTTCCACCAATGTATGGAATCATGTAGTTCTTGTTTTTTTCTGATTTACTTATTTCACTCCTTATAATGTTATCAAAATCCCACCATTTTGCTGTAAATGATCTGATGTAATCATTTCTTATGGCTGAGTAGTATTCCATAGTGTATATGTGCCACATCTTCTTTATCCAGTCTTCTATTGAAGGGCTTTTTGGTTGTTTCCATGTCTTGGCCACTGTGAACAGTGCTGCAATGAACATGGGGCTACATGTGTCTTCACGTATCAATGTTTCTGAGGTTTTGGGGTATATACCCAGTAGAGGGATTGCTGGGTCATAAGGTAGTTCTATTTGCAGTTTTTTGAGGAACCACCATACTTTCCTCCATAATGGTTGTACTACTTTACAGTCCCACCAACAGTGAATGAGGGTTCCTTTTTCTCCACAGCCTCTCCAACATTTGCTATTACCCGTCTTGTTGATAATAGCTAATCTAACAGGGGTGAGGTGTTATCTCATTGTAGTTTTGATTTGCATTTCTCTAATAACTAATGAAGCTGAGCATCTTTTCATATATCTGTTGGCCATTTGTATCTCTTCCTGGGAGAAGTGTCTGTTCATGTCCTCTTCCCATTTTTTTATGGGATTGTTTGTTTGTTTGTTGTTGAGTTTTATGAGTTCTTTGTAAATTTTGGATATTAGGCCCTTATCTGAGCTGTAGTTTGAAAATATCATTTTCCATTTAGTTGGCTGTCTGTTTATTTTGATATCAGTTTCTCTTGCTGAGCAAAAACTTTTAATTCTGATGTAGTCCCATTCATTTATCTTTGCCTTCACTTCTCTTGCCATTGGAGTCAAGTTCATAAAATGTTCCTTAAAACCCAGGTCCATGATTTTAGTACCTATGTCTTCTTCTATGTACTTTATTGTTTAAGGTCTTATATTTAGGTCTTTGATCCATTTTGAATTAATTTTAGTACACGGGGACAGACTATAGTTGAGTTTCATTCTTTTGCATGTGGCTTTCCAGTTTTCCCAACACCATTTGTTGAAGAGGCTTTCTTTTCTCCATTGTATGTTGTTGGCCTCTTTATCAAAGATTATTTGACCATATATATGTGGTTTGATTTCTGGGCTTTCTATTCTGTTCCATTGGTCTGAGTGTCTATTTTTCTGCCAATACCATGCTGTTTTGATTATCGTGGCCCTATAATATAGTTTAAAGTCAGGTATTGTAATGCCCCCAGCTTCATTCTTTTTCCTTAGGATTGTTTTGGCTATTTGGGGTTTTTTATAGTTCCATATAAATCTGATGATTTTTTGTTCCATTTCTTTAAAAAATCTCATAGGGATTTTGATGGGAATTGCATTAAATTTGTATATTGCTTTGGGTAATATGGCCATTTTGATTATATTTATTCTTCCTATCCAAGAAAAAGGAATATTTTTCCATCTCATTGTATCTTTTTCGATTTCCCTTAACAATGCTTTGTAATTTTCATTATATAGGTCCTTTACATTCTTTGTTATGTTTATTCCTAGATATTTTATTTTTTTTGTTGCAATCGTGAAGGGGATTATTTTTTTGAGTTCGTTTTCTAATATTTCATTGTTGGCATAGAGAAAGGCTATGGACTTTTGTATGTTAATTTTGTATCCTGCGACCTTACTGTATTGGTTTATTGTTTCTAATAATCTTTTTGTGGAGTCCTTCGGGTTTTCGATGTATAGGATCATATCATCAGCAAAAAGTGATAACTTTACTTCTTCTTTTCCGATATGGATGCCTTTTATTTCTTTGTCTTGTCTGATTGCTCTGGCCAGAACTTCTAGCACCACGTTGAATAAGAATGGAGAGAGTGGACAACCCTGTCTTGTTCCTGATTTAAGGTAGAAAGTCCTCAGTTTTATGCCGTTTAATAGGATGTTGGCTGATGGTTTATCATATATGGCCTTTATCATGTTGAGATATTTTCCTTCTATACCCATTTTGTTGAGAGTCTTAAACATAAAATTGTGTTGTATTTTATCGAAAGCCTTTTCTGCATCTATTGATAAGATCATGTGGTTTTTGTTCTTTGTTTTGTTGATATGGTGTATTATGTTAACCATTTTGCGTATGTTGAACCATCCTTGAGATTCTGGGATGAATCCCACTTGATCATGATGTATTATTTTTTTAATATGTTGTTGTATTCGGTTTGCCAGTATTTTGTTTAGTATTTTAGCATCTGTATTCATTAGAGATATTGGTCTGTAGTTTTCTTTCTTTGTGCCATCCTTGCCAGGTTTTGGTATGAGGGTTATGTTGGCCTCATAAAATGTGTTTGGAAGTATTGCTTCTTCTTCAATTTTTTGGAAGACTTTGAGTAGAATAGGAACCAAGTCTTCTTTGAATGTTTGATAGAATTCACTAGTATAACCGTCTGGGTCTGGACTTTTATTTTTGGGGAGATTTTTAATAGTTTTTTCTATTTCCTCCCTGCTGATTGGTCTGTTTAGGCTTTCTGCTTCTTCATGACTCAGTCTAGGAAGGTTGTATTGTTCTAGGAATTTATCCATTTCTTCTGGATTGTTGTATTTGGTGGCATATAATTTTTCATAGTATTCTACAATAATTCTTTGTATTTCTATGATGTCTGTGGTGATCTCTCCTCTTTCATTTTGGATTTTATTTATTTGAGTCCTGTGTCTTTTTTCCTTGGTGAGTCTTGCCAAGGGTTTGTCAATTTTGTTGATCTTTTCAAAGAACCAGCTCCTTGTTTTATTGATTTTTTCTATAGTTTTTCTGTTCTGTATTTCATTTATTTCTGCTCTGATTTTTATTATCTCCTTTCTTCGGCTGGTTTTGGGTTGTCTTTGTTCTTCTTTTTCTAGTTCCTTAAGGTGTGAAGTTAAGTGGTTTACTTCGGCTCTCTCTTGTTTGTTCATATAGGCCTGAAGTGATATGAACTTTCCTCTTATTACTGCTTTTGCTGCATCCCAGAGATTCTGATATGTCGTATTTTCATTTTCATTTGTCTGTATATATCTTTTGATCTCTGCGCTTATTTCTTCTTTGACCCATTCATTTTTTAGAAGTATGTTGTTTAGTTTCCACATTTTTGTGGGTTTTTCCCCCTCTTTTTTGCAGTTGAATTCTAGTTTCAAGGCTTTATGATCAGAAAATATGCTTGGTACAATTTCAATTTTTCTAAATTTGCTGATATTGTCTTTGTGGCCCAACATATGGTCAATTCTTGAGAATGTTCCATGTACACTAGAGAAAAATGTATACTCTGTCGCTTTGGGATGAAGTGTCCTGTAGATGTCTATCATATCCAGGTGTTCTAGTATTTCGTTTAAGGCCACTATATCTTTATTGATTCTCTGTTTGGATGACCGATCTAGAGCCGTCAGCGGTGTATTGAGGTCTCCAAGTATGATTGTATTTTTGTTAGTTTTTGTTTTAAGGTCAATAAGTAGCTGTCTTATATATTTTGGTGCTCCTTGGTTTGGTGCATATATATTAAGGATTGTTATGTCTTCTTGATTCAACTTCCCCTTAATCATTATGAAATGACCATTTTTGTCTGTGAGTACTTTTTCTGTCTTGTAGTCAGCATTATTAGATATGAGTATTGCTACGCCTGCTTTTTTTTGGGTGTTGTTTGCTTGGAGTATTGTTTTCCAGCCTTTCACTTTGAATTTGTTTTTATCCTTGTTGCTTAGATGTGTTTCTTGTAGGCAGCATATAGTTGGATTTTCTTTTTTAATCCATTCTGCTACTCTGTGTCTTTTTATTGGTAAGTTTAATCCATTTACATTTAGTGTAATTATTGACACTTGTGGGTTCCCTACTGCCATTTTATAAATTGCTTTCTGTTAGTTTTGTATCTAGTTTGATTCTTCTCTTTTGTTTTTCTATCATTTGTTTTTGTTTGTTTGTGTTCCATACTTCTTTCCTCTGTTGCTACCTTTTTTAAGTTAAGTGTTTTTGTGGTGGTTTTTTCAAGGGTGGTTACCATTAAGTAATGAAAAGGGTACCTACCATATTCATTGTAGTACCCTATCTTATAAGTATTTCTGCACTTCATCGTCCTTTGCTACTGTTAATCTCCATCCTCTCCCCCCTTTTTTTCCTTTGTTGTCACAGTTTAAGTTTGGTTTTATTGTGTTCTTGGTGGAGCTGTTACTTGTGGTGTTGTTTTCTTTTGTTCTTTGAATCTGGTTGGAAAACCCCCTTTAGTATTTCCTGGAGTGGGGGCTTTCTGTTGATAAATTCTCTCATCTTTTCTGTATTTGTGAATGTTTTTATATCTCCTTCATACTTGAAGGATAGCTTTGATGGGTATAGTATTCTTGGCTGAAAGTTCCTCTCTTTCAGGGCTTTAAATATTGGGGTCCACTCTCTTCTAGCTTGTAGAGTTTCTGCTGAGAAATCTGATGATAATCTAATAGGCCTTCCTTTATATGTTGTACTCTTCTTTTCCCTGGCTGCCTTGAGAATTTTTTCTTTGTCATTGGTTTGTGTCATCTTTATTATGATGTGCCTTGGAGTGGGTTTGTTGGGGTTAAGAAAACTCGGTGTTCTGTTTGCTTCTTGAATTTGAGGCTTTAGTTCTTTCCACAGGCTTGGGAAGTTCTCGTCTATTATTTGTTTGAGTATATTCTCCATTCCATTTTCTTTCTCTTCTCCCTCTGATATACCTATTATTCTTATGTTATTCTTTCTGATGGAGTCAGACAATTCCTGTAGGGCTTTCTCGTTTTTTATTATTTTTGAGTCTCTTCCATCTTCTCTCTGTTGTGCCTCAAGTTGTTTGTCTTCTATTTCACTAATCCTGTCCTCAATCTGGGTGTTCTGTTAGCTAAGCTTGTTACCTCGTTTTTCAGTTCGTGAATTGAGTTTTTCATTTCTGTTTGATTTGTTTTAATAGTTTCAATTTCCTTGGTAATATATTCTTTGTGTTCATTGAGTTGTTTTCTCATCTCCCTATATTGCCTTTCTGTGTTTTCTTGTATATCTCTGAGTATTTTTAAGATTTCTATTTTAAATTCTCTGTCATTTAGCTCCAAGGCTTCCAATATGTTAAGTCTTTTCTCCATAGATTTTTCCACATCTATTTGTGTTACCTCTCTTTCTTTTGTATCCATAATATTCGATTTCCTCTTTCTTATTGGCATCTGAGGGTGGTCTTGTTGATAGCACTAATTAGAATTAATAAAGAGTAAAAAGTAAAAAAAAAAAAAAAAAGGTAAAACACCCCACAAAAAAAAAAACAGTAATAATTTATTATTTCCCCCTTTTTTCCTTTCTTCTCTATCCCTCCTCTCCCCTCCTCAGGGAAATATTGTGCCTATAATGGAGGGCCTGATTTGGGGTGAAGAGTTCAAGGGGCAAAAAAAGGGGGTAGGAACCTACTAAATGCAAAAAAAAAAAAAAAAGGAAGAAAATTTTAGACAAGCATAAGATGATTTGCTTGTAAGTGATGGTTAACTAAGAGATATAATGAGAGGGATAAGAGGGAACCAGAAAACAGGACCAAAAAAAGAATAATAAAGAAGAAAAAATAAAAATAATAAGTAAAAATCTGTTGTATTAAGTGGAGCGAAGACTAAATACAATGGAGACCTTGAGTTGGGAGGACCCAAAATGCCACAAAAATAAACAAACAAGAAAAAAACAAAAACAAAAGCAAAAAAGAAAAATAAAGCCTAAAAAAGCCTTGAGTCCCAAATTAAGTAATTTGTTCGTGATTGAGGATTAAATGGGAGGAAAGTAAAATGAGAAAAGAAAAAACAAATAGAAAGGAAAAAATAAGAAAAAGAGAAAAACGAAGGAAGAAATAAAAAAGGAAGAGAAAAAAAACAAAATAAAGCAAATCAAAAAAAAAAAAAAACAAAAGAGGAGAGAGTGAGAGTTAAGTGTTTTGGAGTATAACCTTAAAGGAGGGTGAGGATGAAGAAGAGAAATAAAATGTAACAGTTATGGGTAGTGTAGTTCAAGAAAAGGGAAGCATAAGATGGGCAGAGAATAGAAGGACCGAGGTGGAGGAAATAAAGGCAATAAGATAGAAGAAACAAACAACAACAAAAAAAAAAATTAGTGGAACAAGTTGTAAAGTCTGTGGATTTTTCTTGATTTTGAGAGGTTAACTTCTTCCTTTTTCTTTTCTCTCCCTCTTCCTGGTCGGTGACTCTGTACCCCAGGTTCTGCCCCTGTGTCACACTTAGGTAGGGATTTGCAGTTGATGGGATTCTATGGCAATGTCATATAATTGGCTTTAGTCTTGCTGGTAGTCAAGGCTTGTTGGCGTTTGCAGGGTCCAACAATGAGAGAGTTTGCTTTCCTGGATTCTCTCTCCTAGTCCCCCTTCCTGAATTAGCAGCCTGGTGATCCAGCTATAAGGCTGCAACTGCTTCTGCCTGGGGAGTAAGAGGCTCAAAGAGCTGGGAAATCCCCACTCTATCCCCACTCAGTGCAAGGCTTTGGGAAAGGCTCTGGCAGTCAGGGCCTCCAGTGTAATCAGGTGGGGGTGGGAGTCAATTGTTGTCAAGGTGACTGTTCAGTGCCTAGCATTCAATTGGACCTCTCAACCCAGGCTTTCCACACTTTGTAGCCTGTTTTGGCTGGGAAGAAGAGGCACTAGTCTCTGCTTGCGACTAGTGTAGTATAGATCTTATTATCTGCCAAGTCCCTCTTGTTAGTGTGTATCCCTGAATATGGAGGCTCTATCAATCAGAAGTTGCCCCCGCCCCTTTAGCGAGAGGCACTAAAAAATATCATGCCTCTTGTCTTGGGTCGCTGAACTGAGAGAGATCTTATCAATTAGAACTGAGGGTGCGCAGATTTCATGGGTTAAGCTAATTTCAGTGATTGGGTCGCAGCTGTGCTCCCGAAGGTATTTTAGGCTGCCTGCGCACGCCCCTCCACTAACACTTGATTGTTAGCTTGAATGGCTGGGTGAGGTGTCCCGCCCACGGAGAGAATCTCCCAAGTAGAAGACCACCCTTGTGCCTCTCCCGCTTGCCCTGCCGCTGGCGGCTGGATTGCACCAGGCGCAGGATAATGGGGCACCCTGGGTGTGCGGGCCAGTAGAGCGCTCTGGGCGTGTGGAGTGCCCAGGGCATGCTTGCGAATGGGGTGCTCCGGGCACCGGTGGCTGGCGACTCTCACTCGCAGTGCACGGGCCGCTGGGAACGTTAGCGGTGCTCGCTCTGCAACCGGACCGGGCGCGCGCCGGCAGCTGCTCGCTGCTCCCGAGTGTGGGCCGTGCTCGCTCTGCAACCGGACCGGGCACGCCGGTGGCTGCTCGCGGCTCCCGAGTGTGGGCCATGCTCGCTCTGCAACCGGACCGGGCATGCCGGTGGCTGCTCGCGCTCCGGAGTGTGGGCAGTGCTCGCTCTGCAACCGTACCGGGCGCGCGCCCGCGGCTGCTCGCGGCTCCCGAGTGTGGACTGACTCACCACAGGCGCACTCCCTCGCGGCTTGAATGACCGTCGCTGCGGTAGCTTCCTCCACACCCTCGTCTCTCAGATTCAAGTGATAACAGTCCTTTCGCTTTCAGTTTGTGTGGAACTCCGGAGTGCTCCGAGGATAAATTTTTCTGTTTCTAGTTGATAAATTTGTTGTGATTTAGGGGAGATCTGTCGGACGCGCTGCTCACGGCGCCATTTCCGTGACGTCCTGGATAAACTTATTTTGATGTGTACTGATGGTGCTCCGTGCATGGTGGGGAAAAACAGAGAATTCATAGCACTTCTTCGTGAACATGAAGAGACCCATCCTAAGTTTTCACTGCATCCTACATCAGGAGGCACTTTGTGCTCAGATGTGTGGCGAGCAGCTTGTTGAGGTGATGTTGCTGGTCATTCAGGTGGTCAAATTTATTGTTGCCCGAGCTTTAAATGATCGCCAGTTTAAAACACTGCTGGATGAAGTTGGAAATAATTATCCTGGTCTGCTTCTGCACAAGCAATATGCGTTGGTTGTCAAGAGGGAAAGTGCTCAGCCATTTCACGGCTTGTCTGAGCGAAATCCAGACTTTTCTTGAAATGAAAAACGTTGAGCAGCCTGAGTTAACTAACACTGAGTGGCTCCTGAAGTTCTACTATGTCGTGAACATGACTGAACATCTGAACCAGCTCAATGTGAAAATGCAAGGTGTTGGAAATACAGTCTTATCCCTTCAACAAGCAGTGTTTGCATTTGAAAACAAGCTGGAACTCTTCATTGCCGACATTGAAACAGGTTGTTTACTACACTTTGAAAAACTGAGAGAGTTTAAAGATGCATGCACAGCAAGTGTCTCTGCTCAACATCTTGATCTCCAGCAGCTAGTGGGCTTCACATCTAATTTCCTGCAGTCATTCAAAGCATGCTTTGGAGAATTTTGTGAGTACACTCATCTTTTTAAGTTCATCACCCATCCACATGAGTGTGCAGTGGTCAGCACCGACCTGAGTTACATCCCCACTGTCTCCATCAGAGATTTTGAGCTACAAGCTGCTGACCTGAAGGCCTCAGACATGTGGGTCAATAAGTTCAAGTCACTGAATGAAGATTTGGAAAGACTTGCATGACAGCAAGCAGAGTTGGCGAGCAAACACAAGTGGGGAGAAATGAAAAAACTTCAACCCGCGAACCAGCTGATTGTCAAAACTTGGAACGCGCTTCCCATCACATACCACACACTGCAGCATGTGAGTATTGCTGTACTGACAATGTTTGGCTCTACGTATGCATGTGAGCAGTCTTTCTCACATCTAAAGAACGTTAAGACCAACCTACGATCATGTTTAACGGATGGAAGTCTCAACGCCTACATGAAGCTTAACCTCACCACGTATCAACCAGACTACAAAGCCATCAGCAAAACCATGCAGCACCAGAAGTTGCATTAATGGTAATAAGTACTTTATTCATCATTGGTTAGCAACAGCATAACAACGTTATTAAAACGAATTCAGAGACCTATTGTACTTTAAAAGTGTTGGTCTTACATAAAATGCACACATTTATTTGTATTTAGTGTTAAACATATTGTATGGCTCGCACAAAATTACATTTTAAAATATGTGGTGTTCATGGCTCTCTCAGCCAAAAAGGTTCCCGACCCCTGGTTTACAGCAAGATTTGGATCAGATCAGTATGCAGCTGCCACTACTTTTAAGCAATGTGGTAGAGAACTGGTTGTTGTTATGGTTCCTCATAGCTGTCCTTTTGGGGACCGTGCCTGGCTGATTTTTACAGCCCTGTGAGAGTAAATTGAGAACTCTGTGCAAAAGGCTGCCCGAGGCCTGCAAACCAAGCAGTGGAAGAAGTTGGAATGGCCACAGGAGGAAGAAAGAGGTGCAGATCCTGGAACTGGAGCTAGCATTGGAAAAGGAAGCCTACTGGGTTCAGGAGTTTTGCCTGGAAATGGAGCAGTATCTGAAGAAGGAATTATGGGTTTGTGAGCTGCAGTTTGCTCTGGAAGTTGAATGCCAGCAGCTGCAGGAGCCTAAGACAGAGCCGTGCCAGTGTAGATCTGGGTTGACGGGAGCTGGCGATTCCAGCTCCTCTTCTGAGAATGAGGAAACTGGGGCTGAAGCTGCTGTCCACAGACTCCAAAAGGTAAAAGCACAGCAGCAAAGAGTACCTACTAAGCCCCTGATAGGTTTGCTATGATTATGGGACATAGGGGTGGATGGCAGCATGCTCTCTGGAGCAGAGGTGGATATGTTGGCCACCATTGCCCTGTGCTCCCCCTTGGGCAGTGTCTTAAAAGCTGCCAGGATGGCAGATATGAGGGGGAAAGCCTGAGACCCCATATGCATGGACTGACTCCTGGACTGCAACCAGAGGGGGCACCAGCTCCCATGTTGGAAAGACCTGAAGGAAACTGGCAGTTTGGTGGAGAAACTCCAGTCTGGTAGGCCATCAATCAGTCAGTGACAAGTCTATAGAGGCTATATGGGATAGCTACCTAAGGAGCCCTAAAAAATCTGTGCATGAGCCCACATCAAACGGCACATTCTGAATAGGTATGAAACTGGGAGAGTTTTCCTTTTATTTGGTGCAGATTTCACATTTATATCGTCTTTTGTTGCTTTGCTGTGACCGGTCAAAAGTGCACCATGACTTTATGGACACGCTGTACAAATTCTTGAGTCCCATTAATAAGAACTAATAAGTCAGAAACTCTGAGACCCAGTGTGGGGTAAACACTGTTTTTTTTAGGTTTGCTTGCTTGTATTGGGGAAGCGCAGTGTGTATAGTCTATGGAAGGCTGAGGGTGCTTGCCCTCAGGCCGGCAGGTTGCAAATTGTGCATTTCCTTCCAGCTTGGGAGGGGCGATTGTTCCCTATTGTCTGCTGGAGAAAGGTTATTTCCCCCAGCTGGTTTTTCTGGGAGTGCAAAAAGAGAGAAAAAGAGATAAGGGGCTTGAGAGCCCTGATATAGCCACCTGGCCAGTTTGGCTGGAAACTGCTGAGGCTGGTGGGGAACTATGAGTCCAGCTGAGTCCAGAGTGCTGAGGGGTCTGAGAGCCTAAGGGAAAGGGAAGCAGTGTTCCCTACCTGTTTGCTCATCCACCATTATGAGACTTTAATAAATGGCTCCATTTTCTGGCTCCACTGTTCCTTTAGTGTCTGCCCAAATTGAGTGGGAATCTGCATCTGCATGGCCATGGTGGTGACTCCTGGCCATACACCCAGCAATTTGATTAATAAGTCTTACAGATGAGTCTCTTGCATGCAAGTTTGAGAACCACTGCTTTAAACAAACAAACCTAGAAATAGCTTCTTCCATTTTAAAGTGTAACAGTATGCTAGAAACTTAGGTCAAGGATGGACCATTTCTTAGGTGGTATTCATAATGTTAACTTATCAATATCACTGGGGAACAAAATTTTTGTTGCATCCACAAAAACACTTGTTCTTACCTATTTCGAATGTGCTGATCTCAAATCTGACATTAGTGTTTTTCTGTAAGCTACAGTTGTTTTGCAATTCAGGATTTTACATTTTCATCTTATTGTAAAATTTTCAACATTTAGTTTAACATAATGAAGTAGAATGTCTTCTTGTGCATCATCTTTGTGAAAATATAATAATTTATATAATGCAGTAAATACACTAATACACTAAAAGGTATGATTGCATCAGAATTTGTCTACAATTTTGAAATAGAACATATTAAAATGCTTATTTTATTCATAAAATTTGCACAAAACTTATTTAAATTCTATTAAGGCAAAAATTTGCCTTTGTAGCCCTTGCATTTGTGTACTAGTTGAGGTCAATCTCATTTGATGCTCCAGCAGAAGTCTGATCATCACTAACAGCTCCAAGATTTTCGAGAAACTTAACAAAGTGACTGTTCAGGAAGTGAATCTTAATGCTCATGTTACATCCAATGTCGCAGAAAGCCAACAGCATCCTTTGAACCAGAAGTTCATAGTTTTCTGCTTTTTCGTTGGCAAGGAAGTTCTTTGTAACTGCCACAAAAACTGCCATGCTGCTTTCACCTCCTTATTCATCTTCCTGGCAAATTCTCCGTCACATATGAGAGTTTGAATTTGAGGTCCATTGAATACACCTGCTTTTATCTTCTTGAAAGACAAGGAAAGAAAAGCAGAAATAATATGTTGAAAGCATGCACTTTCTCTATTCAAAGCCTGAACAAACTGCTTCATTAAGCCAAGTTTGATGTGAAGTGGGGGGAAAATGATCCTGTCTCAATTAACTACAGCTTCATTCACAATATTTTGCACCCCTACTTCCAGAGCTTTATGTTTCGGCCACTCCTTCTGTGTCCAGTGTTTATCCCTAGCTTGCTGTCCCACAAATACAGAAAGCAAGGATACTTCGTGAAACCTTTCTTTTGTCCTAGCAGAAAATTTACCATTTTAAGATCCACACAAATGATCCGGTTATGCTCCTCATACTTTAGAAATTCAAGGAAAATTTTTATGTTATTATAATCTTCTCACAGATGAGTTGAATAACCAATTGGAACCACTGCATAAACATTACCATTGTGTAGGAGAACACATTTCAGACTCTATTTAGAGCTGTCAAGAAATAGCCGGCATTCTGTTGGACTGTAAGTGGTAACACCTAGCTGGCTGAGAACACTACTGATATCATGACAGTAAACAAAGTGTTTGTCTTCGGAAAAAAAGTCCACAAAAATTTGTTCACGCTTCCTGAAATGGGATACTTTAGCTGACCCGTGAAGTACATTCTTTTCTTGAAAACTGGAGGCTAATAACTCAGCTGCTTTCTTTGATAGGCCCAAATCACTTACTAAGTCATTCAATTCGGGCTGGCTAAACTGCTGAGGGGTTAATGACTGCTTGGCATCAGAAGAAGACTCTTCAGATTCTACAACCATTTCCCTATGCATCTTATCAAAATACACTTGATCACCATGTTCACTTTCTTCATCCTTAGAAGAAATAAAACCATTGAAAACAGAACCGGGAGTGTCTCAGAGTGTGAGATAGGTCATATTGCTGAAGGAATATTAGGATATGCTATCATATGCAGTTTTTTCTTGCCGATGTCCTTTGTATGGATCAGATAGAACTAAAAGTCACTGCTGTGGTCCTTAGGTTCTTGCCAAACCATGGGAATACCAAAAGGTATTCCTCTGCATTTTCCTTTTGTCCAGTCATGAAGCATTTTCTCACAATTATGACACACAATATGAGGAGCCCAATTTTTGTCTTGATTGCCAAGGGAACTTGAAAATAGGCAATATATGCACGTGTCACAAATGATGAAATATTGCACCTTTGATGTTGAAGTGTGTAACAGCCACATATATAACAGGAGGTGTCAGGACTATTCTTACATTTAGGCTTACTTGAAGAAGCCATGGTTCAATCTTAAAACAAAATAAGAGGGTGTTTTTATCAGATAATAATTTTTTACATTTAAAAACAACTACAATTATATAAAAGTGATGTTTGTAAAACATTAATTGCCTTGCGATTATTTTCAATCCAAGTGTCATTGACCTTTAACTCCAAGTTAAAACCCAATGCATGCCTGGCTGTTTGGCTCAGCAGTAGAGCGTCGGCCTGGCGTGCGGGGGACCCGGGTTTGATTCCCGGCCAGGGCACATAGGAGAAGCGCCCATTTGCTTCTCCACCCCCACCCCCTCCTTCCTCTCTGTCTCTCTCTTCCCCTCCCGCAGCCAAGGCTCCATTGAAGCAAAGATGGCCGGGGCGCTGGGGATAGCTCCTTGGCTTCTGCCCCAGGCGCTAGAGTGGCTCTGGTCGCGGCAGAGTGACGCCCCGGAGGGGCAGAGCATTGCCCCCTGGTGGGCAGAGCGTCGCCCCTGGTGGGTGTGCTGGGTGGATCCCGGTCGGGCGCATGCGGGAGTCTGTCTGACTGTCTCTCCCCGTTTCCAGCTTCAGAAAAAATAAATAAATAAATAAATAAAACCCAATGCATGCATTAACTGTAACAAAAATAAATTAAAATTGCATAAAAACTACAGCATGCACCTAAAAACAGATTTCAGATTTGGAATCAGCGATGCAGAAATATATAGAAACAGTTCTAAAACCTCATGCAGCAGAAAATGAAAAAAAATATTGTTCCCCAGTATATAAACTAGTAGCTAAAATATAACATTTCTGTCATAGTAACAAATCAGTTTGAAAAAATATTCTGTACATTAAATTTGTCATGATTTCTATTTTTTAGACCTCCTACTTTTTAAATTTTTCTCTCTTTATTACTTAGATATACACAGAAAAAAATTCAACTCCAGACCAATGCTCCTGCTTACTTAGACCATCCTACTATTGTGTAATTTATTTTTTTATTTTTTTATTTTTTCTTTTTGTTTTTGTGACAGACACAGAGAGAGAGACAGACAGACAGGAAGGGAGAGAGATGAGAAGGATCAATTCTTCATTGCAGCACCTTAGTTGTTCATTGATTGCTTTCTCATATGTGCCTTGACGGGGGCGGGGGGTGGGGTTGGGGGGTGGCTACAGCAGACCTTCTTCCAGCCAGCAACCTTGGGCTCAAGCTGGTGAGCCTTGCTCAAATAAGATGAGCCCACACTCAAGCCAGTGACCTCAGGGTTTTGAACCTGGGACCTCCCCATCCCAGTCTGATGCTCTATCTACTGCACCAGGTCTCTTGCGTAATTCCTTTGACCTCTTATTGCATCATTCCTTATTGCTCTGCCTTCTAAGATAGCTATCTAAAATAAGTACTTCATTTTAAACAAAGAATATTAAAACTAATTTGTAGACTTTTGCAATACTCCTGGAAATCCATAAAGTTCTCCTGGGTGTTGACAACATCAAAGTTTGAAGCCACGGCTCTGCTTAGTCCCCTGAGTGCAGGTAGAATCACCCGGAGAGCTTCAGAAGCATACTCATGCATTGGCCCCCACCTAAAGAAACTTATTTATTTGATCTAGGGCTGAGACCTAGGCATTGTTCAGCCAGGGCTGAGAAATACTTTGAGGCCTACTCTAGCTCAACATGTGCTTGCTTTTTACTCCTTGACTTCAAAAGCCCTGGGGAAAATATACTGACTATTTTCTGTGTTTCTGCCTTTCAAAAGTAATTTAAAAGTACAGTCACTACTACCAATACCTCACCACAATCGCAAAGTTTCAGTAAAATAACATTCTAGAAGTTGAAGTCAAAGGACAAATCTGAGTCCATTGAAAATTACTCTCAAACTCCGTTTCCAACAGATATAGAACTTAGGGTTTTATTTAAAATGGTTTGCAATCTTCTTACGAAATTGTTATTGTATTCTTTGTTCCATTAGGTAGTCAGAGCAAACTTGGTCTTTCATAATCATAATTCCAGCTCAAGACCTGCACCCTGGTTCTCTCCAACATACATAGCAGTTGGGAGGGGTCTGCCCACACTGTCCCAGAACATAAATTATCCAGCTCCCTGCTGCTCCCAGGTGCAATCTCCAGGGGCTAGGGGCTGGTTCCCAGGAAGGTTTTGAAGACACAGAAAACTCTGAGCCCACCCCAGCCTTCAGCTTTATCCTGTGGTTGGTTTGTGCTGAAATTTTTGTGTTTGATTCTCACCTTCTATTCCCTTAGTGAAAATCCCATTATCTTGAACAACTATGCGTCAAGAAAAGACATGAATTTTGTGTAACAACAGAAGGATACTGTACTTGTTTTTCCAAGTAGCCTTAGGCAATACCATTTTATCTCACTTTCTTCTTTTATAATATAGAGACAAACTTCCTGCAGGAAGACAGGAGGCAATTTAGGGTGGGAAACTTTTGAAAGAAGCAATTAAATCTTTATAGTACAGAAAGAAGTCTATAATACACACACACACACACTTTTATCAAAAACAGTCTGGGCAAAAAATAAATAAATAAAAGAAATTTGACACTAAAATATTATTTGCATCTTATCATTTCTAAATAAATTCACAACATCGAGGAAAACCATAAAGGTGCTTCTGTAAGTGTTGAAATTAATTTTCGAAGCATAGCACTCACTACAAAAAATCTTTACAATTTAATTAGGATGGCTCAAATCCAGCATCTACATTTAGGATAAACTGGAAATTACAGTGTAGACATGAGAACATCCAGCAACAGTCTAAATGGGGAGTGGGGGTGGGGGAATCTATGGAAAATTTAGCCATAAAATTTCTTAACTTCTGTTTCTTGCTGGATGCAAACTGAATTATCTCCAAGGATTTTACTTGTCCAGTCAAGGAATGCATTTTTACTAAAATTCTCTAATTGTGAACTTTTAAATCTGCACTTATACCTGTCCCTCAATTATCTTTAAGACCTATATGATCTGCTTAAGTACTGATGGACTTGGCATTTAACTTACAGCATATCAAAATCATTTAAATTCTGAATGTATATAAACATTTTATCTCATTAATATTTTAGCTCCTTTTTGAAGTTGTTGGCAAAGTTTTCATGGCACTATGTTATTCATTCCTTAAGTGTTCCTGTTTTTTTCTCATCATTCATTTACCAACAAATAAATTAGTTCAAACTCAAAATACAACAGAACCATATGATTATTTTATTTTACTACAGGAAGTGCTTTAAATTATTTTGTACACGTTATATTGGTTTATCACCCAATAATTTATTAGAAGAGGACATGAGTTTTATAACCATAATTATGGTTTTTTGATATTAAACAAGGTGTTTTTCTTCTTCCTCTTTTCTTCTTTACAATGACCTAAGTCTGGCTTTAAATATGCTTGTCACTAATTCCCTAGAAGCAGTTTAAATGCTACAAATAATATACAGTACTCAAAATTGTTAGGGAAATAAATTACTTTAGTGAGCTGACCTTGTCAGCAAAGAGGCTTTCATGCACAATGACCACACAGCTGGACAGACACAGACAGAAACTAAAATCTCAAGAGTGGTCTGAAACCCTTTAGAATTAAAGTTTCTTGCTGTGGCTGAAGGTTTGATTTTAAATTACAAGAAAAGAAACACTTCAGGTAAAATAGCTTTACCCAATTTTATCTAAAAAATGGATTGCAGATTTCTGGTTTAGAGCTTGATTGTACACTAGTCACATATTAGTGAATTATTTTCTCCTCAATTACTGATTTTACAACAGTTCAAATACTGATCTATAATTGTAAAGTCAGGCCTCCCAATGAACATGATCATTAAATTCAAAAATTTTCCTGAAATTCACCCAACACTCACTCTGAAGACCTGGTGTAACTGAGTTTGCTTATTCTGTGCTGACATCAGTTCACAGCACAGCTACTTGACAGGTACGCTGATTGGATTAGCTCATTCCATCTTTATAACGTCAATTATGGATGTTGTTCACATTCCAGAGGTGAATAAACTAAGGTTGAGTATGATTCAGTAATTCAGTGCCAGCACCTTAAGTAAGACCTACTTAGAAGTCACCATTGTTATCCCTTGTGCTGTGCCTGTCACTGTTTCTGATGAAGAAGCAGTTTCGGAAAGATGTAGCTGATCCATCCAGGAGTTACTGATACCGGGATGAAAAAATGAGCACTTCTTGTTTCTCTGAAAGTGTCTTAGTAATTGAAGGCGAAACAGGCAAATTTGATTGTTCTCTTTTGTGGGAAAGCAGGTAAGGGGAGGTGGATAAAGGGGTCATGGCTGAAATAAAGATCTTGGGCTGCCATTGTTTTCTATCAAATTAGCTGAAATGTCCTTAATGTCTTATGGCCTATATTAACTCAAGCAGAAAATTTTTGGTCTCCAACCAAAAAAACAAAACTAAGCTAAAAGGACAAACAAACAACAACAACAAAAACTTTTTATACTTATGAATTAACTAATAAGGAGGATAGCTGGTGATTTTTATGACAAGTCAGGCAAAGCCAGTCTGCTCAAATCTTGTTGGCCATCCTCACTATAAGAACAGAGCAGATTCCAGAGAGAGGGACTGTGGCAAGGTGAGCTATCAGCTCGCTTGATTTTATTCATTTTGCTCGTGCAGGTGGGCCCCAGGAAAATGCAGAGAACTCAACGTGAAGGAGGGGCAAGGTCAGTTACAATATGGAGACTCAATCAAGGAGAAAATACTGTGCCTAACATTGCCACTAGGTGGCCTTTCTTGAGAGAGATATTAAAAAATAAACAAAAATCTCTAAGGTTTTCTTGCTGATGATCAGAATTTAATCAAGTCTCAGATCTATGAGCAGCTAGATGCCAAATGACACTGGAGGATTCAATCAGCCAAATTCAGAATGATGAATCTTCAGGAAAATAACCCACTCACTTCAATAAATTAATTGCAGAAGGGAAAAAAAAGAATGAAGGGGGGTAGTAGGAAGGCAAGAAAGAGAGGGGAAATTATATAAAAAGACACTTAAGAGATATACCAATGAAATGCACTCAGTGTATGCATCTCATTTTGCCATGGACCAGTGCGGTACGGAATTAAGGAAACACACTTATCAAAACAAAAGCGATGGGACTGGGAGGACTCTTCAAAATGCCTGGCAGTATGAAGTGTCCCATAGCCCCAGTTATCTTTATTATGTAGCCATATGCAAATCAAGGACCCTGATACAAAGTTGCACATCCAAGGCTAAGACAGGAACTTTCCCAAGGCATAAAACAGGATGCATTAGTGAAATCTACCAATATCTAAAAACAAACAAAGAGTCAGAGGAAGGGCATGTATATTGCTTCCAGCAACCCAAGGAAGCAAGTGGAGTGGGTGCAAATACTCAGCATTATAACCAATATGGAGGTGAAGGAGGGAGAACTTAGCCTTTTGCTAAGCCTCAAATCTAACAATGGCTTTTTGCTATTTATGGTCCACAACATCATTTGGATCTTGATTCAAAAAATCAACTGTAGAAAGACATTTTTAAGCCAATAAGGAACAATTGAATATAACCTGGTATCAGATGATATTAATGAATTAGAGTTAATTTTGCTGACAATAGGTATTGAGGTTTATTTTTAAAAGACGGTTACTTTATCTAACAAATAGATGGTATCAAAAATTTGTTTTAAAATATTCTAGGTAAAAAAATGAGACTGGAGGCTTGACCTGTGGCAGTGCAGTGGATAAAATGTCAACCTGGAACACTGAGGTCACTGGTTTGAAACCCTGGGCTTGCCTGGTCAAGGCATATATGGAAGTTGATGCTTCCTGCTCCTCCCCACTCTTCTCTCTCTCTCTCTCTCTCTCTCTCCTCTCTAAAATAAATAAATAAAATATTTTTTTAAATGGGGCTGAGAATAGATGAAAGGAAGGTGGAAAAATGGTAACATCTGTGGGATCCAGGGAATGGACATGTTGGGGGTTATTATCCTGTTTTAATATTTGTGTGTTTAAAAATATTTTCAATATTTTTTTTCTAAAAATCTTATAATTTATAGAGGAAATTATTGATAATTCTAAACTAAAACATAATACTATATAAATATATATTACTTTTAATTCATCTTTTGGCAAATTTTCCTGTGCTTATCACCTTTCTCTTCACAGAGACACTCATTTACCATATCAGTTGCCATTCCATGTCACCTGTGTTGTTGTAAATACTATACATCACATCCTATACAAGAAAGTTGGCTTTTGAAGCAACTTAATTAAACAAAGCATGCACAATTCCACATTAAAAATCTATCAATGTTAAAAGTCCATTTTGTCTTGTCTGGTTACAGGCTATTCTCAGTGTTACAGGGTTCAAGCCATGGATACATGTACCTCTTCTTGCATTTCCTTGGCATGAAAAGATAGAAAATAAGCATATAAAATGCTTATTTCTTTTATTTAAAAAAATCAAATTTCTTGAGCACATTTTTATATATATTTCTCCAGAACGTGGGGGGAAAACAATCAACCAGCACTGATACATAACAGTATCTCAACTTTAAAACTCAAATTAACATTTTGTATTTAAGTTCCAAAGTAAGTGGCATGATAGAACCGCGTTTATATGTCCAGGAAATAAAACAAATTGGATTATTCTCATGAAATTGGCAGCCAGTATGCCTGGACTTCCTGGGTTGAACTTCTGAAGGAACAAACAGACCATTTGCAAAGAAAAATTTCCAAACAAATAGTTATAAACAACTTTTTTTTCTTAGTGAATTAAAAACGTTACTCTAAAAAGTAGCTACAAAAAAAAATATTTCTCTCCAAAACATTTCTTAGCGCTTGGTACTTCGTTTTATTTTCCTTGAGTGTGGGGTGAGGGACAGAAGTAAACCTATCAAACATAGTCCTTGTTCATCTATTTTATATTTCTGAATGAGAGAGACCACTTCAGGTGATTAAAAGGTGCTTTAAAAAACACTGTATATATTTCAATTTTCCACAAATGGCAATGTCCGTCCCTTCATGAGATGGGAAAGTCCCGCCTGTGACCTTGCGCTGACCAGATGGCCCCGGGACGAGCCCGGCAGCGCGTCCCGCTGGGGTGCGCGGGCGTCGGCGCGGGGACCGCAGCACAGCTGAGGGCAGCGTCGCAGGCCAGCCACTGACTGCGTCAGCCGGGCAGTTACCTCCCCGGTTCTCCTTAGGTTTGAAGTGGCCATAAATCATCCCCTTGTTGGGAAGATCCAGGTGACTGTACAGGGTCGCAGTGCCCGTGCTCTGGGAGAAATCGCGGGGCGAGGCCGTATCCTGCTTGCCCCGGACGCCCCTCCCGGGACTGCCAGTCTCTTCCTTCGTTTAGAAACTCGTCTCAGATCTGCGCCGCGTGTCAGCTCAAGCCCCTCCTCTGGCCTCCGCTTCATTCACCATGGGCCCCTCTGGAACCTTCCTTCACCCCGAATTAACCCCTGCTCCGGAGATGAAGCCCCTGAATATTTCCTTACGAAGCTTGGCTTTGCAATACTAACTGGTGAGTGAGAGTAGTTGTTTAATAACTAAACGCCGCTCCCGTCAGACGGTCAATTACGTCAGGGAAGGAAATTACTTGTCCTATTCATTGCTACACCTGTGCGTTTGGCACAGAACAGGTCCAGAATAATCCTATGCAACAGCAATGTGCAGTCTATGGAAAACATACAGGGTTTTACGAAACCTGCCAGCCCATCCTGTGGGAAATGTGCTGGAGGAAGGCAGGAGTTGGAGGACCTGCGGGAGGCGAAGGAGAATCTCTTACATCAGCGCCAGCTGTGGATTCGCACACAGAGGTGCAGAGGAACTGCAGTTCACTGCACCTTCACAAGGTGCCCAGCATTATTCTAACAAGGCGCGAATTCAGCTAAACCTTACAGCAACCCCAAAGAATTAAGATCATTGCTACTTTACAGATGAAATGGATGATTTAAGATACAGGAAAGTGCAATAAATATATATGGTCACCCTGCTAAGTGAGCAAAGGAACCACTCATGGACAAACGGGCGTCGTGGGGACTGTTCCCATTGATACGATGCCATGTCGTCCACCCCAATACCTGCTGCAGTGCCTGCCCGCTGGGCATCTGTGGCTGCAGTGCACTTAAGCCAGAGACAAGAGTCACAAGACACAGAAACTGTGCTGTAAACACTTAGGCTTTTATTTATATTTGTTTCAGCTTGTAGAACAGAGCTACATGTCAATAAACACTTGATAAATGATCAAGTAGAAGGCTGTAATCTAATATACTGGTAAAGAGGTTCCTAAATTATAGAGATACTGGGGAAGAGTTAGTATGAGTACTTAAAGGAGTACTCTTTTTATCCTAATAATAATATAATTCTTATTATTCTTATAAGAACACTTATTATAGGCCCTGGCCGGTTGGCTCAGCGGTAGAGCGTCGGCCTGGCGTGCGGGGGACCTGGGTTCGATTCCCGGCCAGGGCACATACGAGAGGCACCCATTTGCTTCTCCACTCCCCCCCCTCCTTCCTCTCTGTCTCTCTCTTCCCCTCCCGCAGCCAAGGCTCCATTGGAGCAAAGATGGCCCGGGCGCTGGGGATGGCTCCTTGGCCTCTGCCCCAGGCGCTAGAGTGGCTCTGGTCGCGGCAGAGCTACGCCCCAGAGGGGCAGAGCATCACCCCCTGGTGGGCAGAGCATCGCCCCTGGTGGGCGTGCCCAGTGGATCCCCGTCGGGCGCATGCGGGAGTCTGTCTGACTGTCTCTCCCCGTTTCCAGCTTCAGAAAAATACAAAAAAAGAAAAAAGAAGAAAAAAAAAAGAACACTTATTATAAAAGTAGGAAGTATGCAACTTTGGATAAGTTACTTAATTTGTCTGTACCTCAATTTCTGCCACTGCAAACTGGCATTTACAAGAGTACCTTCCTTGTATGGTTGTGGTGAAGGATAGTGAGAACATTCTTTGATTATATATAACAGTGACTCATGTATCTAGTGCACGAATAGTGACTCATGTATCAGCACAGTAGGACTAGTATACTAGTGACCCCCAAGGACCTGGATACAGACTGGAATGGAAAAACAGACACAATAGCAGAAGACCGCCTTGTGGCTTTCTAGGGAACAGTCTGAATGTCATAGTTCATGGACACACTTCATCGGCTCACAGAACATAAAACCTTCCTTCCTTGGTTCCAAGACATTGCAAGTTTCCTCCTCAGAGAAGATTTGCTGCTCTCCACCAAGTGAGGTGAGCAGTTGCAGCCACAAGTAACTTTAGGGTCTCAGAAGAGAGACAAGGACTTCTGGAGCAGCAGCATGAGAATGTGAATGTCAGAGTGGCATACTGCTCAGCATCCTCTGTGTGCCCCTCATCCTCTCCCTGCACCGCTAACCTTTGCTCTGCAGGACCAGTGAGATGTCTTCACCTGAGGTGTCAGCAGAAGGCAAGGCAGCCCATGCAGAAGACAGCCATGAGGAGAAAAGACATTTGTCCCAAGCTACTGGCCTGGCTTCAGCCTGGAGGGACCATCCCCCGCTTTCAGTCAAGAGGGCCTGGTAAGCAAATCAGGCCTCCCGCCTGGATGCAATTAGCTACTGACAGGCTCTGGAAATCTGTATGCAAATATTTCCATAATGCAGCCTTAGTCATTTTCCATAGCCATAATTTTGTGTTTAAAGAAAAATCATGCAAGAATAAAAAAGTCTGAGACAAGGTGGCCTCTGCTGACCACCAGGTCACCATAGGGGTTCCTGGTCACAAACCACTATTCATTAATCATCCTGGCAGGAGCAATTACAAAGCAGACATTCTAGAAAGGAAATTTTGCATTTCCCTCTACATGTGAACTGATGAGAGAATGGATAATTGGAAGCATTTTTGGAAAAACAAATACTATATTCCTGAGTTCCCTTTAATTATTAGTATAAACAGGTATGTACTTCCTCCATTTATTCAATAAATATTTATAAGACATGGTACAGTAGGAGAAAAACACTTAGACAGTGAGATATAGGAATAAGAGTACTAGAGAAAGATTTAAGCATTAAGCATTTAAGCAGAAAACATTATAAAACAAATTCAAAACACATTCTCTGCTTCCAAGTGAGTTGCAACTTTGGGAAGATGCACTAAATACAAATGAAGAAATAACTGGCATTACAAACCCATGTGTGATAACCGTTCAGTGAATGGTTTTAACAGCTTAGAAGAAAGGAGATACCACAGGTGATTAAAGAACTTTCAGGAAGGGGCTGAGACATCAGGGATTTGAAAGACTGGAGTAACAAAGAGGAGAGGCAATTCCAGGTAGAAAAGATGGAAATTTATTAGCAGAATCACCTGGTTTTAAAGAAGAAATTTCTCAGGGAATTGTGAGAAATAACATGAATTAGGTATTGGTACTACATCAAAAATAGACTAAATTTTCAGAATTTTCAATATTTTATCAGATTATACTATCCTCTGTCATTTGCTAATAAGAGAGATTGACTAGGTGACTTGAATAGAAAGGGTAGAAATGACTGTCTTACGATGGGGTAGACCTGAGCACCTAAGGCTCTGAATGGCAAAACCTAGCTTTGTCAGTGACCCTCAGCAACAAGATTTCTGAAGGGAGGAGTTACCATTCATAACATTCAGTTTCCATGACTTCAAATTTCAACATCTCTCCATTTAAGATTTCATATTCTTTGGAAATAGCATCTGCCTGCAGACATTGGATCAGAAGCCTGCACTCAAATATGGCCAAGGAACAATGCCAGTGGTCCTTTTATTTATCAGGACAGTCCTTAAAGAAGGGGACATGGTTGTGATCCAGACAACCACCAAGAGGTACTAAATATAAGTAAATACATACCAGGTGACAGACATTTGCTATTTGATGACATCACCTGACTATTAAGTTAAGGCCCTTCTCTGTGAAATGGAAATCATGAAGACATGCAGCAGAGAAGGGAAGAGATTAAAATGTGGCTTTAAGATAAGCAATCTATCAAGAAAGTGCGCTTTTGACATGAAAGGTAGGATTGACCTGAGGTCAGAAAGGTATATGATGATTCCCAACAGAATACAGTGTGTATACTAAAGCCATTTTATTCTGCCCCTTTACCCCCAATACTGATGATGTGCCTCTAAGGTGGGCCCAGGAAGTGGTGCTTAGAGAAAACCCCAGCATACTCAGGAACCAATAAGGTAAGACACCAGACTTGTAATCCTGCCAGCGAGCTATAGGACAAAGGAGATGGTGCGACATTCGAAGATGACATTGCCAGTTCAAGATCTGTTTGGATACAGAAGATAACGACAAAAATTTGAGGTGATCCCAACAATTCAAGGCTCAGGGAAAGGGGAGAGCACCATCAAATAGAATAAAGAAAGCAGAAAGTGACCATAAAGATCATGATTTTGCTTTCGAGTCCTAGCAGGACATCTGAGCAGAGACAATCAGTGGACATTGAGGCCCAAATGAGATAAGCAGGTTATTGTCCAAAAGGTTATAATTTACACATGGCTAATAATGTATGAACAGAATCTATTCAAAATGAAATAAAAATATTAAGGTAATAAAATTTAAGCACTGTTTCAGTGATGCATCTGGATCCAGATTTAACTAAGCATTCGAGGTGCTTTCATGACTACTATTTTATTCAACCTTTGCAATTACCCTGTAATGGAACTGAGTTGCAAAGCTCTAAATTATGTAAATTATCTAAAGTAACATAAATGTAGAGCTAGAAAAGTGAGACTGTCAAATCAGCCTTTTGGATTCCTGAGTTCTTCCATGACAGCCTTACATCCCCAATTTAAAAAAAAATGCTTATTCAAACAGCAAATAGGACAAATAATTTATATTGCTATTGACACTGTAAAATGTAGATAACTAGCTTCTGAATGTCTGTGTAGTTGATAATTCTTCTTCTTAAACTGTAAAAATCTAAGTGAAGAGTTGGAAGACAACAGTTACCACAGCATTGAAGATGGTCGAGGTAGTGTTTTGATTTTTTTTCTTTTCATCCTTCCAAGTCATAGGTACTTATCCTGAGTGCAATTTTAGTTCAAGGTCTTTTATATGGTATTCAGCTCACTAAAATGCAGCTCCTTTTCTTCTTTTCATTTTAATAATTCCACAGTGACACCTGCTGGGAAGAGCTGCTCAGGCCAGTGTCCCCTGCAGCAGCACTCCACCGGGTGTGAGCCGTGAGCTGTTGGCTGCCCTGTCCTTTTCCAAGTGGCTGCTTGTATGTCCCGGGAGAGTTGAGCTCTTCCAGGATGATCAATGCACCCTTATTCCCGGTTCCCTCTAGCCAGGTTCCAAAGCAACAAACCCTCCAAAGGACTGACAAATGAAGGGACAACCTAAGTGTTCTTGTCTCCCTGTGACAGTTCTAGTTCCCTTTTCTGCAATCAGCTTAGAGTCACTTGGTCCCTCCTCTATGCAGCATCTGTGACACTGCTGTTTGCATCTCCATGGAGCTCTGTGCGACTGTACTTAATAACAAGCAAAATTGAAAATAAGTCCCCTGGCAGAACTGAGAAGAAGATGACTTCTGCGGAAAGTGCCAAAATATTGTAGAAATAAAACAGCAGACAAGAGTGGTTGGTTGCATATTTCACGTGGCATGATAGTAATTTATAGAATGTATTTTTAACCATGAGAAGTGAGGGGGAAGCCACTTAAATATAATGCGAGCTGAAGATTTGTCAGTTATGGAGCTGGAGCCATTGAACAAAATGAAGGATGACCAACAGACAGTGCCTGACATCAGAGCTTTTGAGTTCTGACACCTCCTATTGCTAGAAAATTTCTGCTTTCTGGAAATACTTTGTTTTCTGTGAAAAGAATTGGGAGTTTACACATTGCCTGTCAAAGGTTCTTATATTAAAATCACCTTTCTTTCTTTTTTTTCTTCAGCTCTCTGTTTCAGCCTCTCTATGATGTTGAAATGACCTGACATGAACTCATTGACCCCCTATTCTCTTTGTCCAAATATCATTTATCTGACTCAGAAATACCCCTATATTTTCTTTGGTTTCTGCCCCATTTTATGCGAACGGGCTTTTGGGAACACAATGGCGTATTTGTTAAATCTGTATCCCCTCCATGGGATAATAATATTGAGATAAACATTCTTTAATTTCTGTCTGGAATATATGCTATGTTTCCTGAGGCCACACTATCAGGAAAATACAGCGCCTTAACCTGTGGTGACTTCATACTTATGCACACACCTTCCCCAAAGTTAACCCAAAGATGCAACTCTCTCTCCCATCCCATCCCTTGCCTTCCTACCTCCTCTAACAGCTCCCCTCCCCCCGCTGTCAGGCCCCCCTACCCTCTTAGATGTGATCCAAAAAAGCTTCTTGAAAAGTTGCTGGGTTTTCAATGGAAAATTTTCTTTATAGATGAAATGAGCTCTCTAGCGGCCACTTTTCAAATTACAGGCTCTAGTTTCATGATTTGAAGATGCTGATTCAGTTTCTTCTTCTGAAGTAAAACAGAAAAACTAAGAACTGTATGATTTCACACATAGGTGGGATATAAAACTGAGACTCATGAACATAGATAAAAGTTTAGTGGTTACCAGCAAGAAGGAGAACTGGGGGAGAGGGGGTAGGGGGAAGGGAGTAAAGAGGGACAAACATACAGTGACAGAAAATGATTTACCTTTCGGTGATGTATATACAACATAATCAACAGTTCAAATGCTATAGAAACGTTTACCTGAAACTTGTGTACTCTTATTGATCAGTGTCATCCTGTTAAATTTTATTTTCTAAAGAAAAATTTTTAAAAAGATGCACCTAGAACTAGTAATTTTCACCATAAATTAATTTAAATCCCATTTCTTGTTTCTTCTTTTCCCTCAAAACAATTTTACACTTTTTTTTTGTTTGCAGCATCCTTAGAATCTCTCTTCTGCCTATTATAATTTGTAAAACCCATTCTTACTGACTGATTGCAAGAAAACCAATCTGGACTCCTAGTCCCCCTGTTCTTCCTTCGAAGACTTGTTCACCTGACTTTAGAGGCTTCATGCTGAAAATAACCACCGGACACTGGCAGTTGGTCAGCTGAATAACAAACTCTTCTCTCTGATCAGAAATGTAATATAAACATGGCTCTTCACAGGTGGAGGCTGTGGAGGCTTCACAGTTTGTTTTCTTTTTCTTTTCTCTTTTTCTTCTTTTTTCTTATCCCACTTCACAGTTTGTCCAGGAACTATATCTACAGTAAATTTGAACTTCATGGCATTTTAATAGTTACCTAAGAAATGCTATTGTCTGCCATGTTTGTCATATTTAACACTTACATTTCTGCTT
The DNA here is from genome assembly GCF_036850765.1 of Saccopteryx bilineata. Lineage (NCBI taxonomy): Eukaryota > Metazoa > Chordata > Mammalia > Chiroptera > Emballonuridae > Saccopteryx > Saccopteryx bilineata. The sequence continues at coordinate 158,287,467 of NC_089492.1, forward strand.
TTATAGTGCTCCAAACAAACCAAAAAGACAATTTTTGAGTATTTGGGATAGGGTGCTGTGCAGGGAAGAGTTTAGACCTTCACAATAGGCATAATGTGAAGTGGCTAAACACAAAGCAATCAGAAAAACACAAAGCAATCAGAAATCAGTGCTAACTCAGACGTGTGCTGCACCGGTTGTAAATTGCTTTGTCTCCAAGTGTTTAAATCAACAGAGAAAATCCACATAGCCTTTTAAAAAACTTTGATGTTCAATTTGGGATTCAAATAAGTGAGAAAATGGCACGTATTAGCACCCACTGTTTCCACCATTTGAAACAAACATAGTTGCAAAAACAAAAGGAAAAATCTTTGTGACCAGAATGCTCATGGTCAAATGAAGGAGAAAGTAAAGCAAACAGATGAAAATCAATTGAGAACTTAGTTATCAGAAACAGAAAAGAACACAAGGAAAATGACAACTAGTTACTCAATGCCATCTGGGGTGAAATGCAGGATTTTGTTTATATGGCCCAGGAGAAGACAGTGGGTCTGTAATCATCCTTGACTTCTTGCTCTTTCTTGTTTCTCACATCCACAATGTATCTTATATTCATTCTCTTGCCACCTTTTCTCTGCCGATGGCTTATTTGAGGTCTCAAGTTCTTTCAGCCTGAACAGTTGTGAAGCCCTTAGGGGCTCAATTTCCTTACAGTCATCTCACATAGGTCCATGCTCTACAGAGCCCCAGAACTGTTGCTAAATGTGCATCTGTCCTCATTCCCATTTAAAAAGTCATCAGCAACCTCCTGTTGTCCTCAACAACAGTTCCAAAAGTGTTTTCTGGATTTTGATTCCTCGGGATATTACTATTGACAAATGAAAACAAGTTATCCATTTGGGAAATGGCAAAGGTGCAATGTGAATGACCAAGTGGGTGACAGGAGAGATGGAGACAGTGTATAGGAGTTTCTGCCCTGGAGTCCTCTGGGCAGTCTTCCTTGGCCACCTGCAGCTGCATGAAGAAGCCTGCCCTCCTCTCATCATATGACATAGTTATGTGCTTTATTCCCTATTAAAATAAGAACCCTGGAGAGGAAGAGCTATGTCTAATCATACTGGTTGTCCAGTGCACCAGGCAGTGGGACTAAGGAAAAAAATCTTTCTTAATAAATCACTGTTTTCTGTTTTGAAACTTAAAACTTACCAAACCTAAATCAAACTGGGAAAATATAAATGGAATGCGATTAATGGAGGCAGCACTGGATAATTCACTTTATTAAGTAAAGGAACTAAGATATTGTGAATTTGGAAATGTTCATCTGAAAATGTTAATTAGTATTATTGATGCCAATGTAAAGAAATTTGTAACCTATAAGTGGAATTCTAGGTATTTCTTCTTGCTGAAATATAAGAATCTGAAATGGTATGCCTTATTCATTTTCACTTAATTATATTCTGATAACATGAAAGTTTAGGTTGATGGAGGACTGTCCTTCACTAACACAGATTTGGACAAAGAGGAGATACGTTAACACTGGGATAGTTCCAGCTTCATGGGTGAGTGACTGTGCAGTCATATAGAACCCACACTTAGAAGAGCACAAACTTGTTTTAGTGCTCTGCTCTTGAAATTCTTAATACTTTTTCAACAAGGATCCCCAGGTAGATCCTGAAGATTATGTAGTCAATCCTACAGTGGGGAGCTCAGAAGTTGCTTATGACTACTTCAACCAACAACTTCCCTGGAAGCCCAGAATAGAGGGAGAGAGAGAGACTAAACAAGCCTGTACCCTTGGGTGTCTGGGAAGCATGAGAGTGCAGCACCAAAGCCACCTGGAACCCAAACAGCCCATCAGCCCCATTCTGCTCCCCAGATGAATATGCAACTAACACAGTGGCCACCATGGCTTCATTAGCCACGGTCACAAGTAGGGACTGGTGGTTCCATCCAGTAGGCATCACAGCAGCTCCAGAGTCCAACAGAGCCCTCTCGCAGCATCTCCACACAGTTACTACAAGGCCTGACTGACCTGCCTCTTACACCTTGACTTGGCCATCAATTTTACAAGTTGTCAAATGGTCCAGATCAGAGCCCTCATTCTACTAACAAAAGCAAATCATTCTACAGTATATCTGTAGGAGGTAGTCCATGCTTTACTGTTGGTACTTTTCTGTTCTCTAATTTAAATTCAAAATGCAAATGATTTTTCTAAGAAATTTTCTAATTCTTGGCATTTTTGGAATTATAACCCCTTTAACTGAAAAATAAAATCCATATACTTCACCTTCTTATGCCTAACTTTTTTTTTCCAAAATTGAATTGAATTGGAACTAATGTTCTAAGAATTCTTTATTTTGTATGTAAAAATTAGAAACACTCCAGGGTATTATTGAAGTGGGAATGAACACTACTTAGGAAACAATTAACTTCGGAGGAAGGTACCAACAACACAGAGCTCTCCTCTGCAGCTGGTATGCATGCACAGGGCAAGAGACAAAATTTCAACTAAATGACAAGGCCATGCTAAGTTTATGTGTTGCACTCAAGAGAGGTCTTTTGTTTCTGATGTAAGCATTAAATTAAATGCATTTGAAGTAAACACTGGGTTTGAGAAACTTGGAATACCCATCATATACCGGGACTCCTCAGTATAAAACCAAGGATGCACACCTTATGTTGGAAGCCAATCCTGACATGACTGGTGACTGAGAAGTTGTATGAGGTGTAGACGGCACACAGAGAGGATTCTCTTCCTGTGTCTTACTCAAAATAGCCATGACTCCCAATGAGTCCTTCAGCAGATCTAGAATCAATGCCTTCCTTCTTAGAAAGCAGGGTGAACAAAAAGACCAGCAAGGTCACACAGGAACCCTGCTTCACATTGAGAGGTAGTTCCTGTAAACACTTGGTTTGTCCTTGATATGTATGGGATGTTGGGCAAGTTAGGTCCCCTTTCTAAACATCCTTTTACTTTATCTGTAAAATGAAGAGACAAAATCATAGCACCTGCCTCGTAGAATTTCTGTAAGGATTAAATGAAATTGTTGCTTATAGTGTTTACTCCAATGTCTGGTACATAATTAAGCACTCAGAAACTTTTAGCATAATAAGGAACACTATATACATATATTAGCATGGCCCAAATCCAGAAAACTGACACCACCAAATGCTGGAGAGGATCAGAAAAACAGGAACTCTCATTCCTTGATGGTAGGAATACAAAATGGTGCAACCACGGTGGAAGACACATTGGCAGTTTTTTATAAAACTAAACATACTCTTACCACATGATTCAACAATCATGCTCCTTGATATTTATCTAAAGGTGTTAAAAACACACCCACACAAAACCTGCACACAGATGTTTATAGAAGTTTTATGTGTAATTGCCAAAGCTTGGAAGCAACCAAGATGCCTTTCAGTAGGTAGTAGATTAAAAGAAAACTTAGGTACATCCAGGTAATGGAATAATATTCAGTGCTCAAAAGCCATGAGAAGACATGGGGGAAACTTAAGTGCATACTAGTCAGTGAAAGAAGCCAATGTGAAAAGTTAAATACTGTGTGGTTACAACTATATGTATGACATTCTGGAAAAATTAAACTATGGAGACAGTAAAATGATCAGTAGCTGCCAGGGAGTAGCAGGGGAAAGAGATAAATGGAGAAGCACAGAAGATTGTTAGGGCAGTGAAACTACTCTGTACAAGACTATAATGATGGATACATGTCATTATATATTTCTCCAAACCCACAGATTGTATGACACCAAGAATGAACCCTTATGTAAACCATGGACTCTAAGTGATGATGATGTGTCACTGTAGCTTTTTCAGTTGTAGCAAATGTACCCTTCTAGTGGGGATGTTGATAATAGGGGAGGCTTTGTGTCAAGGGATAGGGAGACTGGGTATATGGGAAAGAAATTTCTGTAGCTTTTGCTATATTGCTAGAAACCTAAAACTGCTTTAAAAAATAAAGTCTATTAAAAATGTTAGCTGTGGTTATTGTATCTAGACTCCCTTCCAGCTTTAGATTCTAATGTATTTGTTAAGTGAAGGTAATGTTTAGCAAGTGTTTGTGTTACCCTGGCCTCTGGTGGTGGTTGCAGAGAAGCCATAACTCTTACTACTGCATTAACATTTCCATAGCACTTTCCTTGGTTTTGGTTTTCCCTGAGCTGTTCCATTTATTGAACATTTTTTATACCACCCCCCATAATTGCTTTGTGTACAGCTGATTATTATTGTTATCTTTAATATCCAAAGGAGGGAACAGGCACAATGGGTCCTCATCTGGTCAAACAGGTGAGGCACAATTTACATCTGGACATTGAATTAGAAATAGACCCTAGGAGAATTTTATTCCTGAAATGACAACTATCAAGTGGAAAAACCAAAGTGATTAACATTTTTTTTCTAGGCTTTCCCAATAACTTGGTAATAAATTCAGAGTTCAAGCCACCTGCTTATAGGTTAAACTGCTCTTGACCACCAGGAGCCTTTAATTTCTGGGATAAATAGTGTCCAAGAAGTTCAGTACACTAAGTATTAGAGAACCTGGATCTTCTAACTGACACTGCACTGCCATTGCCATATAACCTTGGCAAGTCCTTGAACCTTTGTAAACATCTGTTCATCAGTTGTTACTGTTTTTGTTTCTTTGTTTTCTTTTGTTTTCAATTTGTGGAGTGGAGATAACACTAATTTTTTTCACATTGAAGGCTAAGAAGAAAAAAACAGAAATGTGGCATATGCAGATTAAAAACACAACTCCTAAGGCTGTAACTGGATCAGTGTTTCTTTCTTCAGGTCTACTCATATGCAAAACTCATCAATGGATAATCCTTCAGCCTTCGAGTGAGAGCCAAGGCAAAGTGCTGTCAAGGGTTGACTAATTGATGGCTAAAAACAGCTATAGTATTACCAGAGCTATGGTATTACAAGCTATAATGTTTAGACATATTTATATTTTCAGAGTAACAAATCATAAAGCACAGAAATTAAAAATACAATCCCAATTAGATTCAAGGCATTGAATACTTACTCAGAACAGATACATGTTGTTTCAAGTATATTTCTACTAAACTAATTGTTAACATAAGGTTAGCTACAATAATTTGCTAACTCAGGCCCCATTCACAAATGGAGTAAGTTATATGTCATTGACTTAGCAGAGCCCCCCAACTCGATCCAGGTTACCATCACCATTAATAGGATATATCAATGTCCTTAGGCTCATGATATAATGCACTGAGAGGGTACATCATTCTTTCCCAAAACTCATAGCGCCAATCTGTCACAACATCAGACTAACATAAAATGAGAGACAATTGACAAAGTACTTGCTCTCTTCAAACGTCAGTGTCATGGAAGAAAAGGAAAAAATAAGGAAAAGTCAAGACTGCAGGAAGCTGAGGAGACATGACAAAGTGTGTTGGGACCTCGCATCAGACCCTGGAATAAACAAACATTGCAGGAGTGACTCATGAGATTAACTAAAAGTGTATACTTTGAGTTAGTGGTATCGTACAGAGGTTGAGTTCTTGGAAGTCGTACTATGGTTTCACGAGATGTTAACATTAGAGAAAGCAGCTGAGGGGTTGAGTGGGAGTGCTCTATTTTATCTATGCAACTGCTCTGTAAGTTTAAATTTATTTCAAAACAAAACGTTTAAAAAAAGAGAGAGAAAGCATGTAGCTTGATTTTCCAGTCTCCATGCACAACAATCCCAGGGCAGTACTGGAGCTAAGATTGGATGTGGTGAGGGAGGGGAACAGAAAAAAATAAATAAATAAATTGAGGCAAAGGGTCAAATTTAACATGGTTGTTATTTCTACAAAAAGGTATATCCATAATTGGTTTACACCTGAAGTAAGCAAACGACTGTTTCAATCCTAACCCAGCACTCTTCCCTCTATGTGTCTGAAAACGGTGAGCTCTTCCACGGTGGTCATTGTATGTTCCAATTTTTGTGTCAAATACTGGAAAGGCACCAATTCTTTCTCTCTCCTTTTACATTGTTCTCATGAAGTACTCCATTAGTGTTTCAAAATAATAAAAATAGCTCTCATAATTAAGCTCCGGATTATATTTCAAAGACTCACAGGCATGAGAGATGAGAATGACCCGTGGGTCACGCAAGCCTGTCTCCCCGCCAGCGCAATATGGCTATGTTCAACTCAGCAGATCTGTTATTGGGTTATAAACATTCTAAACTATGCAAAAATTACATTGCATAAATTAGAATAAAAAGTTTACCTTATTCCTGGGTAAACTTGAGAGTAAAGGGAAAAAAATAAGTCATTAATAGCTTCTTAAGGCAGTTACTATCCTCTTTAGAATATATTTTCCAAGGTGAAAATGTGGTTATTTTCCATTAAATGTGACAGCCTGTGCTTATTGTTATGTAAGAGTTGCTTGTTTGCATATGATAATTTAAAATTTAGCACTGACCCCAGCTGTCCCTCAAATGATATTATAAATGTGGTTTGCAATAGTTCCAGATTTTTTTGGCTTATATCTAAGTGCTTATCTTGAACACATTTATAGTATATGATTCTGTCTTTGGATTAGGCATCTAACCCCAAGGTTGACATTGTCTAAGAACAAAACCCTTTGTGTGTGTGTGTGTGTGTGTGTGTGTGTGTGTGTGTGTGTGTGACAGAGACAGAGTGAGAAACAAAGAGAGGGACAGGAGCAGACAGGAAGGGAGAGAGATGAGAAACATCAATTCTTTGTTGCAGCCTGGGGGAGTGGGGCTACAGCAAAGTGAGTCACCCCTTGCTGAACCAGCAACTTTGGGCTTAAGCCAGCAAACTTGGGCTTCAAACTAGAGACCTTTGGGCTCAAGCCAGCAACCATGGGATCATGTCTATGATCCCACGCTTAAGCTGGTGAGCCTGTGCTCAAGCCAGATAAGCCTGTGATCAAGTCAGTGACTTCAGGGTTCTAAACCCGGATTCTCTGTGTCCCAGTCCAATGCTCTATCCACTGCACCACTGCCTGATCAGGCTAGAACTAAACCCTTTAAGACCTTCAAAGAATGATACTCAAACCACTGTACCTTATTAAGTTGGATGAGGTCTTCTCTAGTCAGATTTGTGAAATGTGGTTGATGTACATGTAGACATATATATACAGTAAAAAAAAAATAGCAACAAATATAACAACAAAACCAGGAAACCCTTTCAGGGAAAAAACTTGTAAGAAGATTAAGGAGAATCATTGAAATGGAAGGGTTAATTCATAACCCAGAGATACATCCTTGGAATATGTTTTGATTATGTACAAAAGGGACATTTGGCAGAATAAAGGATGTAAGTGGATAAAGTCCAGTGAAATATATAACCGCTGTACCCATCAAGACCAGATGTTCATCTGTCACTCTTACCTACTGAATGTAGATAAACAGGGGCACAGAAAAAATAAAATATGCCAGTATTTTACAGTTTTCTTGAGCTTTCCCTACTTGGCATTCACACTTCACCTTTATAAAATACATAAGAATATGTAGGTCTGTGTACTATGGAAAATAAGAGCATTGTAGCAAAATGTGTGCCTAGCTTTTCTTTGCAAGTACTGTATTCGTTGGTCACATCATGTCTGCATAAGTCGTTGGCAGAAACTCATATTAAGGAGACATCTCAAGAACCAGAAGTTCTGCATTTGAAATTGTTCATCACTCTTATTTTAACATGACTGTGTGGGAAATGTATGCAGATGGGACCCTGTTTATAAATGATTTGTGTTCCAGAATTTTATTTGTCAATTGGTTAAAACTAGAATGTACTTTCCCCAAAGCTCCAGTGTTGTAAACAGTAGCTTACTTTCCAGGGTAGCTCACAACCCTGTTATTAGGACTGGTATCATGGTCTTGACCACCTCTGTGCACAGAATGCTTAAAACCCATGTGCTAAAAGCCTCATTGGTTCACACACAGTTAGGCTTAATGCCGGCAACTCAGCACCGCAGAATTCTGAGGCCTGGGTCTACAGGGTAAAAATGGTAATTTGTATGAAATGGTTATCAAAATGGGTGATTTGGCCCTGGCCGGTTGGCTCAGTGGTAGAGCATCGGCCTGGCATTCAGGAGTCCCCGGTTTGATTCCTGGCCAGGGCACACAGGAGAAGCACCCATCTGCTTCTCCACCCCTCCCCCTCTCCTTCCTCTCTGTCTCTCTCTTCCCCTCCCACAACCAAGGCTCCACTGGAGCAAAGCTGGCCCGGGTGCTGAGGATGGCTCTGTGGCCTCTGCCTCAGGCACTAGAATGGCTCTGATTGCGGCAGAGTGACGCCTAAAGATGGGCAGAGCATCGCCCCCTGGTGGGCGTGCCGGGTGGATCCCAGTCGGGCACATGAGGGAGTCTATCTGACTGCCTCCCCGTTTCCAGCTTCAGGAAAAAAACAAAACAAAACAAAACAAAAAGGTGATTCATTAAGTCTGACAATAGTGATGTTTAAAATAATAGGTAAAAGTCCAGACATGTGCTGCTAACAACAGTAACAAGATATCTGTATAGTGATAACAACAAATGGCAGTGGCAGATTAAGAATCAAGCATTCTCTGAGAGACATGAACTCTTAGATAGAAGTGAGTACTAGTAAACTTTTACCTCCGATAGCTTTTCTGATTCCCTCAATGGTATACAAGCAATATGAATATACTTGTTGTTACTCCTCAACTATTACTCTGCAGGTAATATGGACACTGATCTATTGGGCAAGAGAGAGCTGCCCCTAAATTTTTCTTTTCTGTTTTGGTTTTGCATTTTGGGTTGCCAAGAATAAGGAAAATCTCAGTCTAGTTTAAATGGGGAAGGAGAATATTCCAAAAAAATGCATAATGCAGAAAAAGGAAGTCTCACAAAACCAAGAACAGGACACACCTAAGAGATCTGGTTCTTGGAGCTGGAGCCTGAGAGCCACCAATTGCAATAACAGCAAAAGCCTCTGGATCTCATGACAACCAACTGGTATTACTGGGGTTCCTTTACACTCTGCATGGAAGAGCCCAGCTGCTGGCTGAAATCTTCATGTGCTTTCTAAAGTTTTTGACTGCCAAGGCTTCTCACTGTTGGCTTCTGTCTGTACTTCTTACTAACAACTTTTTATATGTCCTCAAAATCAATATTGGGCCTGACCAGGCAGTGGCGCAGTGGATAGAGCGTTGGACTGGGATGCGGAAGACCCAGGTTTGAGACCCCGAGGTTGCCAGCTTGAGTGCAGGCTGATCTGGTTTGAGCAAAGTTCACCAGCTTGGACCCAAGGTCACTGGCTTGAGCAAGGGGTTACTTGGTTTTCTGAAGGCCCATGGTCAAGGCACATACGAGAAAGCAATCAATGAACAACTAAGGTGTTGCTACGAAAAACTGATGATTGATGCTTCTCATCTCTCTCCGTTCCTGTCTATGTGTCCCTATCTATCCCTCTCTCTGACTCTGTCTCTGTAAAAAAAAAAAAAAAAAAAAAAAAAAAATCCATATTGGGTTGGCAATAGTTGGAGGAAAAGAAAATCAAGGAGGAGAAATGGAAAAAAACCTGACTGCCCAACTTTTGCCCTGGACTGCAGGTCAGAAGTGATGAGTATTTAGACAGACTATGGATTGGCTGTCTTTGGGTGAGGTGTTCCATGATCCAGTTCTGTGACATTATTGGTACATTTTCTTATGAAGTATTTAAAAAAAATTTTTTTTTTACTTTTATTTAGAAAATTAACTTTAACAGGGTGACATTGACCAGTAAGAGTACATAGCTTTTTTTGTTTTTTTTTTGTTGTTTTATTTTTTGGGTTTTTTTTTTGTTTTTCTGAAGCTGGAAACGGGGAGAGACAGTCAGACTCCCGCATGCGCCCGATCAGGATCCACCTGGCACGCCCACCAGGGGCGATGCTCTGCCCACCAGGGGGCGATGCTCTGCCCCTCTGGGGCATCGCTTTGCTGTGACCAAAGCCACTTTAGCGCCTGGGGCAGAGGCCAAGGAGCCATCCCCAGCCCCCGGGCCATCTTTGCTCCAATGGAGCCTTGGCTGCAGGAGGGGAAGAGAGAGACAGAGAGGAAGGAGGGGGTGGGGGGTGGAGAAGCAAATGGATGCTTCTCCTATGAGCCCTGGCCGGGAATCAAACCCGGGTCCCCTGCACTCCAGGCCGACACTCTACTGCTGAGCCAACCGGCCAGGGCCAAGAGTACATAGGTTTTAAGTGGACTTTTCTATATCATTTGAACTATTGACTATGTTGTGTACCCATCACCCAAAGTCAAATCATTTTCTGTCACCTTACATTTGTCCCTTTTTACACCCTCCCCTGCACCCCCTACCCTCTGTAGTTGTCATTTCACTTTCATCTATGTTCATGAGCCTCAGTTTTATATCCCACCTATGTGCAAAATTATAATGTTCTTAGCCTTTTCTAATTTAGTTATTTCACTAAGTATAATATTCTTAAGGTCCATCATGTTGTCGTAAATGTCACTATGTCATCATTTCTTATGGCTGAGTAGTATTCCATAGTGTATAGGTACCACATCTTCTTTATCCAGTCCTCTATTGAGGGGCACTTTGGTTGTTTCCATGTCTTGGCCACTGTGAATAATGCTGCGATAAACATGGGGATCCATGTGTCTTTATGGCAATATTTTTGAGTTTTGGGTGTAGATACCACTAGAGGGATTGTTGGATAATATGGTAGTTCCATTCTTAATTTTTTGCGGAACCACCATACTTTCTTCCATAGTGGTTGTACTATTTTACATTCCCACCAACAGTGGATGAGGGTTCCTTAATCTCCACAGCTTCTCCAACACTTGTTATTACCTGTCTTGTTGATAATAGCTAATCTAATGGGTGTGAGGTGGTATCTCATTGTAGTTTTGATTTGCATTTCTCCACATTTAGAAGCTCTTAAGCTACTGCAAAAGGAAGAAAAAGCTAATATGTCTGATAGTACAGTATAGCAGACAAACAACCTAACTGATATTTCTCTGTGGTGCCACCAAGACACTGTTTAAAAAACAAAAGAAAACAAACAAAAGAAAACAATACATAAGAGATTATGCCTTTACATTTATTTTCAAAGAAGAAGACTTAGACCCTGGTCTGATAGCTCAGTTGGTTAAAGCATTGTCTTGATATGCCAAGGTTGTGGGTTTGATTCCTGGTCAGGGAACACACAAGAATCAACCAGTGAATGCATAACTAAGTGGAACCACAAATATCTTCCCCCTTCCTTTCTCTCTAAAATTCAATTTAAAAAATATTAAATTTGTGATATATGTTGTCATATGAAAAGAAGAAGAAGACCTGACACTGAGTTCTGTTTAAATCGATTGTAGACCAGTTAGAACATGCGTGCCTAGCACTGCAGTACAGCAATCTATCTGTGCTTTAAACCACTGTGTGGGGGCTGGCGAGATGCTCCTGTGGCAATGAGAGCAATCTGTTTCACAGCAAAGCTGTCTAACAAGGGACAAAGTTGTTCAGCAGGAGAACCATTTTTCATTCTATCTATCTGTCTGCCTATCTATCTATCTGTCTATCTATCTATCTATCTATCTATCTATCTATCTATCTATCTATGGTCTATCTATCTTTCTACGAATGTATTCCCTATTTTGAAAAGGCATAAATTCAACATATGTAAATATATATATTTTGGTTGGCCAACAACATTTGGGAAACCACCTAAATAATTTCTGAGATACTTTCTCTAATTTAGTGGTTTGTTTTCTCTAAAGGAGGCATAATATTATGACTGCCACCCACTTCCCCAACTTTTGCTAGCTCTTATAACATTCCTGGGTAATCCTACAAGCAAAGGCAATGAGTTGTAAGATACTTTTTAGATGAGTACAGGAATGAATCTTGAAAAAATTGAATCCACTAGCATTTGAAAAGATAAAAAGTCTTGAATCAGAAATTATAGAAACACTGTTACTCAAAACAACAACAATGAAAGCAAATAGTAGATAACACTTATTAAGCACTTACTCTGTGACAGACAATGTTCCAAACACCACATAAATAGCTTACTGTCCTCACTTCATGGATAAGGAGCCTGACACATAGGGAAGTTATGAAATTGCTCAACATCATGCTACTAACATTGGAACTCAGATTCTAATGCTGGTTACCATCATCTCTCTCCAGAGCCTTCTCTCATAACTGGAAGGCCTCCACCCTGCCACCCTAGTTGTTGTTTCTGGGAGCTCTGTTAAAAGCCAGCTGCAGACTGACAATGTCCAATTATAGTGTAAGAAAATAAAAATAAAGAAGCTCAGTAACAAGCCTGAGGATACACAGAGAGGCATTAGACTCAGAAGTTTACTGTCTTTCTGCAACTACATATCTGCTTGTCCTCTCTAATACTGTGAACCGTGGCTTCTGATAAGACCAGGAAGCCATTTCTGCCAGGCAATACCTAATTTCTAAATACTGACTCTTCTATTTTGCACCCAGAATGGCATAAGCCATTTAAGTGGCTTCAGACTTCTATTGCCTTACACAAGATTTTAGGTCACCGAGATAATTGAGCACATCGTAAGGACTTTGACATGTTGTACCATTCATCCTATTTTATACTTGAAGCCCAAAGACTACTTAAAGTGAGTACTAGTCAATAGAGGATTTAAAAGGAGTTCATTTAATGAAATTTGGTTTTTCTTCCATGCAATTAATTCAACATGTAACCAGGTACTGCAATCTTTCTGTTTTTACTCAAATATGTTTAAAATATTTTTCCTAACATTCTTCAATAATTCTTTGTATATCTATGATATCCATGGTGATTTCTCCTCTTTCATTTTGGATTTTGTTTATATGAGTTCTTTCTCTTTTTTCCTTGGTAAGTCTTGCCAAGGGTTTGTCAATTTTGTTGATATTTTCAAAGTACCAGCTCCTTGTTTTATTAATTTTTTCTATAGTTTTTCTGTTCTCTATTTCATTTATTTCTGCTCTGATTTTTATTATTTCCTTTCTTCGGCTGGTTTTGGGTTGTCTTTGTTCTTCTTTTTCCAGTTCCTTAAGGTGTGAAGTTAAGTGGTTCACTTGGGCTCTCTCTTGTTTGTTCATATAGGCCTGAAGTGATATGAACTTCCCTCTTATCATTGCTTTTGCTGCATCCCATAGATTCTGATATGTCATATTGTCATTTTCATTTGTCTGTATATATCTTTTGATCTCTGTGCTTATTTCTTCTTTGACTCATTCATTTTTTAAAAGTATGTTGTTTAGTTTCCACATTTTTGTGGGGGTTTTTTCCTCTTTCTTGCAGTTGAATTCTAGTTTCAAGGTTTTATGATCAGAAAATATGCTTGGTACCACTTCAATTTTTCTGAATTTGCTGATGTTGTTTTTGTGGCCCAACATATGGTCAATTCTTGAGAATGATCCATGTACACTGGAGAAAAATGTGTACTCTGTCACTTTGGGATGAAATGTCCTGTAGATGTCTATCATATCCAGGTGCTCTAGTGTTTTGTTTAAGGCCAATATATCTTTATTGATTCTCTGTTTGGATGACTGATCTAGATCCATCAGCAGTGTATTGAGGTCTCCAAGTATGATTGTATTTTTGTCAGTTTTTGTTTTAAGGTCAATAAGTAGCTGTCATATATTTTGGAGCTCCTACATAGGTGGGATTTAAAAACGAGACTAAGAGACATTGACAAGAGTGTGGTGGTTACGGGGTGGGGGAGGGAGAGAAGGAGGGGGAGGGGGAGGGTCACAAAGAAAACTAGATAGAAGATGACGGAAGACAATCTGACTTTGGGTGATGGGTATGCAACATAATTGATCGACAAGATAATCTGGACATGTTTTCTTTGAACATATGTACCCTGATTTATTGATGTCACCCTAGTAAAGTTAATAAAAAATATTAAAAAAAATATTTTCCTTCCACTGCAAGGGAGAATCCAATTGCTATAATAGAAAGAACATTAATTTCAACACTTAGAGACTCATCTCCAATCTTCCTAGCTGTGTAGCCTTAGGTAAGTTGTATACCTTGTCAGTTTATGCTCCCACAGCTCCCCAGTGGGAAAAGTACTGTCAAACACTGTATGAAAAGCTACAGCACACAGGGAGTGTTTAAAAATCAGGAGTTATTACCATTGTTAATTTTGTCTTACTTTTTATTCAGTGGAAATTTAGAAAGCACTGTGTATTTTTCTAATATTGTTTTCAAGGGTTGATGACTATTTAACTCACAATAACCTAGGGTGGATGGTTACTATTATTTCCCCTTTAAAAGTATATTCACATGGAGAGCAGCAGTAACTCCTAAAACCAAGGGTCTCTGAATTAGAATATTCAAGCACAGACCCAGTGGCCTGGCTGGTATTGAAAGACTGTAGATAATCTTTGCAATAGTCAATGACATATAATTGTTAAAGCTGTAGTATTAGGTTAAAAAAATTAAGTTTATAAAACTTTATTCAGTGTGCCCTTCTCTTATTACCTATTAGAACAATTTATACTGCTCAACTTGAGTGGTGGAAATGTGGGTGAAATGTGTTTCTTTATTTCTGCCCATTTTGTACTTTCTAAATTGTCTAATGAATATGTATTACTTTTGTAAAGAAAAAAAAACAGCTTGGAACATTAAAAGATTTCCTTAACATATTTTTTATGTCTTATTGTGTCTGTGAGACTGTATTTTTACCTTGGAAACTGTATTTTTTTCTCAAAGTTTGGTATGTAGTAACACTGTAGGCTTTGGGTTTTACTGTTTTATAATTAAAATAACCTTATGAAGCTACCAAATTAATTTGGAACATCTTGCACTCTATGTACAATCATGTGCACTGATAAATTATCAGAAATCAAGTGTATTGATAATGCTATCAATAGATACAAAAAAACCATAGTATCTACAATAATAAGGTGTAGCTCCTATTCCCAGGGGCTGTATGATATTTCACTGATGGTGCTAGTAGTCATTGAGGCTAATTATATCGAGTGTGATAAGACCAACTCTTCTTCTACATTCCATTTAAAAAAATTCCTCTACTTTTACTACTGATGAATTAAGAAATATAAGAATTTCTTAAAATCTAAATGGAACCAATTTTGAAAATACTCTTTCTGGTCGTTTTATTTTATCACTCCTCTTTCATACACTGTACTTTTACTTTTACCTTAGGGTATTTTCCAGATCAAAAGCATATAACTTAAAACAAATACTGCGGAACTCAGATCCAGGTACTAGCACAGTATCTGGTATGCCTTTTGATGATCTCTAAAAAGGAAGCTCAGCAATCCTATCCTACCAGTGAATGGCTTTCTGATAGTCTCTGGGATTTTATTAGGTAGAAATAACACTGATGGCATCAGATGTAAGCAAGAAAGAAATCCCCTTCTCAAATACTTCCCTAGAGAAACAAGTCAGGGAGCATTTCATTTCACCAAGATGTGATCTTCCAGATGGGCAGTAACATCCTGCCCTGAGTCTGCTGTTGTTTTCTATTTCTACTCAAAATTTTGTCATATCTATCTTTCAAACTGCATTGACTTCTTGGAGTTTACATATATGCTTGGCTGATAAGCAATATATTTGACCTAGACAAGGTGACTTGCCAAACTTCCTGTAACCCCAACAACTAAGGTTGGAATTAGTACATGGTAAATGTGCAGTAGAATTTTGCTTGTTTTTGTCAAATTTAATGCAATGAGAGCTTTCTACATTCTGGGTATTTTCAAATATGTGACTTCCTATAAAGTGAGGCAGCTGCCATCATCACTCCATGGATACATCAGCATGCTCCACAGCACCATGCTAGTCCTGGTCCTTCTTCACATCATTCACTTGTCTGGACAGAATCATTTTCAAAATGTACAAACATGTTCTCATTTCACCAGGTCTTAAAAATGTTTTCTCCAGACCTCACAATCTCTTCTGTCCAGATCCATGACTCTTTATTTGCCTTCAAAGAAAGTCTTCTTCTAGAAGTCGCACAGAAAACTTTCCCCATTTTATCGCCTCTCCTTAACTTCTCAAGTCAATCAAAGCTGACTTTTGTTCCCACCAGTGTACTAAGATTTATGTTGTCATTGTCACAGAGGACGTCCAAGCTTCCATAGCCAAAGTTCACCTTTCTTTCCCTGTTTTATCATCTCAGCAGAGCTGATAAAGTTCAAAACTTGGCCCTTCTCAAAAATATGCTCTCCTCTTCAGATCACATTTCCCACTAATCTTTCTATGTTTATTTTTGCCCACCTTGCATGCTGTCTTCTACTCATCCTCTAAATGTTGGGTGTTCTTCAGATAGAATTACTCTCTCTAGTCATCTTTTGTAAAGGTCTCATCTTTCCCATGACTTTAAATTTGATGACTCCTAAATGTGAGCCTCCATCTCAGATTGCTCCTCTGAGCTTCTGACTGCCATATCCAATTATCTGCCAGTTTTTCAACTTGAACATGTTATAAGCATTCAAACATTACATCATCAAAATAAACCATGGATCCCTTTTACCCTCAAGCCTGTTCCTCTCCTGTCATATTCCAGTTTTCTCCATCTATCCATTTGTTTAAGCCAAAAAATCTGGGAGTGAGTCTTGATTTGTCCCTCTCTCCATTTCATATCCAACCCACCAGCTAGTCCTTTCCACCTTTTCCTTCAAAATATACTATAATGGCTCAAGGCTCTGAACAATTGGGCTTTTCTTCATCTCCAACTTCATCGGAAACATTTCCCCCTCAGTGTTTAGGCACACATGCCACCTTGCTCTTCTGAGGATGGGTCAAGCTCTTTTATACTCTCAGGCCTTCCCCCTCACTAGACACCCTCCCTGAGAAGTTTTTTTTTTAATTTTGTTTTTTAATGGGGCGACATTAATAAATGAGGATACATATATTCAAAGATAACAAGTCCAGCTTATCTTGTCGTTCAATTATATAGCATACCCATCACCCAAAGTCAGATTGTCCTCTGTCACCTTCTATCTAGTTTTTTTTGTGCACCTCCCTCTCCCCCTTTCCCTCTCCCTTTCCCCCCTCCCCCCCATAACCACCACACTCTTATCAATGTCTCTTAGTTTCACTTTTATGTCCCACCTATGTATGGAATAATGCAGTTCCTGTTTTTTTCTGATTTACTTATTTCGCTTCATATCATGTTATCAAGATCCCACCATTTTGCTGTAAATGATCCGATGTCATCATTTCTTATGGCTGAGTAGTATTCCATAGTGTATATGTGCCACATCTTCTTTATCCAGTCATCTATTGACAGGCTTTCTGGTTGTTTCCATGTCCTGGCCACTGTGAAAAATGCTGCAATGAACATGGGGCTGCATGTGTCTTTACGTAGAAATGTTTCTGAGTTTTGGGAGTATATACCCAGTAGAGGGATTGCTGGGTCATAAGGTAGTTCTATTTTCAGTTTTTTGAGGAACCACCATACTTTCTTCCATAATGGTTGTACTACTTTACATTCCCACCAACAGTGGATGAGGGTTCCTTTTTCTCCACAGCCTCTCCAACATTTGCTATTACCTGTCTTGTTAATAATAGCTAATCTAACAGGTGTGAGGTGGTATCTCATTGCAGTTTTGATTTGCATTTCTCTAATAACTAAAGAAGATGAGCATCTTTTCATATATCTGTTGGCCATTTGTATTTCTTCCTGGGAGAAGTGTCTGTTCATGTCCTCTTCCCATTTTTTTATTGGATTGTTTGTTTGTTTGTTGTGGAGTTTTATGAGTTCTTTGTATATTTTGGATATTATGCCCTTATCTGAGCTGTTGTTTGAAAATATCATTTCCCATTTAGTTGGCTTTCTGTTTATTTTGTTATCAGTTTCTCTTGCTGAGCAAAAACTTCTTAGTCTGATGTAGTCCCATTCATTAATTTTTGCCTTCACTTCTCTTGCCTTTGGAGTCAAATTCATAAAATACTCTTTAAAACCCAGGTGCATGAGTTGAGTACCTATGTCTTCTTCTATGTACTTAATTGTTTCAGATCTTATGTTTAGATCTTTGATCCATTTTGAGTTAATTTTAGTACAGGGGGACAAACTGTAGTCCAGTTTCATTCTTTTGCATGTGGCTTTCCAGTTTTCCCAGCACCATTTATTGAAGAGGCTTTCTTTTCTCCATTGTGTGTTGTTGGCTCCTTTATCAAAAATAATTTGACTATATATATGTGGTTTTATTTCTGGGCTTTTTATTCTGTTCCATTGGTCTGAGTGTCTACTTTTCTGCCAATACCATGCTGTTTTGATTGTCGTGGCCCTATAATAGAGTTTGAAGTCAGGTATTGTAATGCCCCCAGCTTCATTCTTTTTCTTTAGGATTGCTTTGGCTATTCGGGGTTTTTTATAGTTCCATATAAATCTGATGATTTTTTGCTCCATTTCCTTAAAAAATGTCATTGGAATTTTGATGGGAATTGCATTAAATTTGTATATTGCTTTGGGTAATATAGCCATCTTGATTATATTTATTCTTCCTAACCAAGAACAAGGTATATTCTTCCATCTCATTATATCTTTTTTGATTTTCCTTAACAATGGTTTATAGTTTTTATTATATAAGTCCTTTACATTCTTTGTAATGCTTATTCCTAAGTATTTCATTTTTTTTTTTGTTGCAATCGTGAAGGGGATTATTCTTTTGAGTTCATTCTCAATTGTTTCATTGTTGGCATATAGAAAGGCTATTGACTTCTGTATGTTAATTTTGTATCCTGCAACCTTACTGTATTGGCTTATTGTTTCTAGTAGTCTTTTTGTGGGTTCTTTGGGGTTTTCGATGTATAGGATCATATCATCTGCAAAAAGTGATACCTTTACTTCTTCTTTTCCGATATGGATGCCTTTTATTTCTTTGTCTTGTCTGATTGCTCTGGCCTGAACCTCTAGTTCCACATTAAATAAGAGTGGAGAGAGTGGATAACACTGTCTTGTTCCTGATTTAAGGGGGAAAGCCTTCAGTTTAGTACCATTTAATAGGATGTTAGCTGATGGTTTATCATATATGGCCTTTATCAGGTTGAGATATTTTCATTCTATACCCATTTTGTTGAGAGTCTTAAACATAAAGTTGTGTTGTATTTTATCGAAAGCCTTTTCTGTGTCTATTGATAAGATCATGTGGTTCTTGTTCTTTGTTTTGTTGATATGGTGTATTATGTTAACCGTTTTACGTATGTTGAACCATCCTTGAGATTCTGGGATGAATCCCACTTGATCATGATGTATTATTTTTTTAATATGTTGTTGTATTCGATTTGCTAGTATTTTGTTTAGTATTTTAGCATCTGTATTCATTAGAGATATTGGTCTGTAGTTTTCTTTCTTTGTGTCATCCTTGCCTGGTTTTGGTATGAGGGTTATGTTGGCCTCATAAAATGTGTTTGGAAGTATTGCTTCTTCTTCAATTTTTTGGAAGACTTTCAGTAGACTAGGAACCAAGTCTTCTTTGAATGTTTGATAAAATTTGCTGGTATAGCCGTCAGGGCCTGGACTTTTATTTTTGGGGAGGTTTTTAATGGTTTTTTCTATTTCTTCTCTACTAGTAGGTCTGTGTAGGCTTTCTGCTTCTTCTTGACTCAGTATAGGAAGGTTGTATTTTTCTAGGAATTTATCCATTTCTTCTAGGTTGTTGAATTTAGTGGCATAAAGTTTTTCATAGTATTCTACAATAATTCTTTGTATATCTACGGTGTCTGTGGTGATTTCTTCTCTTTCATTTTGGATTTTGTTTATATGAGTTCTTTTTGTTTTTTCCTTGGTAAATCTTGCCAAGGGTTTGTCAATTTTGTTAATCTTTTCAAAGAACCAGCTCCTTGTTCTATTAATTTTTTCTATAGTTTTTCTGTTCTCTATTTCATTTATTTCTTCTCTGATTTTTATTATCTCCTTTCTTTGGCTGGTTTTGGGTAGTCTTTGTTCTTCTTTTTCTAGTTCCTTAAGGTGTGAGGTTAAGTGGTTCAGTTGGGCTCTCTCTTGTTTGTTCATATAGGCCTGAAGTGATATGAACTTCCCTCTTATCACTGCTTTTGCTGCATCCCATAGATTCTGATATGTCGTGTTGTCATTTGCATTAGTTTGTATATATCTTTTGATCTCTGCAGTTATTTCTTCTTTGACCCATTCATTTTTTAGAAGTATGTTGTTTAGTTTCCACATTTTTGTGGGATTTTTTTTCCTTTTTTTTGCAGTTGAATTCTAGTTTCAAGGCTTTATGATCAGAAAATATGCTTGGTACAACTTCAATTTTTCTGAATTTGCTGATGTTGTTTTTGTGGCCCAACATATGGTCAATTCTTGAGAATGATCCATGTACACTGGAGAAAAATGTATACTCAGTCACTTTGGGATGAATTGTCCTATAGATGTCTATCATATCCAGGTGCTCTAGTGTTTTGTTTAAGGCCACTATGTCTTTGTTGATTCTCTGTTTGGATGACTGATCTAGATCCATCAGCAGTGTATTGAGGTCTCCAAGTATGATTGTATTTTTGTCAGTTTTTGTTTTAAGGTCAATAAGTAGCTGTCTTATATATATTGGTGCTCCTTGGTTTGGTGCATATATATTAAGAATTGTTATGTCTTCTTGATTCAGTGTCCCTTTAGCCATTATGAAATGGCTATTTTTGTCTCTGAGTACTTTTGCTGTCTTGGAGTCAGCATTATCAGATATGAGTATTGCTACGCCTGCTTTTTTTTGGATGTTATTTGCTTGGAGTATTGTTTTCCAGCCTTTCACTTTGAATTTGTTTTTATCCTTGTTACTTAGATGAGTTTCCTGTAGGCAGCATACAGTTGGATATTCTTTTTTAATCCATTCTACTACTCTGTGCCTTTTTATTGGTGAGTTTAATCCGTTTACATTTAGTGTAATTATTGACACTTGTGAGTTCCCTATTGCCATTTTATATACTGCTTTCTGTTAGTTTTGTGTCTTGTTTGATCCTTCTCTTTCATTTTTCTATCTTTTGTTTTTATTTGGTTGTATTCCATACGTCTTTCCTCTGTTGCTATCTTTTTTATCTCATGTGCTTCTGTGGTGGTTTTTTCAATGGTGGTTACCATTAAGTAATGAAAAGGGTTCCTACCCTGTTCATTGTAGCACACTATTTTGTGAGTACTTTTGCACTCCATTGTCCTTTGCTGCTGTTAATCTCCATCCTCTCCCCCCGTTTCTTTTTGTTTTTGTCACAGTTTAAATTTGGTTTTATTGTTTTCTTCTTGGAACTTTTACTTGTGGCTTTGTTTTTTGTGGGGTTTTTTTTTGTATCTGATTGGAGAACCCCTTTTAGTAATTCCTGTAGTGAAGGTTTTCTGATGATAAATTCCCTCATCTTTTCTGTATCTGTGAATATTTTTATTTCTCCTTCATATTTGAAGGATAGCTTTGAAAAGTATAGTATTCGTGGCTGAAAGTTCTTCTCTTTCAGGACTTTAAATATTGGGGTCCACTCTCTTCTAGTTTGTAGAGTTTCTGCTGAGAAATCTGATGATAATCTAGTGGGCCTTCCTTTATATGTTGTATTCTTTTCCCTGGATGCCTTGAGAATTTTTTCATTGCTTTGGTTTGTGCCAATTTCATTATGATGTGCCTTGGAGTAGGTTTGTTCGGGTTAAGAAAACTTGGAGTTCTGTTTGATTCTTCAATTTGAGGCTTTATTTCTTTCCACAGGCTTGGAAAGTTCTCTTCTATTATTTGTTTGAGTATGTTCTCCATTCCATTTTCTCTCTCTTCTCCCTCTGATATACCTATTATTCTTATGTTATTCTTTTTGATGGAGTCAGATAATTCTTGTAGGGCTATCTCATTTTTTTTTATTTTTGAGTCTCTTTCTTCTTCTCTCCTTTGTGCCTCAAGTTGCTTGTCTTCTATTTCACTACTCCTTTCTTCTATCTGGCCTGTTCTATTAGCTAAGCTTGTTACCTCATTTTTCAGCTCTTGAATCGAGTTTTTCATCTCTGTTTGATTTGTTTTTATACTTTCAATTTTTTTGGAAATATATTCTTTGTGTTCATTGAGTTGTTTTCTGAGCTCCCTAAATTGCCTTTCTATGTTTTCTTGTATATCTCAGAGGATTTTTAGAATTTCTATCTTGAATTCTCTGTCATTTGGCTCCAAGGTTTCCAATATATTAAATTTTTTCTCCATAGCTTTTTCCTCATCTATCTGTGTTACCTCTCTTTCTTTTGTATCCATGATATTTGATTTTCTCTTCCTTAATGGCATCTGAGGGTGGTTTTGTTGATAGTATTAATGAGATTTAATAAAGAATAAAAAGTTAAAAAAAATAAAAAAATAAAAAATTGAAAAGAGTTGTTTTTTTAAAAAAATTAATAATGAAATAAAGAAAAATAAAATAAAATAAAAAATTTTTAAAAAAAGAAATTAATCCCCCCTCCTTTTTTCCTCTCCTCTCCTTTCCCGTCTTCCTTGAGAAAATCTTTTGGTGAACTGTGAATTATATTGTATTAAATAGAACAAACAATGCCTGTAATGGAGGGCCTGAATTGGGGGAAAGTAATAAAGGGGCAAAAAAGAAAAAAGAAGGGGGCATGGACCTACAAAAAGCAAATAAGGAAAAAATTTGGGTCAAGAATAAAATGATTTGCTTTTAGGTGTTGGTTGACTAAGAGTTATAATGAGAGGAATAAGAGGGAAACAGGAAAATGGGGGGACAAATTAAAAAATTACTATTGTATTTAGTGGAACAAGAACTAGGTAAAATGGAGAGCCAGGGATGGGAGCACTGCTAGTGAGTTAAAAAGGTGAAGTAAAAAAACCCCAAAATGCCACAAACATAAGTTTGAGTCCCAGATAAGTTAATTTGTTTGTTATTGAGGTTTGAATTAGAGGAGACGTAAAGGACAAAGGAAGAAACTAATATAGAGGGAGAAAAGAAAGAGAGAGAGAGAGAGAGAGAGAAAGAGAACCACTAAAATAAGAAAAAAGAAAAAAGAAGAGAGAGAGAGAGTTAAGGGTTTTGGCGTGCAACTCTCATAGAGAGAAAGGAAGAGGAAGGAAAAGATAATGGGAGATGAAACACTTATGGGTAGTGTAGTTCAAGGAGAGGAGAGAGTAAGACCAGCAGAGAGTTAATCGACCAAATTGGAGGAGGAAAAAAAATATCAAGAATGAAGATAAGAGAAACAAATGAACAAATATAATAAAATGGGATAGGTTATAAAGTCTGCGGATTATTCTTGATTTTGAGAGGTTATCTTCTTGCTTTTTCTTTTCTCTCCCTCTTCCTGGTCGGTGACTCTGTACCTCGGGTTCTTCCCCTTTGGCACGCTCAGGTAGAGGTTTGCAGTTGATAAGTCTCTATGGCGATGTCATGTATTGTGTTTTAGTCTCGTTGGCAGTCGAGGCTCATTAGCATTTATAGGCTCTGACAGTGAGAGAGTTCGTGTTCCTGGAGCCTTTCTCCTAGTCTTTCCTTTTTCAATTAGTAGCCTGATAATCCAGTTATGGGGTTGCTGCTGCCTCTGCCTGGATAGTAAGAGGCTTAAAGAGCTGGCAACTCCACACTCTATTCCCACTCAGCACAGGGCTCTGGTTAAGGCTCAGTCAGTCAGAGCTGCTAGCATAATCAGGTGGGGCTTCTGCCCACTCAAAGACCTCTGATTCTACCACTCTGTCCTGTAACACGGGCAGGCGCCCACTCCTGGGGTGCTTGGAGGAAACTCTCGCTCACTATCTGCGCGTGCAGACCAGGATATCAGGCCGGCAGTCTCACACTCTGAGTGAAACCCCCACCCGCATGGAAAAGTTCAAGCATTGGAATTGGCTCTCACTCCATCCCCGTGCACGGCTTTTTCAAGGTGCTGGGGCGGCCCAAGATTCTGCTTTTGGCCCACACAAAGGCCCCTGACTCTGCCCCTCTGTGGGATAACACGGGCGGGTACTACCGAGGCACTCGGAGGAATCTCTCGCTCACTATCTGCGCGCGCAGACCAGGATATCAGGCCAGCCGCCTCACCCTCTGAGTGAAACCCCTACCCGCATGGAAAAGTTCCAGCATTGGAATTAGTTCCCACTCCCTCCCCATGTGCGGCTTTCCCAGGGCGCTGTGGTGGTCCGGAGATTCTGCTTTCGGCCTACACAAAGGCTTCTGACTCTGCCTCTCTGTGGGATTACACGGGTGCCCACTCCCAGGGCTTTGGAAGGAATTTCTCGCCCACTATCTGCATGCGCCGACCAGGGGATCGGGGAAAATGGCTACCCCACTTGTTTTTCTTTGTCTGGGTTTGGCGCGAGTGTTAGCTGTATTGCCCAGGTTGCCACAGGAACAGTTTTTCCTCGGCTTGGATCTCCGTGCCACAGCCTGATTCGGCCATTTGTGCCATGGCTTGGATCTATTCACCCCCTTTGCCCGTCTTAGTTTCTAGACTCTCAGTTCCCAGTGAACGCTGCCCTGTTTAGGTTAGTGAGGAAGGTGGAGCATTTCTTACTCTGTATTTCCTTCAGGGTTTGATTATATATTTAGCCAATTTTTCGCTCAACCATACCTTTGGGTGTATTGCGAAACATCTAGAGGCTCCAAGGATAGGTTTTTCTGTTTCTGGTTGAAGATCTTGTTGAGTTTTGGGGGAGATTTATCGGTATCGCTTCGTACCCTGCCATTACTCTGACATCATCTCTGTCCCTGAAAAGATTTTACTGCCATTTTTCACCCAGAGGGCCCCTTCATATCTTTATGTGTCAGAATAGTCAGAATTCTCTCCTTTTCTTCAGAATTTTCTCCTTAGAAAGAACTTCCCTGATCAATCATGGTTTTTTTTATCTGTCATTATGTCTCATGTATTTTACTTTGAGTATTTCTACAATTTATAAATTCAGTTATCTTTAGTTTACTTATTTTTGGTCTATATTCCTTACCTGAACCTAACTTGAAGAATGAAAATACCATCTGTCTTGCTTAGTAAAATATGCCCAAATATACAGTAACATTTGTGACATGATTACTATTGTTGAATAAACTAGTAAATATTTTAGATAAAGAAACTGAGCCAAAGTGAGGAATAACTTGTCAAGTTATAAGTTTAAAAATCAGGATTAGAGTGTAGGTCTTCAGACCTAGGTTTCCCACCACACCTCAGACTTCTCCCTGAGGGGTCTAAATAAGGAATTCCTTCAGACAATCAACAAAAATTCAGTTTCTAGTCTCATCTCTTGTGTGTGAGCCTCCAAATTTCTGATGGAGTCCCACTGAAATCAAATTGAGAACCTGTCTGCTTATCCACAAATATATTTATTTCTTTTCCATATAAGCCCAACACTATTGGTCTTTCCCCACAATGCTACCCATATGCCTACATATGTCCAGCTACTTTTTTTTTGGCATCCCACATCTGCCTAATTCTTTTGGTATTCTGAGTTTCATTTGCTTAGTCTCATGAATATATACATCGAAATATGTGTTAAACTGAGTAGGCGGCCATTAATGGAGTCACACAGTTGGAATGGTGCTTAGGGAAACAGTTACCTTACTGTCACTTAAGAGAAATTGATTTTTAAAAATCTAATTATCTCGGCCTGACCTGTGGTGGCGCAGTGGATAAGGCATCGACCTGGAACACTGAGGTTGCTGGTTCAAACCCCTGCACTTGTCCAGTCAAGGCGCATCTGAAAGTTGATGCTTCCTGCTCTTCCCCCCTTTCTCTCTCTCTCTGTCTCTCTCTGTCTCTCTCTCTCCTCTCCAAAATGAATAAATAAAAATGAAGTTTTTAAAAAAAATCTAATCATCTCAAATAAATTAATTTCCATCATTTACTTTCTATCTTTCTATCGGAACAACTTACAATTGTAAGACACACACACGCTAATACACATGTGTATTGATGATCGATGAAAAATAGATAAGTAGACAGATAATTACCAAACATTGACAACTCCTCCATACCATATACTCTTATAAATAGATTTAATCTTCAAATTTAATAAATATATTTCATAGATTAGTCATAAAAGTGATTAAATGAGCAGTAAGAGGAAACTTAATAGTATTTTTAAGTCTCATAACCCATCATTCAGTTTCTCAGTGTGGTGTTTTCAGCCAGTTTGAATGCATGTATGACCTGCTTCCCAACCAAACTAAATCCACTGAACATTTAAATACCATGTAGAAAGATCACAGCTGTCACCAAAGCCAAAGGCTTGATTCACGCCCTCTTGTTTCACTTCTACGATGGTTAAAAAAAATCTTATTTTTTAAATTAAAAATTTATGATGCAAAATTTACTCTCTTAAGGTTTAACACTTTGTTTGGAATCTTCTTAAAATTAATAAATACATCCAATACAGAAATAAAAAGAAACACACTATTCCAAATCAGATATAAGACTGTTATAAGAATATACTATTATGTTAAGTGAAATAAGCCAAGCAGAGAAAGAAAAATACCATATGACCTCACTCATTTGAGGAATCCAATGAACAATATGAACTGAAGAACAGAAGTGGGATCAAAGGGACCAGAGGGAAAGCGGTCAGAGGGAAAGGGGATGAGAGGATAAGATCAGAGAAGGGAAAGAGATTGGTGAAATTATATACACATAAAACAGTGTTATAGAGAGCAGAAAAGCTATTCGTGGAGGAAAAGGGGGGGGTGTTGGGGGGGCAAAGGAGATGTGGAGGGAACACAGGGGAGGGGAGATGCATTTGGGGGGACACTTGAATTTATATAAAAACAATAAATTTAAATCAATGAAAAAAGAATATACCATATGTATCTGCTATTTTTAAGTATACTTTACTCATGACAGCAAACACAACTCACTTTTCTTCCTTCCATGATTGCTGGTGGTAGATCAGGAGATGCACTGGATTTAATGTGACTGACACATTACAACCACAAAATACTTCCACAGTGTATATCTGTGTAAAAGTGTCATGCACATGAGATATTCAGCCAATTACCTTGTGATAAATAGACAGTAGCCATATAAGTACATTAGAAAGCGAGGGTAACCATTTGGAATTCATAAATATTCAAATCTTTACTGAAAGCAGCTTGTATGTGAAATTTAAATGACATATAATATACCAGAAAAAGGCTTCATTTCAAACTTCTACAAAAAAAGAAACTGAATTTACAGATGACATGAACTAATCAAATACATCTATCATTGTCTAGATAACTTAATGGTGTGCCATAATTTAATATCATACTCTATATGCATAGCAGAATTGTTATTTTTCTAATCATCATGCCAAAAGTAAAATACTGAATGAAACAATACAAAAATGAAACAAAAAAAACATGAAATTACCACAAAATTGTTTACAATATGACTTGAGAAACCAATTAAACCCCTGAAACTGTTGTATTTTTGTTGTTTTCTATTTTTACTACACGCAAGTCCTAACTGTCCTAAATGGCACTAAAATGCCATTCATGATTCTATAGATACTTCAGACCCTTGTTATTCCTCTAGGAATCCCTCCCATTGAAACAAGCTTGATTGAAAATAGAAAATATGTGGAGAAGACTTGGACAATTTCTCCATCTTCATCACGGGACAGCTGGGTGTAAAGCACAGTCACGCTATTCCACAGCCTCTGCTCAGTGGTCACTCAAGTCTCCTTCAGTCTTGTCTCTGTATCCACAACAGCTGGCTGTGGAGTAGAATGCTGTCCCTGGGAAAAAAAGTTCACTACCATGCTCAGAGGTGGATTTAATGGCAGGCGTCCTGGGCCCTGACTTCTGAAGGGCTCCGCAAAACCTCAACTTTACACTTTTTTCTAAAGTAAGGGGCCCAATATTTTCTTCTGTACCTGAGACCTCAATGAACTTTAATCTGCCTCTGACCATGCTGTCCTCTGTTCCTTCATAAACACAAACTCCTCCCTCGTGGAGGTTTCAAAAATGCAAATATGATCTAGGCTTCTCTGATGTTTTGATTTCAATTAAAATTAGTGCCAAACAAACATCTTTGATATGCAAAATGTCTAAGCTAGTAAATAATGCAGAATTATTTCACTTCCCCACCTTTTGCAAAAACAAGCAAAAGTTTTCTTCAACCAGATTAAAGAAGATAGACAATCTGTAAATGCTAAAATACCTGTTGTAAAGATAAGGAAATTGAGGGACAATAATTAAGGGAAGCAAATGATCAGAAGAACTACATACAGCCCATGAAATCTTGCAAAACTTAATATTTCATAGTCTTTAATAAAGCGAAGCTGTTATATGGAAGTATTTTGTGCATGTTAAAAGCACATTTCAATAAGTTTTTATAAACTAAAAAATATTAGTAATATAATTTTAAATGGAAATTTTAAAATATCAAATATAATTATGCAGTAGGCTGATTCTTGGTTTTTACATATTTTTAACTATATTAAATATATAATTAACCCACTTCAAGTCTAAAAATTCAATCTACACTATATGTATTTGGTGTACAGATCTGCCATTTGTAAATATAGTTCAAGGTTTATATAAGCTGCACAATTAAGTGAATAAAATTAGAGAATCAAACTACTGTTGATAAGAAAGTAGAAAAGTGTATATTCTAGGCTTTGTTATTTTAACTGATAAGTTTGTGTGGCTCCTGCTACAATAAAAACTGCTATCTATTTTTAAATGAATAATTCGCTCACAGGAGTCAGTGAATGTAGATGTGGGTATGTAAGTGTGTAAAGAAGAAATGGAGTAAATTCTTTGCCATTTGTTTTCCATTCTTAATTATTCTCCAAAGATTATTTTATTTTATTTTTTCTAAAGATTTTATTTATTGATTTTAGAGAGAGGAGAGAGAGAGAGAAAGCAAAGAAGAGGAGTGGGAAGCATCAACTCATTGCTTCCTATGTGCCTTGACCAGGAAATCCCAGGATTTCAAATTGGCGACCTCAGCACTCCAGGTCGATGCTCCATCCACTGTGCCACCACATTTCAGGCTCCAAAGATTATTTTAAAGTTACAACAGAAGACTGCCAAGAAGGGGGCTTCAAATCAAATCTTGTATTGTTCCAGCTGATAGTATTATGCTATTATTATACCTCTCTCTATATATATTTACAGCCTGCAGGAACTCTAACAAGTGCAATGAAAGAGAGGCCATGTTACCTGCTCCCTAAAGAACTAGATTTTTTTTTTTTAAATTAGTTTTTTTTTTTTTTTAAGCTTGGTTGTTTTTTTGTTTTTGTTTTTGTTTTTATTTATTTATTCATTTTAGAGAGGAGAGGAAGAGACAGAGAGAGAGAAGGGAGGGAGGAGCTGGAAGCATCAACTCCCATATGTGCCTTGACCAGGCAAGCTCAGGGTTTTGAACCGGCGACCTCAGCACTTCCAGGTCAATGCTTTATCCCGCTGCGCCACCACAGGTCAGGCAAGAACTAGATTTTTTTATAGCACTTAAATAGATAGAAACATGTTTGTGTCTGGAGATATTCTAGAACCTTTTTATTAGAGAAAATCACAAGTAAAATAGTGAGTTCAAATAGCAACTGAAGAGTTATATCAATTAATTCCACACTAGGATCCCTCAAACACATATAAATAAAATATGATGTTTTAAAATCTCTCAAGAAAACCCTGGTGGCAACAATGTAATTAGTGATGTATCTGAATATGCCTTCCAACAACTAGAAATAGCAATCCAGAGAACAAAGAGAAAAATATTCCTGCTGGGGCCAGAAAAAATGACCAGCCATACAGAACAGAAGGTGTGAAATCCAAGCAGTCTTTCATTTTCATGGTTTTGTAGCTCTCCATGTCAGCCACCACCTGGACCCAAATGACATACAGCATCACCACCAGTGAGAACAGGATGCCTGAGAAGGACAAAACAAAAGACCTTTAGCCTTTCTGAAAATGTTTTCCCAAGAACTCTTACCAACCATTTAATGTCTCAAATTATAATTCTAGCTAAATCCCCTACTTTGTGTCAGATCCTTCATTCTGTACCTCATATGCACATCATTTGTGTTTAATTTTCAAAGCATTGAGATGAGGGTTATAGCAGCCTAAGAACCATGACAAGGCAACAGTTGATATATATTTATTGAGTACTTACTGTATGCCAGGCACTGTATTACAAGTTTACAAACACTACGAGTCAAAAATCCTGGCCTAGTGGAATTTATTTTAACATTTATTCATTTCTACTGATGCCTGGTTTGGGATGAGCACTGTAATTCATCATTTCTTTTGTTATGTATAATACAATGGCAAAATAGGTACGATTAATCCCAGTTTTAAATATGTGCAAACATAGCTAATAGTTTTCAGAGCTGATTTTCAGCTCAGGTCTTTCTATTCTTATATTATTATGACACAGGTAATTAGTGCTACAGTTAAATACGGCCATGAAAATAAAAGCCAAGACAAGAAAGAGATGAGAGCACTAAACTAATGTAAAAGAATATAAATAAATCTTTAAAATTTAAATACATATGTTGAAGATTGATTACAAGATAAATAAACACTGCCTTGAAAGAATGAGGGAGAGGACTGGGGAAAAAAATCTGTGGAACATAGAACCATAGGTTAAAGATTAATAACTTATTAAACAAAGAGAAGGATAAGTGAAGCAAAGAAGAAGGAAGGAAGGAAGGAAGGAAGGAAGGAAGGAAGGAAGGAAGGAAGGAAGGAAGGAAGGAAGGGAGGGAGGGAGGGAGGGAGGGAGGGAGGGAGGGAGGAAGGAAGGAAGGAAGGAAGGAAGGAAGGAAGGAAGGAAGGAAGGAAGGAAGGAAGGAAAAGAGGAAGGCAGGGAGGGAGAGAGGGAGGGAAAGAGAAAGAGGAAGGGGGAAGAAAGGAAGGGAGAGGAGGAAGAGGGGAAGAAGAGGGGAAGAAAGGGAGGGAGAGAGGAAGAAGGGAGGGAGAGAGGGAAGGAGGGAAGAAGGGAGAGGGGAAGTAAGGAAGGAAAATGCTTAATCATTAACTAGAAGACAACATCACAATTTATCAACAATTTTAATGTAACTGTAATCCACCTCTTTAAAATGTTGAAATTTTAAGAATAGAGAAAATATTTTAGTATTGGACAGTGGATTGTAACAAGAAGTATGACAGAAAATCTTCATACATGCTAAAATTTGAGAATAGCACTAAGCATATACTTTTCCATGTGACAGTGACTGTAATAACAGAAAGTAGCAACAGGACCATGCTGAGTTGCAAACTCAGGAGCATCAGCTAAGCTGATTTCACTTGTGAGTGAGCGACATGTCCCACACACTAACCATAAGTCCTGAAGCATTTGATTATGTCCTAAAGCAAAATACACTTAAAGTCACTTACTATTTGTCCAAAAGTTCAATCAAGACATGTCAAAGATGGTTTATTCTTTGATTTAAGGAACTGATCCACCAGGTATAAAAACTCCATACTCTAAATGCAACTCTGTGACTAGGAGCCGAGACTGAGGCATATTGGGCAAGAGAGGGTCATTTTGAAGAGCCTAGCCATCAATCGTCCCTCTTGAGCTAATTGTGTGCTTAAAGTATTCAAGATGTCTTTTCTCTCTGGGGCCATCAATTTCATAAACAACCTTAACAAGTAAACGTGAAAGAATAAGGGCTCATAAATATGAGAAGGTGTGTCCATATCGAAACTTAAACTTTCTCACAACCATGATTCAAGCTATAGAGCAATGTGGAATCAACATAGATGCGTCACTAACAAGAAACATTCTTCACAATGTTGTCTGTAATATAAATGCAAATACTAGAGAGCAGAATAGAGCAATTTAACCACTGAACAACAACTATATCACGGGGAAATATTAAAGTCATAGCCTGCGAGCAAGCTCCTAAAAGCCGTAGCTCAGATTTTGACAACAATATGGCAATGTCGTGTGTTGTCTAGCAACTTTGCCTTTCAATCCTTTTTTTTATTCGCAAATATGTAGACAGTGTTCTTTGCTAATGTAAGGGTTTGACTTAGTGATTTGCATACTATTTGCAATACAAGCACATTGCAAACTTTGTTATTAGTTGTTAATATGTTTTTTTTAATCTTCCTTGCATGATGTGAATCTCTTATGCTTGCAGATATTTTTATTAAAAAATTAATAAAATTGCTTCTGTAAAAACTGGTAGTCTGATAAACATTTTTTTTTCAAAAGTTGCAAAACCTACTTCAGAATTTAGAGTATTTAAAATATGTTTTGTTGCTAATCAAGTAGATGTTAGTTAATAAGGAAGAATGAACTGATATTTAAATGTTGGTGTTATTTGAAGAGCAATTACATCTTGTAAGTAAGAAATAATAGGCATTTTATCACTATAATAGTTAACTTGTTCACTAATTGAAGATATAGTCCATTTGATTCATTTCTGATCAGTTTATGAGTGTAGCTTACCCATGGATTAAAATAGTGTTTCCCTGTTTATTAAATTGCCAATGTTTTATATGTATGTGTGTGTGTGCATGCACAGACAGAGATGGAGAGAAGGAAAATGAACTTACAAATACAGGGAAATATTTATAATAAAGGCAAATAGTTTCACTGATGGAGCAGCAGCAAAAATTCATGACAGGGTCCTGCATAAAGAATGTGGTCAAAACAACAGTCAGGAAACTGTAAAGTACTGGTGGACTGATCAAATAAATAATTATATAGAGGTTAATTGAAGCCATGTTCTTCACTTCCTGAAAGGTAGTTACAAATTTGTTTTTGTTTTTGTTTGTCTTTTTAGAGAGACAGAGAGAGGGATAGATAGGGACAGACAGGGATGGAGAGAGATGAGAAGCAACAATCATCAGTTTTTTGTTGTGACACCTTAGTTGTTCATTGATTACTTTCTCATATGTGCCTTGACCATGGGGCTACAGCAGACTGAGTGACCCCTTGCTCAAGCCAGCGACCTTGGGTCCAAGCTGGTGAGCTTTTGCTCAAACCAGATGAGCCCGTGCTCAAGCTGGCGACCTTGGGGTCTTGAACCTGGATCCTCCACACCCCAGTCCGATGCTCTATCCACTGCGCCACCACCTGGTCAGGCAGTAGTTACAAATTTAAAATGAAGAAAGCGAGAATGAACTGCATGATGTTTGTTTGTAATTGGATGTATCAGTGTGAATTTATGGAGAGAGAGAAAAAAGTAAAAGTATGTGTGTGTGTGTGTGTGTCTGTGTGTTAAAATATACCTGTATGTATATGCATAGATATACTTCCTAACTCTGTTTCTCAAGAAGATTTGGGATCAACAACATCCTGGTAGCATGGTGCACATTAAATGTCTATCTCTTGGCTTCTAAATAGCAAGAACCAGGGCATCTCAAAGAAATAGATGAATTCAGATTGAAACAAAGTACAAGATGAGTGTGGAAAGTCTTGTTATACCAAAAATTAAGATGGGCTCAAAGAATGATGGAGTTACTTCAAAAGACTGATTGATAGGGCTTCTCCTAGCCAATTCTGAGACATCTGATTATAAAGTAAATAATGATACTGGCAAATTATTTATCATTGAATAAAATAGAAATCCATGTGTTCACAATGATATAAATAAAAGAGTGAATAAATAAGTAGGAGAAGGGAAAGCTTTTTAAAAATGAAATGCTAACTTATAAATGTAGAAAGAATAATTGACTAAGAAATCACCATTTGGCATTCATTTAAGCAATAATTCAGGCAACAAACTAAAATGGATACTAAAAGTGGTGGATGAAATTTAGATGAGTAACAAATATTTACACAGGGTCCAAGTTCCTTTCCACAAAACACTTAATAATTGTAAAGAAAAAAACAGTAACTTTATACTAAAGAAATGTAGCAAATACCACTCAGTCAAGTAATAAAAGTTATCATCACCAGTGACATAAGAACTTGATGTCATTTAACACCCTATAAGATGCAATTTGAACATAATATTGCTGATATGAGCATGGTACAATATTCGTAAATCAATCAATGTGATTCATCACATAAACAAAAAGGAGAAAAACCATATGATAATTTCAATAGATGCAGAAAAAGCATTTGATAAAATCCAGCACCCATTCATGATAAAAACTCTCAGCAAAGTGGGAATATAGGGAACATACCTCAACATGATAAAAGCCATCTATGAGAAACCCACAGCCAACATCATACTCAATGGGCAAAAATTAAAAGCAATACCCTTAAGATCAGGAATAAGATCAGGGTGCCCCCTTTCACCACTCTTATCTAACATGGTCCTGGAAGTCCTAGCCACAGCAATCAGACAAGAAGAAGAAATAAAAGGAATTCAAGTTGGAAAAGAAGAAGTAAAACTATCATTATTTGCAGATGATATGATTTGTATACAGAAAACCCCAAAGTCTCAGTCAAAAAACTACTGGACCTGATAAATGAATTCAGCAAAGTGGCAGGATATAAAATCAATACTCAGAAATCAGAGGCATTTTTATACACCAACAATGAACAGTCAGAAAGAGAAATTAAGGAAACAATCCCCTTCACAATTACAACCAAAAAAATAAAGTACCTAGGAATAAACTTAACCAAGGAGACTAAAGACTTGTACTCGGAAAATTACAAAGCATTGATAAAAGAAATCAAGGAAGATACAAACAAGTGGAAGCATATACCATGCTCATGGTTAGGAAGAATAAACATCATTAAAATGTCTATATTACCCAAAGCAATCTATAAATTCAATGCAATACCAATTAAAATACCAATGACATACTTCAAAGATATAGAACACATATTCCAAAAATTTATATGGAACCAAAAGAGGACACGAATAGCCTCAGCAATCTTAAAAAAGAAGAATAAAGTGGGAGGTATCACACTTCCTGATATCAAGTTATACTACAAGGCCGTTGTACTCAAAACAGCCTGGTACTGGCATAAGAACAGGCATATAGATCAATGGAATAGAACAGAGAACCCAGAAATAAACCCACAGTTCTATGGACAACTGATATTTGACAAAGGAGGCAAGGAAATACAATGGAGTAAAGACAGCCTCTTTAACAAATGGTGTTGGGAAAATTGGACAGCTACCTGCAAAAAAATGAAACTAGATCACCAGCTTACACCACTCACAAAAATAATCTCAAAATGGACAAAAGACTTAAATGTAGGCCGTGAAACCATAAGCATCTTAGAAGAAAACATAGGCAGTAAGCTCTCAGACATCTCTCGGAGCAATATATTTGCTGATTTATCTCCACAGGGAAGTGAAATAAAAGACAGGATAAACAAATGGGACTATATCAAACTAAAAAGCTTTTGCACAGCTAAAGACAAGAACAGAATAAAAATAGAAACTACACAATGGGAGAACATATTTGACAATACGTCTGATAAGGGGTTAATAACCAAAATTTATAAAGAACTCATAAATCTCAACACCAGGAAGACAAACAATCCAATCCAAAAATTGGCAAAAGAGATGAATAGACACTTCTCCAAAGAGGACATACAGATGGCCAACAGGCATATGAAAAAATGCTCAACATCACTAATCATTAGAGAAATGCAAATTAAAACCACAATGAGATATCACCTTACACCAGTCAGAATGGCGCTCATCAACAAAACAACACAGAATAAGTGCTGGCAAGGATGTGAAGAAAAAGGAACCATCCTGCACTGCTGGTGGGAATGCAGACTGGTGCAGCCTCTGTGGAAAACAGTATGGAGATTCCTCAAAAAATTGAAAATCGAACTGCCTTTTGACCCAGCCATCCCACTTTTAGGAATATACCCCAAGGACACCATAGAAGGGTTCCAGAAGGAGAAATGCACCCCCATGTTTATAGCAGCATTGTTCACAATAGCGAAGATCTGGAAACAGCCCAAGTGTCCGTCAGAGGACGAGTGGATTAAAAAGCTTTGGTACATATATACTACTCAGCCATAAGAAATGATGATATCGGATCATTTACAATGACATGGATGGACCTTGATAACATTATACAGAGTGAAATAAGTAAATCAGAAAAAAAAACTAAGAACTATATGAATCCATACATAGAAGGGACATAAAAATGAGACTCAGAGACAAGAACAGGGGTGGAGGGTGGAGGGAGGCGGGATAGGGTGAAGGAGAGAGGGGTTGGGGGAGGGGAGGGGCACAAAGAAAACCAGATAGAAGGTGACAGAAGACAATTTAACTTTGGGGGAGGGGTATACAGCACAATCAAATGTCAAAATAATCTAGAGATGTTCTCTCTCAACATATGTACCCTGATTTATCAATGTCACTGCATTAAATTTAATAAATAAATTAAAAAATATATTGCTGATATGACACTACAACTAAAACAAAGAATCTAAATTCAACCACAAGGAAGTATTAGACAAATTAATTCAAGAACATTTGAGAAAATCACAGGCTTCTACTTTTCAGAAGAGTCAAGATCATGAAGGTCAAAGAAGGACTTATACTGGTCTGATGGAGAACCAAATGACACAACTAAATGCAATTCATGTTCCAGTGCTGGATCCTTTTGTGATAAAAGACATTGTTGGGACAGCTAGTGAAACAAATGAGTTTAGGTAAAGAGACTTGCAACTTCTATGCAATTAGAAAATATTTCCAAAAAACAAAACACAACTCAATAAATAAGTAAACTAATGAAAAATAAATAAATAAGGCCCTGGCCGATTGGCTCGGTGGTAGAGTGTCGGCCTGGCATGCAAGAGTCCTGGGTTCGATTCCCAGCCAGGGCACACAGGAGAAGTGCCCATCTGCTTCTCCACCCCTCCCCCTCTCCTTCCTCTCTGTCTCTCTCTTCCCCTCCTGCAGCCAAGGCTCCATTGGAGCAAAGTTGGCCTGGGCACTGAGGATGGCTCTATGGCCTCTACTTCAGGCACTAGAATGGCTCTGGTTGCAACAGAGCAATGGCTCAGAAGGGCAGAGCATCGCCCCCTGGTGGGCATGCCGGGTGGATCCCGGTCATGCGCATGCGAGAGTCTGTCTGTCTGCCTCCCGGTTTCCAACTTCAGAAAAATATAAATAAATAAATAAATAAACAAACAAACAAACAAACAAATAAGTGTGGCATATGTTGGGGAACGGGAAGAAATCCTGTGTGTTCCTAATCTAGAAAGATGCAACTTCTTTTGGTGGAATATTGTGACTACTAATGAACACTAATATTATTGATTTTGGCCCACCTGCCAGATGTAGAGTCTCTTCTGAGGCAACTTAATACTATGAAAAATATTAATTTATTATTATCCCAATAAATCTTCACAAGATAGATCACTGAAGACATAATCAAAATGTGGCCTCAAATCCCATGAAGACCTGTGATCACTAAAAAGCCACAGAGATATGGGTAAGCCACACAAAGAGAGTGCTAGGGCTTTTCTTATCAGCAGTGTGGAAAAGCCACTCAAAACTTGTAACTGTACATGGATTTTCATACAGAGTTTAAAACTTTTCCCTCTGAATATCATGCATTCAATTTGGAAGTCATTTTCTTTTCTGAAACAAGGTGATGTAAAACTCATTCACAAATGGCCATTAGGAATGCAATTGTTAAAGATAAACAATATAGAAAAAATCACAATATGAAAACGAAAAGAATATAACTTCTTCAATGCCAAATCAGACTGAGGAATAAAACTGCATGGCCTCAACATTTTATAGAACAAGAATGGGAAAAGAAGGTACTATATAAATCCTTTATACTTTAGTTTAAAAGAACAAATTTAAAAATGTGTTCCTAGGGAAAGCTTCAGAAATGAAAATTTTCTTCAAAAATAGAGTCAAATATCAAATATATTCTTGCCTAAAAGTATATATACACCTGTATTAAAAATCAAAAACTTTTGAAGTTACTGAAAAGCAATAAACTGGATCTTTAATTGCTTAGAAGTAAATGAATTGCCTTTGAAATATACTTTACAACTTGAATCATGGCCAGTTACTAGGAAATGACCCTAAATTCAAGAGGATTCATCAGTCTATCTTAGTCATGCTTTCACAGAAATTCAGAGGAAACTCATTTCAGCTTTCAGTGGGTGTAGAAAAGGCCAAAGAATTCTATAATAAAAAAATGCATTATGAAGGAAGTTAAAGTGCATAGAAATTAGAATCAGAAAAAAATTGTCTTTTCTTTCTCTGGAGGAAACACATACTGCAGAGATAGGGCGCTTCAGAAACAGCATGTAGATAGAACTAGAAAGTGAGACTCATAAACTTTTAGGGATGATAGTATCAGCTTACTCATGTGTCTATTTCCAGAAGAAGAAAATGAGACCTGCAGGAGTTTGTCTATCAAGGTCAAAAGATTTAGACATAACTCAAACTAAAACTCTGATAACAGGTGTAACATATTAGACCTGAAGACATTCAAAAACATCTTACAACAGAGAAAATATGCCAAAGAGGTGGTAGGAGACTAGTTTGCTTCTCCAGGTGGAGCTTCCCGGAAGGCAAGGGGAGAACTCATGCTAACTGTAGAAATAAAGACCAAGTCTGGAGCTAGAATAAGAATGCCAAAGATGGTGGCACTAATGAAATGGCAAGCTTATATCTGATGTGCCAAAAGAAAGAACAGAAAAGAAACTTGATAAACTATTTACTATTATTTTCTTTTAAAAAAATTGCAATTCCTCAAGAAATACGTAATTATTTTCTTTTGCAGATCTGCACATGAACACTGAAGAGCGAAACTGACAACATCCCCTCAAGAGGCTTTTGCAGAAGATACAAAAATAGTCTTCAAAATCTTTTTACAAAATATAATTGTATATCAAACTGATAACGTGGTGCTGCGCCTGCCAGTGCCATGGAAGTGACCTGAGACACAGCTCCTCAAGCTAACCTCTGACACTTATGCAGCCTTACTAAAGCATAGTTAATTAAATAAAATATTAAAAACTGCCTTATATTATCTTCCTCACACATCAATTTGTCCAAAAAACTTCTAACAGCCTTTCAATAGTGCTCACTGAGCAATTAAATTCTCCAGGTGCTTAGGGCATAAGGATTTCTTGTGATTGCTTATTTTTAATAGCAAGACTATGCCCCTTGACAGGAAGAAGAAACTATAGAGGCTAAGACCTCAATCCATTTACCTTTGTAAGATTACCAAGGTACAGAGTTTTGAAGGAGAGAATTATTACTGGAGACAGAGAGCAATGGGGAGTCTCTGCCATTGGTCAACATGGGGAGGTTCTTACACCGAGTGTGACAAAAGCTAGCAATATAACTGGGTAGAATAAAATAAAAAAATATAAAATGCCCTCCATTTCCTATCCCTATTATAACTGCAGGTGTGAGCAAGAAGGGGAAATGGTCTTTGACAGGACAGTCCACTATTCTCCTAGGTCACGTCACGAAACCTGAATATACCTCTTTTCTTTTGCACCAGCACCTGACTCGCAGTTTTGACTTTTGTTGAGATAGGCAGCCAGCTGCACCTGTGTTTGCATATTTGGTACAACTACAATAAAACATTGTTTTACCCATAGAGCTTTAAATAAGTGAAATCATAGCAGCATCCTGTCTTTCTCTGGCTGCGTTTACTCAACATGACTGAGAAATCGTCCACATTGTAGCATATGCGAAGTAACAGTACTCCTTTTCGCCCCTGAGCAGTATTTCATTGTATGAATATACCACAATCTGTTTATCTATTTGTTTGTGAACATTTGGGCTCTTTCTAGGTTTTGGCTGTTATGAATTAAGCTACTATGAATAGTTTTGTTTGTAATTTTCTAACTCAAATATAGAGTCTGGAAATTATACTTTTCCTTAGAAAAATGCTTTTGAAAAAAATGGCAACAAAATCTTTTTACAAAATATAATTGTATATCAAACTGATAATGTGGTGCTGCGCTTGCCAGTGCCATGGAAATGACCTGAGACACAGCTCCTCAAGCTAACCTCTGACACTTATGCAGCCTTACTAAAGCATAGTTAATTAAATAAAATATAAACTGCCTTATATTATCTTCCTCACACATCAATTTGTCCAAAAAACTGACAGCCATTCAGTAATGCTCACTGAGCAATTAAATTCTCCCACGTGCTTAGGGCATAAGGATTTTTTGTGACTGCTTATTTTTAATTCTTTAATCATTTTTTCAAACTTTATTATGTATTATTTGAAGCACCTAAAATATGACATATAAATGAATGTTATGAACTCTTATGAAATGAACCCCCAACCTAAGAACCAGAATTCAACCCTGGACCCAGTTTCTTTTTGTAATTCCTTTAGAAAGAGAGTTGTCCCTCAGATATTCAGGAAGCATCTCTAAGCTCTGAATTATAGCACAAAATTTAGGGGCCTAAATGAGCTAGACTCTTTCTGAGAATTAGCAAGAGATCTGACATCTTGATATGGAATGAATGATACTCCCCCTCAAGTTATGGATTACATTGGAGTTCATTAGAACTATTTGATTTGAGCCCTGAATTCATACAAGACTTTGGAAAATATCTGCAAATTAAGTTATCTATAGGGTCATTACCTTCATGTAGTAGTTTTAAAACACAGAACATTAATGTATTAAATGGAAACACTTGAAAGTGCCACAATATTTACAAACAGTTTTGACATGTATTAACTTTTAATATAATAAGAATCTTAAAAATGGCAGTATTTGAGATGTTTCTCAACTTCAAAGGAGCCTTGTGTGTCATGCCAGAGGGGGAGCATGAGCATAGTGCAGGATGGATTCCCACAGGTCTGTTTCAGAAGCTAAAATATATAAGAGGGAGAAAGAAAAATTTGTCAATTCTACATTTTCTAAAGAATAACATTTGTCATTATATTGTAATGTACTTTCAAGGTAGCCTTATTTCTTTCATTAAAAATTAGTTTCTCTGGGAAAATAAGCCAGAACATCTTAAAGATAAAATTGTGTTTTTGTAATAGTTCTTTCTTCTTTAAATTAATAAGCTTTTGCTTTTTATTATAATTAAATTATGCTCAGTTTTATGTATCATATTTCAGAAATTGTAAAACTAATGCGTAATGATAACCATAAGAATTCTCAGTTTATCTCCACTCTTCATTTTACCCGAATCTCTTTTCTACTAATTTCCCCCCAATTTTCTTAAGATAGCCTGAGTAGTTTATATAGTTATAATTTCATGACTGTATGTTATCTTTACATCTATCTGATTCTCAAAAATCCACTGCTGCCCATACTTTGTCATACTACTTTTCCCATACACCAAATATCTCTTCCCTTTCATTTTCTGGTTTCATGTTTTTAGTCACCAAACATGTGTAATGTTTATCGGATTTCTCAAATATTCATTATTTTCATACAATGGTGTAATAATTTTAGATGTAAAATATCGTATTTATAGAGAATGATCACGAGGGTTTATCCATTTCTACAAATAATTAGGGATTTAATCTGAAAAGCAGGGTTTTGTTAATGCCAAGAGTTTACTCACAACAACTGCATTTCAGAAAGTAGGAACCTGTTGGAGATAACAGGCCTGGATTTTGACCGCCCTGCTTATAGGTTCACTGTCTAGAAAGCTTGACACTACTAGCTAAACAACCTTAAGCAAATTTTTTACTTCTATCTCAGCTTTTTCATTGGAAAGTAGAGGTAATGCGGTGCCTATGACAAAAAGCAGTCCTGAGGAATTAATGGAGGTAAAGCACTTCCCAGGTCTTTGGAATCTGGCGAGCATATGATAAACATTGGCTTGTATTATTATCATGGTTATTATTAAGCTTTGGCATAAGATCCTGCTAATGGCTTGCAAATAGAATTCCCTAAAATATTTTAAAGCATTAGAGCTTCTCACTTGAATGGCTTATTTCAGGACTGGCCTACTGGTAAGAGAATAAACTTGGCACTCTGTCTTCCAGTTCTGAGATTTCGAAAGGGAAATAAGGGGAAATATGCTTCAACAGCTTCTGCATTGTCTTATTGGAGTTCTCCACCAGGTGGCACCAGTCGCCTCACAGTCTCTTTACTGAACAAGCGGGAAGGGATAACATCAGGTGAATCCAGAGTTGTGCTTATTTATGACAGGGACATTTTTTTGCAAATCTCCTGCCCCTCCCCAACAGCCCTTTAGTTGTAGGGAGTACACATTCTTTCTGGGGATCAGCATATGTTCGTTTGATAATTCAGATGAATCTATACCTATGTGTTTCTCTTTCTACACAAGAGAATGTAAAGAAAAAAAAGTCCTAAGAAACGGCATAACAAAATTTAGTAGGGAAACTAATATGCTTTAGCCACTCACTGATAACCATTTTTGTGCAAAGCAATTATTTGGAGGAAAGGTGTGGAATGAAATAGATTATTTACAAAGAAATGAAATCAATAGTAGCTATTAATGATACACATACTTTGGAAAAGGAAAATTAAGTAAATAGAAACTTATTCTGCCTTTCTACTAGGGACAAACCTAATCCCAAACCAGAGATCCCATTCATAGGTCAGGAAGAATTTGTGACCCAACACACCTGAAAACTCCATAATAAAATGGCACTTGAGTAAAAAACATTCATTTGCCAGGCCTGTCACTATAGTTCTCAAAAGAACAGCACAGATACATTTTTTCAAGAGAGAGTAGTAGGGAGCATTCAAGAGGAAATTCAAGTTTTTCCAGAGAAGTTCCACCAGAGCTGTTACTGAGCTGGCTTCTCACTCGCTAGATCTATCAAGGCAGGAGCTAGACAGTAACTCCAGAACACCTTCAGCAATGACACGTGAGCCAAGCTCAG
This sequence comes from Saccopteryx bilineata, assembly GCF_036850765.1. Taxonomy (NCBI): domain Eukaryota; kingdom Metazoa; phylum Chordata; class Mammalia; order Chiroptera; family Emballonuridae; genus Saccopteryx; species Saccopteryx bilineata. The sequence goes on from NC_089492.1 coordinate 158,330,020, forward strand.
GCAAGGTGGAGACTTAGAAGCAGGCAGCAGCTCTCTCCAGAGAAATTGCTCTGGGTCTCCTCATTCTTTCTTCAAATCTCCCTCCCTTTCAAAGCCTTCATCTGGCTGGGATGCTGGAGACTCAAAGAACAGAGTTGAAGTGCTCTCTTTTCATTATTCCTCTGAGTCCTATCTCCTCATTTTAGCATCATGCCTTTGCCATATTGGTGCCCCAGTCAAAACCAAGTCAAAATAGGCTTGAGTCTAACACATTTCAACTGATAAGCATTATGAGGAAAAATAAACTTACAAAGATGTATCTGATTAAGAAAAATTAGGGAATATTTTATTGCTTCATATGCATTTTGAAATATCCCCTAATTTTTGTGAGCTATATTGCTTTAAAATATATCTGTGAATAAAAACTCTTTACAGTTTCTTCCTATTTAATATTAACCAAGGTCGACTTATTCTACACTTGAATTTCAGGTGAGGGATATTAAGATCCCACATCAAAAGCTGAAGGAAGGCCTTCCCACATAATAATTGAACAGCATGCAAAACAATAATTTTCCAAAACAAATTCCCAAATATGACAGTGAAGGCACAAAGTAAGGGTGCAAGGCAGGCAGTTTAGAAACACAATAGTGGCTTACTCCCTTAGTCCTGCTTAGAGAGCAGACCTAGTATATTTCAAAGCCTCTTGATTGAGCAAAAGGGACATCCAAGCCACTATTCTACAGCTCACAAAATCAGAGACACTAGTTCTGCTACAAGAAGTATATCTGCTGATATATAACTACCCATAGTTTTTTATTAATCACTGTTTTCTTTCCATTTCCCATCTCTAACAAGCTAGAGCTTTGAATAAAATATTCAGTCCTGGACTTTGGGGAAATGTTCTGCTTCATACTGGGAAATTATGCTTGAGATGTTCTCAGGAAAACCTACTTCCTGCACACAAAGAAAGACACAGAAGTTTTAGAAAAGCCATTCTGGCAAAAATGCTACTGGTCATCTTGGCCTATTGTCCTTTTCCAAACGGGTAAGTGGCTGTTTATGGCCAGGGTCTTTCACTATATCAACAGGGAGACAGCAGGTGCGAGCAGGGAGTTGTGTGGGCCTGTAAGTTTAGAACCCCTGCCTCTCCATCAGCAGTTCTTTCCTAACCCCTTCCTGCTCTGGGCCTGTGTTTCCTGTGCACACTTTTCCCTGGCTCCCACTGCTGGATGTTCTGTATTATCTGGAGGGAGATGTGAGGAGCTAGGCATGACCTGGAGCACCTCCTGTGAGCCATGTGCTCATTCTTGGCAAGAGGAAGATGAAGGTCTGAAAGATGTATTTCTCTATAGCCGGGGGATGGGGTGAGGAGTGGTCTCTTTTGGAATGCATCCATCCTTTCTGTCTTATCTTGTGCAGAAATAAATGTGGTTTACTGATGAGCTGCTACAAATTTCATGAATCTTTTGAATAAGAAAGGAAAACAAGCCACAAATTTGATTGACTTCTGAGTCAGCATTACCTGTTAGATATGAGAATTTTATTTTATTTTATTTTTTTATTTTTCTGAAGTTGGAAACGGGGAGGCAGTCAGACAGACTCCCTCATGCACCCGACCAGGATCCATCTGGCATGCCCACCAGCAGGCGATGCTCTGCCCATCTGGGGCATTGCCCTATTGCAACCAGGGCCATTCTAGCACCTGAGGCAGAGGCCATGGAGCCATCCTCAGCACCCGGGCCAACTTTGCTCCAATGGAGCCTTAGCTGCGGGAGGGGAAGAGAGAGACAGAGAGGAAGGAGAGGGAGAGGGGTGAAGAAGCAGATGTGTGCCCTGGCCGGGAATCAAACCCGGGACTCCTGCATGCCAGGCCGATGCTCTACCACTGAGCCAACCAGCCAGGGCTGGAGATATGAGAATTTTATATGCCTTTCAGAGCCATTCGCCTTTCCTACATGACTTTTTTATGAAGGTTCATGTCTTTTTTTTTTTTTTTTAATAAATTTTTATTAATGGTAATGGGATGACATTAATAAATCAGGGTACATATATTCAAAGAAAACATGTCTAGGTTATTTTGTCATCAAATTATGTTGCAAACCCCTCGCCCAAAGTCAGATTGTCCTCCGTCACCCTCTATCTAGTTCTCTGTGCCCCTCCCCCTCCCCCTAACTCTCTCCCTCCCTCCCTCCCATGTCCTCCCTCCCCCCCCACCCTTGGTAACCACCACACTCTTGTCCATGTCTCTTAGTCTCATTTTTATGTTCCACCAATGTATGGAATCATGTAGTTCTTGTTTTTTTCTGATTTACTTATTTCACTCCTTATAATGTTATCAAGATCCCACCATTTTGCTGTAAATGATCTGATGTCATCATTTCTTATGGCTGAGTAGTATTCCATAGAGTATATGTGCCACATCTTCTTTATCCAGTCTTCTATTGAAGGGCTTTTTGGTTGTTTCCATGTCTTGGCCACTGTGAACAGTGCTGCAATGAACATGGGGCTACATGTGTCTTCACGTATCAATGTTTCTGAGGTTTTGGGGTATATACCCAGTAGAGGGATTGCTGGGTCATAAGGTAGTTCTATTTGCAGTTTTTTGAGGAACCACCATACTTTCCTCCATAATGGTTGTACTACTTTACAGTCCCACCAACAGTGAATGAGGGTTCCTTTTTCTCCACAGCCTCTCCAACATTTGCTATTACCCGTCTTGTTGATAATAGCTAATCTAACAGGAGTGAGGTGGTATCTCATTGTAGTTTTGATTTGCATTTCTCTAATAACTAATGAAGCTGAGCATCTTTTCATATATCTGTTGGCCATTTGTATCTCTTCCTGGGAGAAGTGTCTGTTCATGTCCTCTTCCCATTTTTTTATTGGATTGTTTGTTTGTTTGTTGTTGAGTTTTATGAGTTCTTTGTAAATTTTGGATATTATGCCCTTATCTGAGCTGTCATTTGAAAATATCAGTTCCCATATAGTTGGCTGTCTGTTTATTTTGATATCAGTTTCTCTTGCTGAGCAAAAACTTTTAATTCTGATGTAGTCCCATTCATTTATCTTTGCCTTCACTTCTCTTGCCATTGGAGTCAAGTTCATAAAATGTTCTTTAAAACCCAGGTCCATGATTTTAGTACCTATGTCTTCTTCTATGTACTTTATTGTTTCAGGTCTTATATTTAGGTCTTTGATCCATTTTGAATTAATTTTAGTACACGGGGACAGGCTGTAGTCGAGTTTCATTCTTTTGCATGTGGCTTTCCAGTTTTCCCAACACCATTTGTTGAAGAGGTTTTCTTTTCTCCATTGTGTGTTGTTGGCCCCTTTATCAAAGATTATTTGACCATATATATGTGGTTTTATTTCTGGGCTTTCTATTCTGTTCCATTGGTCTGAGTGTCTATTTTTTTGCCAATACCATGCTGTTTTGATTATCGTGGCCCTATAATATAGTTTAAAGTCAGGTATTGTAATGCCCCCAGCTTCATTCTTTTTCCTTAGGATTGTTTTGGCTATTCGGGGTTTTTTATAGTTCCATATAAATCTGATGATTTTTTGTTCCATTTCTTTAAAAAATCTCATAGGGATTTTGATGGGAATTGCATTAAATTTGTATATTGCTTTGGGTAATATGGCCATTTTGATTATATTTATTCTTCCTATCCAAGAACAAGGAATATTTTTCCATCTCATTGTATCTTTTTCGATTTCCCTTAACAATGCTTTGTAATTTTCATTATATAGGTCCTTTACGTTCTTTGTTATATTTATTCCTAGGTATTTTATTTTTTTTGTTGCAATCGTGAAGGGGATTATTTTTTTGAGTTCGTTTTCTAATATTTCATTGTTGGCATAGAGAAAGGCTATGGACTTTTGTATGTTAATTTTGTATCCTGCGACCTTACTGTATTGGTTTATTGTTTCTAATAATCTTTTTGTGGAGTCCTTCGGGTTTTCGATGTATAGGATCATATCATCAGCAAAAAGTGATAACTTTACTTCTTCTTTTCCGATATGGATGCCTTTTATTTCTTTGTCTTGTCTGATTGCTCTGGCCAGAACTTCTAGCACCACGTTGAATAAGAATGGAGAGAGTGGACAACCCTGTCTTGTTCCTGATTTAAGGTAGAAAGTCCTCAGTTTTATGCCGTTTAATATGATGTTGGCTGATGGTTTATCATATATGGCCTTTATCATGTTGAGATATTTTCCTTCTATACCCATTTTGTTGAGAGTCTTAAACATAAAATTGTGTTGTATTTTATCAAAAGCCTTTTCTGCATCTATTGATAAGATCATGTGGTTTTTGTTCTTTGTTTTGTTGATATATTGTATTACATTAACCGTTTTGCGTATGTTGAACCATCCTTGAGATTCTGGGATGAATCCCACTTGATCATGATGTATTATTTTTTTAATATGTTGTTGTATTCGGTTTGCTAGTATTTTGTTTAGTATTTTAGCATCTGTATTCATTAGAGATATTGGTCTGTAGTTTTCTTTCTTTGTGCCATCCTTGCCAGGTTTTGGTATGAGGGTTATGTTGGCCTCATAAAATGTGTTTGGAAGTATTGCTTCTTCTTCAATTTTTTGGAAGACTTTGAGTAGAATAGGAACCAAGTCTTCTTTGAATGTTTGATAGAATTCACTAGTATAACCGTCTGGGTCTGGACTTTTATTTTTGGGGAGATTTTTAATAGTTTTTTCTATTTCCTCCCTGCTGATTGGTCTGTTTAGGCTTTCTGCTTCTTCATGACTCAGTCTAGGAAGGTTGTATTGTTCTAGGAATTTATCCATTTCTTCTGGATTGTTGTATTTGGTGGCATATAATTTTTCATAGTATTCTACAATAATTCTTTGTATTTCTATGATGTCTGTGGTGATCTCTCCTCTTTCATTTTGGATTTTATTTATTTGAGTCCTGTGTCTTTTTTCCTTGGTGAGTCTTGCCAAGGGTTTGTCAATTTTGTTGATCTTTTCAAAGAACCAGCTCCTTGTTTTATTGATTTTTTCTATAGTTTTTCTGTTCTGTATTTCATTTATTTCTGCTCTGATTTTTATTATCTCCTTTCTTCGGCTGGTTTTGGGTTGTCTTTGTTCTTCTTTTTCTAGTTCCTTAAGGTGTGAAGTTAAGTGGTTTACTTCGGCTCTCTCTTGTTTGTTCATATAGGCCTGAAGTGATATGAACTTTCCTCTTATTACTGCTTTTGCTGCATCCCAGAGATTCTGATATGTCGTATTTTCATTTTCATTTGTCTGTATATATCTTTTGATCTCTGCGCTTATTTCTTCTTTGACCCATTCATTTTTTAGAAGTATGTTGTTTAGTTTCCACATTTTTGTGGGTTTTTCCCCCTCTTTTTTGCAGTTGAATTCTAGTTTCAAGGCTTTATGATCAGAAAATATGCTTGGTACAATTTCAATTTTTCTAAATTTGCTGATATTGTCTTTGTGGCCCAACATATGGTCAATTCTTGAGAATGTTCCATGTACACTAGAGAAAAATGTATACTCTGTCGCTTTGGGATGAAGTGTCCTGTAGATGTCTATCATATCCAGGTGTTCTAGTATTTCGTTTAAGGCCACTATATCTTTATTGTTTCTCTGTTTGGATGACCGATCTAGAGCCGTCAGTGGTGTATTGAGGTCTCCAAGTATGATTGTATTTTTGTTAGTTTTTGTTTTAAGGTCAATAAGTAGCTGTCTTATATATTTTGGTGCTCCTTGGTTTGGTGCATATATATTAAGGATTGTTATGTCTTCTTGATTCAACTTCCCCTTAATCATTATGAAATGACCATTTTTGTCTCTGAGTACTTTTTCTGTCTTGTAGTCAGCATTATTAGATATGAGTATTGCTACACCTGCTTTTTTTTGGGTGTTGTTTGCTTGGAGTATTGTTTTCCAGCCTTTCACTTTGAATTTGTTTTTATCCTTGTTGCTTAGATGTGTTTCTTGTAGGCAGCATATAGTTGGATTTTCTTTTTTAATCCATTCTGCTACTCTGTGTCTTTTTATTGGTAAGTTTAATCCATTTACATTTAGTGTAATTATTGACACTTGTGGGTTCCCTACTGCCATTTTATAAATTGCTTTCTGTTAGTTTTGTATCTAGTTTGATTCTTCTCTTTTGTTTTTCTATCATTTGTTTTTGTTTGTTTGTGTTCCATACTTCTTTCCTCTGTTGCTAGAAGGTTCATGTATTTACACATTTACAAAGCACTGTCCTCCAGGCCAGAAGGAAGCAGCAGTAGCCATAGAAGGATGTGTTTCAGGCTGTTTGTCCCACATGGAGAGGACTACACTATTCACCCTGCACACTCATATCATGTCCCTGGTGACCCACAATAGCTTGGGAAACAGCTGTCAGGCAAGGAGCACACACCCTACAGGCACAGATGGCCTGAGTCAAATCACAACTTTGCCTCCACTGCATTCCAAAGGACTGATTCACCACAGATTCCTTTCCTCCCACTCATGCACCTTGGGCCTGGAATAAGGGCTGCGGTGTTCCCTGACTTACAAGATGTTTAGGCAGCCTCACCAACTTGAAGCAAGGGATTCAGCCTAAGTTCAGGCACCTCTTTCCAGATGAGACTCTGTTAAGCTCTACATTCAGCAGAAAAGTATAATTCCAGTTTGCCATTCAGGAAAACATGATTTCAGTTGTGGGACAAAAATCTTCCTACCTTGATATGCTGATAAAATAACAATTTCTAGTGTTTGTGGCTTATCACCAATGCCAGTGTTCCAAGCATCCAGATCAGGTCATAATTCTTTCTTGAACACTTAGAAGACTTAATGATAAATAGCAATTTCTACATTGATGCCTCTTTGCAAAGGCATTATAAATATTCAACTTTATAATAATTTTCTCCACATACCTCTCTTTGTAGTGCCATGCCTACCCACTCTATTTCTGCATATTTCCTATCACCTCCAATATCGCAGGGTTAGGAGAAGATAAGAGTCACCCCCTTTGTACCTGAGAGTTATCCGGAAGTCCACATTAAAATAAATTTCAGGGTAAAGGGGAAATAAATGGAGATGAAAAAATACTTGACTTGAGGTAGTGAACACAAAATATACAGAAGATGCAGAATTTAAAAACATTACAAATGCAAACACAGTTGACCAATTGATTAGGTATTGTGGAGGTGTGTGGTAAGACTGACTGAAAGGCATATTTAGCATATGTCGGAATGCCCTGACAATCGTCACCCTCTTGGTCCAGAACTGAACTTCCCTGAGGAACACATGGCCTAGCCTGCCTGGAAGGTATCTGCCCAGGTGCAGGGAGTGGCCACACACACCGTCCAAGCCTTGTTCTGAGCTGTTGCTAGAACAAGAGAAATACCATGGACGCCACCCCTTACAGCAGGGGTCCCCAAACTACGGCCCCCAGGCTGCATGCAGCCCCTTGAGACCATTTATCCGGCCCCCGCCACACTTCCAGAAGGGGCACCTCTTTCATTGGTGGTCAGTGAGAGGAGCATAGTTCCCATTGAAATACTGGTCAGTTTGTTGATTTAAATTTACTTGTTCTTTATTTTAAATATTGTATTTGTTCCTGTTTTGTTTTTTTACTTTAAAATAAGATATGTACAGTGTGCGTAGGGATTTGCTCATAGTTTTTTTTATAGTCCAGCCCTCCAACGGTTTGAGGGACAGTGAACTGGCCCCCTGTGTAAAAAGTTTGGAGACCCCTGCCTTACAGCAACCGCAATAACACAGCATGTCCAACCATGCATGGAATGCCCCAAAACAATGTGTTTGCTGATGCCAAAGAGTTGTTCTCTGTGTGCACACTCATCAATGGTCATTTGGAATTTGGTTTTCCCTGTCTTCAGGCCATCTGTCTAAATAAAGAGGGAGTGCCCAATCTTGTTTGTGGCGTTGATAAAGGAGCCACAGCAATCGTGGCCCAAGCTGCGCCTGATTCCAACTGCCTCTTAGAGCACAGCGGTCAACACAGGGAAGCATGGGAAACTCAGTTAGAAATGATGGAATAAGGTCAAAAACCAAAGAAATTTTGGAAGACTAGGTTCATGGAATGAAGCCTCTTTATTTTTAAAATATAAAATCTGACCAAAGAGAGCATTATAAATGATTTTAACTCAGTAAATGACTATATACATGTTTCTGTATTAAATGTGGTACAGACACAACTTGGCTGAGCAACAAACCTAGTGTTTATTTCATATTTTCCTCACCTTTGTGTAGCATAAAATTTAAGTTTCCTTCTTCAACTTCAAAAACATAAGTTGCCTATTCATGTTATCTGGGAATGTTAATTATAGAGAATTGAACGATTCTAAAAAGTCTTCTGTCAACAATTATTCAAGTTTAAGGATGAATTCTTGGCCCCATTATTGCTTAAAAGATTGTGTTTCATGGTGGAAATTGCTACTAGACAGTAAACTTTAGTTATTCCTGAGAACATCATTTTTCCTGCCTGAACTGATAAGATAAACAGTAATATTTTATCTTGTTCAACAGAATACTTCTCTGTTCCTGGGAAACAAATAGTCCGAAATAAGCAATAAAGAATTGTGCCATAAAGGAAATTAAGTCAAATTTTAAAGAAAAGTGTCTTCATAATTATCTAGTCCGATGGCTTTCAGAATGGGCTCCCAGAACACCTTCGACACCTCTCACCTCCCAGGGTCTTTTCTATAAAGAGTTGAACAAGGAGGTTCTCAGCCCTATACCCACATGCAATGAAAGATTCGCTGAAAAAAGAAAACTTCACTTGTCACAGGCAGATGAGTATGTATCAAATGCTTTATCATTCTACAAGGTTCTTGTCCAAATTTAATTCTTTTAAAAAAATTTTTATTAAAATAATTTGGCACACAATATTACATTAGTTACAGATGTAAAATATAGTGATTCAACATTTACATACCTTATAAAGTGACACCCTAAAATGTCTAGTTGGATATATTAATTTCTCACACATTATAAAATGATTACATTTTTTCCAAGGCACTGAACATAAACACACACACACACACACACACACACACACACACCCTGAAGACCAAACTCAAGATCAAAATGTCTGAGTTTAAATCAATTGTGCTGCTCATGATACGTTAGTGCTAAACTACTCATATTACACATTACCTTTATTGACACAGATTTAAAAACAAAATTAAGAAGTGAGAAAAAACAAACATTTATTTATTTTAGCAGGGAGCTATTATTTCTGGGAAGACCAGCATAAAATACCTTTGAATAAAATGAATGTAGAATATGGTTTGGGGGAGAAAGAATACACAGTAAAAAACATGCTCAGTTTTAAGTCATGAGGAGTTCGGTCTTATGAAATTAAAAATTAAAGAAAAGAGATGATAAATTATGAGATCCAAGTTTTGGGGTTAGATTGGTACATAAAGACACATGCACCCCTATGTTCATCACAGCATTATTCACAGTGGCCAAGACATGAAAACAACCACAGTGTCCCTCTGTAGAGTATTGGATAAAGAAAATGTGGTAGCCTAACTAGGCGGTAGCACAGTGGATAGAGCATAGGACTGGGATGCAGAGGACCCAAGTTCAAAACCCCGAGGTTGTTGGCTTGAGCGCGGGCTCATCTGGTTTGAGCAAAACTCACCAGCTTGAACCCAAGATAGCTGGCTTGAGCAAGGGATTACTTGCTCTTCTGTATCTCCCCCCCCCAATCAAGGCACATATAAGAAAGAAATCAATGAACAACTAAAGTGCCACAACAAAGAATTGATGCTTCTCATCTCTCTCCCTTCCTGTCTGTCCCTATCTGTCCATCTCTCTGTCTCTCTCTCTCTCTCTGTGCATCACACACACACAAAAGAAGATGTGGTACATATATGCAATAGAATACTACTCAGCCATAAGAAAAGAGGAAATACTGCCATTTGTGATAATATGGGTAGATCTTGAGAACGTTATACTGAATGAACTAAGTAAATCAGAAAAAGCTAAGAACTCTATGATTTCACACATAGGTGGAATATAAAACTGAGACTCATGGACGTACATAAAAAGTGAAATGGTTTCCAGGGGGAAGGGGATGAGGGGAAGGAAAGGGTGCAGGGAAGGGTGCACAGAGGGACAAATATAAGGTGATGAAAAATGATTTGACTTTGGGAGATGGATACACAACATAATCAACAGTTCAAATGGTATAGAAATGTTTACCTGAAACCTATGTACTCTTATTGATCAATGTCACCCTGTTAGTTTTCTAAATAAAAATTAAAAATAAACTATGAGATCCAAGTGAAAGAAACTAATCACAAAAGGCTACATATTGTGAATCCATTTACATGAAATATTCAGAAATAGCAAATCTATATAGACAAAAAGTAGACCAGTGAGTCCTGGGCATTGGGAGCAGCAGAGGAGAGGATGAGGTGATAAAAAATACCCCTGAATAAGATACTGATGATATTTGAGCCACTTTGTAAAATACCAAATACACTACATTGTACACTTAATTTTTTTATTTTTGATTGATTGGTTTTAGAAAGAGAAGAAGGGAAAGAGAGAGAAACGCTGATTTCTTCTTCTGCATTCATTGGTTGATTCTTGTTTGCACCCTGACCAGGGATCAAACCCACAACCTTGGTGTGTTGGGATGATGCTTCAACCAACTGAGCTACCTGGCCAGAGCTGTACTATACACTTTAAAATGGTGAATTTTGCAGTATGTGAATTATATCTTAATTTTTATAATGTTATTTTAACACTTTTTTTTTTAAAAAAATAGGAGCTCAAATGTATAAATGTGGGCTCTTGATAAAAACCTTTGAAAACCCAGAGAAGAAAAGAGTTAAAATAAAAGACAAAGGACAAAATAAGTTAAACAGGAATCTTGTTCTCAGAGCATTTTTTTTAGCTCCATAAACCGAGTATCTGTATCTGATTATTCTTTTTATTTCTGCTGTAGAATTAAGCACAATAATATGTAAAATGTGTACTTAAAGAAACTATTTGTTAACTAGCTACTTATTAACATTAACTCATGCTGGCAACATCTTGAGCTGTGTTTGCAGTGGTGATAAAGTTGTCCATGCTATTCGTTCTGTTCCTGCCCTTTGCTGCCACTACTATCCCATGCAGAAATGCTTTGTCCTTCTGATCTGATGATACAATACAGCATAGTCATGTGAAATTTTGTCTGAGTCAAACTGAAGTTTGTCTAATTTTTCAGAATTGTTATCTTTACAAATAATCTTAGGCTTATGTTTTCAAGCAAGTTAGTGTTCTGGCCTTTACTTCCCAATGAAATGGAAAGACTTAAAATTCACCAGACTCACCTGTTCAGTTAATTTTTATTTGTACTATGGTCATTTTAGTAAGACTTAGAAATACAAGTTAGAAAACTGGCTTAAATAACTTTAGATTTTATAATAAATAGAACGTATTTAGATAATTCATGTGAACCACAATTATGGAAACTAAATGTAGGAAGAATGTGTTTTACCGATAGGTAAACAAATTATGAGAGTTTTTAGCATTAATCATAAGGCTATCCTTTTCAGAACACACAGAAAAGTTCACCTATAATGGGATGTAACAGAGAGACATCTTATGATCCTATTTCATATACAGAAAAATAATAGAGTAGGAGATGTGAAAAGACCCTCCGAGCAGAGATTTTCCCTCCAGTGTCCTCTTTCATATAATGTGGATACAATGAGCAAAAACTGTTGTAGTGATTGTGTTAGCACATGCAAAATTCAAAGTCCCTGGAAAAGTGCCTGAAGTATAATTAACATTCAAGAAATATTATACATGAATATAATTGTATTTGTACTGCTAGAAGCTTGATACTTGAAACTATAAATGAAAAGTATAATGATAAGGAAAATATCCATGGCTAGCAAGCACACCCTTAGCATTGTACATACCTGCAGCAATATATGAGCTTCCTCCGGCTTTATAGAGAATATGGCTGGCAAAAGGGGCTGCACAGATTATCAAAAAGCTCGCAGTCACCACAGCGACCACTCCCAGGAGCATCAAGACTACCCAGAAGCCACGGTAAACTGGAGACCCGAGGGTAAAAAAAAAGAAAAGAAAAACACACTTAGATTGTGAACACAACAGATTGTAAACAGTGAGTTTCTTTTCTCTTCAGTTTTCCAATTTCATCCATAGCACTGCCAAGTGGAATCCCAGGCTATGGGTCTTGCCTTATTTTTAAATGAAAACCTTACCAGATGACTTCAGTTCATGCTCAGTACTGGCACCATGCACTTGTTTAATATACTTTGGGAGTTCAGTTTTTCTGACCAGAATTCCATTTTAGAAGTGCGAACAACTACAGTGTTAAAAGAAAGATTTCTCTTGAGTAAGTACCCATGGGGTCACATATAGATGTTTCATACAAAATGTGCAAAAGATATGAAAGAAGTTTACATTTACAAACATTGTTAATTACTTCCTGCAAAGATAATGTTTATAATAAAAATGGCAAGCAAAGTAAAAAAGGAAATGTTTGTAATCAGACTGAGATTTTAAATTAGATATATCTAAGGTTAATTGCTTTCTATTAATATTTGTTATTTAAAAGATTCAGAATGAGAAGTAATCTCTTATTTAAATTAATAGATGCAACTGGTGATAAACAGATGTGGGTTTAGTGTGATGTTCATAGTAACCAAATAATGATCAATGTTGAACAGTATAATCACCAATATATTAAACAAATTTATCATTTCCCAAAGGCTAAAACACTAAACTAAATTTCTTTTGGTTTAAACAAGGGAAAGCTTAGTGAACCAAATTAAAATTATACTTTTTATGTAAATATAAAAACTTTATAATAAAGCAAAGAATATTTTTTCTCAACACGCCCACTTAGCAAAGAAAAAGTATGTCACTCTATTGGTATCTGAGAGAAAAAGGAATGAGAAGATGGGAATTTGAAGAGTCACTGCAGTTGAATGGGGAAGGAAGACTGGGATTTGTGCATGATTAACTCAATTTTGAAGACAGGACTAAAAGGTCAGCATTTACCTCACATACCAATGCTGCTGATTTTCAGTAACTTCATTTACTTCATTGTCTATCACTTGACAGTTTCTATGGGAAGTGCAGAGAGTAAAAATATTAACAAGAGGCAGCCCAGGGAGTAAGGAGCCCATTCTGCCACTTTCTTGATCACACCAAAACTGGACAAATATCCCCAACAACTGGCTGAGGACTCAGTAAAGTAAACAATAACAACAAATGGATTAAGGAGATGGTGGTGGAGGGAGAGTTGACTTGGGGTGGTGAACACACAGTGCAACACACAGATGATGTATGATAGAATTATGCAACTGAAACCTGTATAATTTTATTAACCAAAGTCCCCTCAATAAATTCAACATTTTTTTTCTTTAAATAGGATCAACTCAGCTACAAAGACTTCTGAGTTTTTTCCTTTTTTTCTCCCCCTGGTTTTGACCTGAAGGCAAGCCATGTAGGAAACTTTGTAAAAGGTGCAAGTAGGAAAAAACAAAACAAAACACAAGATTTAGTTAAGGCATCATTCTGCTCATAGAGAAGATAAAGAGCCCTCCAAGCCAATGTATGGGGAAAAGCCCTGAGTTTACTTTTCCCTTTTTATTCTCTCAGTCCTGTCTCAAGGCTAACTTTAAAAGCAGGTAGACCTGTGCTGCCATCTCAGTTGAGGCATGGACATTTATTATCTTAAATGATGAGTCGGTCTTTTGGGTAGGAGAATTTGACCCCTGTTGTGTGGCTTTGCACTGCAGTGTAATCGCATGGAACTGTGCCACAACAAAGAAAAGCAAAACTCTGAAAAAAGCCCAAACCATCTTAACAGAAACACTGGGTTAAGGCATGGATCTTAGAAGCCAGAGAATGTGGGGGAAATCCCATAGACAAGAGAGAGCTGGAGAAGAGAATCTCTAACTTTGAGTTCTAACCTACACAAGTAATGAGGTTACTCCTCAAGTTGCTCACGAGGAGAAAATATCCAAAGAAGTATAACAAAAGCTTTAAGAACTGAATTACAGTTTTGGGCTGAAAAAAATCACCTAAATACCAGAGCAAACCTTGAGTGGTGTGTACTCCAACAGACCCAAATAGCATAGAATCTACTGAAAATTGAACTGCCACAGAAGAACAGATCATATAGATTGATTACCTGTTCAAACAACAAATTAATATTTGCTAGAGAATTTTAACAGTATGCAGAGTCTGATAGTGTAATCTTCAAAATGTCCAAAATACAATCCAAAATTAATTGATGTACTAGCAGTCATGAAAATCTGACCAATCCTCAGAGGAAGAAGCAATCAATAGATGTCAGCTCAAAGTTTCAGATGTGTGAATTAGTAAACAGACTTTAAAAGCAGCTATTAGAACCACTTTCCATAAACTAAGGTGAACACTCTTGAAATGAACAGAAATTCTTAGCAGAGAAATAGAGTCTACAAAAAAAAAAAGAACTAAATTGAATTTTAGAGTTGAAAACTATAATATCTGAAATTAAAAATCCATTAGACCAGCTCATTGGCAGAATGGATATGGCAGAGGAAAAAGCAAATGAACTTGAAGAATGAGTATCTTCCAAGGGATATTGGAAAAGGCCCCTGCTAGCTTGCTTGTGAATGGGCACATTGCTGACCACCAGAAGCCATTTAATTTAGCAAATGTATCTTGATATCATTCTAGGTGCCAGGCACCAAAAACTGCTACAGTAAGACATCATTTTTTCCCTCATAAGTTCAGTCCAGCCAGGGGAAAGCAATTATAAACCACAAAAGCACTCTAACCCTAACAGAGGATCATGGAGCCCAATGGCTGTTGCACAGAGGCCACTACTTCAGGGCAGAAGGGGAGGGACAAGAGCTGGATCTTAGTGTCCGCCTAGTATTTAATTGGACAGAAGTAAGGAAGAAGGTCATTTCAATCAGAGGAATGAGTTCTATGGTTGGGGGAAAAACAGTAGCTCCCCACAACTGTTACCCAGGTAGATGAGGAGAAGAGAAAATGAGGAACCTAAAAAGGTAGTCAAGGCCTTTTATGCCACACTCTTATCATTCAAGTCCTCTGGATATCTTGAAGGTCAATAATCAGAAATTATAGCCAAACCAATCATAGCCACATTTGTATCAGAATATCAGTCTTGCACCTGTAGAGAGAATGAACTGGCAGGAACAAGGACAGATGAAGGAAAATGAGTTAGGTAGTTACTATGACATCCACTTGGAGCCTGTAGCTAAGCAGTCCAGAGAGAGGTGAAATAACTTTTGGTGAATTCAGCAAGAATAAAGGCTGTCTTGGTAGGTTTTCATTTGTACAACAAACAGTTTGTTCTGTTAAGATATGAACAAATCTCTTAATTTCATAATATTATACAATAAACCCTCTTTCACGGAGAGTATAGTGGGGAAAAATTCAACCCACATGATCACAATTTCAAATTTATAGTTTTTTGATAAATTATTTTTTGTATATATAAAATGTAAATATTGTATTTGTGGTTTAAAGAAAAACCTGTTATTCATTTTTCAAAACTTGCTACCTTGCCTCAGACACCGCACAAAACTAGTTCATAGAGCCATTTCTATGTTTAAACACATCCTCAAGCACATACAGTGTGAAGTGCTATAAAATGTTCTAAATAAAGCCAAAATAAAACTCACCACCCTCTCGGCACCCTCACCACAAGTGAGAGCCTGATCATACGCTGCTTTAGCTTTATGAGAGATGCTCTTCATATAGGCCTCTCCATACAGTGCTTGTCTTGGCAGAGCTGGGCAGGTCTAAAAATATGGTCATGCCAAACCAAAGCAGAAGGAAAGGCTGTACAGTGTGTCCGTGTCTGAGCTCATGACGTGAACCTGCCAAGTCGGGTCACGTGCTCCTCAGAGTCCGCTGATTTTTCGGGATGAAAATAATATGGAGAAACAGGATGGCATTTATTTATCCCCTACTATCAACACCAGCAGTGAAAGCAGTAACTGAGACAGAGGAGGTGCCTTGGGGCAGCGGCAGAGCCTTCAACTTTCCCTGCTGGCTGTGACCTTGGGAAAGTCCCTGGAGCAGGGAAGGAGGGGTTTCTTTAGGAGGGTAGAGTTTTCCGGGTGTAGGAGGAAATGCACGGTCATTATCTCATTTGCTCCACCTTATAATTTTGAAGGCTGGGAAGGGAGGCTCGCCAGTGCTGGGCAGGTGTCCTCCCAGTACCAGAGGCAGAAGAGGTGGCCGCTGCCCTGCTGGTTGTCACAGCTGGACAGCAGCAACAGCCACCACACCCTCGTGGCCACAGCAGTGAGGCAAACAGGTCCTTAGAGTGAAATGAGGTTGGTCAGAATATGCCGATCCAACACATGCCACTGTAGCATAAGAAATTCTTTAATCCACTACAAAAATAATTATAGCAAATCAGAGTCAACACATCAAGAAAGAAACCTTCTAGGAGTTTTCCTTAACTAAGCAAAAGCAGAAACATCTGAGAAGCGAGGACTGTCATAAATTTCCTCTATCAGAGGAGTTTATAGCCATCCAGAAAACCAAGTTGGGTCTGCAAATAAACAAATTTTACTAAAATAACCCTTATCATATATTACTTTCCCTATATATTCCTTAGTCAGCTTCTCATAATTTACCACTCCTAAACCAAACTTCTTTTCCCTTTGTCCTGTCACATCTCCACGTTTATAGCTTTTTTGTGGGGTTTCTGTTGTTAAAAAACATGTAAAAAAACCCCTCAGGCCTATCTGCTTTCTTGAGTCTTTACTTTCCCATGAAGTCCTCCGGATGTACAAGTAATAATAAATTTTTGTACGTTAATATGTCTTTTTATAGTCTAATCTTCAGGGCCCCAGGCACTTGAATCTAAAAGGGCAGAGGAAAAAGTACTTCCTTCCTTACAGGGGTTTACAAAGCTATTCAGATCCAGACCCATTGGGCATGGTGAGCACCTAGCTTTTAACCTCCAGCTGCTAGGTCTCCCCATAACTCCTGCTGCCTCCGAGGGTCTGGACTGCTGGCTGCTCCCTCTGTCAACCTCAGATACACTTGAAGGGCTTTAACACCACACTCAAACCAGGATTGCAAACCAGGCCATCTGAGTGAGAATCTCTGGGAGTGGGCACAACAACCATACTGTTTATTTCCCTCTGAGAGAGTGCAAGGGGCAGCCAGGTCAAGAACCATTGCACCTTTGGGTCTCCCCGGAGTTCCCGATTTTATTGAGAAGGTGCCATACCTGTGTAGCACTTCAGCCTTCACAGGGACTCTGTCCTTTGCCTTCACAGCAACCCCTCACATGTATTTCACAAATGAGGCAGAGACAGGTTCCATTCCAAATATTAAACACTCAGTAAATGGCAAGGGCAAAATTTGAACTCAGGGCTGTCTGTACTCAGTCTCAGACACCATTAATGTCTATGTTTTGCTGTGATTTTCAAATACATTTTTACTGCTCCATCTAATCCCCTCTTGTTCCTTTTACATCATCCTTCAGAAATGCTGAAATTATGCTGAGATGTCCTAAGAGGAATGCTATCATCTTGTTTCTAGCCTTTTTGCAGTACTGTTTCCCCTAGTGGAATAAACAGCCTTCTTACTTGTGCTTCGAAGTCCAATCAAGTATACTTTCCTCCTTGAAGGGACATAGTTCAGCTACCTCCTCATTGCCACCAAAAGGCAGCAGAGAGTAGAATCAGTAGGAAAATGTACTCAAGAGCTAGAATACTTCTTACCAGGTATGTGAACTTTGGTGAGTTACTTAGCTATCCATGCCTCACTTTAACCTTCCTTAAAATATGATAATAATACCTATCTTATAGTGTCAAGAGGATCAAAAGAGTTAATGCAGGTCAGCACTGAGCAGAGTACCCGGTCTTCAGACTCAATCAGTGTTCCTAACACATGTTAGCCACTGGTTCTAACACACTGTATTGTCTTTCCTTCCTTACATAGCTACTTCCACTTCTTGACTTGAATTTTTTTTTGACAGAGACAGAGAGAGAATCAGAGAGAGGGACAGATAGGGACAGACAGGGAGAGAGAGAGATGAGAAACATCAATTTTTTGTTGCGGCACCTTAGTTGTTCATTGATTGCTTTCTCATATGTGCCTTGGCCGTGATGCTAGAGCAGACCGAGTAACCCCTTGCTCAAGTCAGTGACCTTGAGATCCAGCTGGTGAGCTTTGCTCAAACCAGATGAACCCGTGTTCAAGCTGGGGACCTCTTGAACCTGGGTCCTGCACATCCCAGTCCAACGGTCTATTCACTGCACCACCACCTGCTCAGATTTGACTTGAATTTCTTAAGGTAATGACTCAATCTCATTCATCTGTCTAAACCCAAAAGAATTTTATGCCGGGCATGTAATAGATGCTCAATAAAGTGCAAATGAGTGAATAATCAATAATTTATCATTCAGTTCTCACTGAAATCTCAAGGTAGATAGCCACAGTTGGTGGAATATTTAATAGTCATGGAGCAAAATGAAGCTAACTCATTCAAAACAGAAATTAATTCATGGTCTTGACTTTATTATCATAATAGCTAGAGAGTCTTTACCACTTAAATCCCTACTAGGAGAAAGTAGGCCTCAGAAGAGAGAAGGTGAGGAATTAAATGATGGATGTACTAAGTAAGAGCATTAAGGACTGCCCATGCTCTGAATACCAGTGCATTAAAATGAATCAAGAGTTTCTGTAAGTATTTATGCCCAACTCTAAAAATGCCAGAAGAGAGAAATATTTCTTCACTTACCAAGTCCCTCTTTGTAAGAAAAAAAATCATTTTGAGAACCACTTTATTCATATATTTCTTTAATATTAAAGTTGAACCTGCTTATCCAAATCTTTTTTATAGACCGTTGAAAATAATTATAGCAAAATCTTGCTCTCTTAGTTGTAAGTGTTCTATTGCAAGTATTCAAGGTCCCTGAGTCTTCATTTTTGTATCATTCAAATTATTTGTCTTTATAAATTTCTAATACCCTAGAAATCACATTTCTCTAGGTAATTTCATAGTGTTTTATGGCAATTACACATCCAGGAGCCTCCCTAGGAACAGGACCAAAAGTAGTTTCTACTGTTTATGTATCAGAAGAGTTAGTTTAGGAATTCCACAGCACTGAAAAGATTTGGTATTTCCCCCTCTATTTATCATAAAATACCCAACAAAAGAATGATTAACAATTAAGTTGAATTCTAATCTTTCATCCAGTGATGCTCAAATTGGCAGTTGATTGAAAATAATCTACCTGTGCCATACATTCTGCTAGGTGAGCACTAACAGGTGACATGACATGGAAAAAGTACAATGTACACCATCAAACAGTCTAATAGAAGAGAAGTAAATACACAACCAGATGACTATCCACTATGTCAAGTGCAAGAAGAAACATCTATCATACATTACACAAGTATAGAGAAAGGGTATTTAACCCAATCCTGGCATACTACAAAAGGCTTTTTGGAGGAAGTGATTTTTTTAAGTAAGAGGAGAGGAGATAGATACAGACTCCCGTATGCACCCTCACTGGGATCAGCCAGCAACCCCATCTGTGGTCAACACTCGGACCAATTGAGCCAGTGGCTGTGAGAAGGGAAGAGAAAGGGAAGAGGTAGAGGGAAAGGGAGAGAAATAGATGGTTGTGTCTCTTGTACGTCCTGACTGGGGATTGCACTTGGAATGTCCGCATTCCGGGCCAACTTTCTATCCACTGAGCCAACTGCTCAGGGCCAGGAAGAAGTGACTCTTAACAGAAAGAGCAGAAATGCAGGAAATGGAGGCAGAGAGTAGAAAGCACAGCACAGGAAACCAAGGAGGGAAGCAGGTGTATGCAGTAGTTTAGTGTGAAGACACAGAGAGTGAAAGCTTTAATGTTAAAGGAAGCAGTGAGAGAGAAGACAGGAATCAGAGCATGATGGAATTGTAGATTGTTTCCTATTGGAACATCTCACCTACATTGTATGAAACTTTCCCTATAAATTATATGAAAAAAATCACCGAACAACTTAAGTTAATATTGACTTTATATTCACATTGAGCATCAATCTATCAATAGTCAAATGATTGACAAAGTGCAGTGTAGTTTTTGGGAGGGGAGAGTATTTTCAATGAAAAAAAAATAGAGATAAAAAGCAGAAAAATACATATTTCTTTTTCTCTTGTAAAAATTTTATTTTCTTAATATATTTTTTAAGGCATAAAATATTATGAGATAAAGCCAGCAAAAAAAATCTGACAGCACTTCACAGTAATTAGCCTTACTTGTAGGGAAAGTGAAATGGAAGAAAACATTATCAAAGACTTGGAATAAAAAAGAAAGGGACCAAAAAAGTTTCTAGAAGGTAAATAAAGGTTTAAAGATGAAAGTAGCCATTGGTTTCTAGGGTGAGAGGTTTATACAGACGAGTAATGGCCTGTCCCTGAGGACAAATGCCTTAGGCTTAGAAGAATACTTGGGACTCAGAATAAGGACCTGCGTAATCTGGGATGTGAACTATGCACACAAGGAGGACCAGCACAGCGGGTGTAAAATGAGTGCCTGTGGGGACAGACAAGGGAGCTGGAACCCAGCTGGCATCTGACAGGGCAAGCATGCTTCGTTGACTCCACAACAAACATTCGCACTTTGCTTATTCACAAACACATTGAGAATCACATTTTCCTGCTTAGCAGGAAACGTGATCTTTGGTGTTCAAATTCAGTGTTCACTAAATACAGTGCCTAGACCCTTCTTGGGCATTTTCTATTAACGTGGCCTCTTCCAGGAATCAATCTGAAAAAAAGAGGTGGCCAAAATGCCTTCTAGCAGCCTTGAGTTTTCACTGACCTTCCAACAATTTGTGTGTGTTCTCTAAAAACAAATCATTTAAATAACCTCCCTGGTTTTCTGTTTGTTTCATAGTAATAATAATAATAATAATAATAATAATAAAAGTAACTGCTAATTCTTCTGATTACATTCACAGCAGTGGATGGTCAATATTTCCCTTTGATAATGAACTAAATTTCCAAGTTTCTAATCAAAAGGACCAGCCTTCTAACATTGCCCATTTTAAGCAGAAAAATCATTGGAAAGGTCAAATATAGCATCCCCATGCTTGCTGTGTACATGGTCTAGTGGGTGATTTGTTTTTATTTATTTATTTGCAGTGATAGAATACCTCTTTGGAAGACTTCCCTTTCTAACTACTCAACATAACAAGGCGTTACTGCAAATACCTGCTACATATTGCATAACAACAGTTGTTGCTCTGGAAAAAGCTAACACTTTGCTTTCCATAAAATGTTTCACAATACTTAACCAATACTTTACTAATGTGAATATAGCTTTGGTCACTCAAAGACTTGAAGCAATAAATTTAAGTACTAGAAAAAAAACACTATAAAATTTTATCATACTGTATTTTAAAATAACTATATTTAAAAGTCACTTTAATTTTATTTCTATACCTTGAAGCTTGTTTGTAAATAGTAATCAATAGTGAAAGAAAAATTGATATTGACTAATCTTACCAAAACTAAAAAGTAAAACAATAGAGTTTACAAATTCTTCCCTACTTAATAAAGGGATTTTGTTTTAAAGTATATATTGTTTGCTAGGTACGTGGAACAATTTTCCATATAGTATTATTCAAAAGATATTATGGAAATGCAGATAACTCACTGCAGAACATGATCTTAGTATTGAGAAACCTAAACAAGCTCAAATTCATTGGCTTTGAAATGGCAGCAATAAATTCTACCTCACAGTGCTGTCTACAGAATCCAAGGAGGTCATCCATGCAAAGTATAGTATAGTAGGTGAGCCAGTACAATGACAGCACAAAATAAGAGCCTCACATATGTTCTTATCAATACATTTTATTTGTAATAAGAAATGAAATAAGCCACTTTGTTGTGATATTAGTGATTTTGTAAGATAAAAAGTAAAATGTCTCTTTATTATACATTTGCCAATAGATTAGTAGGTTTCAATAGCATAAATAATTATATAATCAATAGCTTTGAGGAAATTGTGATGGTGCCTCTGAGCAATTTATGGCTCCAATTATTGATGAATTTACTGGTTTTAATTTCTCATGTAATTTACCAGGCAGTACTTCTATTTATCATTAGATATTATCATTTACAGATGTAAAAAAAAATGAGATTACAGAAAATGTGATCTGGTAACAGGGAAATAGTGGTAGTGAGCCTGAGAAGGAAGAAATCCAGGTTGCAAAACATGAGATCAAATCGTTGTAGACAGCATCTTAAATCCAAGGATCAGATCTCAGTCTATGCTTTACTCTACTTTTTGGCAGCATTTAACCAAGCTTACCACTCTCTCCTCTGAGGAATACCTTCTCTGTCTGGTTTATAGAACACCACACTCCCTTAGTTTTTTTTTCCTGCCTCCCCACTGTCCACCCTGTCTCTTTTGTAGGTCATTCCTCTTTCCCCTAACCCAGGGTTTAGGAACATATGGCTCACGAGCCAGATACGGCTCTTTTGATGGCTGCATCTGGCTCACAGACAAGTGTTTAATAAAAAAGTAATAATGTTAAAAATATAAAACATTCTTGTGTATTACAATCCATTCATTTCCTACCACTCAAGTTCATAGTTGCAGGTGGCTGGAGCCAATCACAGCTGTCCTCCAGGACACCACCAAATTTTTATTGGATAATGCATAACGTACATGGGTCATTGTATGGCTCTCATGGAATTACATTTTAAAATATGTGGCATTCATGGCTCTCTCAGCCAAAAAGATTCCCAACTCCTGCCCTAACCTCTAATGCATGGAACATCTGGGGGTTAAGTCCTTGATAGACTTCCTTTCTATCTACACTCCCAAAAGGTCTCTTGCCCCATCACTTTAAATATACCTCCATGCAATGACTCCTGAATATACAATCCTTGCCCAGAGCTCCACCTTTACTCTAGACTCTGTGATCCAAATGCCTACATACCATATCCACTATGCAACTTCAACTTAACATGTCCAAAATCTGCCAAAGCTTCCTCTTTGAAAACAGCCTTACCCATCTGTAATTATAGCAACTTTATCCTTCCAGTCAGTAAGTACAAAAAAGGGTCATCATTGACTAATTTTCCTCACAGCACACATTCAGTCCATTAGCAAATCCAGTCAATTGTTCCTTCAGAATATAACTGGATATAGTGAACTTCTGCTTTAAGGAAGATAAAGCAGACATACTTTTCCTTTTTATTTATTTTATTTACAACTAAAATCTCTTGAGACTATCTATGAAATAAACAGAAGATTCAGAAAGATGAAGAGAGGAAGCAGACCACCTAGGGACCCATGAAATGACATAGTAGTAACCTGGATTTTCTTTCTTTTTTTATGGAAATTTTATTGGGGTAACACTGGTTAACATAAAAATACAGGTTTCAGATGCTGAATTCTATAATACATCTCTGTACACCATATTGTATGTTTTCTTTTGCCCTTATTCACCTCATATTTTAAGCTAGAGTAGTCAATCAAGCACCACTGGTACTGGTCTGTCTAGACAAAGTACCAAGAAAGGGGCGGCATATCAAGAGAAAAAGATATTATATAATAGCTGCACAACTTCAGTCAAAAACCAGAGTAGAAAACTTCAACAAAGTCTGCGTGGAGTGTCTAGATTCAGGTACCCCTAGCAGACACGCCCAGCCCACCTTCCCCTGCTGGGTGGTGTCAAAGAAGGAAGGGATGTGGCAATGTCCAATCCCTATTCCTTGCTGCCAATGGAGATGAAAAAGCCAGCAACCAAGAAATGCTGACAATCACAGACAAAAAATCCCAACAAAACTATTTATCTAAAAGACCAAGTAAGGGGCCACCTAGCAAGGCAGGAACCTTTTAGAAAATAACCACTCTATACCAGTCAAACATACTAGAATAAAGCATTTTTTAAATTTATTTTTATTTTATTTATTCATTTTAGAAAGGAGAGAGAGAGAGAGAGAAAGAGGAGAGAGAGAGAGAGACAGAGAGAGGAGCAGGAAGCATCAACTCCCATATGTGCCTTGACCAGGCAAGCCCAGGGTTTCAAACCGGCAACCTCAGCATTTCCAGGTCGACGCTTTATCCACTGCACCACCACAGGTCTGACAGAATAAAGCATTTTTGGCCTTCGGTCACACTCTGATCAGCAAAGACCAAGAGGGGAGCCTAACCTTGAACCCTTGACAGGCTGTAACAAGATACCCCAACTACCCCCTACCCTACCATCACCACATATGCACACAAGGATGGAGCAGAAAAGGCTGAATAAGTAGTTAGGACTTTCATCTCTGCAGAGGTAATAAAGCCTCCAATCATTGAGACAGGAGATCATAGTGGAAATGAGTCATCCTTCCTCCATAGGGTGTTATCAGAGGCCTAGTGGAGAGTCAGTACCTTTAACACCACCCAGTAGTAATGAGGCCACCCCTGCATACCCACCATGTCAGTGGAAGCCATGGTAGAAACCGTGATAATCCAAATCTGGCCCTCCTGGCCAGGATGGCATTAATGGAACTAGAATAGGAAGCTAGAATTCTCATTATTGCGCAGTAGTATCAAGCATGACTCCTCCTTATGTCAACATAGACTAAGTCAGGAATCTGGACCTTCATTCCCACCATATTTTTATTGAGGCAATGTCTATTTTTTCTATAATCAATATAAAAAAGCCAACAAAAACAGAAAATCCAGAGTCTCATATATAATACCCCCAAAATCCAGGTTATAATTTTTTTAAAATGACTTTTCATACAAAGAATGATGAAAATCTTAACTTCAGTGAAAAATATCATGCAAGAAATGCTGACAGAATAGAAGTTTTAATATTATTTAACAAAGGTTATAAATAAACCATGACAAAAATGTCTCAAAGAGAAAGATGGGCATACTTGAACCACACTGAAGAAAAAAAAAAGGTTTTGGCAAGTAAATAGAAGATATAAACTGAAAGGAAATTTCAGAAATGAAAAAATATAACTAAAAACAAAAACTCAGTTGATGTTTTGAATAGTGGAATGAAGTAGAGAAAAAAGATATACTCAAAATCAGTAGATAAATCAAAATGAAATGGAATTCTAAAAAAAAATCAAGTAACGTATTGTAATGAAGGAGAAAAAACACAGAGAATTAAAAACAGAACAGAAAGAAAATAAATAAATTCACAAGGTCAAGTCCTAACATATCAATAATGGCATTAAATATAAATGGTATAAATATATTCATTAAAGAACAGTTTTTTCTTTAATGCATATGTGCCTAAAAAGGGAGTATCAAACTACATGAGGCAAAAACTGGTAGAACTGAAAGGAGACAAGAATGGATTCACTATCCCAGTTGAAGATTTCAACACCTCTCTATCAGAAATGGGCAGATCCTACCAGCAAAAAAATCAATAAGAATGTAACTGGACTCAAATTGGTAGTATATATTTACAAAAACACTACAACTAATATTATACTAAATGATAAGAAACTCGAAGCTTTTCCACTAAGATCAGAAATGAGGGAAGGATGTTTCTGAGCATTCCTTTTCAACATCACACTGGAAGACCTTGCTAATACAATTAGACAAGGAAATAAAATAAAAGCTATATGAATTGTGATTAAATAAAACTGTCATTTTTCATTTGATGACATGATCATTTATGTAAAAAATTTTTAAGAATCAATGCAAAAAACTCAGGAACTAACAATAGCAAGGTTGTAGAATGCAAGATTATTAGACAAAAGTCAATTAATTTTTAATATATCATCATTGAACAAACAGAATTTGAAATTAAAAGCACAATACCATTTACATGAACATCCCACCAAAATAAAATGTTTAGGTCTAAACCTAACAAAATATGTAAAGATCTACATGAGGAAAACCACAAAAGTCTGATAAACAAAAACAAAGAATATATAAATAGAGAAATTTTTCTAAGTTTTTGAGTAAAAAGATTCAATATTTTACAAGATATAGCTTCTACCTAACTTGATCTATAGACTTCGTACAATCGCAATAAAAATCCCAGCAAGTTATTTTGTGGATATCAACAAATTGGTAATCAAGTTTATATGAAGACCTGGAAATAGCTAACATAATATGAAAGGAAAATAACAAGGTTGGAAGACTGATATTACTTGCCTTTAAGACTTCCTAGACAGCTGCAGTCACCATAACAGTATGGTATTGGTAATTAATAGAAAATATAGACCAATTTAACACAACAGAGAGCCAAGAAAGAGATGCATGTAAATATAGTCAACTGATTTTTGACAGAGGAGCACAGACAATAAAATGGAGCACAAAGAATGCTGCTGCAACAAGTGGATATCTGCATGGAATAAACTGAGTCTAGATATAGACCTTATACCCTTCATGAAAATTAACTCAAAGTAGATCACAGACCTAAAAGTAAAACACAAAATTAAAAACTCCTAGAAAGTAATATAATCCAGAAAACCTCGATGTCCACGGATATGTGATGACTTTTTAGATACAACTGTAAAGAAACAATCCATGAAGGAAATAACTGATAAACTGGGCTTTATTAACATTAAAAAATTCTTTGCAGAAGACAATGTCAAAGGGAATAAGAATATTTGCAAAAGATACATCTGATAAAGGACTGTGATTCAAAATTTGAAAAGAACAAGGCAAGAATATCTGTTCTCACTGATGCTATTCAAAGTGGTACTGGTAGTTATAGTATTTGCAGTAAGTCAAGGAAATAAAGTAAAAGCCATATAAAAAAAGCAAAGAAATAAAAAGTTCTCTCTATGCCAATGGTATGACTATCTATGTAGAAATGCCATGTAATCTACAAAATAAATATCTTCCTAGAACTACTAAGTGAATCCAACAAGGTCTCATAACACAAGATACAAGTCAGTTATATTTCCACAATCAGTAAACACATTCAAGCCACAATTAAAAATACAATTGCTCAAAATGATATAATTAGATGTAAATCTAAGGAAGCATATTTGGCTTTACATACTAAAAATTACAAAATGCTGATGAAAGAAAATAAATAAGATCTAAATAAACTGAAGGATAAATTCACATATTGGAAAACTCAACATAATAAAAATATTACCTCTCCCTAAATTGATGTACAGATAATTTTATCATCTAAGAAAGATACCATATAAAATAGGGGGAAAAATGGATCCAGGATTGATATTGTAAGGCATATAGGAGCCAGAACAGAAGTGTTTTTTGTTTTATTGTCTTGTGTTACAGGTGTTGTCCATTTTATAATTTTCTTACTGATTGTTAAATCATTTTAAAAGGACAATTCCAGAACCAGACAAACATTCCCATCCTAAGATTCTTATCTTAGTCCTCTAAAACAGTGGTCCCCAACCTTTTTTGGGCCACAGACCGGTTTAATGTCAGAAAATATTTTCATGGACCAGCCTTTAGGGTGGGACAGATAAATGCACAAAATAAAATTATGTGACCGGTGTAAAAACTGTGGTATTTTTTAAATATAATTGTTGAACTTATGAGACAAGCATCAAGAGTGAGTCTTAGACGGATATAACAGAGAGAATCTGGTCATTTTTAAAAAATAAAACATCGTTCAGACTTAAATATAAATAAAACAGAACTAATGTAAGTTATTTATTCTTTCTCTGCGGATGGGTACCAAATGGCCCACGGACCAGTACCGGTCCGTGGTCCGGAGGTTGGGGACCACTGCTCTAAAATATAGCAAACCACCTAGGCTCCTTGAGTCCTCCCTTGCCTTTCTGCAGTCTGTAAAGATTTTTGTGCAAGATAAATTAGCTCTTCCCTGATAGCCCCCTGCTCAATTCCACTCAGAGTAAAAGCCACAGTTCCTACATTGGCCCAACCTGTCCTGGCATCCTCTGTCTCTCCGACCATCTCCTCTACTCTCTCCTCACTCATTTTTCTGCTGTGCAGACTTCTTTAATGCTCTTTGCACACATCAAGTGTGTCCTAGCCTCGAGGCCTCTGAATCTGATGCTACTCCATCTGGAACACTCTCATTCTGGATATCATATAGCTTACTTCCTTACTTTCAAGTCTCCACGCAAATGTCACTTTCTAACCATATTATCAAATTTTTACTACACACACTGGTGTCCCCCAGATCCCTTAGTCTCCAGCCTCTTTTCATGTTTCATGTTTTAGTAGAGCACTTGTCATTTTTCAACATGCTATATAACTGACTGATTTTATATTGCTGTGTCTCTCTCCTCTCACTAAAATGTCATCTCTGCAAGGGCAGAGATGTCTTCTGTTTTGTTCACTGCTGTTCCCCAGAACCTAGAAAAGTATCTGGTGATAGTATGTTCTCAATAAATATTTGTTTAACAAATTTTAATAAATATTACCAGATAAATAGTGGTAAATCTTGGCCAAGACAGCTATATTAACTATCTTGCACTAGGTTGATGGTGATTATAATAAAGATAATGACCATTATTTATGAGGCTCTGACGTTTTGCTAGAAATTCTGCTAAACACTTGATCTGACTGCACATGTGTACACATTTCGCAGAGCAGGAAGTGTTTCACTAGGAAGAAACTCTGAGAAACTCATGTGCCCTGCTGATGACTTATTCTCAGTGTTCTATATTGGTATGTTGTCAAAAAATTGTGGACATTCACTGAATACCAATTACATGGCAACCACCCTGCTAAGCCTTTGTATTATTTTTTCTTTAAATTTTAAAACGATGTGAAATTGATAACTATACTTACCTTCCTCTGATAAATGAGAAAAGGAAAGCAAATTTCATGGAGATCAGGACACTAAAACCAGAAGGTGGTGGTCCTAGGTAGTGAGCATAGACACATCGACTGAAAGTGCCACTTATAACACCTATGGAACCCTTACAATGACCCAGGCCTTGTGCTAAGCTCTGTCTGCACGGCATCCATCTGGTCCCAAGAAAAGAAATCGGGCAACTATGACAGCTTAGATCAGCAATTTTCAACATTTTTCACCTCATGGCCCACATAGGTACAATTTTGATTCACTCACAGCAAACAGCTATTGTGTTGGCTGTTGTAATTTTTAAAATTTGACAATCTAAAGAAAAAGAGGTCAGTGCCCTTGACTAAATAGTCAGGTATTGCTGGTTTTAAAAATTCTTGTGGCATACCACTTGAAAATCACTGGCTTAGCTGAATGGCAGAGACCCATTTAAACCAGGGCTGGCCAACTCAAAACGAACATTTTCTTCTCTATGAGGCCTTCTTGGTGACCCTATTTAATAGTGGCATTCTCTCCACACACACTTCATCCTTTTATATTTCTCTATTTTACTTTCTGCCTCCCTACCACCATGAAAATTCAATTAGGGCAAGAATTTAGAGCTAAAAAACAGTGCACAGCATATAGTAGATATTCAATATTTTCATTGAATCTAATTAATACTCTCTTTTTAAAAAAGATCCGAAGCTTGAAGCAAAAGCATTAATATTTCAAGATGAGAGGGGCTCAGACCAGCTCCTTTTTGAACATTCTGCATGAAGAGAGGCAGAAGGAAACTAACCATTATTAATGTGCTTCACGTCCCAGAACTGGAGGTGGGCACACAGTTAGGCAGTATAAGTCTGAAGAAGAGCTTGGATCCTGGGTCAGAAGTACTAGGAATAAATGTTTAGAATGCCCCAGTGGTTCTTCTCATAGGTGAATTTGTGCCCACTCACCCCAGGAGATGTTTTTTTATTTTTATGACTGACAGGTGTTACTGGCATCTATTAGGAGGAAGTCAGGGATGCTGCTAAATATCCTACAATGCAGAGGACAGTCCCTCAACATACAATTGTCCTAAACATCAATACTACTGAGGTTGAGAAACCCTGGTCTGGAGTACCAAGAGGTGCCCTATCATTAGAGGAAATTTTTCCTTCTGAATGTGGCCAACATTTTCACAGGTATCACCAGAAGTCTCAGTAGAGGCTGGGGCCTGTCGTCCATGAAGGGAAGTGAAGACACACTATTATAAATAACCACACAGTCTTGTATACAGAATGCAATCACCTCCTTTATTGGAAGGATTTTACATAAAAGCCAACCAATCCTTAGATGTCCATTAATAAACTATAGAAAACACAAATTAATTCCCTCTGAATAACAGATTTTTAACTACAACTTTAATGTGGAGCTTCAGAACTGAAAAGTCAGTTAATTGTACTCTCCTGAAATGCAGCAGCAGGAGGCTGAGCAAGCTGCCCGGTGAGCCAGGCTTTAACCTGATGTGAGGGAGCCCGTGCTTGAGACACAGGTGAAAAGCCAGTTAGAAGGCAGGATTTGCATCCAGCTTGTAAAATCATGCTGTGTCTAGCCATAGTTATGTGGTTCAAATGTCTGAACAAATAGTAAGAAATTAAGTAGATGGTAAGGTATTTTTAAATATCTAGGTACATGACATTTATTACTCCTTAAGAAAGCCTGAATTATATTTTCTATTACATTTTGCAATGTAGTATTTTTTACACACAACTGAAGCTGAGTGGAATAAAGTATTTAAAACTATTTGGTAAATTTAAGACAATGTCCAGATTGTCTGAATATCTGAACATGAGAAAAAATGATAAATAAGACCCAGCTCACCAGTGTAACTGACTTGGAAACAACAGGCCAGCCTACCAAAATCAGATGTCTCCTCAATTATTTAAATAGTTATATTAACTGTAGACTCAAATCTTAATTTATTTCTGTGCTGTTTGAAACTGTTAAATATAGCCCAGACTGGTTTGTTCAGTGGTACAGCATCAACTCAGCATATGGAAGTTCTGGGTTCAATTCCCAGTCAGAGCACACAGGAGCTTCGCCACTCCTCCCCCTCCCTTTCTCTCTCTATCTCTTTCCCATGGCTTGATTGGTTCCCTGGGTGCTGAGGATGGCTTCATGGTGCCTCCACCTTAGGTGCTAAAAATAGCTCAGTTGCAAGCATCAGCTCCAGATGGGCAGAGCATTGGGCCCAGACAGGGGTTGCCAAGTGGATCCCAGTTGGGGTGCATGCAAGGGTCTGTCTCACTATCTTTCCTCTCACTTAAAAAAAACTGTTAAATATAATTTATTTTTATATTGGATCTTATTTTGCCTCGTTTAGTAAAGTAAGATGTTGTTTGTGCACATATGTGA
Source organism: Saccopteryx bilineata (assembly GCF_036850765.1). Classification (NCBI taxonomy): domain Eukaryota; kingdom Metazoa; phylum Chordata; class Mammalia; order Chiroptera; family Emballonuridae; genus Saccopteryx; species Saccopteryx bilineata. The sequence goes on from NC_089492.1 coordinate 158,361,109, forward strand.
CTATTTTATAAGGACTTTACAATGCTGTGTTCCTTTCATAGCTATTCCAAATCCAAATGTTGGTTAACTGCAAAGGTCTCAACTTCCTCACAGCCCACTCCCTAAGCATCCCATTGTGAGGTTTCACATTCCCAGCATTCTGGTGTTCCACCCCTTTAAGTTCACTGCTTTCTGATCCTTCCTCTTGGAAGAAGAGAAGGAAGAGAAAGCCTGGAATAAGGCTTGGCTCTCAGGAGGATCCTTAGGTGACAGAACGTGCAGGAAAATAGAATGGTTTTCTGGGGAAGGAAGGGTATTATCAAAAAAGAGGGCAGAGCCCTCCAGTCCAGTCCAAGAAATTGGCAGTGAGTATGAGTTAGATACAGAGTAGACATCTGGTAGTCTCAGGTCGAACTAGCAGTGTATTGGGTTTAGGTATACAAGGAGGCACCTGGAGAGAACTGCCTCTACGGCCCCTGCAGCTGACTGAGCCTTTTGTTGGAGGGAGCTATCAGGAACCCCAGAACTTCTGCATTATCATTATGTCATCCAATTTCTTCCTATTCCTTTGTCATTTTCATTCACTCTGCATTTGTCAATGAGGACCAGCATCCCTTTTCCGAGACTCTCCCTTCTACTCTCCCTATGACAACAGACCAGGCTGCTCATTGGCTTGCTTCTCAATGCTTCTCTTTCTCTTCTGTGGGCTGTCCTTATGTCTTCCCCTCTCCCACTAACCACTATTGATCTTTTACTGCCTTCTTTCTTATTTTTTTTCTTAAAGATTTTACGTAGTATCAAACACCACCTCTGAAATTCTTTATCAGTATCTGCTGTGTAATTAGTCTTTCAGGAAATTCAGTTTTGCACATCAAGATATTTGCTAAATAATTTCAAATTGGTATTTCACCATCAACCCATATTTAATATACTTAAATCCAAGCTAAATATCCATCCTACACTTCAAAACTACTCCCCTCCTTTTGATTCTCATGTTTCTGTCCTTTCTACCAAATTGCTCAGTTGGAGTAATCCACAGCTCTGTGCCGTTTGACAAACAAGTTGGTGCTATGGCACAGTAACAACAAAATCCATTTCTATCTTTTGATTCACCATTCACACATCTGTAAATATATAATCCAAAGAATTAATACAAATCATGAAAAATGTTCCATGCATGAATTATTTTTAATGTGGAGGTAACATCTAATATATTCAAAATTTAAGAAACCATTAGGTAAAAATCTGAAGAGATGTATGCTGTCTTAAAAATAGAAAAATGAGATATATATTTTATTCCCAATGATTAAAACTATGTACAATATGCATATAAAAAGGACTGGAAGGAAATATACTAAAATAATATTTGTTTGGAAAGTGACCCTTTCATTGTATATTGTTTAAATGGAATTTCACCTTCTTCAAAAGGAAATATCTTCACCATGCAAGAATCCTCCAGATTTCTATTATTTGTCTATTAAGTGTTATATATTAGCTCATTAAGTATCATTTACATTTATTATTTTACTTTAACCTTTGTCGTTTCACCCTCATTGAAGCCCTGATAGGATTCCCTGAGGATGATCCTCACTACCAGACCTTCTCCCCTTTCTTGCTTGACAATAGTGGTTAGAAAGACAACAATTCCATGCCCAGCTTAGCAGACTCATGTGGCACAGTTCTGATGAGGAAAGTATTGTGTAAAGACAGTAGCCACGGGCACCACCACAGCCACCTGGCCCATGCAGGTTCGCATTAGATTCTGATAGACGGTAATGAAACGATGAAGCCAGGAACTGGTGGGTCATCATCTCTATCCTAGCTTGCACCCAGCAGGAAAGAAATGCACGCAGTGGGAAAACACTTCCCTTTCCATTCAGGGCTCCCAAAGCCACTGACTTATCTGAGTTTCCTAGGATCAAAGGTTTCTAACTCACCAGCCTTATTCACCTCTGTTCCCATCTCCTTCTCTCTGCACTAACTCTAAATTAACTGGCTTCTCTTTTAGCACTTCACCATCTTGGCTTCCTCTCCTTGCCTCCACGTGGCCTTTCTCTGCTCTCCACTCTAATGCTAATCTCAGGAACCGAGAGAGCAAGCTCCCGATCTGCCCCCATTTTATAGTGTATAAATCAAAACCTTTAATTCAATATACAAATAAGGAAGTCTCTGTTACAAAGTCACTTATCTGAGGCATAATGAGATTCCTCATGAGAGTGTACCACCCCACATCATGCAATCAATCAAGGGTGTAAGGAAAAGCTTAGTCTTAAAACTAAGCCTTAGGCTATAACAACCCGGCCTGCTTACAGCCTGTCCCCCACACCCAATACAAACTATAAGTGAGCAAACATATATATTATATTTACAAACATATTTGACAAACACATTGATAAGAACCTACTGACAGATTCTAGGGACACTCTTCTAAAAATGGAAGAACATGATGGTGATTGCCCACCTACTAAGGATGGTGGAAGAAAAAGCTGAAAGGGCCTGGGTCCCTGATAGTAACATTATGACAGTTACCTCTGAACTTTGTATTGTGGGAGAAAAAGAGCCCTTATATTGTAGCTTCTGTCTGTTTTCTGTTACTTAGAGCTTAATGTGCTGTTGGTAAATATCTTGCCTAGTTGCATTCCTGACTCTAGTCTTACATCATTCACTTCATCCTGTTTTTATTGTATAAGGATGAGGGAAAAAAGGACCAGAACACAACAGTAAATAAATAAACACTGACAATAAAAGCAAGACAGTTAACATGTGAAAACAACTTCGAAGACCTATAAACTACAAAATGTATGAACAAAAAATTTTTTCTGTGACAGAGACAGAGAGAGGGTTAGATGGGAACAGACAGACAGGAAGGGAGAGAGATAAGAAGCATCAATTCTTCATTGTGGCAACTTAGTTGTTCATTGATTGCTTTCTCATATGTGCCTTGATGGGGGGGAGGTTTACAGCAGACCAAGTGACCTCTTGCTCAAGCCAGAGACCTTGGGCTCAAGCTGGTGGGCCTTGCTCAAACCAGATGAGTTCGCGCTCAAGCCCACGAACTCGGAGTTTCAAACCTGAGTCCTCTGCATCCCAGTCTGACGCTCTATCCACTGTGCCACCACTTCATCAAGCTGAATAAAAATTTTGAAGAGTAATCTAAGTCCATTTAGTAAAGTTTAAAAAAATTCCTGCATACATCAATAGTTACTTAGGGCATTACTCTTCGTACCACAGTACAGGAAAATAATGAAGACTAACAAGAAATAGTCATTCTACAAATAATATTCAATCTACCTTGGACACAATGGTGAGCCAAACATAAGATTTCTCTGTAGGAGCTTAGAGTTGAGTTGGGGGAAAAGTACATGAACAAAATAATTACACAGTAAATAATTAAAGTTTTGGCTGTAAATTATCAAATTGAAGCATGAGTTTTATACAGGAGAACCTGGTCTAGTACAAGTATTAATGAGTATGGGGCTGCCAGCACGAAAGGCTTCCTTTGAAAACTGAGGATAAACCTTCTCTGTTAGAGAAATGAATGGACGAGGGGTGCAAGAGAGAGAAACAGCACTTGGGGAAACAGATAGCACCTACAGAGGCCTTGGGGTAGGAGGACACAGGCTATTCCTGGGGAACCCAAAGGAGGCCCTGTGGCTAGGCTGCTGAATGTGTTTGTTCCAACTCCTCCAGAAAAGAGGAAATTATGTTCAATATATTCTGCTCAATAGAAAAGCTAAGTAGGAAACTGGTTTTAAAAACAGTTCACTTCAAAAAAAAATAAAATTAAAATAGTTAACTGCTGAAAATATTATCTATAATTTTTTTTTTCAAATATTTAAGCATCTACTAAGAAGTATCAGGTACTATACTAAGTTCTGGTAATATAAATGAGTAGGTTACAGTCTGTACCTTTAGGGAACTGCCATAAATAATGAAGAAACTGAGGTAACAAAGAGTTATAGTTAAGGAGAGGGAGCACTTTCATGCAGGTGTGGTCAAGGGCTAGGGAGCTTAAAACATAACTGATTAGTTTACTAAGGAATTGAATTACCTTTAAAATTAATTTATGTTCAGCACATTATTATCAAATGATGCTAAATAAATATACTGTGACTGAGTTTAAGGATGAGACAAACTAAAAAATATAAATTCCAGCAGATATCAGAAGGTAATAGAATTGTTTAATAGACTTCACAGTACATAATCCTATGTCAAAAAACAATACTTAGAATTAGATCACTCCCTATAAGCTTGGGCAACCATTCATTGAGACTTGAGCATAGTTAAATTTTAGATAATATATTTGAGATTAAAGAAAATAAAGGAAACATGGAATTAGACCTGACTATATACAGGTCAGGACCAAATAGAAAGGTAGATAAAAACCAACATGAGTTTAATTTGTTCTTTCATTGAGATTCAATTAAAAGACTTACACTTAAAATTTTCCATTTTAAGCACTAAAATTAGTCTTTTCATTCACTGTAGTTTATAAGATTATCAATAAAGAGAACCCAAAGACTTGAACCTTTGCATGACTTCTGGCAATGACCATTTTTGTCAAGACAAAGTCGCATGGTTTTTCTGAGTCTTAGTCTTAGTCTCCATATTCTGAAATAGAATGATTTCATCAGTAACATCCAATAATTCTAAAACGGTCCTTCCATAAAAATAATACACTACTATGTTATGTACACTGACTTCATTCAATATTGGCTAACTGTAATTGTAAAAACTCAAGAGAATACCATGCCATTTACTAATAGTTTGCCAGGGCAGGATACATCAGGTTTGACAAACAATACTTTGAATTTACCCAAGATAAATTGGTAAATGTATCTTGAATTTACCCAAGATAAATTGCCTGATAATTATGAAGCTACATGAAAGTAAGGAGTAGCTCTGTAGTCTAGTGAAGACCCTGTGGCCCTTTGACAAGGTAACACACACTTTCAGTCAGGTAGAACCCCTTTGATGAAATCTGTGCTCTTGTCTTAGATGAAGGAAATAATTTTTAAAAAAATCACCCATATATAATGTCAGATATTATTGTATAATATCATGAAGACAAGTAGAATGTAGATATACTGTCTCTTTTGTAAGGCATACCTCTTCACACCTCAGTCATTTTTATTTAAAGTATTTGATAAAGTTGCTTAAAGTGAATGAGCCAAAGAGGAGTTTTATAATTTAAAAATAAAACTTGAATATGGTTTTGTCATTAGATAAAAAAATGACATAGTCATTGGAATATAGTTTTGTCAGTAGATTCAAAAACTAACACAGTAATTATATACAGTGCTACATAACAATTCTAATTGTAATTGCAGTATAATTATTTTGACATGCATCTAATATCCATCTCCATAGTAATTATTATGCATATATTATGTTACTTTGTTTTTCAGGTTCTTCGCTATCTCAAGGAGGTGCAGACTTTTCAAATATGCAGATTCACTTTAAAACATATGGTGCCTACAATACCTATGTCATTACAGGACTTCAACATATGAATATCAACAATATTAATATTTATGTTCTAGAAAGCCAAACTTATACTATGTCATAGTTTATTTTATAAAAGTAAGAATTCAAGGAAGAAACACCTTTTTTGTAACTTTTTGTAATATAAAATGGTTTGTTTTACTCTTTCCTATGCCATCTCTTCTCTTAGCAGTGAGAATGTCCATGTCATGCATGATGCAGGAAGTTTTGACAAATGTGAATGAGATTCCTCATGCAGTTTTTTAAAATTATTTTAGTGAGAAGAAGGGAGGCAGAGGTCCTGCATGTACCCCAACTGGGATCCACTCAGCAAGCCCACTAGGGGACAATGCTCTACCCATCTGGGGCATTGCTCCATTGCTCAGCAACAGAGCCATTTTTTTAGTGCCAGAGGCAGAAGCCAACTTTGCTCAAACTAATTGAGCCATGGCTGTGGGAGGAGAATATATATATATATACACAGTGGTACCTTGAGATATAAATTTAATTCTTTCTGTAACTGAACTCGTAAGTCAGTCAACTCATATATCAAACTGCCGATACTGGACCCGTGCGCCAGTGTGCCAACTAGCGTCAGCTTATTAAATCACGACTCATATCTCGGAATTTCACTCGGATCTCGAACAAAATACAGATCGAGTCACAGTTCGTATCTTAAAAAGAGTATGTTGGTCTGTTCATATCTCAAGGTACCACGTGTGTGTGTGTGTGTGTGTGTGTGTGTGTGTGTGTGTGTGTGTGTGTAGAGAGAGAGAGAGAGAGAGAGAGAGAGAGAGAAGGAAGGGGGATAGTGGAGAAAAAGATGGTTTCTTCTCTTGTGTGTTCTGATGGGAAAGGAACTTGGGACATCCACACACCAGTCCCATGCTCTACCACTGAGCCAAACAGCCAGGTCATCTCATGCAGTTTTTAGTAGGAAAGAGTAGGTTACATGTTTGCAAGAGTAAGCACACATGTTTGCAGCACCAACAGTCACAATTCTTTTGACTGTGTTGTGACAAGCAACCCTGGTGAACAAGCACAGTGGTAGAACAGATCACCTATTTTCCTATGCAAACCCTATTCCATTCCATAAAATGTCATGTTAATGTTGTGATATAAGTAAATGCTGCAACCTTTGACAAACTTAAAACAAAACTATAATGAATGGAAATACATCCTTTTACAGAAAGATAAAAACAATAGATGAATAATGAAGGTTCTGTCATAGTTAATTTTATTTGTCAACTTGGTTAGACTATGATGTCCAGTTGTTTGGTCAAACACTTGTTGAGATGTTACTGTAAAGGTGCTGGATAGATGTGATTACCATTTATTTAGACTACAAGTAAAGCAGATAATCCTCCATAATGAGGGTAGGCCTCATCCAATTAGTTCAAGGTTTAAGAACAGAGACTGAGACTTTGTGAAGAAGGACTGGATCATAAAAATTTTACCCGAGTTTCCAGCCTTCAGACTCAAGACTGCAATATTGACTCCTCTGAATCTTACAGATTTTAGACTTGCCACCTTCCACAATGACATAAGCCAATTCCTTAAAGTCTCTTCTTCAGTATCTCTTTTTTATATGTCTCCTACTGATTCTCTGGAGAATCCTGACTAATATAAGTTCTTTATATTATAATATAATCTGGACTAATATAAATTCTTTATGCATTCTCTTTGAAATACAAATATTTTTTGGCTGTTTATGACATTGGAAGATTCTGTACCAACTCTTCATTTTTTTTTCAACTTGGGAAACATTTGTTTACTTTCCAACATCATCAATTATAAATATGAGTAGTTAAATCTTTTGTCTCTTCAGGAAAATACAGCAGTACTGAGTGACAATATCATTCTAAGGGGAACTTCAATGTTTGATCACAGTGTTAAGAGCTCCTGATTTTGGTTCCACAGCTTCTCTTTGATATGACCTATCAATCCTTAGTCTTAAGATTAAGATAAATACTCTTTATTTAAAACTTCATGAAACCAGCTGAGAATAAAGTTGACATACTGATCTCATGTACTTTCTATAAAACTAGATGTACATACTACATATTATGTACCTTCCAGAAAAACTATGTTTACATACTTTCTATAGAACAAATAGTATAAAAATACAAAAAGAAGAAAAAGAAAGCTAATAAACATGGCTCCCAGTTAATGACATCTGACTACTCTTCTTTAGTAGGTTATCACATATAAACAAGTTCAGTCATTTTGTAGGAATAAAGCAACAAAATAAGATTCTTATGTGTAACAATTGCAAAAAGAGCATTCCAAAAGCATGGTGTATACTACAATAGTTTCTATTGTAAGACTAGTTGTAGGTTAGTTAAACCCTTAAGAAACAATTCTTCCTAATGAACATCAATCACTATTTCTATATCAGAAAACACACTTTTGAAAATTTATCTTTATAAATGGCAAGTCAGTTTTAGACCAAAGTTATAGTCTATTAAAATTATAAATTGTATGTTAAAATGATATCTTATTCTTTTATATATCACAGATTGATATAAGAGTTAATGTTGAAATAATAGATGTTAAATATATTTTTTATAGCCCACAACAGTTTGTAGTGGGCATTTTTCAGAAAGCCATGTTTTTCTCAGAGACATTCTGTAAATAGAAGTACTTACTAACTGCAGAGTCATAGGAGGTAGAATTGTGCTCGCCTTTCATGAAAGGATATGGCGACAGATAAGCATGTGTGCAGTTCTTGGATGCTGGCTGATTGGCTAGGAAGGAGACCAAAACAATGGTATTTGTTATTGAGCAACTGAGTAAAGATTTATTCCTAATTGATGAGAAATAAGTAGTCTGGGGCTATACAAGTTAAATAAAACTGTAGGATTGATCAACAAATTCACATAATTGTTGAGTGAAAGGAGAAGACTTTCTAAAAATCTCATATTGAAAAACACAAGGAACCTAACTCATGACATAATTCATTACAGAGAATGCCTTTCTGATATCACCTTAAAATTCCTCAATTTCATTTATTTTCACAATCATATTCTTCAGTTCTTAACAATGCCTGCCACATAGTAAGTATTCAAAAATAATGATAATTGCTTTGAAAATCTAATAAGCTTGCATTTAACCTTGATCAATTCTAATTAATATAAAATTTCTTCTTTGACCTATATTTAGGGAAAAGATGGATCATATGACCTAATAATTCAAATACATTTTTGGAATTTGAAGAAACCACAAGAAATAATTTTTATGTTATTTAAAAACTTGAAGATTTCATTTTATACATTGTAAAGGGGAGTGAAATATTCTTTCTTTCTCTAAGTCCTTGGCAAAATCTTCCTCTTGTATAGTCTTATTTACTCCACTATACCAAAGTCTATATAATTTTTGACACATCACATGCTTATTTTTCTACCTGAAAAGCCTATAAGATCATCTATAAAATATCCTTCTCCAAATGCCACTTTATCATTACTTTGTCCAGAAACTTGCTTAAGTCATCTGCGATCTCATATTTTTATTACATATTTCATAATCTTGACTGTTGTGTAAATATCATACTTTGATTTATCACAGGAGTGATAAATTATCATAGGGAGAATAAATAATTTTAACCCACAATAAGCTTTAGGGTAACAAACAGTTCTTTTCTTTGTTGGATGTAATAAGATAAGGTTATTTTCAATAAATTGATTTTCAAAGATTAATAACATATAAGTAATACAGTTGAAAGAATGCATCATATTTTTAAGAAGTTGTTCAACCTCAAAAAAAGAACTTAAAGTTTCTATGAGAGAATTCAAAGATCAAAAACAAGACATTTTGTGCTATTGCCCACAAACTTGGTTGAAGCTCAAAAAGAGCAAGCTTTCATCTGCCAGAGGTGGTAATTAAATTTCATTATAAAAAAGAGGTATTTTTTAACTTTGAAGTCATGTATAGAGATAATAAATTGCTATTTCTGGATTTTAAAAAGATAAAAAATCATTTATTTGCAATGTAACAATAATAGAGACTCTGAAAAATACTAAAAATAATACCTGTTTGTTTATTAGGATTAGTTTATTTTGAATATGAACAAGTAAACAGCAGATAATTCAGTTTTCCAATAAATATCCAAACTCCTATTTATATGTTAAAATAAAATAGTTATTGCTAAAGCCATTTTTACTTACTGAACAGCAATCACTTCATGAACCTTTTGAAGAAACCCTATTGAGATTCTACAATTAAGCCTGACTAGGCGGTGGCGCAGTGAATAGAGTGTCGGACTGGGATGCCGAGATTCTACAATTAAGAGCTCAATTCTACTTTGTAAATGATATGATCTAAAAAAAACCTGCTGACTTTTTATTTTAAAGACAAAGGAAAAAATAAAGCAAAAGTGCACTTACTGTACCAGAACTTCCAGATATTTGAATTATTTTCTTCCACAATCCCATTAAACCAACATCTCCAGAAGAATCCTTCATGGTGAAAAGTGACATTCTCTTTCTGTACAGAACACAAATAAAGTATCTTGTCAACACAAAAAGCATAATCTCAATTATTACATCCAGGAAACGTTTAAAGTAATGTATTTTATTCTAATAGTAATGATCAGTAGCTTTCTATATATCTCTTCTATGAAGAAACAGACACCCCACTACTATTCTCTGATTTTAAGAGGATACAAAGGCTATCCTCACCACCTACAAGTACAACAATAGTTTGGAAAAAAAAACGCACATTCTGTTCACCTGAACACTTCCCCACTTCAGTCACAAGAAGCCAATAGTCTGATCCAAAAGCCACCAAAAAGAGTAAAACCCCTAAAGCACCAAAGAAAGCTCCAAAGAAAATAGCAATGTTTAGTCTCATATTCAATTCTCTTTAAATAAAATAAGAAAATTTAAAATGGCAGACACCTAGCTTTTCACAAAAAAAGAATAAAAATTTTTGAGTAGGCAGAATTGTCTCAAGAAGGCTCTCCTAGCTCATGTTCTAGTGGCTTCTCACCACCAAGCAGCCAGTAGATTGTATTCCCTTTGCTCATCCCTGGAGGGACTCCAGCCCAGCAGCTGAGAATGGCTAGCTATTTTAGGAAACTGACTGAGGAGCCTTCTTTCTCCCATGGGGATCAAAAAATAGCTGACCTTCCCCTAGTTGTAGAAAGGAGTATCAAGAGCCAGCTGAAATGATTATTATTACTGTTGAGTAATCCACAGAAGTGGAAAGCTGATGGAATGGTACAAAGTTATTGAGAGAACTGGCCCATTCTGTGTCTGGACAAGCTCCTTTTAGTCTATCATTACAACCCCAAGGACCCTTAAGACTCTTTGAAGACAGATAAATCACAGCTATAAAGAACCACAGAGACTTCTCTTGAATGCAGTTGAAGTTGTAACTAATTTAATTCCATTTGGACATTTGGGGATAGAAAATAATTTGTGTATCAAATGGCCTAAGATAAAACTGAATATAGTTCAGGTTTATAACCTAGACATTCAGCTGTGTACTTAAAAGGTCCATTACTATGGTAACAAACTATTTAAAGTATTAAAATGTACTTTTATGTTGCATACACTATTGACATAAAAACAGCACTTTCTACAGCAGCTCCCAGATCATTCCAAATAATAAGTCACTCCAAATAGTCATTTCGAAAATAGACTGATGAAAAAAATTTTCAAAAATTTATTGTATTCTGGATTATGAAAAATAATATCTGGTTCATTCTTTGGTTATGAGTATCAATTTCCTCACAGTATGAGTTGTACTTAATACCCACAAAAATCGCCTGATAGCAATGAATCTACACTGTCTTCATGCTTTGTTTCTACGATTTGTTTGTTTTCTTTTCATGTCTGAATATGCCAGAGAATATTTTTAAGTATCAGTATCATATTTTAAAACTTGTACTGTCCCTATGGTTATTGGTTTTATATTCTCAATAATAATTAGTCACTGCATCTTCTAAGAGGCCTCTGAACTCTATCAGCTTCCTTCACCACTTCTTTTGTTTGGCTTCTTTTAAATGTATATTTGGTAAGAAAAATGATGGCTCTTCAGTAAGAATGTAGGGCCTTGGTCAACTCTAGCTATATGCAGTTAGAGGTGCTGAAAGGTCATGATTGGAATTCTAAATCAGAATCAATGACTGTGAAGCTTAAATGAAATTTGAGAGTTCATCTCACCTGACCCCTCATTTAATGCTCAACCCACCTCATCAAACCACGCCATTTCCAGCTTATTGAATTTAAGGACATCAGTAATGTTCATATAGCTCTGCCTTAATTTCTGCCAAGAGCTGCTTCCCTAAAGTTAATTCATTCTATTCTGTCTTCAGATTGCATATATGACAGTACTTTTTGATATTTTTAGGAAATAATCACCTCATGCCTCCTCAAAGCACAACCACATTTGATCCCTAAATATGGGTCTTCTTTTCTTCTAAGATAAACATCCTACTTCTTTAAACATCCCTTAGATCGACACAACTCCAAATGTCCTTGCTGTTCTGGTTCCTTGCTCCAAAGTTCAAGATGAAGCCTGGTAAAATATGCTGGGTGTAATCTAAGAAATTAACATCACCACTTTTACTGAGATGCTGTGTGATAGCCTTCAGAAGCATTCAAACTGCAATCCTACACAAGTTCATATCATTTGTAAATATGTCACCTTACATGGCAATATCTTGGACCATACATACAGTTAGGCCCAGTCTAATCACATTAATCCTTAAAAGAAGTGATTCTTTTTAGACAGAGTGGTCAGAGAAAGAAATGCAATCAGAAAAAGGGTTAGAGAGTTTCTGGTTTGAAGATGAAGAAAGGAAGCCACAGCCAAGGAATGTGGGTATCTTTGAGAAGCTGGAGGAGAAAAGAAAAAAGACTTTCCCTGAAAGCCTTCAGGAAAAATGTAACCCTACCAACACCTTCATTTGGGAGAGTTCTAACATTTGTACTTGTAAGGTCATAAATTTGTGTTGTTATAAGCCACTATCTTTGTGTTAATTTGATATGACAGAAAATATAAACTAATATAAATATTATTCTATAATTAGTACAATATCATCATTAAGGTTCCAGGCATTTTATCAGATATTGAGGTTACAATACATAGTCCCTGACCTTGAGGAGTTCATGAGCTAAGTGAAAAAAAAATATATTTCTTAGAATGAAGGACATAAAGGCTGTAATAATAGACTTCTGGCCACCCTAAATACATTCTCATACTCACCAGTACACCTGTTCCCAGGATTATTGTGACTGTGGTTGTGGTTGTGCAGTCATGGTTGTAGGTGACAATATTATTATTTGGAAAGGGAGAAGAATCTTTTTGTAAGGTTTTTATTTATTTTATTTGTATCTGAATGGTTTGTGGTAAAAATCTATTCATTATTATGAAATTTTTAATATACTCATGCACACATACAAATTACTAGATTTTTAAAATAAGTAGAAAGAGTGTAAAATTTTTCTATTATAACAATTCCTGTTAATTTCTGTCTTTGTCACACAAAAAAGAGCTACTGGACTACACCTATCAACTACTAAGATTTTCTTACTGTATCCAAAAATGTATAGGCACCATTACAAAAATATATATTTGTTAAACCAGTTATTAATGTGAGCTATCTAATTATTTCCAACCATTCAATTGTGTGCTTCTTTTTGAGAAAAATATCATACAGCTTTAACACCATAAAACTGAAATCCTTTTGCTCAATTATTCTCAATGCTTATTATAGTGTTTGATGATATCCATTATGAAATCTTACCATTTGTGACAACATGGATGGAACTAAAAGGTATTGTGCTAAGTGAAATAATTCAGACAGAGAAAGACAAATACCATATTATTATATATGTGAAATTTGAAAAACAAAATAAAGAAACAAAACAGAAACAAACTCATAGGTGTTCAAAATAAACTGATAGTACCAGGTGGTAGCACCAAATTTATTGGGGCATCACATTGTAAATTACATAAATATCTAACTGCTATGCTATATACCATGAACTAATATTGTAATGTCAACTGTAATTCTAAATGGTTTTAAAAATTAAAAGAAAAAAAAGGCCAGAGGTAAGCAAAGAAAGATTTTCATGGGGTCTCACTGCCAAAAGTAATTTACAATAATTTGTGGGTTATGATTCTACGTTGATATCCTAAATGTCACCACCATAGCTTTGCTACCTTTCAACCTTGAATTCTCTATATCCTCATAGCTAACTGAAGAGGCAAGGTGCTGAATGGGGACTTGGGAGTGATCCTCCAGGATACAGTGAACCTGGGCCAAGAACAGGAGCGCATGTACCTTGCCCACATTCACCCTCGCAGACTCTCTTTTGGAATGAGAATTTAATTGAATTAAGAAGAGTGATTTAAGGACATGATAAATTATACACAGGGTTGTACTGGTATTATTGACATTCAGATTCTAATTTAAACACATTTGTTGTATATTTAATTGTACATTTGTTATTGCTTTCTGTATGATAATAGTATTATGTTTTTTTACTGTAGTTCTTATCTTTTAGAGCTATATCTAAAATATGTAGAGATTTAGAACATTAATAAAAATGAGAGTGAGGGTTTTCTTTCTAAATGAGTGATCTTGGGCAAATTGTTCAACTTTGTGAGTCTTTTTTTTGTAGGGAAAATGGGAACAATGCATCAGAAAATGATTTGGGCTATTAGGTAATATGAAGTGGATACAGCATTGTGTCAATTAAGTTGGTGTATTATACATTAGGATTCTTTCTATCCTGCCTTTAGCTGAAGACCATTCTTGATAAAAAAAAATTTTAAAGAATAAAATAAAATAAAATTCTTTATGCTAGCATTCAAGATCTGACTCAGGTTCAGTTCATTTCTTTTTCCTTTTTTTTATTTTAAAAAAAATTTTATTCAGAGAGAGGAAGGGAGGCAGAGACAGACTCCTACAAGCACCCTGACCAGAATCCACCCAACAAGCCCACTAGGGGAGATGCTCTGCCCATCTGGGGCATTGCTCTGTTGCTCAGCAACCAAGCTCTTCTTAGTGCCTGAGACAGAGGCCATAGAGCCACCCTCAGCATCTGGGGCCAACTCGCATTTTATGAAATCAGATATTAGAAGCCATGTACCCAGCTGAGAATCCTGGCTTCATTTCGTCTTTCCATTCTGAAAGTTTCTTGAATTCTTTGGTCATCCTTACTTTTTTCCTCCTCATTCTGCCTATTTGTACTGTCACAATCTCATTTGGAGATTCTCCTGACTTCCTGAAAACTTCTTCCTTTTTTTATTTTTATTTTTTTGAGTTTCCTGTCACTTAGAAAAGTTGTGGAAAAAATATTTTTAATTTTTTCATTAAAATAAAGTTTAAAAATTAATGTTTTAAAAGTTAAAGTTTATGAACATCATTAGCATTTCAAGATAGTGTGGTAAATTCCCTCTTCATTTTTTACAAGTTAAATAATACTTGACAAACAAAGGCTGAATTATGTAAATAATGAAAGACATTGCCTACATTTTATTTTATTAACTGTGTGTATGTGTTTTTCCCCTCTAATGTCATAATATCTGATCCTGATATTGCAGTATGAAAATATCTAGTGAAAATATTTAAACATCCTCAAAACAAAATTAATTTCAGTTCACTTCAGCTTAAAAAGATGTATTAGAGCCTGACCAGGTGGTGGCACAGTGGATAGAGCATTGGACTGGGATGTGAAGGACCCAGGTTCAAAGTCCCAAGGTCGCTGGCTTGTGTGCAGGCTCATCTGGTTTGAGCAAGGCTCACTACCTTGAACCCAAGGTCGCTGGCTTGAGCAAGGGGTCACTCGGTCTGATGTAACCCCCCCGAGTCAAGGCACATATGAGAAAGCAATCAATGAACAACTAAGGTGCCACAACGAAGAACTGATGCTTCTCATCTCTCTCCCTTCCTGTCTGTCTGTCCCTATCTGTCCCTCTCTCTGTCTCTCTGTCACAAAAAAAAAATAAAATTAAAAAATATACATATTAGAGCACCCAAATGATGAACAAATTTGTAAACAAATGTAAAAATCAGATTCTCAAGACTTAACAAAGTTGGAATTATTTTCCAGAAAAAGAATGGGCTTTTGGAGATTTTAAGATTGATTCTTTTTTGTCATGAAATATTATAGATCCACAATATTTATTTGCCATTCCAACATCTACAATCTCTAAAAACCAAAGGTTTAGGCAAAACATACCTGATTGGCATAAGTATGTATATAAACAATAATGTGAATTTTCATGTATTTGATTGTTTACATATATTTGCTCACAGGGTTCCCCAAGTTCTACTGGGAGTGTAAGCAATGTACAGTATATTCCTATTGTTACTTTTTATGATTTCCCAAAATTCTGAGTTTTCAATATATCTGGCCCTAATGATTACAGGTGAGGGATTGTAGTTCCTTACTCCTGGATATAAGACAATAGACTGAATAATGACCCTAATATTGTTTCCCTCTGGTCATTCTTGAAACAGACTTTGAACAATCACCATATGTCTCTACCACTCTAATGAAAATTTTAATCTCTGTTTTGTGTTATAGTTCTTGGTTCTTGTGAATCATCCTCTCTGCTTCTTCCCTCCTGAATATGACAATAGGACCACACAATGTACAATGTTAAGAGATTATTCACAAGCCTTCTCATCTTACACATAGTACAAGAACAACAAATAACCTCTATAGGGGCAAGAAACTCTAAGAAATTCTGTTTTTGTTTATGGCTACGTGACACCTAGCACAATGCTTTAGGTAGGTGCTCAGTAAAATACTTTGCTGACCAAATAGTATTCTTAGTAATATGAATTTAATTGGGCTGAACACTGCCATCTGCTGGCCATAGATGGAATTTGTATTCCATGGTATACTAGGATTCAGCTGTGAAGTCTCTGCAGGTCCCATTAAAGGAGATTTGTATCAACTTGCTTTTGTTTTGCTTTGTTTTGTTTCATTTGTTTGTTTTTAACAAAACCTACCATATGCTACAGAGTATACTGGGGAAAATCTTGAGAATTATCTTTCATCTCGGTATTGATTGGGGGAGCAGAAAAGTTGTCACTGCTAAACTCTACCCACCTATGTCCCCTTTGGAACAAAAGCCTTAATCTGTATAGTGAAAAGCAACAAAATTTTCACATGATGGAAACCTTTTGCATTTAAGTAAGACAAGAAGCTAGAAGAGAGAGGGGAGGGGGAAGAAGGAACTTTCCCTCTCTGAGAGAGAAGCAGAAATACATATAAAGCATCTAGAACTTTAAAGCAGTAAAACTATTCTTTATGACACCACAATGGTGAATACATGTCATTATACATTTGTCCAAGCTCACAGATGTGCAACACCAGGAGTGAAACCTAATATAAACTAGGGATTTTGTTGATCATAAAGGGCTATACATGTGTAGATGCAGGGGTAATATGAAAATTCTACTTCATGCTCAATTTTTCTGTGAAATTCAAGCTCTAAAAAACTGAATTGTATTAAACAAAGAAACAAACAAACAGAAACAAAACAAAACAAACAAAACCCTCTCTACCTAAGAAAGGAACTGGAATATCTGATGCTACAACTGAAACAGGGATGGGAGCACTTGTTAAGGCCACAGCCTCAAGAATCAGGCTCACAGTGCCTGTCTAAGTCCCTTTCTAAGACTATATCTGGCTGATCAAGAATGTTCTCTTCTCTCAACATGCTAACGTGTGTCAAGTAGAAATAACAATGGAATATACCTAGAACTGCAAGAGAAAGACTGTCTCTGATTCACAGTGTGGAGTGATAACCCAAAGCCAAAAGGGGAGTTCTTATAATGACACATGCTCTAACAAAGTCTCTGATACCTTAAACACAAGGTAGCACCAGAGCAGTGTTTCTTAACTTCAGTACTACAGATACTGTGTAAAGGGTAATTCTCTGTTGTGGGGGCTAGGTTGTTGTTTTGTGAATAGAAATTGTGTAGCACTACCTCTAATATCTACTCAATAGATCAAGGATCGAGAGCCTTTTTGGCTGAGAGAGCCATGAAAAGGACATATTTTAAAATATAATTTTGTGCGAGCCATACAATATGTTTAACACTAAATACAAGTAAATGTGTGCATTTTATGTAAGACCAACACATTTAAAGTACAGTAGGTCTCTGAACTGTTTTTAAAATGTTGTTATGCTGTTGCTAACCAATGATGAATAAAGTACTTCTTACCATTAATGTGACTTCTGGTGCTACATGGTTTTGCTGATGGCTTTGTAGTCTGGTTAATACATGGTGAAGTTAAGCTTCTTGCAGACGTTGAGACTTCCATCCGTTAAATATGATCGTAGGTTGGTCTTAACGTTCTTTAGATGTGAGAAAGACTCCTCACATGCATACGTAGAGCCAAACATTGTCAGTACAGCAATACTCACACGCTGCAGTGTGTGGTATGTGACGGGAGCATGTTCCAAGTTTTGACAATCATCTGGTCCACAGGTTGAAGTTTTTTTCATTTCTCCCCACTTGTGTTTGCTCGCCAACTCTGCTTGCTGTCGTACAAGTCTTTCCAAATCTTCATTCAGTGACTTGAACTTATTCAATCACATGTCTGAGGCCTTCAGGTCAGCAGTTTGTAGCTCAAAATCTCTGACGAAGTCACCGAGGATGTAACTCAGATCGGCGCTGACCACTGCACACTCGTGTGGATGGGTGATAAACTTAAAAGGATGAGTGTGCTCACAAAATTCTCCAAAGCGTGCTTTGAATGACTGCAGATTAGATGTGAAGCCCGCTAGCTGCTGGAGATCAAGATGTTAGCAGGGCCACTTGCTGTGCATGCATCTTTAAACTCTCCCAGTTTTTCAAAGTATATAGTAAATGACCTGTTTCAATGTCAGCGATGAAGAGTTCCAGCTTGTTTTCAAATGCAAAACTGCTTGTTGAAGGGATAAGACTGTATTTCCAATGCCTTGCATTTTCACATTGAGCTGGTTCAGATGGCAGTCATGTCCACGAGATAGTAGAACTTCAGGAGCTACTCAGTGTTAGCTAACTCAGGATGCTCAACATTTTTCATTTCTTTTTTTTTTTTTTAATAAATTTTTATTAATGGTAATGGGATGACATTAATAAATCAGGGTACATATATTCAAAGAAAACATGTCTAGGTTATTTTGTCTTCAAATTATGTTGAAAACCCCTCGCCCAAAGTCAGATTGTCCTCCGCCACCCTCTATCTAGTTCTCTGTGCCCCTCCCCCTCCCCCTAACTCTCTCCCTCCCTCCCTCCCATGTCCTCCCTCCCCCCGCCCCTGGTAACCACCACACTCTTCTCCATGTCTCTTAGTCTCATTTTGATGTTCCACCAATGTATGGAATCATGTAGTTCTTGTTTTTTTCTGATTTACTTATTTCACTCCTTATAATGTTATCAAAATCCCACCATTTTGCTGTAAATGATCTGATGTCATCATTTCTTATGGCTGAGTAGTATTCCATAGTGTATATGTGCCACATCTTCTTTATCCAGTCTTCTATTGAAGGGCTTTTTGGTTGTTTCCATGTCTTGGCCACTGTGAACAGTGCTGCAATGAACATGGGGCTACATGTGTCTTCACGTATCAATGTTTCTGAGGTTTTGGGGTATATACCCAGTAGAGGGATTGCTGGGTCATAAGGTAGTTCTATTTGCAGTTTTTTGAGGAACCACCATACTTTCTTCCATAATGGTTGTACTACTTTACAGTCCCACCAACAGTGAATGAGGGTTCCTTTTTCTCCACAGCCTCTCCAACATTTGCTATTACCCGTCTTGTTGATAATAGCTAATCTAACAGGAGTGAGGTGGTATCTCATTGTAGTTTTGATTTGCATTTCTCTAATAACTAATGAAGCTGAGCATCTTTTCATATATCTGTTGGCCATTTGTATCTCTTCCTGGCAGAAGTGTCTGTTCATGTCCTCTTCCCATTTTTTTATTGGATTGTTTGTTTGTTGTTGAGTTTTATGAGTTCTTTGTAAATTTTGGATATTAGGCCCTTATCTGAGCTGTCGTTTGAAAATATCAGTTCCCATATAGTTGGCTGTCTGTTTATTTTGATATCAGTTTCTCTTGCTGAGCAAAAACTTTTAATTCTGATGTAGTCCCATTCATTTATCTTTGCCTTCACTTCTCTTGCCATTGGAGTCAAGTTCATAAAATGTTCTTTAAAACCCAGGTCCATGATTTTAGTACCTATGTCTTCTTCTATGTACTTTATTGTTTCAGGTCTTATATTTAGGTCTTTGATCCATTTTGAATTAATTTTAGTACATGGGGACAGGCTGTAGTCGAGTTTCATTCTTTTGCATGTGGCTTTCCAGTTTTCCCAACACCATTTGTTGAAGAGGCTTTCTTTTCTCCATTGTGTGTTGTTGGCCCCTTTATCAAAGATTATTTGACCATATATATGTGGTTTTATTTCTGGGCTTTCTATTCTGTTCCATTGGTCTGAGTGTCTATTTTTTTGCCAATACCATGCTGTTTTGATTATCGTGGCCCTATAATATAGTTTAAAGTCAGGTATTGTAATGCCCCCAGCTTCATTCTTTTTCCTTAGGATTGTTTTGGCTATTCGGGGTTTTTTATAGTTCCATATAAATCTGATGATTTTTTGTTCTATTTCTTTAAAAAATCTCATAGGGATTTTGATGGGAATTGCATTAAATTTGTATATTGCTTTGGGTAATATGGCCATTTTGATTATATTTATTCTTCCTATCCAAGAACAAGGAATATTTTTCCATCTCATTGTATCTTTTTCGATTTCCCTTAACAATGCTTTGTAATTTTCATTATATAGGTCCTTTACATTCTTTGTTATGTTTATTCCTAGGTATTTTATTTTTTTTGTTGCAATCGTGAAGGGGATTATTTTTTTGAGTTCGTTTTCTAATATTTCATTGTTGGCATAGAGAAAGGCTATGGACTTTTGTATGTTAATTTTGTATCCTGCGACCTTACTGTATTGGTTTATTGTTTCTAATAATCTTTTTGTGGAGTCCTTCGGGTTTTTGATGTATAGGATCATATCATCAGCAAAAAGTGATAGCTTTACTTCTTCTTTTCCGATATGGATGCCTTTTATTTCTTTGTCTTGTCTGATTGCTCTGGCCAGAACTTCTAGCACCACGTTGAATAAGAGTGGAGAGAGTGGACAACCCTGTCTTGTTCCTGATTTAAGGTAGAAAGTCCTCAGTTTTATGCCGTTTAATATGATGTTGGCTGATGGTTTATCATATATGGCCTTTATCATGTTGAGATACTTTCCTTCTATACTCATTTTGTTGAGAGTCTTAAACATAAAATTGTGTTGTATTTTATCGAAAGCCTTTTCTGCATCTATTGATAAGATCATGTGGTTTTTGTTCTTTGTTTTGTTGATATGGTGTATTACGTTAACCGTTTTGCGTATGTTGAACCATCCTTGAGATTCTGGGATGAATCCCACTTGATCATGATGTATTATTTTTTTAATATGTTGTTGTATTCCGTTTGCCAGTATTTTGTTTAGTATTTTAGCATCTGTATTCATTAGAGATATTGGTCTGTAGTTTTCTTTCTTTGTGCCATCCTTGCCAGGTTTTGGTATGAGGGTTATGTTGGCCTCATAAAATGTGTTTGGAAGTATTGCTTCTTCTTCAATTTTTTGGAAGACTTTGAGTAGAATAGGAACCAAGTCTTCTTTGAATGTTTGATAGAATTCACTAGTATAACCGTCTGGGCCTGGACTTTTATTTTTGGGGAGATTTTTAATAGTTTTTTCTATTTCCTCCCTGCTGATTGGTCTGTTTAGGCTTTCTGCTTCTTCATGACTCAGTCTAGGAAGGTTGTATTGTTCTAGGAATTTATCCATTTCTTCTGGACTGTTGTATTTGGTGGCATATATTTTTCATAGTATTCTACAATAATTCTTTGTATTTCTATGATGTCTGTGGTGATCTCTCCTCTTTCATTTTGGATTTTATTTATTTGAGTCCTGTGTCTTTTTTCCTTGGTGAGTCTTGCCAAGGGTTTGTCAATTTTGTTGATCTTTTCAAAGAACCAGCTCCTTGTTTTATTGATTTTTTCTATAGTTTTTCTGTTCTGTATTTCATTTATTTCTGCTCTGATTTTTATTATCTCCTTTCTTCGGCTGGTTTTGGGTTGTCTTTGTTCTTCTTTTTCTAGTTCCTTAAGGTGTGAAGTTAAGTGGTTTACTTCGGCTCTCTCTTGTTTGTTCATATAGGTCTGAAGTGATATGAACTTTCCTCTTATTACTGCTTTTGCTGCATCCCAGAGATTCTGATATGTCGTATTTTCATTTTCATTTGTCTGTATATATCTTTTGATTTCTGCGCTTATTTCTTCTTTGACCCATTCATTTTTTAGAAGTATGTTGTTTAGTTTTCCACATTTTTGTGGGTTTTTCCCCCTCTTTTTTGCAGTTGAATTCTAGTTTCAAGGCTTTATGATCAGAAAATATGCTTGGTACAATTTCAATTTTTCTAAATTTGCTGATATTGTCTTTGTGGCCCAACATATGGTCAATTCTTGAGAATGTTCCATGTACACTAGAGAAAAATGTATACTCTGTCGCTTTGGGATGAAGTGTCCTGTAGATGTCTATCATATCCAGGTGTTCTAGTATTTCGTTTAAGGCCACTATATCTTTATTGTTTCTCTGTTTGGATGACCGATCTAGAGCCGTCAGCGGTGTATTGAGGTCTCCAAGTATGATTGTATTTTTGTTAGTTTTTGTTTTAAGGTCAATAAGTAGCTGTCTTATATATTTTGGTGCTCCTTGGTTTGGTGCATATATATTAAGGATTGTTACGTCTTCTTGATTCAACTTCCCCTTAATCATTATGAAATGACCATTTTTGTCTCTGAGTACTTTTTCTGCCTTGTAGTCAGCATTATTAGATATGAGTATTGCTACACCTGCTTTTTTTTGGGTGTTGTTTGCTTGGAGTATTGTTTTCCAGCCTTTCACTTTGAATTTGTTTTTATCCTTGTTGCTTAGATGTGTTTCTTGTAGGCAGCATATAGTTGGATTTTCTTTTTTAATCCATTCTGCTACTCTGTGTCTTTTTATTGGTAAGTTTAATCCATTTACATTTAGTGTAATTATTGACACTTGTGGGTTCCCTACTGCCATTTTATAAATTGCTTTCTGTTAGTTTTGTATCTAGTTTGATTCTTCTCTTTTGTTTTTTTATCATTTGTTTTTGTTTGTTTGTGTTCCATACTTCTTTCCTCTGTTGCTACCTTTTTTAAGTCAAGTGTTTTTGTGGTGGTTTTTTTAAGGGTGGTTACCATTAAGTAATGAAAAGGGTACCTATCATATTCATTGTAGTACCCTATCTTATAAGTATTTCTGCACTTCATCATCCTTTGCTACTGTTAATCTCCATCCTCTCCCCCCTTTTTTTCCTTTGTTGTCACAGTTTAAGTTTGGTTTTATTGTGTTCTTGGTGGAGCTGTTACTTGTGGTGTTGTTTTCTTTTGTTCTTTGAATCTGGTTGGAAAACCCCCCTTAGTATTTCCTGGAGTGGGGGCTTTCTGTTGATAAATTCTTTCATCTTTTCTGTATTTGTGAATGTTTTTATATCTCCTTCATACTTGAAGGATAGCTTTGATGGGTATAGTATTCTTGGCTGAAAGTTCCTCTCTTTCAGGGCTTTAAATATTGGGGTCCACTCTCTTCTAGCTTGTAGAGTTTCTGCTGAGAAATCTGATGGTAATCTAATAGGCCTTCCTTTATATGTTGTACTCTTCTTTTCCCTGGCTGCCTTGAGAATTTTTTCTTTGTCATTGGTTTGTGTCATCTTTATTATGATGTGCCTTGGAGTGGGTTTGTTGGGGTTAAGAAAACTTGGTGTTCTGTTTGCTTCTTGAATTTGAGGCTTTAGTTCCTTCCACAGGCTTGGGAAGTTCTCATCTATTATTTGTTTGAGTATATTCTCCATTCCATTTTCTTTCTCTTCTCCCTCTGATATACCTATTATTCTTATGTTATTCTTTCTGATGGAGTCAGACAATTCCTGTAGGGCTTTCTCATTTTTTATTATTTTTGAGTCTCTTTCTTCTTCTCTCTGTTGTGCCTCAAGTTGTTTGTCTTCTATTTCACTAATCCTATCTTCAATCTGGGCTGTTCTGTTAGCTAAGCTTGTTACCTCGTTTTTCAGCTCGTGAATTGAGTTTTTCATTTCTGTTTGATTTGTTTTTATAGTTTCAATTTCCTTGGTAATATATTCTTTGTGTTCATTGAGTTGTTTTCTGATCTCCCTATATTGCCTTTCTGTGTTTTCTTGTATATCTCTGAGTATTTTTAAGATTTCTATTTTAAATTCTCTGTCATTTAACTCCAAGGCTTCCAATATGTTAAGTCTTTTCTCCATAGATTTTTCCACATCTATTTGAGTTACCTCTCTTTCTTTTGTATCCATAATATTCGATTTCCGCTTTCTTATCGGCATCTGAGGGTGGTCTTATTGATAGCACTAATTAGAATTAATAAAGAGTAAAAAGAAAAAAAAAAAGGGTAAAACACCCCACAAAAAAAAACAGTAATAATTTATTATTTCCCCTTTTTTTTCTCTCTTCTCTTTCCCTCCTCTCCCCTCCTCAGGGAAATATCGTGCCTATAATGGAGGGCCTGATTTGGGGTGAAGAGTTCAAGGGGCAAAAAAAAGGGAGTAGGGACCTACTAAATGCAAAAAAAAAAAAAGGAAGAAAATCTTAGACAAGCATAAGATGATTTGCTTGTAAGTGATAGTCAACTAAGAGATATAATGAGAGGGATAAGAGGGAATCAGAAAAAAGGACCAAAAAAGAATAATAAAGAAGAAAAAATAAAAATAATAAGTAAAAATCTGTTGTATTAAGTGGAGCGAAGACTAAATACAATGGAGACCTTGGGTTGGGAGGACCCAAAATGCCACAAAAATAAACAAACAAGAGAAAAAAAATAAAAACAAAAGCAAAAAAGAGAAATAAAGCCAAAAAAAAGCCTTGAGTCCCAAATTAACTAATTTGTTCGTGATTGAGGATTATATGGGAGGAAAGTAAAATGAGAAAAGAAAAAACGAATAGAAAGGAAAAAATAAGAAAAAGAGAAAAACGAAGGAAGAAATAAAATAGGAGGAGAAAAAAACAAAATAAAGCAAGACAAAAAAAAAAAAAAAAAACAAAAGAGGAGAGAGTGAGAGTTAAGTGTTTTGGAGTATAACCTTAAAGGAGGGTGAGGATGAAGAAGAAAAATAAAATGCAACACTCATGGGTAGTGTAGTTCAAGAAAGGGGAAGCATAAGATGGGCAGAGAATAGAAGGACCGAGGTGGAGGAAATAAAGGCAAAAAGATAGAAGAAACAAACAACAACAACAAAAAAAAAATTAGTGGATCAAGTTGTAAAGTCTGTGGGTTTTTCTTGATTTTGAGAGGTTAACTTCTTCCTTTTTCTTTTCTCTCCCTCTTCCTAGTCGGTGACTCTGTACCCCAGGCTCTGCCCCTGTGTCACTCTTAGGTAGGGATTTGCAGTTGATGGGATTCTATGGCAATGTCATATAATTGGCTTTAGTCTTGCTGGAAGTAAAGGCTTGTTGGCGTTTGCAGGGTCCAATGATGAGAGAGTTTGCTTTCCTGGATTCTCTCTCCTAGTCCCCCCTTTCTGAATTAGCAGCCTGGTGATCCAGCTATAAGGCTGCAACTGCTTCTGCCTGGGGAGTAAGAGGCTCAAAGAGCTGGGAAATCCCCACTCTATCCCCACTCAGTGCAAGACTTTGGGAAAGGCTCTGACAGTCAGGGCCTCCAGTGTAATCAGGCGGGGGTGGGAGTCAATTGTTGTCAAGGTGACTGTTCAGCGCCTATCATTTAGTTGGACCTCTCAACCCAGGCTTTCCACACTTTGTAGCCTGTTTTTGCAGGGAAGAAGAGGCACTAGTCTCTGCTTACGACTAGTGTAGTATAGACCTTATTATCTGCCAAGTCCTTCTTGTTAGTGTGTATCCCTGAATATGGAGGCTCTATCAATCAGAAGTTGCCCCCGCCCCTTTAGCGAGAGGCACTAAAAAATATCACGCCTCTTGTCTTGGATCGCTGAACTGAGAGAGATCTTATCAATTAGAACCGAGGGTGCGCAGATTTTATGCGTTAAGCTAATTTCAGTGATTGGGTCGCAGCTGTGCTTCCGAAGGTATTTTAGGCTGCTTGCGTGCGCCCCTCCCCCAACGCTTGATTGTTAGCTTGAATGGCTGGGTGAGGTGCCCCGCCCACGGAGAGAATCTCCCAAGCCTCTCCCGCTCGCCCCGCCGCTGGCGGCTGGACCGCACCAGGCGCAGGATAATGGAGCCCCCTGGGTGTGCAGGCCAGCAGGGCGCCCTGGGCGCGTGGAATGCCCAAGGCACGCACGCGAATGGGGCGCTCCGGGCACCGGTGGCCAGCGACCCCCACTCGCAGTGTGCGGGCGGCTGGGAACGTCAGCGGTGCTCAACCGGACCGGCGCGCACGGCGGCTGGTGGCAGCCGCTCACGGTGGCGGTCCGCTGCGGCCGCTCGTGGCGGCAGCTCGCGGGGGCTCGCGGCTGCTTGCGGTGGCTCGCGGTGGCGGTTCGCGACGGCGGCTCGCGGGGGCTCGCGGCGGCTCGCGGTGGCGGCTCGCCGCTCGCGGGGGCTCGCGGTTCCCGAGTATATGGGCTGACTCACCGCAGGCGCACTCCCTCGCGGCTTGAATGAGCGTCGCTGCTGCGGTAGATTCCTCCACACCCTCGTCTCTCAGATTCAAGTGATAACAGTCCTTTTGCTTTCAGTTTGTGTGGAACTCCGGAATGCTCCGAGGATAAATTTTTCTGTTTCTAGTTGATAAATTTGTTGTGATTTAGGGGAAAGCTGTTGGACGCGCTTCTCACGGCGCCATTTCTGTGACGTCACTCCCATTTTTCATTTCAAGAAAAGTCTGGATTTCGCTCAGACAAGCCGCAAAATGGCTGAGCACCTTTCCTCTTGACAACCAACGCACATTGCTGTGTAGAAGCAGACCAGGATAATTATTCCCAACTTCATCCAGCAGTGTTTTAAACTGGTGATCATTTAAAGTTTGGGCAACAATAAAGTTGACCACCCAAATGACCAGCAACATCACCTCACCAAGCTGCTCACCACACATCTGAGCAGAAAGCTCCTCCTGATGTAGGATGCAGTGAAAACTTAGGATGGGTCTCTTTACATGTTCATAAAGAAGCACTATGAATCCGCTGTTTTTCCCCACAATGCATACACGGAGCACCATCAGTACACACCGAAATAAGTTTATCCATTAGTAGATTTTTTTCTTTAGCGAACTCAGTGAAAGACTTGAGTAAATCCTCCCCTCTTGTTGTCTCTTTCATAGGCAAAACAGCAAGCTTTCCTCACATAGTGTGTCACCGACAGTATACCTTGCAATCACACTGAACTGGGATAAATGGCTTACGTCTGTTGACTCATCCAAAGCGAGAGAAAAGAATGGTGCTGCCTTTATGTCCTTCATTTGTGTTGCCTCAATTTGATTTGCCATCATGATGGCACGATTGTGAACAGTTCTTGCCAACAGAGGCATGTCTTTTATTCATTTGATTATCTTGTCTTTATCTGAAAAGTCATGAAAAAGTTCATTGGCAACATCAAGCATGAATGTTTTGGCATACTCCCCATCTGTGAATGGCTTTCCGTTTCTCACAATTGCTAAAGCACCAGCAAAGCTAGCCGAATTCCAGTCACCTTGTTGGGTCCAAACACGGAGTTGCTGCTGACTAGCTTGCACTCTGCACAGTAGCTCTTGACATGCTTTCCTCCTGCTGTCCCCCGCTGGATATTTCTATGCAAATGTAGTATGGCGTGTGTCGAAGTGCCGCTTTATATTTGACCGTTTCATTGATGCAATTCATCATTGCATATTAGACACACTGCAGAACCTGCTGTCTCCACAAAGGTGAATTCCTCTGTTCATTCCTGCTGAAAAGTACGATACTCCTCATCATTTTTTCTTTTAGCCATCTTCTTCATCAAAAGGGTTTCTGCAATTAGCTAGCTGACTATTTGATTAAAGGAGGGAAGTTTACTTCCTGACCTCACCACAAACTGTGTACATTGCACATTATCTAATAAAAATTTGGTGTTGTCCTGGAGGACAGTTGTGATTGGCTCCAACCACCCGCAACCATGAACATGAGTGGTAGGAAATGAATGGATTGTAATACATGAGAATGTTTTATATTTTTAACGTTATTATTCTTTTTTATTAAAGATTTGTCTGTAAGCCAGATGCAGCCATCAAAAGAGCCAAATCTGGCTTGAAAGCCATAGGTTCCCGACCCCTGCAATAGATGATAGTACCACACCCCTACTTGTGATGATAAAAAATGTCTTAGGTAAGAGGAGGGTCCAAGATGACAGCTGAACTTGCCCCCCTCACACACACACATTAAATATACATTCACATATAGAACAACATCTCCTCAGACACAACTGAGGGGTGATTGAACAGATTTTGCACAATAAACAAAAAAGAAAAACTGCTTGTAGAGATGTAAGGAACTACAGGAGGTCTCTGGGATCTGTGGGGTCTCTCAAGGATCAGAGGTACTGGTGAGCACCACTTTTTACATTCCCCTCCACCGACATAATGCAAGTGAACCATATCCAGGTGCTCTGCTGATGTGCAAGGCTCCCAGCTACCTTCCCAGAGCCAGTTCTTACCTGAACAGTGAAGGCTCCTGTGTGCCCACACACACTGGGCTGCATGGCCCAGAGCCCACTTCAGCCCTAGCCAGCTGGACCAAGAGGGCACCACTACATACTCACATATACTGGGTTGCGCCATTCGATGTCCGCTGGGCCCCACCAGCAGGCACCTCAGGTGCCACACACACATGCCCTGCCCTAGTTCCAACCAGCCTGCCAGAACCACCCAGCCCACAGTCTACACAGATCACTTGTACACAAATCAATTTTTTCAAGATTTGTTGAGATTTCTATTCCTCTAGTTCATAGAGACAAGCATAGAAAGTGAAACAAAATGAGAAGACTGAGGCATATTTTCCAAATGAAGAAGCAATTTAAGAAAAACAGAAAAAGACCCTAAGAAAATAAAGATAAGTAATTTGCCTGATAACAAAAGAGTAGTCATAAGGGTTCTCACCAAACTTGAGAGTAGAATAGAACTCAGTGAGAACTTTAGCAAAATGTTAGAAAATGTAATAAAGAACTAATTAGGTCATCGTTGGTAGTGGCAGTGGCTTTTTGCACCAGCCAAGTGGCTGCAGGAGTGCAGAGTGTGGCCCGCAGTTCATGCTGAGGCAACAAGGCACCTGCAGGTGAGGGGGACCTGCCAAGGGAATGCTGCTAGTAGAAGCTAAGAGCAAGACAGCAGGATAGGACGCTGGCTTCTGGGGAGTGGGGCTGGGTGGAGCAACTTCTCACTGCCAGCCAGCAGCACCAGGAAGAAGGCTTCATCCTCTGCGGGCAGCTTAGCACATGCTCTGTGGATCCAAGCTTTGTTCAAAGCAGCACCTCATCAAGCAGTAGCTGTGCCCAGGCCTCAGAGGACTCCATTTCAGCAAGAGCTCTACTACACTTTAGGAGACTGCATTTGGGACTTGTACCTCAGATGGGAAGCAGAAGGGCAAAACTTAACTAACACAAGGAGGATCTTGGTCTCTGCAGCATAGTTTTGTGACACCCATAGAGCATTCTGGTTTCTTCTCTTAGGGTGGGGGCCTGTTTCCTCTCCTCTGGTAGAGGGGTGGAGCCAGGAGGACCATAGAAAGGGCAGACACCTCTTACATGGAATCAAGAATGCTTGACACCCACGTCTTCATAGCTGTAACTGGGGTTCAAGGGATTCGCTGCAGCAAGAGACAAGGGGTTGCCTCAGGATCTCCTCATAAATCACAAGGATCCCGACTACTCCAGACTGTACTGTTGCAAGCTACCAAAGAGAGGGACCCCCATTGCTGCAGCCAGCAACCCCAATGGACTGGAAGGCTGGAATAGACTGACCTACCCCTTGCCAGGCTTGTAGCAGGAGAGGCAGAGCATCTGTGGCTTAGCTCATGGAGACTCAATGAAGCAGGGACCCAAGTTGCTCAGGGACAAGGGAGCTACTCCTGCCCATGTACCTTCTCTTTGCCTTAAGAGAAGGTGTGGCCTGGGACTCCTGCCACTGTCCACTTTACAGTACATGCCCTTGTGCCCTTTGCATCCAGGGTCAGAACAAGCAGACTACAATGACACCAGGCTTTGAAACATAAAGTGCTCCATGTTGGTATGGTGCCTCTCTGTGGCCTTCCTGTTGATGTTCATCATGTCGCTGGTCTTGTCCTGCTCCCATCACAGCATGGACACCCTGCCCTACTTGGACTTGGGAGCTTTGGGGGAGCACCGACCAGGTGACTATGGTGCCTGTTTATGCTGGCCTGCAGAGCCTCAGCAAGGAGGGGCTCATTGGCAAGAGCTGTGTCTGCCACCAATGCATGGGGAAGGTCAGTGCCTTTGGTTTGACAGCCACTTTGAAAGCAACATTTCCGCTGTCTGGGTTCCAGAGAACATGGGTCTGCTCCCTGATGTCTAAAGATGGTGGATGATGTTGCAGCCCCAGTTCAAGTGGCACAGCCAACAAGGTGCTATAGAAGCTGTTCCAGATAGTACCAAGGAAGGACCCCTACTGTTTCTGGGACCTCCAGCAAAGCCAGTGCTGTGTCGTGGTGCCTGTCAGATGTGGAGAGGCACAACTTCATGAGAATGAATCGGGTGCCAACTGGGGGCTTTCAGCAAGATGTTGGCAGCATAGCCAACCACCATTTCATTTACTCTGAGAGTTCCAAGAATCTGTCATCCAATGTCAGCTTTCTGTTGGTGACTTTCAAGGCTAGTACTTTCTGTGGATAACCAGCACCCTGTCCACAGAGCAGAGCCAATTTCCCATGCCTCAGTGAAGTCCTTTCATCTAGTAGATAAAAAAGATCCAGATCTACAACCCAGCCTTCAAGTACATCCATGACAGGTGGACATAGTATTATCTGCCTTACCCTTCTACAGTGATGTTGGATGTTGGTCCTTTTTGCTCTGCATGCATGTGACAAAGTGAACATTTACGGTTCCGGGGGCCAACAGCCAGAGAAATTGGCACCAGTACTGGAAGAATAACCAGCATGCCCATGAGATCCAGAAGATTGGTATGCAGGACGCTGACTTCGAGACCCACATCATCCACATGCTGCCCAGACCAGCGAGACGAAGCTCTACATGAGGCAATTGAGAAAAAACTGGCCATAAGCCATGACTCTTTTAGCCTGGCAACGGGTGAGGGCATGAATTCATTGTTCAGACTTGGGCCAGCACCCCGGGAAGTGGCCTCAGCCTGAGCGGACACAGCCCTGGGCACCTGTGAGCTGTCTCCAGGCAACACTGACCAAAGCAGGCATGGTCTGGACCAATCGTGCTGCAGCTGGAGAAGCGCCAGCTGTTTCCTGGCAATCGAGGACTATGATGCTCACTCAACCAATCATGGAATCCAAATCCTTTAGTCAACTTCCGGCTCTGGGCCCCTTCTGCTCCAATCAATGGACTTCCGAGATGAACCTGCATTTTCTCCATCCTCACGCCGGTATGCCTTTGTGTAAGATTTTGTTGCCTGCTTTTTGAGGCGTGGAGGTGGCTTCTGGCCTCGAAGAGCTTTACTCAGGCTTGGTAGAAGCTGTGACAGTCACTTGCGGTCCTGAACCTGTCAAGAAAACCGAGAAGGAAACAAAGGGGAAGGTCAGAGCCCTAGCGGCCCAGCTTCGCCTCTCCAAGGACCCTTGTGGCCTCGGGATGGTCAAGGGGAAGTCCAGGTTGTGTCCAGGGGGTGCACTTTCACCCCAAAGGAAAAGCCAGAGACCTCCAAACTGCTCCAGGCATCCGAGAGAATTTTGGACTACACATTTCCTTTATCAGTTAAGCCGAGGTAGGAGACTGCTGTCAGCAAAGAACTGCAGTGAGAATCGAGAGGGCACGTGGGTCCCTTTGTCCTCCCTTCTCCCCCTTCCCACCTTTGGCCACCCTGTGGAATGGCCTTTCTGACCAGGTCATTAGTGTCTCACCAGAAAACTAATTGTGTTCACCCCTTGCTTGGGGGAAGAGTTCACCTATGGCCTAACTCTGGAACATAGGTGTAAGAACTGAGGAGGGCACAAGGAAGCCCCTTCACATCAAGTGTAAGGTGTTTCTCATTCAAGTGTATTCTTGACCGCTACTATTCGTTACAACCTTTACTGACCTTCTTAGGCCCTTGTGGGCCTACTCACCAGCCCACTTGCCCTGGAAAAACAAAACCAAAACTTGCCCTGGGATTGATTGGGATGCTGCTGCTTCTCTCTCTTTCTTTCTCTTTCTCTCTCTCACACACGAACACATAAGTCTGTGCTGGCTCATGAGAGAGGGAGCAACACGTGGGAAAAAAGGCTGGAGATGGGGAGTGTGGGGCAAACACATGTTTTACAAGTGCAGAGGAAGATTAAGGTTGGTTGAGGCCCCGGATGTAGAAGAAAATATCAGACCCCTTAAAAAAGGAGAAACAGAGAAAATAAAAATGCATGTTAACTAACCGTATTTTTTAATAAATAAAAAATATTATGCACTCTTAATGTAAAAATTGCACAAATGAAACCAAACTTGGTGTCATTAGAAAAAAGTGTAAAGTTTGGGTTTTGCAGGGCCCTTCAAAAGTCAGGGCTCAGAGCGTGTGACTGGTGCACCAGCCATTATTAAATCTGCCTCTGTGTGTTAGGCTTGCTCAGTTCATATTTTGCCTGATTGGTACATGAGCACAGGGCAGCGCCATGTGTGTACAGTTTATGCAAGGCTGTGAGTGCTTGCCCTCAGCATGGCAGATTGCAAATTGCAGATTGCCTGCTGCCTTTAGGAGGGGCCATTGTTTGTCGGGGAGGGGGTCCATCCCAAAATCCCTGCTTCTGTTTTTGGCTTGTGAGTCCGGACAGAGAGAAGGAAGCGGTTTTCCCTGACTGCTCTTCTGCCGTTGCAAGACTAATAAACGGTATGGCCCATCATTTTCTGGCTCCACAGTTCCTTACTGTCTGCCCAAATCCACTGTGAACCTGCATGGCCATGGCACCAGGCCCTACAGGGAACCCAGCCACCTGGTACATGCACCTTCTTCCTTCACACATCACCCCAAAGAGGAGTAGGAAATCTCTTGCTTGAAGGGTGGAATTTGCTTTGGGCTTGTAATTTAATTAACCTGAAGTTACCAAGTACAGTTGATGGACAAAGAGTCTTTAAAATATCTAAGCTGGCTATAGAAATAGGCAGAAGGGCCCTAGCCAGTTGACTCAGTGGTAGAGTGTCGGCCTGGTGTGCAGGAGTCCCAGGTTCGATTCCTGGCCAAGGCACACAGGAGAAGCACCCATCTGCTTCTCCACCCCTCCCCCTCTCCTTCCTCTCTGTCTCTTTCTTCCCCTCCTGCAGCCAAGGCTTCATTGGAGCAAAGTTGGCCCGGGCGCTGAGGATGGCTCCATGTCCTCTGCCTCAGGCACTAGAATGGCCCTGGTTGCAATAAAGCATCGCCCCCTGATGGGCATGCCAGGTGGATCCTGGTCGGGCATATGCGGGAGTCTGTCTGACTGCCTCCCAGTTTCCAACTTCAGAAAAATACCAAAAAAAAAAAAATAGCCAGAAGCCTAGTTGAGGAGTAAATGTGCCCTTCTATGTGTGCCTCCCTCCCTCCTCCATACTCACATCTGCCTTCATGTTCTAACTTTCCATTTCCAGTACTGTACTGGAATGGGCTGGGTAGTTAACAACCAGGTATCACAATTGGAAGCTACTTGCATGACTGAATACAGCTAAGTCCCTAGGAACCTACTGATGGTATTCTCACTCTTGAAGGTTAAAGAAGTTTAGGAGGGGAAAAACTTCTTCTGCAAAGCATCCAAACCACTAAAAGGATCCCCTTCTTAACAGAGACAACATACCACCTGTCGGATAATGGCAGGAGATTGAAATGCTGCCCTGTAACAAGTCTTATGTTCGGACTTTGGAACACCAAGTCCTGTGGGGTCAGAACGCTGCGCAGGCAAGCACTGATAAGATTGTTTAAAGGAAGCAGCTGATCCCTATAGCCATTTCCTGCAATACTGAAAGGTTTTAGTTAATCATTCTTCTTTGCACCTGAACCCATGCTCTGCTAATTTACTTGATGAGTAAAGAAACAAATAAATATGATGGGGCTGTGGAGATCTGGGAGTCCCCTGTACCCAT
Organism: Saccopteryx bilineata; assembly: GCF_036850765.1. NCBI lineage: Eukaryota > Metazoa > Chordata > Mammalia > Chiroptera > Emballonuridae > Saccopteryx > Saccopteryx bilineata. The sequence goes on from NC_089492.1 coordinate 158,394,848, forward strand.
CTTTTCTTTATGTTGTGTCTTGTGTGCTTTTTCTTAAGTCCTGCAGCACCTTCCTCTTGCACACACCCATTGCTGAGCTGGTTTCAGCAAACCACCTATTTTCTTAGTGAGTTGGTACCACCAAGCAGCCTCCTGGCCATTGGTGTAGTTCCTGCAGCTGGCTGCAGAAGCAGTAACCAGGTGGATTTTAGAGAAGGGTTGGGCAGGGCAGCAGGCACCCCCAAAGGTAATAGAGTGAGAATTTAGCTTCAATCTGGTCTTTCCTAATTCCAAAGATTGGTGGAAGAAAGAATGGGGGTAGATTTGGGGGGGGGGGCTTTGATGGATTGCGTGCGTCTCAGGGCCCTTCCCTACCAATTTAGAGACCCAAGGCACCAGCCATTTTTGCCACTCTCAATTCAATGCTTACTGAAGTGGTCATTTTGAGTGTTTAGAAGATGAAAACAACAACACAATTATGCCAAACATTATTGGACAAAATAATTTCTTGTTTTGTTCAAAACATTAGTACACCCCCATTCTGGAAGAGGTAGGCCTGGCATTCAGCCCAGATCTCCTTTTCTGCAAGTTTTTATTTCTATTTTCTATTGAATTTATTGGAATGACATTGGTGACTACAATTACACAGGTTTCAGATGTACAATTCTATCATATATCACCTGTATTGTATGTTTAGTTAAGCAGACTTTCAAAAATTTCATTGTTTCAAAAGCACTAAAAAAAGAAGCAATAAGAGCTAAGAAAATACAATACTGAAGTGAAAAATAAAACACAAGCAATCATCCGGCCTGACCAGGCAGTGGCACAGTTCGAGACCCTGAGGTCACCAGCTTGAGCGCGGGCTCATTTGGCTTAAGCAAATAAGCTCAAGAGCTTGGATCCAAGGTCGCTAGCACCAGCAAGGGGTTACTCTGTCTGCTGAAGGCCCGCAGTCAAGGCACATATGAGAAAGCAATCAATGAACTAAGGTGTCGCAACGAAAAACTGATGATTGATGCTTCTCATTTCTCTCCGTTCCTGTCTGTCCCTATCTATCCCTCTCTCTGACTCTCTGTTCCTGTAAAACAAACAAACAAACAAAACCCCCACAATCATCCACACACCCTCCGTACAGCCTTCCTCAGCTAGAGAGGCACCCAGAGGCGCTCCCCTCTGCGCAGGCCCACGCGCTGCTGCCGCTGGGGGCGGGGTTGGCGTGCGGGGTGGGGCTGGGCGGGGCTGGCCTGGAGACTTGGGCTCCCTGCTTCCGGAAGGTGTTGCGGTGTTCCTCCCGTGGGAATGGGCATGGGGACCGCAGCCTGGGCTCGCCCCGGGGCTGGCCTCCACGACAGGAGAGCTGTGCAGCAGAAGCCGAAGACCCTGGCCAAGGTGGGGTCTCCCGACTTGAGTGCGCAGCAGGCCCACCTCTTGCTGCCCTGCCTGTATTTGGTGGGCTTCCTGGTGAGTGTGGTCGCGGGCAGCCCGGGTTACCGGGGTTTTTCCTAGAAGTCCAGGAGCTGTGGTGGGGCTGCGAGTGGCACCTGCTGTGAGACCTCAGCGCTGAGACTTTGTTTCCAGATCATACCTTTTAACCCTATAAAGCAGTGGTCCCAACCTTTTTTGGGCCATGGGCCGGTTTAATGTCAGAAAATATTTTCACTGACTGGCCTTTAGGGTGGGACAGATAAATGTATCACGTGACCGAGACAAGCGTCAAGAGTGAGTCTTAGACTGATGTAACAGAGAAAATCTGGTCATTTTTTGTAATAATAAAAAATCATTCAGACTTAAATATAAGTAAAACGGAAATATGTAAGTTATTTATTCTTTCTCTGTGGACCTGTACCAAATGGCCCACGGACCAGTACCGGTTCGTGGCCCCGGGGTTGGGGACCACTGCTATAAAGCACTGATCAGGTCCCTTTCCTAAATGCAGGAAGAAACTGTTGCTTTGTCAAGAAATACAGGTCATCCCTACCTCCTTTCCTACTTCATTACCCATACAAATTGTTTTTTCTTTGTTGTTGTTTGTTTTTTGAGGAACTAATAGTAGCACATTCTCTTTTAGCATTAAAGAGCAATTATTACAAAGAAGCTAAAGTTAACATGCATTCTAGGTCAGGGTGGTCCACATATTTACAGACAGCGGCTGCTCTAGAACATTGTATTTGGATCCTTGATCACTTGAACCTGATGAGTATCATAGAACAGACTACAATTGTGATGTCGTATGTGTTCAAAGTTTTAGATGGTGGTTTTATTAGGAAAATCAGTTTGTAATAAGGTCACCACTTTAAAAAAACATTTAGACTGTTGTTTCTAATTTGAGTGCATCAGTGTTTTGTTGTTTAGGATTTGTTTGGTGTCAGCATGGTTGTCCCTTTATTGAGCCTTCACATCAAGTCTCTTGGAGCGAGCCCAACAGTTGCTGGCATAGTAGGTGAGTGATTAATTAATACTGCACATGTTCATAGCAGTGAATTTTAAGTCCCCTGAACTAAGTACCTGAAAACATATCAGTTTTATAGCTAAATACTACACAAAGGTAATTGAAAATGCAATAGAATGAGTTTCTGAAATATTTAAAAATATTACCCTAGAATGAATGTGATTAGTCTTTTCGTAGACTACCCACGTTCTGAGAAGTTTTGAGATTTCTTGTTATCCCCATGCCTCATATCAGCAGTGCTGTTGCAAGTGCTTATTTAGCCTCTCCCAGGAGTGAGCTGCCTACAGGAACCTGTCACCTAATGTGAGAGACCAAAGACATGTAATCTACAGAAATCGATACTGTAAAGGAAAGGGATTTGGCTTAAGCCTTCACAGATTGGTTGCACTCTTCCCACACCACCTTAGAAGGCAGTAAGGTATTTCTACCTGTGTAGCATAAAATCTCCATCTAGGACTCACTGATTTACCAAAGAGATGGGAACTAGCAGGGCTTAGGGCTGTGGTGCTAATTAATGAAAAAATCAGACTTGATCATTCATAAGCTGGATAAACAGATGTTTTGGGACAGTTTTGTGCATAATATCTGGTAAGTCCTGGTCCATGCCATGATTTGTATTTGCTCAAAATTGTACTTAGAATTACATATTGGACCATCCAGCAGCATTAAGATTTTTATGAAGAGCAGAAGAGACATGTGATATAATAGAGGTCAAAGCACTCTATAAAACTCTGTAAGTTCTTTATAAAACTAAAGCATTTTGAGAAAACTGTGAAATATCATATTAGAGACATGTGAAAATGTGAAAATTTTAAGACTTAGTACAATTTTCCTAGGGTTCACTGTGTACTCTCTATAGTCTTTTCTGTTGAAACTACACACTCATCACATAGTGGAAAGGCTATCTTTCTAGGTACCTAAGAGCAACATTTGCCTTTTTGTCTCCCGCTTAACTTTATTTTGAAGACCTTTTATTAACAATTACATTACTTATACATTTTTCAATTGAAAAAAAAAAAGGTATGAGGTAGTTTCATTTTTAGAAATTATCTGTTTTTTCCCCTAAGATTTTTCTGTTAATTACTATGTAGTTTTTACTCCCTTTAATCCTGTTTTGTGATAGGTCTAGCTGATTTTACTGATGTTGTTCCTGTTTCTTGCAGGCTCCTCCTATGGCATTTTGCAGCTCTTTTCTAGTCCGTTGGTGGTAAGTTATCATCTATCTGGCAACATGTCTTGAAAGCATACTCATGTGCTCTGAGTGCCAGCCAGCATGGCTGTGGTAAAACAGAACTGGAGGTTAACCAGAGTAGAGGTGCAGATGATTGTGGTATCTACTGTTATTAAATCAAAAAGGATTCCTCAGTCACCTCTTTTCTCATTTGGCATCTTAGTTGCCATTGACTTACAAGAGTCAGATGGCATCTTCTGAAAAGAACACATTGAATCAGAACAAGAGTCCACTTTTTAAACTGTACCATGTCCTTCTATGATTCCCTGCTAATTTTTGACGTGGATAATGAATGTTTATTATCAGTTTTATCCTTCATTTTAATTACTTGACAATAGTCAAAATTCATTTATGCTTCTAGGATTCTGTTTGAAGTTGTACATGTTGGACTACATGGCTTATTAATTATGAAACTAAAGTGTATGGACAGAAGGAGCCATTCGTAATGGTTGATTATATATCAAGAGCATGAGGACGAAAGACCTACAGCTGGGTTTGCCATTCCCACTTCTGCCCACTTAGTTGTTTGAAATTCAGAATTCTTAACTGACTCTCCCCTTCTCTCTCCTTTCTGAATTCTGCTATGTCACTCTGGTCTTTGACCTCAGTGTCTACTGGTCTGGGCACTTCAGAGAAAACAGTCAGTTTATTCCCATGGAGTGATCAGCCATGACCTTGGTCTAAATTACTGTACTGTGCTTACCAAGAAAGGCTTGCACGTTAAATATGTTTTAAAAAAGAAAAGAAATTCGGTCAGATTTTGTAATTAATTCTTTTTTTTTTTTTTAATTTTTATTTTTTGTACTTTTCTGAAGTTGGAAACAGGGAGGCAGTCAGACAGACTCCCGCATGTGCCTGACCGGGATCCACCCGGCATGCCCACCGGGGTCAATGCTCTGCCCACCTGGGGCTTTGCTCTGCTGCAACCAGAGCCATTCCAGTGCCTGAGGCAGAGGACACAGAGCCATCTGCAGCGCCTGGGCCAAACCTGCTCCAATGGAGCCCTGGCTGTGGGAGGGGAAGAGAGAAACAGAGAGGAAGGAGAGAGGGAGGGGTGGAGAAGCAGATGGGTGCTTCTCCTGTGTGCCCTGGCCAGGAATCAAACCCAGGACTTCTCCACGCCAGGCCGACGCTCTACCACCGAGCCAACCGGCCAGGGCTATGTAATGAATTCTTAGGTAACTAAATAGCTACTCCATGGTTTATCTTTTTTTAAGTCTTTCTTAGATTAAATTTGTGTAACACTAATAATTTTATTTTCAAAGTAATTATCTCTCTTTATTATACAGAAGGAAATTTAGACTTACAAACTAAATAATTTGACAAAGACACCTCATCTCAGTATCCAGAATCTAAGTCACCTGTCATTACCTTAAAGATCTAAAAAATTAAATCAATAATGACTATCAGATTGCACAGGAGCCCGATGCACTTACTTGTAGGACACCATGTCATATTTCATATTCTTCCCTCTGAAAGAATAATTTACAGAAGCTAAGTAAACAGCTTTTCTCTTTTATTTGGAAATTCACTACCAAAATAGTTGCTGTGTGTATCTATATTAGATCAGTTAAGTCAGAGAGTATTTTAATCAGTCAAGTGTCTTTCTCCTACTGGACTCTAACATTCCTTAGAATAAAGACCAGGCTTTGTCACCAGTACTAATCAGAGCACCTAGCACATAGTAGCATTTTATGAATGTATTTTTATTGCCAGCTGTTGCCTGTCCGTCTTTTTCAAATAATCCTTTATCCTCATATTTGGGTTTACAAAGCACATTTTATTTACCTAGTAGCTGTAATTTAATAACCTCCTTAGAAATCATACAGGTGAAATACCAAGCAAACATTTTCTTTTCAATTAATGCTTTTACAAATACTTTAATGGTAAGTTTTATTAAAATATTACTCTTAAAAATAAATCTTTATGAAGAAAATATATGCTGTCAGATTTGGCTATTTTAATATTATCAGTTTTAATAAAAATGACTAGTGTTTGCTAACTACTTATTATGTGTCAGACCCTTTTCTGAGCCCTTTATTTCATTCAGTCTTTATAACAACATCTTTGGTGGTGTATATCTTTAATGACTGATTTTATAGAGAACATGTAGCAAGTACTGAGGGGGGAAATGAATCTTTGACGCAGATACTGTTATTATTACAGTTTTACAGATAGAGAAACAGGCCTACAGATATGCTGCCATGTGTAATTATGTCAACTAATATATCTGTGGCATGGGGAATGTTCAGAGTTCAGAGTTTAACCCAGATAGCCTAGCTCAGGGCCCAGGCTGTACCTACCAGATTATATCACTCACTGCCCTGTGAACACAAGGAAATATCCAGGTAGAAATAACATGGGGGATTTCTAAAGTCCATTGAAATGAAACCTAAGGAAAAGGATTGATGCTATTTATATAGGGCTGAAAGTATTTTGGGAGATTTACCCTCAAATATTTTATAAAGGAATTTTATAATTATTTATATCCTATGTAAGAGATGTTTGGGATCTTTAAGAAAAAGAAAAACACACATAAAAATGGAAAAGGGGCACAAACAGCGGTAGTTGGCTTTTGCAAGGCAGAGAGGCAGGCTCAGATAACACGGTTAATTTTTTTTTATACTTTTTTTTAGACAATTAATTTTAACGGGGTGACATTAGTCAACTAGAGCACATAGATTTAGGGAATTCATCTCCAGATCATTTTGACATTCGATTGTTATATACCCATCACCCAAAATCAAATTGTCCTCTGTCAGCCTTCATTTGGTTTTCTTTAATCCCCTCCCATCCCAGCACCCTCTCCCTCTGGCAACCACTGCACTCTTATCTATGTCCATAAGTCTCAATTTTGTGACACGGTTAATTTGAGAAAGTGGGGAAAGTCATTAAGTATCACTGAGGAATGAAGAAACAGGATGCTGTACTGACTGACCACTTCTAGCCAGACCAGAAAAACATTGCTGGACACCCTGTTCTTGACTTCCCTCAGACAGTACTCTATCACTATGATAGTGTTTAGTGGTTCTTATCTAGACAGTTTTTTAAAAAAAGTGTGACTCAGAACATCAGTGTATAAAATGGCTCCGTGTGGAGGTACTGTAGTTGGGCGGGGCTTCTCCGTCAGGCTTGTGTCCGTCCACACAGAACAGAGCACTTCAAAAGTTAAGCAGAAAAACATGCAGCTGATCATCAAGGCTGCCCAAAGGGTCTGAGGTGCTGCTGGAGACCAGCCTCCTGCGTTGTCCTGCTCAACCTCCTGCACTGTGGGAATGTTCTCAGTAGGAAAGATGGAAGGAGGAAGAGGAGAAGACTGTTTGCGAGTACCCTACCCCACTTTTAAAGAACTTTCTCAGAAGCCTCTCCAGTGACTTCTGGTTGCATCATTAAAGGCCACAACTTTTAGCCTACAAGTTAGTTTTATCTAAGCTGTTTCTGTGGAATACTAAAAATAAGAATGAGCTAGGAAGGTAGCCCTTTATTCCTGAGGTTACACATACAGGCACGCGCACACACACACACACACACACACACGCGCACACACACACACACTACCCCTTAGGTACCAAAGCGCACAGAGCAAACCACCACCTTCCTCTGTCCTTTCTTCTTCACTGCCTTCTGCTTAGGTCTTCTCTGTGTCTCTCAACTTCTCCCTGTGAGCTCTCTCTTACGCTTTGTGTGCCTCACATTCAGACTTCCATAGAGGGGCACTAGGAGGGCTTAGCTAGTCACTCACCTACCAAGCTTCCCCCTAGGCCACCTTCACTCTGAACCATTTCTGTGGTGTCACCAAGCTCCTTACTTGCAATAAGAGAGGTTCAGAAGGCAGCCATGCTTGGTAGGACTCTGAAGTGTCCCACATATGGGAATTATAACTGGCAGACTTAAATGAAAGACCTGAAACCACAAAACTCATAGAAAAAAAATGGGAAAATAAAAACCAGGAAAAAAGGCCCATTATTTTTTGTATATGATACCTAAAGCACAAGCAGTAAAATAAAAAATAAACAAGTGGGACTACATCCAAAAGCCTCTATGCAGCAAAAGAAACAATCATGAAAATAAAAAGGCAGCTCTGGAATGGAAGTAAAATATTTGCAAACCATATATCTGATACAGATCAATATCCAAAAAATATAAAGAACTCAAATAACTGAAGAGCAGAAAAATAATCTAATTAAAAAATTGGCAAAAAACCTGAATAAAGGTGCCCAACATCACTAATTAGGAAAATGAAAATCAAAACCACAATGAGCTATCATGTCACACCTGATAGAATGGCTGTCACCAAAAACACAAGATTAATAATGATGAGGATATGGAGAAAAAGGAACCTTCAAGCCCTGTTGGTGAAAATAACAGTATGGAGGTTCCTCAAATAATTAAAAATAGAGCTAGCATATAATCCAGCAAGTTAATCTACTTTTGAGAATATTTACAAAGGAAATTAAATCACTATGTTGAAGAGATCCCTGCACCCCTATTTTTAATGCAGCGTTATTTACAGTAGCCAAGATGTGGAAACAACTTGTGTTCATCCAGCCTGACCAGGTAGGTGGTGGTGCAGAGGATAGTGTCAACATGGGATGCTGAGGACCCAAGTTCAAAACCCCAAGGACGCTGGCTTGCGAGTGGGCCCACCTGGTTGAGTGCAGGGTCGCTGGCTTGAGCAAGGGGTCACTGGCTCAGCTGGAGCACCCAATTAAGGCACATATGAGAAAGCAACCAATGAACAAGTAAAGTGCTGCAGCTATGAGTTGATGCTTTTCATCTCTCTACTTTCTTGTCTGTCCCTCTCCCTCTTTCTCTCTTGCTTAAAAAAAAGATGAATGGATAAAGAAGATGTGTTTGTATTTATACATACACACACATGTCTGTACACACACACAGTGGAATGCTATTCAGTCATAAAAAGAAGGAAATCCTGCCATTTGTGACAATATAGATGGACCTAAAGGCATAGTTAAGTAAAGTAAGACAGAGGAAGACAAGTACTATATGATCTCACATGTATGGTATATGGAATCTTAAAATGATAAACATTCAATTTTGAATGAGATTTTTAAGAAAAGGATATCAAATCTGTGGTTAACAGAGGCAAGGGTGAGCAAATTGGATGAAGGTGTTCAAAAGGTACAAACTCCCAGTTATAATTAAGTACTGGGGATGTAATGTATAGCATGGTGACTATAGTTAACATTGCTGAATGGTACATTTGAAACATGACCTGGCCTGTGGTGGCACAGTGGATAAAGCATCAACCTAGAACGCTGAGGTCACCAGTTCAAAACCCTGGGCTTGCCTGGTCAAGGCACATATGGGAGTTGATGCTTCTTGCTTGTCCTCTGCCTCTCTCTTACTCTCTCCCTCTCTTCTCTAAAATGAATAAATAAAATCTTAAAACGTAAAAGAGGGGAAAACTTAGAAAAAAAGTTGTTGAGGGTAAATTCTAGAAGTTCTCAGCACAAGGAAAAAGCATTTTTTCCTTCTCTTTATATCCAGATGAGATAATGGGTTAATTAAACTTATTGTGGTAATCATTTTGCAATATATGTAAGTCAAGTCATGCTGTATACCTTAAACAGTGCTATATGTCAGTTATATCAGTAAAACAAAGAAAAAGAATGTGGGAAATGTTGCCTTTCAATAGTAATCAAAGAAATTCACATTAGAACAATGAGAAATCATGTTAATCTATTGAATAGACAAAATTAATGATAAAATTCCTGGTTGTCATGACATTAGAGAACAGAAAAACATTAGGGCAAATTTTCAATGACATGAAATGATGTTCAAAATCTATTATTAATTGGAAAAAGTTACAAAATACTATATTAGTATATTTTGTTAGAAACATTTGTAGATTTGACGATTGTGAAGTACTTTGATATTTAATTTTTCAGTATTTTCTAGATTTCTAAACTGAAGATACTTACTGAGGAATTGAGATGCATAAAGCGATAATGAAAATGAAAATGAGGCTTTTTTAAAAAATCAAGTGAGAGGCAGGGAGGTGGAGAGACAGACTCTCACATGCGTCCTGACTGGGATCCACCTAGAAACCCCCTTCTGGGGCTGCTGTTCTGTGCGTCTGGGCCTCAGCCACTATTTTAGTGGCTGAGGCAAGGCCATGGAGCCATCCTCAGCTCCCAGGTCCAACTTGTTCACATTTGAGCCATGGCTGTGGGAAGGGAAGGGGTGGGGATAGAAGGGGTGTAGAAGCAGATGGTTGCTTCTCCTGTGTGCCCTGACCAGGAATTGAACCCAGGACATCACATGCTGGGCCAACACTCTACTACTGAGCCAAGCGGTCAGGGCTGAAAATAAGACTTTAAAAAGTATACTTTGCCATTTCTCCAACCATTCTTAGCTTCCAGATTATCACAGATGCTTTCTTTGTTACTTTAGCCTTTTTTTTTGGGGGGGGGGAGGGTAAAGAAAACTGTTACACTTTCCCACTCAACTTGTATAAGACCAGAGAAAATAATTTACTGAATAATGGTATAATAGAATTGAGCATGTAATGATCTTAGCCCAAATTTCCTGCTGTTTTCCACTGGATTGTATTGGGGGAGGGGCATTTTCTTGGTGATTATTTTATAGTGAGTCAAAGGACTTATTGTGTTTCCTTTCTCAGGGATGCTGGAGTGATGTGGTTGGAAGACGATTTTCCTTGCTGGTGTGCATTCTTTTCAGTGCCCTGGGTTATCTTATTCTTGGAGCATCTACCAATTTGTTTTTGTTTGCCCTCGCCAGAGTCCCTGTTGGTGAGTTCTTGCTGCTCTGTGTTTTCCTTCAAAATAAGTCACTTATAGGTATAGAGAAAGGCTGGGCCTGTTTGTCAGTGCCTCTTTGATTAGAACTTACATACAGAGGGCATTAAGATGATTCAGACTAGAACAGTAACTCCAACAGCCACTTTTGATTGAGCACTTAGCACCAGTCAGACTTTGCTAAGTTGTCCATAGCTTCAAACCTTGTATGAGACAGAGTGCAAAGCCCTCAGCATCTAGAATTTGTTAAATGTCTTTGACTAGCATTGTGGTTACTATTCTGGCTTCGGTGAGCTTATGGTTTTGAATTTCCTGACTTCAAATTGATCCTGACCGTGGTAGCTTTCCTGCAGCCTTCTGTAAACCTGGCCATCACTTTGTGGGCAGACACTAGGATGATGATATTGTGATTCATGGCTTAGTTTTGTCTCCAAACTGCTCTTGAGTGTCTCTTCCATTTTTGAAATAGCTTTTATATTATTCATTCATTAAAATACTGCTTGTGAATGCTTGGTGGTGAAGTGGGTAGGTGGTTACTATGGGAACTTTTAATTCCCTTTACCTTTCTTAGTGGTTAGAGCCCTAGAGTTTCTGTGTTTCTTCTTCACCTTAATCATTAGAGCATTGACAGACACTGCTACCTGAATGGGCGAATCTTTTGTGTTCGCCTTTCAAAATCCATGCCATTTATTTGTTCTCATTGTTTATTTAAGAAAATGGTTTATGAAGGTCTTTGCCTTAAATGTGATCAATCATCCTAACAAACCCCGCCACTAACAGGGAATCCAACTGATAGCTATTTTGTGTGCACTTGATGTCACAAGTTGTTTTATGTTCTTGGTTTAGGTGGCAGTGTGTCCTTCTACAGTATAATATTCTCCACTGTTCAGTGGCAAGACTGTTCATAATTAAAAAGAAACAGATGAGAGATAAATGGAACCTGTATTTGTCATGAAATGCAGAGACTTATATGGAGAATTATTATCACTTTGAGTAGTGAGTTTTTTTCATGCTCGCTGACCACTGGGAGTGTTTTTTTTTTTTTTCAAAAAACAATATTAGTTCCAGTTCCAGTTTTATTAATTTAAAATCATGTTTGTTTGATAACCAAGTTATGGAAACAAGAAGAACATACATTTGTCTTTTTTTAATGTTGCCTTACACATTTTAAAAATAATTTTTTTTTTACTCTGGATGGTCAGGAGGCACGAGGACCTACATGAACGTTCGTACTACTCAAAGGGTTATATTAATATGGAATGACCTGCTTTGTGTAATGATATGCAGAGCAGTGCTTTCCTTCAAGGAGATCACTGGAAACCATTGTACCCCATCATGGTTAGGAGCTGTCAGGCAGACCTGCCAGCAGCATTTATTAGTAGAACCTACTATGTCTTGATTAAAAAAGTAAGCAACTGATGTCACCAGAATTTGCCAGTCTTCATTGATGAGTGTGTTTGTTCTATGTATGGGTGAATACAAGTCACATACATCAGCAGAAGTATGAGGAATATAAAGTTGTTACATATACTTTAATCTCTTATTAAGTATTATCACAGCTCACAATTTGTTTAGTCAACACTTTCACAAGCTTCTTGCTGGCATAAAATCAGTGGTACTGGTTCAATGACTACTCTGTCATTGTATTTTTACATTTTCACTGTCCTTCCTCCTTGCTCTGTTTCTCACCATAGCACCTCTGGCCTTCAAACCGCTGCAGACTCTGCGAGGACAGGGATATTTGCCTTTTCTTTCCCTTCTCTATTCCTTGTAGTATTACTCTCATGGTCAGGGTCTATGCTGGATATACAGTAGGGGTGCAGAAAAATGTTTATTCCCTGAGTTCATGAATAACTAATAATAAATTTCTGTTTAGAACCCACCATGAGTTATACATGGATAGCAGAGAGGACTAGAGACACTGGGATGTTATGACAGGAGGTGGGCAGGCTGAGGATTCAGGAGCTTGATTAGCAGAGACAAGGTGACAAACCAGAATGGTGGGGCTAGACCAGGAGTCCAGTCATGGTGGCATGGAACCTGTTGGATGGCCTTAGAGGTTCAGAAAAATGGATCAGAACTTCATCAGGGAGAGAGGTAAAGTGCTGGATCACAAGCAATATGTGTTTCATCCTGAAAATGTTACGGAACATGTTTCTTGTCTCCTTACAGGTATTTTTAAACACACACTGTCCATTTCAAGGGCTCTACTTTCTGATTTGGTTCCAGAGAAGGAACGACCATTAGTTATTGGACAATTAAACACAGCATCTAGTGTAGGCTTCATCTTGGGCCCCATGGTCGGTGGCTATCTTATTGAACTAGATGGTGGATTTTATCTAACATGCATCCTCTGTTTTTCTGTCTTCATTTTCAATGCTGGTAAGTTGCCATTATATCATGAAAAGATTGTTTGGTTTATTCATTCATACTGACCAGTGCCTATTTTATCTCCTTATAATTTGTTTTTCTTAAAACAGAATGAGACAGACTCCTTATTGAAAAATAAAAGACCATGTTATCCCTGCTGCAGACCTCCCAGCGGGCTCCTGGCATGCTAAAGGATGTGCTTGTCTCACAGCCTGCACAGTGTTGGGCTGGCCCAGCCCCTCCCTCTGCTTCCTCCACGTGCTTTAGCTGCACTGGCTACTCATGTAGCCTCACACATGCCAGACCTATTCCCACAGGAGGGCATTGTAATTTGTTCTTCTATCTGCAACATTCTTCTCACGTTTCTTTTTTATTTTTTTGAACTATTATAATTTTTTATTATAATTTTTATTAATTTTTAATTTATTGTGTTTACATGGATTCAAGTGTCCCACTGAATATAACTCCCTCACCCCCACCCCTGTGTCCCTTTTTATACCCCTTAGCCCCCCTCCCCCTAACTCCCTCCCTTCTTCCCTCTAGGATTTGCTGTCTGGTTACCTGTATCTCTGTGTTATGTATATATAGTTTCACTAATCCCTTCACTCTCTCTGATCCCATCCCCTAATCCCCCTTCCCTTTGTCAGCTGTCCCTCTGCTCTCTGTGACCCTACCTCTATTCTGTTCCTCAGTTCACTTTGTCCATTAGATTCCACATATAAGTGAGATCATATATTTTTCTTTCTCTGCCTGGCTTATTTCAGTTCGCATAATAGTCTCCAGGTCCATCCATGCTGTCACAAAAGGTAAGATTTCCTTTTTTCACACCGAGTAGTATTCCATTGTGTAAGTACCACTGCTATTTAATCCACTCATCCACTGAAGGATGGACACTTGGGCTGTTTCCAGATCTTGGCTATTGTAAACAATGCTGCAATAAACATGGGGGTGCATATCTTCTTTTGAATCAGTGATTTAGAATTCTTAAGATATATTCGTAAAAGTGGGATAGCTGGATCAAAAGGCAGTTCCATTTTTAATTTTTTGAGGAACCCCCATACTGTTTTCCACAGTGGCTGCACAAGTCTGCATTCCCACCAGTAGTGCAGGAGGGTTCCATTTTCTCCACATCCTCACTAGCACTTATTCTGTGTTGTTTTGTTGATGAGCGCCATTCTGACTGGTGTGAGATGGTATCTCATTGTGGTTTTAATTAGCATTTCTCTTATGATTAGTGATGTTGAACATTATTTAATATACCTATTGACCATTTGTATGTCCTATTTGGAGAAGCATTCAGTTTTTTGCCCATTTTTAAATTGGATTGTTTACCTTCCTGGTGTTGAGGTTTAGAAATTATTTATAAATTTGGTTATTAACCCCTTTTCAGACATATTGGTGAATATGTTCTCCCATTGTGTGGGTTGTCTTTTTATTTTATTCATGGAGTCCTTAGCTGTGCAAAAGCTTTTTAGTTTGATATAGTCCCAGTTGTTCATCCTGTTCTTTATTTCACTTGCCCATGGAGATAAATCAGCAAAAATATTGCTGTGAGAGATGACGGAGAGTTTACTGCCTATGTTTTTTTTTCTCAAGATGATTATGGTTTCATGATTTACGTTTAAGTCTTTTATCCATTTTGAGTTTATTTTTGTGAATGGTGTAAGGTGGTGGTCTAGGTTTCATTTTTTTGCATATGCCTGTTCAATTTTCCAGCACCATTTATTAAAGAGACTGTCTTTACTACATTGTGTGCTCTTACCTCCTTTGTCAAATATCAATTGTCTATATATATATATCAATTGTCCATAAAAGCGTGGGTTAATTTCTGGGATCTCTGTTCTGTTCCATTGATCTATATGCCTGTTCTTATGCCAGTACCAGGCTGTTTTGAGTACAATGGCCTTGTAGTATAACTTGATATCAGGAAGTGTGATACTACCCACTTTATTTTTCATTTTCAAGATTGCTGAGGCAATCGTGTTCTTTTTTGGTTCTATATAAATTTTTGGAATATTTGTTCTATATCTTTAAAATATGCCATGGTATTTTAATAGGAATTGCATTAAATTTATAGTTTGCTTTTGGTAATATAGACATTTTAATGATGTTCATTCTTTTTTATTATTAATTTATTGTGTTTACATAGATTCTAATGTCACCTGTGTTTGCCAGTACATTCCCCTGTCTCCCTCCCTCTACTACCCTCCCTCGTTCACTCCAGGATTTGCTTTTCTGCTCTCATCCCATCCTATCACCCTATCATCCCTTTTTCCTCTGTCCGCTTTCCTTCTGGATCCTGTGATCCCCCCTCTGTCTCTATTCCATTCCTCAGTTTATATTGTTCATCAGATTCCTCATATGAGTGAGGTCATATGATATTTTTCTCTTTCTGCCTGGCTTATTTCACTTAACATAATAGTTTCCAGTTCCATCCATGTTGTTGCAAAAGGTAAAATTCCCTTCTTTTTCATGGCCCCATAGTATTCCATTGTGTATATGTACTACATCTTTTTAATCCAATCGTCCACTGACAGACACTTGGGCTGTTTCCAGGTCTTCGCTATTGTGAACAATGCTGCCATAAACATGGGGGTGCATTTCTCCTTTTCAAACTGTGCTATGGTGTTCTTGGGGTATATTCCTAAAAGTGGGATAGCTGGGTCAAAAGGAAGTTTGATTTTTAATTTTTGAGGACTCTCCGTACTGTTTTCCACAGTGGCTGCACCAGTCTGCATTCCCACCAGCAGTGCAGGAGGGTTCCTTTTTCTCCACATCCTTGCCAGCACTTACTCTGTGTTGTTTTGTTGATGAGCGCCATTCTGACTGGTGTGAGGTGATATCTCATTGTGGTTTTAATTTGCATTCTCTAATGATTAGTGATGTTGAGCATTTTTTCATATGCCTATTGGCCATCTGTATGCCCTCTTTGGAGAAGTATCTATTCATCTCGTTTGCCCATTTTTTGATTGGACTGTTTATCTTCCTAGTGTTGAGTTTTACAAATTCTTTATAAATTTTGGTTATTAACCCCTTATCAGACGTATTGTCAAATATATTCTCCCATTGTATGGTTTGCCTTTTTATTTTGTTCATTTTATCTTTAGCTGTGCAAAAGCTTTTTAGTTTGATATAGTCCCATTTGTTTATCCTGTCTTTTATTTCACTTGCGCATGGAGATAAATCAGCAAATATATTGCTGCGAGTGATGTCGGAGAGCTTATTGCCTATATTTTTCTCTAGGATGCTTATGATTTCATGACTTACATTTAAGTCTTTTATCCATTTTGAGTTTATTTTTGTGAATGGTGTAAGTTGGTGGTCTAGTTTCATTTTTTTGCAGGTAGCTGACCAATTTTCCCAACACCGTTTGTTAAAGAGACTCTCCTGTCTTTACTTCATTGTATGCTATCACCACCCTTGTCTAATATCAATTGTTCATATAGGTGCGGGTTAATTTCTGGGTTCTCTGTTCTGTTCCATTGATTTATATGGCTGTTCTTATGCCAGTACCAAGCTGTTTTGAGTACAATGGCCTTGTTGTATAACTTGATGGTCCAGAGTGTGATACCACTCACTTTATTTTTCTTTTTCAAGATTGCTGAGGATATTCGTGTTCATTCTTTCTATCTATGAACATGATATATGCTTCCACTTTTTTGTATCTTCCTTGATTTCTTTTATCAATATTTTATACTTTTCTGCATATAAGTCCTTTTCCTACTTGGTTAAATTTACTCCTAGGTACTTTATTATTTTTGTTGCAATAGTGAAGGTGATTGTTTCCTTAATTTCTCTTTCAGACAGTTCATAGTTGGTATATAAAAATGCCACTGATTTCTGAGTATTAATTTGATATCCAGTCACATTGCCAAAATTCATTTATCGGGTCTAGTAGTTTTTTGACTGAGACTTGAGGGTTTTCTATGTGCAGTATCATGTCATCAGCAAACAATGATAGTTTTACTTCTTCTTTTCCAGTTTGGATGCCTTTTATTTCTTCTTCTTATGTCATTGCTGTGACTAGAACTCCCAGAACTATGTTGAATAAGAGTGGTGAAAGGGGCACCCCTGCTTTGTTCCTGATCTTAAGGGGATGCTTTTAACTTTGGCCCCTTGAGTATGATTTTGGGTTTGTCATGAATGGCCTTTATCATGTTGAGGAATGTTCCTTATATTCCCACTCTGCTGAGAGTTTTGATCATAAATGGGTGCTGGATTCCAGCACATGCTTTTTTTGCATCTATTTGTATTATCATATGATTTTTATCCTTATGTTTATGTAATGAATCACATTTATTGATTTGCAAATATTATACCAGCCTTACCTCCCCACAATAAATCTCACTTGATCATAATGTATGATTTTTTTCATGTAATACTAGATCCAGTTTGCTAATATGTTGAGAATTTTAGCATCTAAGTTCATCAGGGATACTGGCCTATAGTTTTCTTTCTTTGTAGTATCTTTATGTGGATTTGGAATGAGGATTATGGTTGCCTCATAAAAGGAGCTTGGAAGTCTTCCCTCCTCTTAAATTTTTTTAAATAGCCTGAGAAGGATAGGTGTTAGTTCTTCTTTGAATATTTGTTAAAACCTAAGGCCTGTGGAGCCTTAGGTTTCTTATTCTTCCAGACTGAGTTTTGGAAGATTATATCTTTCTAGGAATTTATCCATTTCACCTAAGTTGTCCATTTTTTTTGGCATACAGATCTTCATAGTATTTTCTTACAATCCTTTGAATTTCTGAGGTGTCAGTTGTTACTTCTCCACTTTTATTTCTGGTTTTATTTATTTGAGTCCTTTTTCTTTTTCTCTTGATGAGTCTGGTTAAAGGTTCATTGATCTTGTTTACCTTTTCAAGAAACCATCTTTTGGTTTCATTGGTCTTCTGTATTGTTTTTTGAGCCTATATGTCATTTATTTCTGCTCTGATCTTTATTATTTTTTTCCTTCTACTTCCTCTTGGCTTTTTTTGTTGTTCTTTTTCATTTTTTTTTTTAGATGCAGGGTTAAGTTATGTATTTGAGCTTTTTCTTGCTTCTTAAGGTATGCCTATAATGCTATGAACTTCCCTCTCAGGACTGATTTTGCTGTGTCCCATAAATTTTGAGTTGTTGTATGTTCATTTTCATTTGTTTCAAGGAAATTTTTTACTTCTTCCTTGATCTCATTGTTACGCTATTTGTTATTTATTAACATGCTATTTAGCCTCCAAGCATTTGAATGTTTTTCAGTTTTTCCTTTGTAGTTGATTTCTAGTTTCACGCCATTGTGATTAGAGAAGATGCTTGATATGATTTCAGTCTTCTTGAATTTATTGAGACTTGTTTTGTGTCCAAATATGTGGTCTATCCTAGAGAATGTACCATGAGCACTTGAAAAGAATGTAATCTGCTGCTTTGGGGTGAAACGTTCTGAAGATATTTATGAAATCCAGGTGATCTAGTGTGTCATTTAAGTGCTGTTTCTTTATTAATTTTCTGTCTGGAGTATCTATCCAGAGATGTTAGTGGATTGTTAAAATCCCTTACTATTATAGCATTGCTATTGATCTCACCCTTTATGTCCATCAACACATCTGAG
The DNA here is from genome assembly GCF_036850765.1 of Saccopteryx bilineata. NCBI lineage: Eukaryota > Metazoa > Chordata > Mammalia > Chiroptera > Emballonuridae > Saccopteryx > Saccopteryx bilineata. Next base: position 158,413,243 of record NC_089492.1, read on the forward strand.
TTATATATTTAGATGCTCCTATATTAGGTGCATAGATATTTACAATGGTTATATCCTCTTGTTGGATTGCTCCCTTTATCATTATGTAGTGACCTTCTTTATCCCTTACTATATAGCCTTTGTTTTAAAGTTTATTTTGTCAGATATAAGTATTGCTACCTAGCATTTTTTTCATTTCCATTTGCATGAAATACTTTTTTCCATCCTTTCACTTTTAGTCTATGTGTATCTTTCATTCTGAGGTGGGTCTCTTGTAGACAGAATATGTACAAGTCCTGTTTTCTTATCCATGTAGCTACTCAATGTCTTTTGATTGGAGCATTTAATCCATTTACATTTAAGGTTATTTTTTTTTTTCATTTTTCCGAAGCTGGAATTGGGGAGGCAGTCAGACAGACTCCCGCATGCGCCCAACCGGGATCCACCCGGCATGCCCACCAGGGGGCGATGCTTTGCCCCTCTGGGGCGTCGCTCTGTTGTGTCCAGAGCCATTCTAGCACCTGAGGCAGAGGCCACAGAGCCATCCCCAGCGCCTGGGCCATCTTTGCTCCAATGGAGCCTCGCTGTAGGAGGGAAAGAGAGAGACAGAGAGGAAGGAGAGGGGGAGGGGTGGAGAAGCAAATGGGCGCCTCTCCTGTGTGCCTTGGCCAGGAATCGAACCCGGGACTTCTGCACGCCAGACCGATGCTCTACCTTTGAGCCAACTGGCCAGGGCTTAAGGTTATTATTGTTATGTAGTTGTTTATTGCCATTTTATTCTTTAAATCTACTTTCTTCTTTTTCTTATTTCTTTTTCCTTATTACCTCTTTTTACAGCAGGCCCCTTAACATTTCTTGCAATCTTAGTTTGGTTGTAATGAATTCCTTGAGGTGTTTTTTTGTCTGGAAATCTTTTTTATTTCTCCTTCAATTTTAAAAGATAGCCTTGCTGGATAAAGACATCTTGTATATAGGGTCTTGCTTTGCATTACTTTGAATATTTCTTGCTAATTTCTTCTGGCCTCAAGTGTTTCTGTTGGAAGTCAGATGTCATCCTTATGGGGTCTCCTCTGTAGGTAATTAACTGCTTTTCTCTTTCACCTTTTAGTATTCCTTCTTTTTCTCTTTGACAGCTGACTTATGATGTGTCTTGGTGTAGGCCTCTTTGGGTTTCTTCTTAATGGAACTCTCTGTGCTTTTTGAACCTGCATGACTTTTTCTTTCATCAATTTAGTAACATTTTCAGCTATCATTTCTTCAAACAGGTTCTCTATTTTTGTTTGTTTTTTCTCCTTCAGGAACCCCTGTGATACAGATGTTGTTTTTCTTCATGTCACAGAGCTCTCTTAGAGTTTCCTTAGGCTTTTTGAGCCTCTTTTCTTTTTGCTGCTGTGCTTCAATGCTTTCATTTATCTTGACCTCTAAATCACTGATTCAGTCCTCTGTTTTATCCAGCCTGCTATTAATTCCTTCCAGTGTAGTTTTCATCTCTGATATTGTATTTGTGATTTCTGACTGGTTCTTTTTTATGATTTCAGTCTTGTTTTTGATACTTGCTATCTCTATTTAGGTGCTCATTATTGTCCATCCTTTGTTGCTCTAAGATCCTTGAGCATCCTAAAAACCATTGTTTTAAACTCTGCATCTGGTGTTTTGGTTACTTCCATCTCATTAAATTCTTTTTCTGGGAATTTCTCTTGTTGATTCATTTCGGTTGCATTTCTCTGTCTGCCCCTTTTGTGTGTGTATTAGGTAGCGCTGTCTGATTTTCAGGTTTTTGTGTGGTCTTCATGAAGAAGATGGGCTCTGTGGTACTGTCCTCCAGGCCACTTGTTTTCCTTGTTCTAGTAATGGTTCTTGAGGTTACTATTTTCCTTCTTATTGCATGTATTAGATACAGTTGGTCTTTTTGTGGGTACAGTTAATCCCTTCAGGCTGGCTGGCTCTAAGGGTCAACCTTGATCATGTGTATTACACACTGTGCAATGTCTGTCCTGTTCGGTATATTTATTCTCCATAGTGTCTGGTGCCTGCTAGACTCCACCTTTGAGTGTGCCCACTGTGGGCTACCAGTCTGCAGCTACTGCACTTTTTGCTGTTTGTGTCTGCGTTTTCTGTGTCTGTGTACTGTGGGAGGGGCCAACTTCTGTATAAGGATCAGCTTCCTCCTGCTTAGAAATGACCATAGCTCCGTAAATGCCCTAAGCTCTGTACGATCTGTCTCCACTTTTCAGCTGCTGCTTCTCTTGCAGCTTCCTGGTCTTCCCACAGAGTCTTCTATAGTAAGACTAGTGTGGGCTCAAATTGCCCTCAATGAACCAACACCTCTACAGGTTGCATGCTAGGTGGGTTAGGGCAGCTGTGGTTGTGAATACAACATTTGTGGGACCTCCTACTTCAGGAGTCTCATGGTCAGGAGCTCAGTACAGGAAATGTGGCCCCTACTCCAGAGCTTGATCCCTCAGCCACTGCTGGATACTCAAATTTTATTTCTCCCCAACAAAGTGAGCTGCAATTTCTGACCATGTGTGGCCAACAATCCCCTCTGCAGAAGTTCTTTCAGCTGTTGATACCCAGGTCTCAGGGAGGAAGACTGAGAGAGTCCTCTCCTGGGGTTGACTTTGCCCCTACCAAAGGTGGCTAAGCCCCTTGACCAGATCTAACAATAGACTCACAGGGACCTACACTTTAAATGTCCATGCTCCAAGCTTCTCTCCCTTCCCCCTGTGGAATCTAGCCTAGCAGGACAGAATATCCAATGCCCAAGCTGGCTGACTGTGAAGCTCCACCCTATCCAATGCACATGGACCTCTATGGGTCAAATAAGTTTGCAAATATAATGTATATGTTTGCTTGTTTATAGTTTGCATTGGGTGTGGGAGACAGGCTGTAAACAGGCAGGATCCTTATAGCCTAAGGCTTAGTTTTAAGACCCTTTTAATACTTAGATATTCTCAACACCAAGCTTTTCCCCACACCCTTAACTGTTGCATGATGTGGGTGGTGCACTCTTATGAGGAACTAGAAAGCCTGGTGGTCATACGAAATGACCGCCGTTCTAGATATTATAAATTGTAATTAAAATGATTTGTGCAAAGGTGTCTGCTAATTCAAACTGAATTACCCAGGGCAGGTGGCGAGGATGCCCCTTTGCTTAGTGCCCCATGGGGTTTCCCCCTTCTACTTGCTTAATTGCTTAAAGTAGAGTGCAATGAAGGAAACCACTGGCGGTACATTTCTTAAGAGCGCTTCGGTCAGCATTACTCTGTCATTTTTTTTGCATTTTTCTCCTGCCTTTGTTCAAGGGACTCATTTTGTCGAGACAGGCTTTTTTGTCTTGCATTTGAGGCAAGCCTTGTTTCTCTATGCTCATCAGTCTCATTTTGCCGAGAAAGACGCATTTGCTCTGCGACTGAAGCAAGCCTTGTCTTTCTCTGCTCAGTGGTTTCTTTTGTCGAGAAAGCCATTTTTGTGCAGCTTTAGCTCCTTTTCTCTCCTCTTCAGTGCTGTATTTTCTAGGAGGCATTCTTAAAAGAAATTACGTTAAGACGTAGTTTTTATGTAAAACAGATGATTGCCAATGCAAACAAATGTTCACCTTCCCCCTGACCCACTCAATTTGCGTTCAGCCGTGGCAACTTCACCCCATTGGCTAGTACAGTTATGCAAGCAACCAATAAGCTATCGGAGACAAACAGACACTTAAGCCGCATATAATAAAGATTCCATTTATGCCTCAGATAAGTGACTTTGTATCAGATACTTTCTTATTTGTATTTTGGCTTAAAGCAGGGGTCGGGAACCTATGGTTCGCGAGCCAGATGTGGCTCTTTTGATGGCTGCATCTGGCTCGCAGACAAATCTTTAATAAAAAAAATAATAATGTTAAAAATATAAAACTTTCTCATGTATTACAATCCATTCATTTCCTACCACTCATGTTCATGGTTGTGGGTGGCTAGAGCCAATCACAGCTGTCCTCCGGGACAACACCAAATTTTTATTGGATAATGCATAACATACATGGGTCGTTGTATGGCTCTCACAGAATTACATTTTAAAATACCATATAGTGTTCATGGCTCTCTCAGCCAAAAAGGTTCCCAATCCCTGGCTTAAAGGTTTTGATTTTTACACTATAGAATGGGGGCAGACCAGGGGCTTGCTCTCTCTGGGTTTCTGAAATTGGCATTGCAGGAGAGAGGTAGCCAAGATGGCGGAGTGCTGAAGGAGAAGCCAGTTTGTGCAGAGAGAAGGGAGATAGGAAACAGAGGTGAATAAGGCTAGTGAGGTAGAAATCTTTGATTCTAGGAATACTCGAATAAGTCAGTAGCTTTGGGAGCCCTGAATGGAAAGGGAAGTGTTTTCCCACTGTGTGTATTTCTCACCCACCAGGTGCGAGCTAGGATTAAAGGTAATGGCTCACTAGTTCTTGGCTCTGTTGTTTCATTACCGTCTATCTGTATCAAATTCGAACCTGCATGGGCCAGGCAGCTGTAATGGCTGCCGTAGCTAATGGCCTGACAGCCTCTTTGCCGGTGCTGATCACAGAAAATAGAACTCACCTCAGCTGGGCAGGTGTGAGGAGCTTTTCCTTAGGATAATACTCTAGCAAGGGTTGTTAGGTCCTGAGCCAATTCTTTCTGCAGCTGACCCCTGGATATGCCAGCCCTGGGCATCCCAAGCAGGAACCCAGGGCAGACCAGTGGGAGACACTGCCCATGACTGGCCCTCAGCAACCATTTTGGAGCTACAAGCAATTCAGAGTTTGTGCTGCCTCTTCTGTGCCCAGGTTCACATGCAAAAGCTGCACTCCTAGGTTGGCTTTTACCCACAGGGGAAATTCTGCTCAAACGGCAAATTTCCCTCTGAGTCTTGCCTCCTGCAGCCTGTCTGCTGGCTGCTTGATGGGCTCAGCTGCTGAAAAAAACCTTTGGTGGAGTCTAGAGCCTGTGGCAGTTTAACAATTAAGAAGGGTGGTGGGTGTGGCTCCGCCCCTTCACCCTAGGTGTCAGTCTGTCCTGACTGTTCACAGACCATTAAGGCAAGGCCTCAGGAGTCCAGAGGTGTGGTCTGCCCGCCCTTGGACAGATTCAACTAAGTCTTCCGTGAGGTGGAGCTCCAGTCTCAATACCAGAAACCTTAGTCACTGACACGCCCCCTGCTTCCTGGCCTCTCAGAATGACCAGTTGCCATCCCTGGGGTAAGAGAGACTCCTGAGGGTGGGGCAGCTGCTTTTCCCCAGGCTGATGCCACTCAGAGGGGATTGCTCCAACCAAGAAAGATAGGGACTGTAGTCCTGGAGAATGATTCAGCACAGGGGTTCAGCAACAGTTTATCTCCTTGGGCCTCCAATTTTACACAGTACTCCTGCAACTTTAGTCCTCTCAGCTCTCCCCCATCAGAGCCCTGGGTAAGTGGCTGTCAACAAGGTGTTCTGCGCGGTCCCTTTAAAACAGAGTCCGCATCCAAGAGCTGTATCTCTTTCTCGCAGACAGAAACCCAACTCTTTTCACAGCTGAATGCTGTCTGGGTACCTCTTCTAGGCTCTGGGGCTCTAGGGTGGGGCTCTGGGCCTGGGGCTGAGGACTCACATTTCTCAGGGCAACCCCCCCCCCACAGTGAGAGTCCCTCCAGACCCTCAGCCACTATACCATTTGTTTCTAGGAGTGGGGCAGCCCTTTCCCCATCTCTGCCCTTCCTGCCAGTCTCAGTGTGGCGTCTTCGGTGGTCCTTGGTTAAAAACACCTCTTATTTTTGTCCAAAATTGGTTTTTCAAGATGATTGTTCTTAAATTAAGTTGTAATCCGATTTGGTCCTGGGAGATGGCTGTTGGAATGCCCCCCTCCGTCGCCATCTTCTTCGTCTCACATTTCTTGACGGGCTCTTCCTTCTTATCACTAAAGTTTCAAATGTTTTCTTTCTTAAAGAGGCCTTCTTTGATCATTCTGTTTAAAGTAACTAATTTTTAATAGCTCTTCTGAATTTATATGATTTAGTGTGTTTTCTTACTCCCCTGAACATACACAATTAGAAAGTAAACCCCACAAAGGTTGGATTTACTCACTGCTGTCACCTCTGCCCACAAGAAGCCAGGCATATATAGCCACTGTTCAATAATATTTGATGAATTAAAGAATACATATTGGACTGTGAGCTCCTTGGATGCAGAAGCTTAAAGCAAAGAGGCTAGACCTCTTTGCCCAGAGACTGGTGGCCGACCTTTAGGTAAACAGCTTTATTAACAAAGGGATTCATGCTGTTCAGTGTTCCTTAATTTAATGATCTACTTTACTACAACCTTTTGAGTCTACATAGTCCAGGATTCAGGCTGAGTGATGAATTCCCTGATGGGCTGGGGTATCAGACTCGAGAAGCAAAGTTCATGAGTTTAATCTCAGTCCTCATATGATTTTCTGCCAGAAGTTTAACCTTTAACCTCAACGAGGAGGAGAGGTCTCATGAATCAATGTGAATGTGAGTTATATGACTTCAAACACATGACCAGTTGATGTGACCAGTTCCTTCCTAAAAAGGAAGGATCATACATGTGACTGCTGGGAGTTAAGAGTCAGTGTATAAACAAAGCGTGAGCTTGGAGCTCTGGTTTGAATTCTTCAGTGACAGTGATGTTTAATGCTTTACCTTCACTTAAGCCTGTCAATGGATCTGAGTCAGAAACGCATTCAGCTGCAAGTGTCCCCAACTCCAGTCACTTCAAGTAATAGGGATTTATTTTTCTCACTTAAGCAGTGTGGGCTGAGGCGGGTGCAGAGACTAGCAGAGGGAGCAGAGAGTGACGGGCTGGATGACAGTGTCTCAGAGCGCTGGGCCTTCTCATGTGTTGAGCATTGTGGGTGTCTCTTTTCTTATTTCATGTGTCACACTTTTCTCCTCAACAACGATGTCTGTTTTCTTCAACCCTTCCTTCCCTTCAGTTTTTTATGTCCTTGCTCTGACCTGCCACTTCACCTGAAAAAGGGCTTTCATATCTTTCTTGTCAGTGACTTTTTTTTGTGTGTGTGTGGTTAAGAACTCAAACTGTAGTGCAACAGACTTGGGTTCAAATCTCTGCTCTGATGCTTTTTCATGTGGGTGGGCCTTAAGTAATTATCTCTGTTTCCTCATCTATAAAACTGAGTAACGAAACTCATAGTCTTGTTATGAGACCTAGAAGAGATTTTGCATATAAGCAGTTTATCCCACTGCTACGCATACGGCAACCACTCAACAAATGTTAATTGTTGTGATCACTATCATTTTTATTATTTTAATTATACTCTACTTTTTATTCATCAGCAATCAAGCTTCTGTGATGTATTCAAGGGCCCTTTTATGGATAAAAACAAATGAAAGTTCCAGGTTAGCTTTCTCGTGTGATTGGTTTTCTGTCATAAATTAGCCCCTGGTTAGTAGTCCACTTGAACTGTATTTGGAGAGTCCACACACACAGGGTTAGTTGCTGCAAACAGCACAAAGCAGCACTGACTGGCCCAAGTGGAACTTATGTGCTGACCAAAACCACAGGGTTGAGGGAGGAAAGATGGCTTAGAATGACAAGCTTGAATTTAGTTTTAGAAAATTTGGAGCATGGAATGGGTCATTCTACTTGAATGGCATAGGATCAATAAAACAACTGAGGCAGGAAGGTGCCAGTCACTTCCAGTCACATGAGGACAGAGATGGGATTATCTGAATAGGGTAACAGCTGCTGGGTTAGGTGTGTGTCATGGTCCCTGAGAATGGTGCCTCCACAGGTTTCAGCGTGAGACTTGCAAAAGTGCAGATCCAAGCCGGTGCTTTCTCACTGGTCCTGGTGTCAAGCTGCCCCTATCCACACACACACCCCATCAAAGCTGGTTGTCTCTGTCCATAGCATCATGCCTACCCTGTAATCTAATTGCCTGTTTGCATGTGTGCACCCCCTCTTAGGTTTAAGTTCCTTGGGGAACAGGAATTGTTATAGGCCTTGTCTTGTTTGCTAATATGTTATTTCTAGTGTTAAGCAGAGGATTCATCATTTAGAAAGCATTACTAATCAATGTTTGGATTGGTGATGAATAGATGGGTAGTCAGATGGTAGATAGAGAATTAACAAAATATTGAGGAGAGCCTTTAACTGTAAAACCTAAGAATTTAGATATGAAGTGGTGGGATAAAGGAAACCCTCAGAGACTTGGGCTGGGATAAAAATTGTGAGTATTATGTAGGCAAAGATTTTTATTTCCCTTAAGGTGAATTGCTGAATTCTGATACTGAAATGGAGTAGAACTCCTGTGGAAATGGTTAAAAACTAGATTCAAAAATACAGATTAGTAAATCTGCTAATAATAAAATATAGAAGTAACCTAATACCAGTAACTGGTTATCCCCCACAGAGACACTGAATTCAGAGAATTCGGTATAATGACCTCTTGCCAATCCATGCCCTAACTCAGCCTGCTTTAACAGGTCTCGTCTGCCTGTTTCCATGGAGTGAAGGGAAGGTCAGCAGCACAAAGAACATGCTGCAATTGCATAAGAACCATGCTCCTTTAGAAAAGACAAACTGTGAAATGCAAGAGGCGAGCCCCACCCCTGGAAGCATGGTGAGTGAGAAGAGCCCGAGGCCGCCCTGGAAGGAAGTTATGTTCACATTGCAAAACATGAAGAGCCTGATCTTTTCTGAACTGTGGGACATATTTCTGGTGCGCCTGCTGATGGCCACAGCAGTCATGCTGTACTACAGTAATTTTGTCTTGGCCCTTGAGGAGCGCTTTGGGATGAGGCCCAAGGTGACAAGCTACCTCATCAGTTACAGCAGTGCACTGGGGGCCCTGGCTGGCTTAGTCCTGGGGCCCGTCTTGTGGCTGTACAAGCACAACTGCTACAAGGTCCTGCTACACTCCAGTGCGCTCACCTTCTTGCTCCTGCTGCTCTACTGTCTGGCCCCCACTGTGGGAGCTGTCATCTTCTCCTCCACACTCCTGTCCTTCTCCACTGCCATTGGTAGGACTTGTATCACAGACCTCCAGCTAACTGCTGGCGGGCCCCAGGCCAAGGGTACCCTCATAGGTGTGGGGCAGTCAGTGACAGCAGTGGGCCGGGTCATCACCCCCCTTCTCTCCGGAGTTGCCCAGGAGGTCAGCCCTTGTGGCCCCCCCAGTCTCGGGGCTGCATTAGTCTTTGTGGCTATTTTCATAATGTCACTAAACAAACCTCGCTCTGGTGGTGATGGATTAAAGAGTGAATAGAATGGATTTGGACAACATAAAGAAGCAAAATATGTGGTGTGTGAATGAGGGACAGAGGCCGTGTGAGAAGGGTGTTTTGTAAGGGGTGGGTAGTCTTAAGTGAAAGGACTTATTTCCAAGTGGGTTTGGCCAGGTCAGCCTCCAACTCTGCATTTAGGCCTGAGGGATGATCAGAAGTCAGAGCCTAGCCAAAGGGAAGATACTAAACAGAACACCGAAAGCCTTCCCTTCCCAGGTGGGCCAGTGAGGTTAAATCACAGCGGAAAGAGCTAGAGGATAGGAAAACAGTGACAGGGTTAGAGAACATGATATGTGTCAAAAGGGAAGAAACCCAAGGATTTTCCTTCTAAATAAAAATAAAGTAACTCATTTAAAAAGTGCTGGTCATCTGGGATCTAGGTTCCCATTCAATTGTATAAGTGAAGAGGGAACTTCTGTTGTCAAAATCCTTGAGAGTGAAGAACCAGATTTCTTAAAGCCAGTCTGACATTTCTTAAGTCCTAACACCTGGTTAAAAATGAGTTGCCCAGCCGCACCCCCGGAGATTGATTCCATGGGCCTACATGAGGCCCAGGGATCTTTTGTCCTCATTAAGAGCCCCTCTTAATTCCTCATGGAGGTAGAGAAAGGATCATTCTGAGACATACTTGTTTTGATTATTGTAAAACCCAGAGAGAGACTTGGTTGTTTTGATTAGTAGTTACCTCAATTTGGAGTATGTGTTAAAAGCGTGCAATCACGATGTGTCATACTTTCACCAGCTCTCAGCATTGTACCCCATAATGTTTTATGCAGAACAGAGAGTGTCAAGTGATGGGCTTTATTGGAGGGACGTACCTCTACAGTGTCTAGTGTTGAAAACCATTTTATTTTATTATCACACCTGTGAACTGATGAGCTGTATGGGCTATAGGGACACATTTTGGTGCCTTTCCTGGCCTAGACGGAGCTGCCATTCCAAAATTAGTGCCCAGAGTGAGGTTAGACAGGCTCGCAGGAAGGTATTTGTAAGGTACTTCCAGACTATTTGGATGACATGTTATTAATAAAAATTATTTAGGAACTCCCCCTCTTTTCCTCACACAAAGTACAAAAGTGCACATTCCTGTCAATCTTCTTAATCAGTCTACAAGGATTATTCCTGTTTTCACCTAATATACACATAAGTAATATTATAACACTAACATTTTATAACTTCAGTACTTATTGTATGTAAAGAAGAAAAATATTTCTGTGGTTTTAGAATTTGGATGTGGGGCAAACTCATATTTATGATAAAGAATTAATTGGAAGTTTGAAGATTGTTCTTTCCTTTGTCTAACTATAAGAAAAATATAAACTTATTATTGTAATTCTGGACTTTTAAACAAATACTCTTTCCCTTTGAGGAGACTGAAATATGATATAAAATGGTCTTGCCCTTATGGACTGTATCAACTCGTCATGGAGTTTAGACTCAATGGACAATAAATAACCAAGGGTTTTTGTAATGAAGTAGAATTTCAGAAGGATATGTCTAAAGATTGTCTTTTCTTCACTCAAAAGTAAACAAGTTTCTTAGAAGCCCTTAAATATAGCCTAGTTTTTATTTTTTAAATCACAGCGCTTTATTTTTAAATTAAAGCCTTTATTTAATGAGGCTTTACAATTAATCAGATCAATGGAAATACTGAAAACCAAAGACTGCTCTTAGTATAGAGATTAGAGAAACATTTTGGTTATTCTCTACTAGTGATGTTAGTGTTTTTTTCACCTAATTTCTTTTTAGATAAATATTTTCTTATGACTCCTCCTAAATAGTCTAATATGTTGCTACTATTCAGGGTATATTCTGGGGACCAGCAATGTCAGGATCCCCTAGACTAGACATGCCCACCTCAAACCCCTTCGGACTATTTTCACAAGATGTATGACTGCTTTGTATAGACTGTTGTGTTGGGTTTGAAAACCACTGCTGTAATGGACAGTATTTGTATGGAATATGACCTCAGAGAAATTAAATCTGCTCAGTTAAACTTTGTGTTGATTTGTTTTTTTTAATTCTTTTGAGTTACTTCTGTAATCTTTTCCAAAGTATCAGGTTGAGCCACATTAAATTATTTTTGTGAGTCACAACTACCTGCAGTTTCATGTGGTTCAATTTAATTTTATATGGATTCTTACTTTAGAGGCATTGAACTTACCTGAAAAGTTTATAAAGGAAGTGACACTCTTTCGATACTGTGCTAACTACAATTGGTAAGTCCTGTGAAATAGGCTCATGGCTTTGGGTTCTAGAAAGCTTGGCAATTTCTACAGAGAGATGGTGTGGGCAAATAGCTGTGTTAGGCTTGCTCGCTGGTTTCTGGACTCAAAAGCACTTTGCACAATTAATGTGTGAGCAATGTGGCAGAAAGCCACGTGTGTGTCTCTGTGAAAAGCTATGGGTGTTTTTCTTCAGGGGCAATTCTCCCAGATGGCTCTCCCGCTACTGCAAGGTGCGGTTCCCTGACTTCCTCAGCCACCACCATGAAGGGTGGTTTTCCTGATCCCTTGCCCTCCACTGTGAAAAGCAGGTTTTCTTATGTTTCCAATAAATGGGTATGGCCCTATGCTTTCTGGCTCTGTAGTTCCTCTACCATCTGCCGGAATTTACTACAAAACTGTCTGGCCTCAGCCATCAGTGTTACATCTGGCATAGTGAGCAGCATTCGGATCAGATCGGTATGGAGCCGCTGACACCCTTGAAAGGTGGGCAGTGGAGTGGTTATTGTTCTCCAGCATATGGTTCCCTGTGGCTATCCTTTTGGGGGCTGTGGGCTGGGTGTTTTTTACAGCCCTGTGAGAAGAAACAGAGAGCTCTGTGTGAGAGGCTGCCTGAGGTCTTCAGAAGCTCCAGGATTAGCTGCAGACCGAGCACTGACATTGGCATGAGCTGGAATGGTCACGGGAGAAAGAGCTACAGATCCAAGAACTTCATGTCAGGTTACAAGCTGAGAACCAGCAATGACCTAAACTGGAATGAATGCTGGAGAAGGAAGCTGACTCTTCTCAAGAGCTGCAGTGTGAGGTGCAGGCTGAGCACCAGAGCACCAATGACACCTGGAACTGGAATAGTCACTGGAGAAAGAATTACAGGTTCGTGAATTGCAATTTTCCCTGGAAGCTAAACGTTGGCAGTGACAGAGAAACAAATGCGGGTTCAATAGCTCAAGTCACAGCTTCAGGCCAAGAGCCCATAGCCACAGGAGCTGCAGCGCATGCTGAAGAAGAATCTGCACCCATGCCAACAGAGTAGCTCTGAGTTGGCGGGAGCAGGTGTTTCCAACTCCTCTTCTGAGGGGGAGGCTCAGGCTGAAACTGCCTTCCGCAGAATCAGCCCAGCTGGTGGTCGCCCAGAAGGTAAAAACCCAGCAGCAGAAGGTGCCTCAGGGGCAGGCAGAACCCCCTCTGCAGATAGTTGAGAACTCTGTGGTCCAGCCCTATATCCAGGCAGAGCTGATAAGAGTTAGGGGCGAAATTCAGGAGAATCCTACCAAGTCCCTAGCAGCTTGGTTGCTGTGGTTATGGGGCGTAGAGATGGATGGCATCATGCTCTCTGGAACAGAGATGGAGAAACTAGCCAGCATTACCACACACTCCTCCTTGAAACAGTATCTTCAGAACTGCCATGACAACCCAGGAAACCATACCCTACAGAATGAGTGATGGCCACCATTCGTACTGTCCGGCAAAATGCTGGAGACTTGCCAGGTGCAGTGAGTTGGTGGCAGACATATATGGAGCTGCCTCAGGTCCTTCAGGAACTAGGTATGAGGAATGCTGCTTTCAGCCTGAGGTCCTGTGGGCCAGATGAGGAAGTGTTTACAGCAGTGAGGAGGGACCTTATTTTCTGTAGTGCCCTGTCGGCCCTTTTTGGGTCACTAGTAGCTATCTTGGGACCCTGTGTGAGGCAGCCCATCAACATGGTTACACAGATAGTAGCAGATTTGGGTGAGGTGGAGGCAGCACAGAATCATAAAGCAGTTAGGGCTGCTGCCTGTGCTGCCTGCTGCCCTACAAACTAACAAGAGAAACAGGCCTGTAAAGGTTATCCAAACACAGATGTGGGTAATTTGATTGTGGCTGGAGCAGATAGGGAGAAATTAGATGGCAAGTCTGATAAAGCTCTTTTGAAATTTTGGTGGCAGCTTAAACCAGAACAGAGTTTCCAGCTGCTGAGACGAATGGCCCCAGCAGCTGTCAATAAAACAATTGGTGTGCGAGCACCATGGTTATAAGATTATATGATGGAGAGAGCTGAGGGAGAGGTGGATCCCCAAGACCTGTTGTTCCAGTTCGAATAGGGGAAAGGCCGAGGGTGTGGTTCCCTGATTCCCTCAGCCACCACTATGAGGGGCGGTGTTCCTAATCCCTTGCCCTCCACTGGGAAAAGCCAGTTTTCCTGTTTATTTGCTCGCCTGTCTCTGTAAGCCTCCAATAAACGCGGAATGGCCTGACACTTTTTGGCTCTGCAGTTCCTCTACCATCTCCCCAAATTCATTGCAAACCTGCCTGGCCTCAGCCACCAGCATTACAGTCCTGAAGTGCTTGAAAATTCTAACCTCTGGTATACATAATTACATCTTAATAGAGAAAACAACAAGCTGCCTTCTTTTACAACCATATGCTACTGCCAAATATATATGTAATCTGAAATATATTCTACACTGATGGCAAGCAAATAGTTTTAACATAACTTGTCATTACACACTAAGATTTATTTCTAATTAACCAGGTACACAAATATATACTAACTTACTTTAAAACATTATTTTACCTTAGATGTCATGTTTTTTCCAAACATATTGTCTAAACTCAACAATATTATAGATACCTATCTGTAAAAACAATAACAAAATTTCTTCTGTGTCTTGATTGACTACATTGTAAGAAATAGTCAATTCTTATTTTGAAAATGGGTACTCTCAAACAGCATGTGTTGTTCCTAAAGGGAAAAGATAATTATAAACACTAAGGAAGGTGTGTTAATTATTACTGATACCTTATATGGCATAAAAGTAGACTAATAAGATTTTGTTAGAACAAAGCACTGTATTTTGATAACTGGATTTAAAATATACTACGTATTGATAATAAAAATCCGTTTTCCAAATTCTTACATTGTGAAGGACAAAAAGTTGTTAAGATACCTATAACTAGTTGCAGTTTGTCATATGAGGTAAGAAGAGATGATCTTCCTTCAGGCTTACTAAAGAAACTATTCGATTTTGACTAGCTGGAACTGCAAATTACTATTTTTCCTGTAATAGCTTACTGATCAAAACCTATCCCAGGTTTGCTTTGTGTAATTGAAACCACGCTAAATGTCCAAAATGAACCTACTGCAATGATTGTGTTCTGCTGCGAACTAGGGCCTGGCCTGTGGATGTGCACAGGGACAGGTGTGTTCTCTGTGCTCCCTTCCTCTCTGCCACGGGCTGAGGGAACACAGGCCAGGGCATCGTGAAGTCTGACTGCCAGGTGGTGACGTCACTCACCAGGGCGAGCGTTTTCTTTGGCCACATTCAAAGCACCTTCACCATGCCATTTCTAAGTAAAGGGCTTAAACTAGATGCCTGAGAATAAGGAGTAATTAATTATGGAAGCAAATGCAGTAAATTGTTTTGATCAGATGACCCAAACTGTATGTTATAAAAAACTAAAATTTGGTAAGATGATATATAGTTCTGCTTAATCTTTTCTTCCTCCCCCCCCCCCCCCCAGTAAGAGGAGAGGAGGCAAAGAAATAGACTTCCACATGTGCCCCAACCAGGATCTACTCAGCAAGCCCACTAGGGGGTGATGATCTGATCATCTGGGGCATTGCTCCATTGCTCAGCAACCGAACTTTTTCAGCACCTGAGGCAGAAGCCATGGAGCCATCCTCAGTGCTCAGGGCCAACTCACTCCAATGGAGCCATGACTGCAGGACAGGGAGAGAGAGAGAGAGGGAGAGAGAGAGTGAGAAATGAGAGGGAACTGGGTGGAGAAGCAGATGGGTGATTCTTCTATGTACCCTGACTGGGAATCAAACCCGGAACATCCACATGCTATGCTGATGCTCTACCACTGAGCCAACCAGCCAGGGCTGTATAATTTTTAAAAATCATTTAGTAAGACAATGGTTGGCATTATCCTAACTTTTTTGTTTGTTTGCTTTGGTTGGCTTGAGAAGGCAGCATTTGTATTTCAGAGCATACATTATCTTTCACCCAAGAGTCTACTTACATATAGAAATTATATGGACCAATTATAATCTTTATTCTAATCAGTCTTTCTCACACAAGAATAGTGTTAACCCTGTTTTAGATATTATATGTATTTGCAATAAAAATAATTGAAATGTTTAAAATTTAAATTTTACCTTTCATGAGTTTCAGCCATCATGACCCCATTTTAGTACCAA
Source organism: Saccopteryx bilineata (assembly GCF_036850765.1). Classification (NCBI taxonomy): domain Eukaryota; kingdom Metazoa; phylum Chordata; class Mammalia; order Chiroptera; family Emballonuridae; genus Saccopteryx; species Saccopteryx bilineata. Next base: position 158,428,882 of record NC_089492.1, read on the forward strand.
TGAGAATTGTTTAGATACATAAATTAAAAAATTGGACTTTCTGGGACTTTCCTTGTTTCATGATATATTATTTTCTCCATAGTTATTAATTAAATATTTCCATGTGATTTAATATTTAAACTTTTATACACTTCACAGAAACCAGGAAAAATTCTTGTCAGTATAAATACATAAAATTTCCTGACCTGCAGTGGCACAGTGAGTAAAGTGTCGACCTGGAACACTGAGGTTGCCGGTTTGAAACCCCGGGCTTCCCTGGTCAAGGCACATATGGGAGTTGATGCTTTCTGCTCCTCCCCCCCTTCTCTCTCTCTCTCTCTCTCTCTCTCTGTTCCTTCTCTCTAAAATGAATAAATAAAATTAAATAAAAAAAAACAACTAAGCTTTTAAATACATGAAATTTCTGTTTGGCAAGCTAAATTACCATTACTGGATTCAGAGAGCTTCATTTACATTATAAATTTAGTTACCACTAACAGTAATGACTCAACACAACACAAATAAAAACAGAGGAAAACATTTACATGTTTAAATCATGGTATTTTGTTACAGTAGTGATAGTAAAAAAAAATCACGACTGGTGTGTTTGGCTCCTGTGTACTGGGCATCTCAATGGAGAGACCTTTCTTTACCCTTCAAGGATAACGGGTCCCCATAAAATCTGTGGCATACTGAAAGTTCCCCCAAGTAAGTTCTAAACCATTCAAAATATGCTCTCTATATTGAAAATTTGATAATCTGTTTACAGTACATGTGCTTACTCTACACAGAAAAATTCATTCCCTGACCATACAGGTCAGAGAACTAACCCACTATTTACTGACTATTCTTAAAGATAGAAAAATAGGGTTTTATCTAAAAAAAAAGAAAAAAAATTGAAAAATAAAACAAAAGGAGTCAGAAAACTTTGTGTCAATGCAATATTAAAGACTAGACACTAATGGTGGGGGGTTGTCTGCACATCTGTGGTGGCTGAACCCTTCTGACGGGGCTATCACATTCTATGTGAAGTATATGGTATTGGAAAAAAAATTTGAAGGGAAGTGTCTTTTCTCTTGGGCAAAATGCTACGATCACTACCAGCCAGCTGCCAGCCAGCAGTTACCCAAAAGAAGCTCTCTTGCTTTAGAAGCAAGCTGAAGAACAGGTCTGATTAAAATGCAGGCTATAAAGTACCAGCACACTACATGTTATGTTCCAAAAGTGAAAAAAAAAACAAAGTAACCGAAAAACCAAGATTACCAGACTGTCTGAGTTCTGAGCCTTTCTATTCCCGGTTGAGGAAGGGAATCAACATACAGTGTCCATACAGTTGGATTATGCCAACAGCTCCTTCAGCTGTACAAGTAATCTCTTTCATCACTGTCGGGAATAAAATCAAGTGTGAACTGTGAACTAACAAACTATTAACAGTTCTCATGTGAAATGCCAATTTTAATGTAAACATGATTTGAGTAGTGCAACAAATGCAAAACACATTGAGGCATGTAATAAATGCTTCTTAAGGCTTTTATATAAATGAACAGCCCCCCCCAGGTGTACCCCTACTACAAAGCTTAGCAAAAACCAAAGAGAATTCAGCCAGATAATTTGGAGGCATATACACAACACATTTTTTAAAGTATCAGACTTTTACAGGCCAATTTCTAGTTGCTAACTGGCACAACTGTTTCTACTAGTTGGCCCTTAGAATGACATATAAAAAATATAAGCCCTGACTTTTCACTTATAGGTAATAAAAATCAAATTTGTTACTTCAAATGCCGAAGACCCATCAACATTCTATAGTCACACTGGACTTTAGTTGAATAAAGTGTCCCAACTAAGGGAGTCATTATCTAAAATAGGGGATCTTTCTGTATTACCAAAATTTAGATTGTTATCATATTAAAGGCTTTCAACTGCATACTCTCTCCTTCATTAGTGCATACAATTTAATGATTTTATAAAAAAGAAGAAAGTATAGAGAAAAGATAAATGAAGTGAAATTTATTTTTCATTGCTTTTAACATTCAACAAATAAGAATAAATTTATACTGATAATAAAGATAGAATGACATGTTCCCTTTTCCAAAATTACATGATGTCATGAAATTTCTTTACCTGACTTTTAATAAGTGAAAGCTGAATTTGGTCTACCTACTTAAGTAGCTTTATTAAAAATTTTATTCTCCTTCAATTCCAGAAATTTAGACTCCTTACAATATTAATATAGAGAACACCAGGAAAATTCAGGAAATTTACTTTTAAGGATGTGTTACATTTCAACCTTCCTTTTCAAATTTCATTAACTTCTTAAAATTGACTCTTGGCAGTCTCAAAAATGTCATATTCCGATAATAAAATTCTAAAGTAAATCAGCTTTAATTTATTTTCAGCAGGTGTCATACATATTTTAGATAAATATTTTCATTTGAAATCAAGAATTTTGGCACAGAATCCCAAGCTTGTAGTTTTCAAATTGTGTCTAAGGAGAGTTTGGAAGGAAAGTGTTCTTTTGAGCTTGTATCTTATATGCAGTCTCTTACCCAACAATCTAGCAGTATTCCAAGACTTTAGAACATGAGAATAAAGGCTAGAAAATTTTCTTCTACGTATCAGTGGGAAAGAAGAAGGGACACAAAACAACTGCCAAGAATTTCTAAGTACTGTGTTGGGTTTTTTTTTAACATGTTCATGTTTTTCATCAGTAATACTGTAAATTGTATCTATCCTTTGTCATATCACCAGTGTGAATTCATGGAACTACATGGATGGCTTAATTTTGTGTCTAAACCCAGAAATTTAAAATATTGTTCCAGTTAGATTTTGATGAGTTTTTTTCTCAGAAAAAATAACTGGCCAATGAAATCTACAGTATGAGAGACAGAGACTCAAATTATCTTTAATGATTATGTTCCACTACTTGTCTTTCTGCTGTACTTTAAAAAAAAGTACTCAGATAAGTAGAATCTATTTTTATATGAAGAAATGAGTTACCACTTTATTTGTGGGAGAGGTAAAAAATTCACAGATTAGTGCAAAATAATAGAATTCCCGCATTCTCCAAAGTGCTTCCTTTCTGAATAAAATTCAAAGCCTAAACTCTAACCAATTTGTTAAACATTGAAATATTGTTTATAAAACCTTTCAGATTTCTGCTTAGAGCCTCGTACCTGGATACAAAGTTCTATAATGTTCTATAGAAAAATTCTGAAGCAGGAGGTCATGGATGGGTGTGAACAGGAACCTGTTGCCTTCTCCTTCCAGTAAGTATCACACACTATGAAACCTGATGGAAAGTTTTCAGCAGATGCTGCCCAATGCCACATGAGGTCCCCATGGTTGAACTATATCCAGAGCCGCCACCTGATTTGTCACACATCACAAACTGGTGTCACCCACACAGCTTTCCTCTTTGCATCATTTAAACACAAAGAGGTAATGGAATCTATATGTCACCCCAATGAACAGTAGAATGAGGAACAAATGAAAATCTACCTGATCTTTCATTATTCTCTAGACATAATGGGACTTCTGATCCGGGCTCTTGGGGCTAGGACACCTCACCTGCTCCCGGCTTGGAACCCGGGATACTGGACTCTGAGCTGATGGGCCGCTGCCAGGGGCTGCCCTCTACACCTTTGGAAGATGTTCAGAGTATTGTTAAATGCCATTCACTTAAAAACAGATCACAGATACACATATTTTTTTCATAAATAAAATTTGAGGCATATGTATATATTAAAATTTTTACTAACAAGTGTGTGTTAAAAATTTCAAGTTCTATCTTTCAAGTTCAATAAAGGCACCCATGGTTTTTTTCCTTTAGGTCTACAAAGATTACAACTGCTAGCAACATGTCACAAGAGACATTTCATGGGACTTTTTTTTTTACTGATTTTCCTCTTCTTGGGATAAGCAGATGTCCCATCAATCAAGGGCATGACTCCAGCAGCCAGAGAGAGGATGTAGATGCATGGAGGGTTTGAAACAGATTCTCTGTGTCAGCTTTTGGAGTAACAACCACAGATGTGCTGGGTCAGTTACAGCCTCATCCCCACGTCTGCTCTGGCCATTTCTATTACGGCTTCTCACTCCCGAAGCGGGCTTTCCGGCTTCCAGGTTCTGATGCCCTTCGGACCAGCCTGGGGGGTGGTTTGGGTCGGTCACCTTCAGTCACACTGTCTTCCCACACTGAGCCAAACTGGCCTTTGGAGAGAAGGGGCTGCCGGAGCATGCCTGGGGTCTGTGTGGCCCCCTCTTTGCTGTGAGGAACTGGGGGAGCACAGGGCTGCCCTCGGCCAGAATCAACATCCACTTCATTCTTCCATTCCATTTTGTATGGTTGGGGGGCTTTCTTTGAGAACTGTTCTGGCAAGAAGCGCCTTGCTTGGGGCTTCAAATTGAGGACAGTGGTCCCAGAATCTGTGTCTGAGTCGCTGGTATTGCCACCTACCACAGAGCAAAAGAAGGACACCATCAGCAAGCATTTTGGAAAGAAGGTGTTACCAGTGACTCTGCAATGCATTAGTGCAGGGGTCTCCAAACTTTTTACACAGGAGGCCAGTTCACTGTCCCTCAGTCCATTGGAGGGCCACTACAACAGTGCTCCTCTCACTGACCACCAATGAAAGAGGTGCCCCTTCCGGAAGTGTGGTGGGGGCCAGATAAATGGCCTCAGGGGGCCGCATGTGGCCTGTGGGCTGTAGTTTGGGGATGCCTGCATTAGTGGGTCAGCACTTGCTGTGGGGGTCAGATGGCTCCCTCTTGACTTTAGCTGAGAGATTCAGGTCCACAAGTGTGTTTTCACACTAATTTGAAAGAGTCTTTACTATGTACCAGCCACTGTTCTCAGAACTCTTAAATACATTAACCTAGTTATCTCAATCACACATTTTGCAGATGAAGTAACTGAGGCTCAAGGGATGTCAATAAGTGGTGGAGCTGGCATGCAAACTGAGATCATGGAGCAGCATACTCTCACCTGCCCCTAGGAACTATCCAAGGAGGGCTCAGGTAGGGCTCTGGCTCCCAGCAAGACACCAAGAATTAGCTATTATGAAGATTTTTGTCTTGCTCTGGAATTTCCTGTATAGCCCTGTTTATTTTCTTCATATTTTTATAAAAAGGGCAAAACACCAATGTGCACTTTCCAAAGAAAGGGAGGGGTCATGCTCAGAACCAACTCACTGTCAAAATTAAGGTCCTAGACTACTGTGGGTAGGACAACTGGTGGGACACTTGCTCAGGCATTGAAATTCTTGGAAATAGCATGTTTGATGGATGCTCAGTGGTAACATGGCCCACTGTTTTGAATATCCAGCATGCCCTCTCTTTTTCTCCCTCTTCATTTCTCTCCATTACCACAGGCCATCATTAGACTTCCCTTTTCTTGGTTTAATAAACAGAAAAAAATAGAGTGGAGGTATCACTGTTACATCTACATTTTAATAACATGATATTTTCTGGGGTTTCACAAAAAAATGGTTTGGAGTCTACGTAAAGATTGTCATCCCCAGAAACCTGTGTTGAGTGAAGATAGAGGGGATTTGTCAGCTCTTAGAGCCTCTTGCTCTCCAGGCAGTGGCAGCAGCAACTTCACAGCTGGGTCCCCCAGGCTGCTGTTTCAGGAAGGGGAGACTAGGAGAGAGACTCCAGGAAAACAGACTATCCCACTGTCAGAGCCTGCAGATGCTAACAAGGTTGTCTACCAATGGGATTGAGACCTAGTTTATGTCATCACCATAGCAACACATCCACTACAAATCTATACCTAAGAGTGTCACCAGCCAAAAAGAGAAAGAAGAAAAGGGAAAAAGATAACCTCTCAAAACCAGAAAAAAATCCAGTCTTTATAAATTTTTCCATTTTTTTTCTTTTCAGTTTTGTATCTCTTTTTCTTCCACTTTGGTCCTCTTATCCTCTTTCCATTTTACTCTTTTCTTTTCATTTTGAATTTCATTACCCATAGTTGTTAAATTTTCCATTCTATTCTATTTTATTTTTACTTTCTCTTTTCTCTTTCTCCCTTTTGGTTTTTTCTTTTCTCTTTCACTTTTCCTCTCAATTGATCCTCACAAACAAATTATTTTATTTTGGATTCAAATTTTTTCTTTGTGGCACTTTGTGTGCTTTTTATTTCGCTGTTTATCTCATTAGTATTCCCCCCAACTCCGGCCCTCCATTCTATGTAATTTATGTTCCACTTAATACAATAGAATTTGCATTTTTCACTGTACTTTTTTCTTCTTTTCTCTTTTACTATATCTCTCATTTGACCATTTACAAAAAAAATTATTTTATTCTTGATCCAATTTTTTTTCTTGTAGCATTTTGTGGGTTCTTACCTTGTTGTTTTCCTCTTTGTTACCTCTCCCCAACTCAGGCCCTCCATTCTATGTAGTGCTTGTTCCGTTTTAGCACAATATAATTTTCAGTTTTTTACTGTATGTTCTCAAAAAAATTTTTTTTCTTTTAATTTTTTCTTCTTAATTTTTATATTTTTATTCTTTATCAACTCTTATTAGGGTTATTAACAATATCACTCTCAAATGATAAAGGAAAAAAATCAAATATCATGGATACAAAAGACAGAGATGTAGCTCAGATAGATAAGAAAAATTTATAGAAAAAAAGCTCAGTAGCTTGGAAACCTTGGAGTTAAATGACAGAGATTTAAAATTTAAATCCCAAAAATACCCAGGGATATACAAGAAAGCACAGAAAAGCAATTTAGGGAGCTCAGAAAACAATTCAATGAACAGAAAGAATACATCACCAAGGAAATTGAAACTATGAAAATGAATCAAAGAGAGATGAAAAACTCAATTCATAAACTGAAAAATGAGATAACAAGCTTAGCTAATAGAACAGGCCAGATAGAGGAGAGAATTAGTGACATATAAGACAGGCAACTAGAGGCACTACAGAGAGAAGAGGAGAGAGATCACAAATTAAAAAAAAAAACAAGAAAGCCCTACAAGAATTGTCTGACTCCATCAAAAAGAGCAACATAAGAAAAATGGGTATATCAGAAGGAGAAGAGAGAGAAAATGGCATGGAGAACATATTCAAACAAATAATAGACGAGAACTTTGTATTGGCCAAGAGTTTGCTTAAAGGCTTTAATCACTGTAAAAAAAAATAGAAGACTGGATAAAGAAGATGTGGCACATATACACCACGGTACACTATTCAGCCATAAGAAATGATGACATCGGATCACTTACAACAAAATGGTGGGATCTTGATAACATTATACTGAGTGAAATAAGTAAATCAGAAAAAATTAAGAACTGCAGGATTCCACACATTGGTGGGACATAAAAATGAGACTAAAAGACATGGAAAAGAGTGTGGTGGTTATGGGGGGCAGGGGGAGGGAAGGAGGGAGAGGGGGATGGGGAGGGGGAGGGGCACAAAGAAAACTAGATAGAAGGTGACAGAGGACAATCTGACTTTGGGTGATGGGTATGCAACATAATTGAATGACAACCTGGACATGTTTTCTTTGAATATATGTACCCTGATTTATTGATGTCACCCCAGTAAAATTAATAAAAGTTTATTTATTAAAAAAAATAGACGAGAACTTCTCAAGCCTGTGGAAAGAACTAAAGCCTCAAATTCAAGAAGCAAACAGAACACCGAGTTATCTTAACCCTAACAAACCTACTCCAAGGCACAACATAATGAAATTGAGACAAACAAATGACAAAGAAAAAATTCTCAACACAGCCAGGTAAAAGAAGAATATAACATATAAGAAAGGCCCATTAGATTATCATCAAATTTCTCAGCAGAAACTCTACAACCTAGAAGAGAGTGGACCCCAATATTAAAAATTCTGAAAGAGAGGAACTTCCAGCCAAGAATACTATACCCATCAAAACTATCCTTCAAATGCAAAGGAGAAATAATATCATTCACAGATACAGAAAAGATGAGGGAATTTATCACTAGAACATCCCCACTTCAGGAAATACTAAAGGGGGTTTTCCGACCAGATACTAAGAACAAAACAAAACAAAACCACAAGTAAAAGCTCCATCAAGAACACAATAAAAACAAACATAATCTGTGACAACCAAAACAAAAAAGGGGAGAGGACAAAAATTAACAGTAGCAAAGGAGGATGGAGTGCAGAAGCACTCATGAGATAATGTACTACAATGAACATAATAGGTATCCTTTTCATTACTTAATGGTAACCACCCCTGAAAAAACCACCACAGAGGCACATGGACTGAAAAAAGAAGCAACAGAGGAAAGAAGTATGGATTACAACCAAACAAAAACAAATGATAGAAAAACAAAAGAGAATAATCAAACAAGATCCAAAACTTTCAGAAAGCAATATATAAAATGGCAGTAAGAAACCCTCAAGTGTCAATAATTACACTAAATGTAAATAGATTGAACTCACCAATAAAAAGACACAGAGTAGCAGAATGGATTAAAAAAAGAAAATCCAACTATATGCTGCCTACAAGAAACACTTCTAAGATACAAGGATAAAAACAAATCCAAAGTGAAAGGCTGGAAAACAATACTCCAAGCAAATAACATCCAAAAAAAGGTATAGCAATACTCATATCTAACAATACTGACTATAAGACAACAAAGGTAATCAGAGATAAAAATGGTCATTTCATAATGATTAAGGGGACATTGAATCAAGAAGACATAACACTTCTTAATATATATGCACCAAACCGATGAGCACCAAAATACGTAAGACAGCTACTTACCTAAAAACAAAAATTGACAAAAATACAATCATACTTGGAGACCTCAATACACTGCTGACGGCTCTAGATCGTTCATCCAAGCAGAAAATCAATAAAGAAATATTGGCCTTAAATGAAACACTAGAACAATTGGATATGGTAGGCATCTATAGGACATTTTATCCCAAAGTGCCAAAGTATACATTTTTCTCTAGTATACATGGAACATTCTCAAGAATTGACTATATGTTAGGCCACAAAAATAACATCAACAAATTCAGAAAGACTAGGTTATACCAAGCATATTCTCTGATCATAAAGCCTTGAAACTAGAATTCAACTTTAAAAAAGAGGTAAACAAACCCACAAAAATGTGGAAACTAAACAACACACTTTTAAAAAATAAGTAGGTAAAAGAAGAAATAAAAGCAGAGATCAAAAGTTACAGACAAATGAAAATAACAATACGACATATCAGAATCTCTGGGATGCAGCAAAAGCAGTAATAAGAGGGAAGTTCATATCACTACAGGCCTATATGAACAAACAAGAGAGAGCCCAAGTAAACCACTTAACTTCACATCTTAAGAAACTAGAAAAAGAAGAACAAAGGCAACCCAAAACCAGCAGAAGAAAAGAAATAATAAAAATCAGAGCAGAAATAAAATAGAGAACAGAAAAAGGATAGAAAAAATTAATGAAACAAAGAGCTGGTTCTTTGAAAAGATCGACAAAATTGACAAGCCCTTGGCAACACTCACTAAGGAAAAAAGAGAAAGGACTCACATAAACAAAATCCAAAATGAAAGAGCAGAAATCACCACAGACATCATAGATATACAAAGAATTATTGTAGAACACTATGAAAAACAATATGCCACCAAATTTAACAATCTAGAAGAAATGAATAAATCCCTAGAACAATACAATCTTCCTAGACTGAATCATGATGAAGCAGAAAGCCTAAACAGACCCATAAGCAGTGAGAAAATAGAAACAACTATCAAAAACCTCCCCCAAAATAAAAGTCCAGGGCCAGACGGCTATACTAATGAATTCTATCAAACATTCAAAGAAGACTTGGTTCCTATGCTACACAAAGTCTTCCAAAAAATTGAAGAAGAAGCAATACTTCCAAACACATTTTATGAGGCCAACATAACTCCCATACTGAAACCTGGCAAGAACAACACAAAAAAAGAAAACTACAGACCAATACCACTAATGAATACACATGCTAAAATACTAAACAAAATACTAGCAAATCTAATAGAACAACACATTAAAAAAATAATACATCATGATCAAGTGGGATTCATCCCAGAATCATAAGGATGGTTCATATACGTAAAACGGTTAACGTAATACACCATATCAACAGAACAAAGGACAAAAACTATATGATCCTATCAGTAAATGCAGAAAAGGCATTCGATAAAATACAACACAATTTTATGTGTAAATACTCAACAAAATGGGTATACAAAGAAAATATCTCAAACATAATAATGGCCATTTATGATAAACCATCAGCTAACATCATATTAAATGGCATAAAACTGAGGACTTTTCCCCTAAAATCAGGAAAAAGACAAGGTTGTCCACTCTTTCCACTCTTACTCAATGTAGTGCTGAAAGTTCTAGCCAGAGCAATCAGATAAGAGAAAGAAAAGTATCCATATTGAAAAGATGAAGTAAAGGTTTCACTATTAGCAGATGATATGATCCTATACATCGGAAACCCAAAGACTCCACAACCAGACTACTAGAAACAATAAACCAATACAGTAAGGTTGCTGGATACAAAATTAATATACAAAAGTCCATTGCCTTCCTATATGCCAACAACAAAATATCAGAAAATGAACTCAAAAAAATAATCCCCTTCATGGTTGTAACCAAAAAAAAAAAAAAAAAAAAAAAGAAATACCTACGAATAAACATAACAAAGAATGTAAAGGACCTATATAATGAAAACTACAAAGCATTGTTAAGAGAAATTGAAAAAGATACAATGAAATGGAAAAATACTTCTTGTTCCTGAATAGGAAGAATAAATATAGTCAAAATGACTATATTACCCAAAGCAATATACAAATTTAATGCAATTGCCATCAAAATTCCAATATCATTTTTAAAGAAATGGAACAAAAAAATCATCAGATTTATATGGAACTATAAAAACCCCCGAATAGCCAAAGAAATCCTAAAGAAAAAGAATGAAGCTGGGGGCATTACAATACCTGACTTCAAATTATATAATATTATAGAGCCACAAAAATCAAAACACATGGTACTGGCAGAAAAATAGACATTCAGGCCAATGGAACAGAATAGAAAGCCCAGAAATAAAACCATATATATATGGTCAAATAATTTTCGATAAAGGGGCCAACAACATACAATGGAGAAAAGAAAGTCTCTTCAACAAATAGTGTATGGAACACTGGAAAGCCACATTCAAAAGAATGAAACTGGACTACAGTTTGTCCTCTTGTACTAAAATTAATTCAAAATGGATCAAAGACCTAAATATAAGACCTGAAACAATAAAGTACATAGAAGAAAACATAGGTACTAAACTCATGGATCTTGGCCATAAAGAGCATTTTATGAATTTGACTCCAAAGGCAAGGGAAGTGAAAGCAAAGATAAATGAATGGGACTACATCAGACTAAGAAGCTTTTGCACAGCAAGAGAAACTGACAGCAAAACAAACAGACAGCCAACTAAAGGGGAGATGATGTTTTCAAACAACAGCTCAGATAAGGGCCTAATATCCAAAATATACAAATAACTCATAAAACTCAACAACAAACAAACAAACAATCCAATAAAAAAATGGGAAGGGGACATGAACAGACACTTCTCCCAGGAAGAAATACAAGTGGCCAACAGATATATGAAAAGATGCTCATCTTCATTAGCTATTAGAGAAATGCAAATCAAAACTACAATGAGATACCACCTCACACTTGTTAGATAAGCTATTATCAACAAGACAGGTAATAACAAGTGTTGGAGAGGCTGCAGAGAAAAAGGAAATCTCATCCACTGTTGGTGGGAATGTAAAGTAGTACAACCATTCTGGAAGAAAATATGGTGGTTCCTCAAAAAATTAAAAATAGAGCTACCATATGACCCAGCAATTTCTCTACTGGGTATATATGCCCAAATCTCAAAAACATTGGTACGTAAAGACACATGCAGCCTCATGTTCACTGCAGCATTGTTCACTGTGGGCAAGATATGAAAACAAACAAAAGGCCCTTCAATAGATGACTGGATAAAGAAGAGGTGGTACATGTATACTATGGAATATTACTCAGCCATAAGAAATGATAAAATTGGATAATTTACAACAACATGGATGGACTTTGATAACATTATATTGAGTGAAATAAATAAATCAGAAAAAACTAAGAACTATATGATTCCATGCATAGGTGGGACATAAAAATGAGACTCAGAGACACGAACAAGAGTGTGGTGGTTACTGCGGAGGCGGGGGAGGAGATGGAGGAGGTCGGGGGAAGGGAAGGGAAGGGGCACAAAGAAAAACAGATAGAAGGTGACGGAAGACAATTTGACTTTGGGTGATGAGTATGCAACATAATCAAAGGTCAAAATAACTTGGAGATGTTTTCTCTGAACATATGTACCCTGATTTATCAATGTCACCCCATTTAAATTAATAAAAAAAGATTGTCATCAAATAAAAAGATAGTAGTCTTTATGTCAAAGCTTACACAATTACATCCAGATGGAAAAATATATGGCTGCCTTTATGAAAATACATTAGAATTACTGTAAAAAATTAAATACATCTTTGCACATTTCCAACTTTTCTATTCACCTTTTCCCAAACAATATGATAATATTTGTTTTTGTTATTTCAAGTAGAATCATTATGAGAAATAACTGATTGAATTTTTTATAATGTGCAAAGAATTCCATTCAAAAAGGTTGCAATGATAATAGAAGGCTACCATATTGTTACTTTAGATTTGCAAGCTATTGAACTCATTGTGCTTAAGAAAGAAGCAGAATAAGGTCATCTTTCTGTTCTATACACATTAGTTAATAAGTTTCAAATCTTTCTGCTCCAACTATACTCATTACCTGCACTAGAAATATTCTTTTTCTTTTGTAGCTTTTCTGGAAGCTTTGTATTTTTTGGTAAGGATAAGTATCGGGAGGTTGAAGCAGAAACCTGTAAAAGAAACAGAAAACTTTAGACTATGCAGATGTTATTTATGATACATTAAAAGTTTAAAATTTGATTACACACCTTAGTAAAAAAATTAAAATTTTGGCCCTGGCAGGTTGGCTCAGTGGTAGAGCGTCGGCCTGGTGTGCAGGAGTCCCAGGTTTGATTCCCGGCCAGGGCACACAGGAGAAGCATCCATTTGCTTCTCCACCCCTCCCCCTCTCCTTCCTCTCTGTCTCTCTCTTCCCCTCCTGCAGCCGAGGCTCCATTGGAGCAAAGTTGGCCAGGGTGCTGAGGATGGCTCTGTGGCCTCTGCCTCAGGCACTAGAATGGCTCTGGTTCCAACAGAGCAATGCCCCAGATTGGCAGAGCATCACCCCCTGGTGGGCGTGCCAGGTGGATCCCAGTCGGGCGCATGCGGGAGTCTGTCTGACTGCCTCCCCATTTCCAACTTCAGAAAAATACAAAAACAAAACAAAAAAAACCAAAAAAAATTTAAAAAATTAAAATTTTAGTTCTCAATTTTAAAATTCTTTTGTGAGCGGCTTTAGGCATGGGAAAGAAAGTTCCAAGCAATAAATACTTCATTTAAAATCACTAAACCTCTTCTAAAATATAAAAGAAATCAGAAGTAAAATACAATGGAAATAAAGGGTGATCCTTAGTAACAAGATGTAAAAACCATTGGGATTTCATAAGGAAAAGGTACCGAACCACCTATTTATGACAATATCAGCAAGAAAGCCTTAGAACCTATAGGATATGGAAGAAGAGAGATTAAAAATTGTAGCATATTTTATTTTTTATTTACTTTAATAAGTCTTAAAAATGATAGAACAAAAAGTATTACTACTGAGGAGCCCTAAGGAGCCACTGTGCCACTTCACCTGTGGGTGTTGTAAAGTACCAAAAACTACAGAATTAATATTAATATTTTAAGAGGATTGAAGAACATTTTATTAATTTGGGTTAAGGTGTGCAGAGAAATTATGAGAAATAGTCTCTGTACTGTGTGATTGGCATAACCAGGATGGTCCTTGGCATTGTGTTGTAAATGCAAAGGGAAGGAAAACATGAATTCCCTGACATTCCACCACACCTGTGGGAAAGGGGTGAATGGCTAGCCAGGTGCAGGAAGGGAAAAGCCAAAATAAACCTTTTCTTATAGTAATGAGCCATTTGCAGGCATTTGTCCCCTTGGAAACTACCTCTCCCATATGAATGCATATAGTTAATGTGTGTGACTCTGGACAAAGAGATGGTGGATAAACACTAGAAAATATAGGAATGCCTTTTAATATATAAAGAGACATCTTTCTACCATTGTGTTGACTTGTAAATTTTGTTTTCTCCAAAATGATGTATGGCTTGCAAATTGAACATGGTCCTATCATGTTAAAGGACATATGACTATAACCAATAATGGTAAAGGGCACCTAATTACAATTTTTGCTCTGTACTTTCCACTTACAAAACTATAAAAACTAGGTACAACAAAGGGCCAGCGCGCTCTCCCTCAGATTTCTGTAGGAGTCGCCACCGCTTGGCCAAGCTAGACAATAAAGCTTTGGTGTGTAATCAACGAACCTTGTTCGTGTCTTCAATGTTTCGGGTCCCTCCGGATTGGGCTTAACACTAGCTAATTTCCTCACAAATCCAGTACCACTGTCCTTAGTTTCTTTAATTTTAATCAATACTGCCACATTTAACACATAAGAAAAAATAATCTTGCTCACAGATAAAATTTTGATATCTGACAACCAAATATAGAATATTATTAAAAATAAGATGCTTTCCCTGTCCAGTTGCTCAGTGGGTAGAGGGTTGGCCTGGTGTATTGACATCCTAGGTTCAATTCCTAGTTATGGCACAGAGGAAAAGTGATCATTTGCTCCTCTGCCCTCTTCCCTCTCCCCCTTCTCTCCTTCTTCCCCTCCCACAGCCAGTGGCTCAATCAAGCATGTCCCCCAGCACTGACGATGGCTTGGTTGGTTTGAGCACATCAGCCTCAGGCACTAAAAATGGCTCAGTATGTGAGCATCAACCCCAGATGAGTTTGCTGGGTGAATCCTGGTCAGGGCTTATGTTGGAGTCTGTCTCACTGTCTCCCTTTCTCTCATCCAAATTTTTTTAAAAAATATAAATAAATAAATAAATAAATAAATAAATAAATAAATAAATAAGATGTATGCCTTCTGTGTTATATTAAGTAATCATGATATTTTAACATGGCTTTTCTAATCAATGACAGTGTTCTGGACCAAGTAAAATGGTAAGCAAGCCTGGGATCACTCACTCCCCAGCCACTGTGGCCTTCTCAAAGTCAGCACACCTGGGCTTATGTACCTTGGGGCTAATCTGTCCCTGGACAGCTCAAATATTACTTTCCAAATAAAGCCTGGTCCAGCCATTTTGTTTAAAATTTTAACTGCCCTGACCCTTCCCTGTACTCCCAACTTCCTTCCTTGGCAATTTTCTTCCCCCATAGCACTTATTGCCTTCTTTATAACAGATAATTTGTTTACTCTGACTATTGGTAATCACTTTACCCCTTACTAGAATATGAATTCTTCATGTTGCAATAATACAAAGGTTATAGTAATTAAGCATATAGAAATACAGAAAAATGTGGAAGATATATAAAAGTAATTAAGATTTAATATTGTTGGGCAGATAAAATGTATTATGCTCACTTTGTTAAAAATAGCGCTACCCACATGAGGCCATTTCCAGGTGAATCTCGCAAACCTGGTCGGCCTCCTCCTCCAGAGCTTCCTCCAGCTCCAGGGTCAGCATCGGTTTCTCCGTGTTTGCTCCAGCTCCTTCCACTGCTCGGTTTGCAGGTCCCGGGCAGCCTCTTCCACAGAGCTCTCAGTTTCCTCACACATGGCAGTAAAAGCCAGCCAGCCCACAATCCCCAAAAGGACAGCCATGGGGAACCCTAACACTAGCCAGTCCTCTACTCCACTGCTCAAAGGCTCCTTGCCAATCTGTATCGAATCCTGCCACAGACTACGCCAAATGTAAGGCCAGGAGCCGCCATCGTGGCCATTCACATGCAGGTTCCCATTGGATTCGGGCAGATGATAAAGAAATGGCGGAGTCAGAGGATGGGGGGCCATCCTATTTATTGGTGTCTCACCAAGACAGGCAAACCTCAAAAGAAGACAAGGGAAAAGCAGGGGAGTTGTAAGGACTGTGTGCTGGCCGGATGATCCCCACCTTTTCTAGTTCGAGGATTGTCCCTGTGACTTCTTCATAACCACCTGGCAGGCGGTACTGCTTGGTGTTAGTCACATGCCGAGGGACGGGTAATTGCAAAGGAGAATGTGATGCGTGTCCCCACAATACTGCCTTCACAACCCTGATCCGCAGCCGGAACTCCCCAGCTGTAGTTTCCAACCACAGTCCTTGCAAGATATCTACCCCCAAAATATATTCAGGAATAAGAGATACATACACCTTATATGGCTTAGGAGGCAGTCTCCCTATCCCCAATGGAATAGTTATTGGCTTCACTTGAACAGTTTGGCCCCCATAACCGTCATGGCCACTGGGGTCCCAGCAAACCGCTCTGGGTTTCCATAGAGAAGGGAACATTCTGCACCTGTATCCACCAAGGCCAACACCCGTTGTACATTGGAAGGGGACCAGTGGATAGCCAGTTCCAAATGTGGCCTCCGGTCCCCGCCCATCCCCATTAGACGGGTCCCTCGGCCTTTTTCCTATTCAAACTGGTACAATGGGTCTTGGGAGTTCTCCTCTCCCTCGGCCGTCTCTATCATATAATCTTGTAACCGAGCTGTACGTGCACCAAACGTTTTATTGGCTTTTATTGGCAGCAGCTTAAACTGGAACAGAAGTTCCAGCCACTGAGATGAAAGGCCCCAGCAGCTACCAATAAAACGTTTGGTGCTCGTAAACTGGAACAGAAGTTCCAGCCACTGAGACGAAAGGCCTCAGCAGCTACCAATAAAACGTTTGGTGCGCGTACAGCTCAGTTACAAGATTATATGATAGAGATGGCCGAGGGAGAGGAGAACTCCCAAGACCCATTGTACCAGTTTGAATAGGAAAAAGGCCGAGGGACCCGTCTAACAGGGGTGGGTGGGGACCGGAGGCCACATTTGGAACTGGCTATCCACTGGTCCCCTTCCAATGTACAACGGGTGTTGGCCTTGGTGGATACAGGTGCAGAATGTTCCCTTCTCTATGGAAACCCAGAGCGGTTTGCTGGGACCCCAGTGGCCATGACGGTTATGGGGGCCAAACTGTTCAAGTGAAGCCAATAACTATTCCATTGGGGATAGGGAGACTGCCTCCTAAGCCATATAAGGTGTATGTATCTCCTATTCCTGAATATATTTTGGGGGTAGATGTCTTGCAAGGACTGTGGTTGGAAACTACAGCTGGGGAGTTCCGGCTGCGGATCAGGGTTGTGAAGGCAGTATTGTGGGGACACGCATCACATTCTCCTTTGCAATTACCCGTCCCTCGGCATGTGACTAACACCAAGCAGTACCGCCTGCCAGGTGGTTATGAAGAAGTCACAGGGACAATCCTCGAACTAGAAAAGGTGGGGATCATCCGGCCAGCACACAGTCCTTACAACTCCCCTGCTTTTCCCTTGTCTTCTTTTGAGGTTTGCCTGTCTTGGTGAGACACCAATAAATAGGATGGCCCCCCATCCTCTGACTCCGCCATTTCTTTATCATCTGCCCGAATCCAATGGGAACCTGCATGTGAATGGCCACGATGGCGGCTCCTGGCCTTACATTTGGCGTAGTCTGTGGCAGGATTCGATACAGATTGGCAAGGAGCCTTTGAGCAGTGGAGTAGAGGACTGGCTAGTGTTAGGGTTCCCCATGGCTGTCCTTTTGGGGATTGTGGGCTGGCTGGCTTTTACTGCCATGTGTGAGGAAACTGAGAGCTCTGTGGAAGAGGCTGCCCGGGACCTGCAAACTGAGCAGTGGAAGGAGCTGGAGCAAACGCGGGAGAAACCGATGCTGACCCTGGAGCTGGAGGAAGCTCTGGAGGAGGAGGCCGACCAGGTTTGCGAGATTCACCTGGAAATGGAGCAGCTGCTGGAGGAGGATTCACAGGTTCGTGAGTTGCAGATTGCCCTGGATGTTGTGGAGAGCCAGCAGCGGCAGGAGGCCGGGGCTGAGGCTGAGTCTGAAGCTGAGGCCGGGTCCGGAGCTGCAAGGTCTGCGGAGCAGAAGGCGGCGGCAGCCCGGGGCTTGAGCCTGGCAGCGGGAGTTGGTGTTTTCAGTTCCTCTTTGGAGGATGAGGAGAATCGAACTGGAGTTGTAATCCACAGTCTCCATAAGATGAGAGCGCAGCTGGAAGGAGCACCTACTACGGCCCTGGTTGGTCTGTGATTTTGGGACATAGGGCTGGACATGTTCTCCGGAGCAGAGATGGAAATGCTGACTGCCATTGCCACGTGCTCCTCTTTGGGACAGTGTAAGACCTGCCAGGACGGCAGGGATGAGGCGGGTGGCTGACGCCCCATGTGCACGGACTGATTTCCTGGACTATGACCGGAGTGGGCACTGACTCCTTTCTTGGATGGATTTACGGATTATGGATTTTGGACAATGTGAAATACCCTGATGGGGGTGGGGGGTGGCTTTGCTGGAAGCACTCCCCTGCCCCGGGAAGCTTTTCCCGTGGCTAGAAAGAAGGCCGAGGACATTTTGCGCTTTGGGCTAAATGCTGAGAGACTGGTGAAGTGTACCTTTGTAATTGTTGAAACTGTATGATTTGTGCTGTTGTAATTTGTGTAATGTGCCTAATTTCCTTGCCCAGGGATGCCGGTGATGTAGATTGTAGGTAGTAAAGTGAGCTTAGGGGTGGATTGTTGGGCAGATAAAATGTATTATGCTCACTTTGTTAAAAATGGCACTACCCACATGAGGCCATCGCCCAGGTGATATTAATGTGTGTTGAGAATCCTTGTAGCCTGGGGCTTGGTTTTGGGATTAAGCCTTTCCCACCCTTTTTTGATGTGGGGTGGTACAATCCAATCATGCCTCAGAGAAGTGACTTTGTATTAGAGACTTTCCTATTTTGTATATTGGATTAGAGGTTGTGAAGCTATAATATAAAATGGGGGCAGAACGAGAGTTTGCGCTCTTGGTTCCTGAGATTAGCATGAGAGAGCAGAGGGAGCAGAGCAGAGAGCAGCGGAAGGAGGCCACGTGGAGGAGGCCAGGAAAAGCAGCCAAGATGGCGCAGTGCTGAGTGAGATGCCAGTTTGTACAGAGTTTGTATCTGGGATAAGGAAGGAGATGGGGAACTGAGGAGAATAAGGCTGGTGAGCTAGAAACCTTTGATTCTAGGAAACTCGGATAAGTCAGTGGCTTTGTGAGCCCTGAATGTGATTGGGTTTTGGAGCCCAGTGTGTGTTTTTACTTGCCTGCCAGGTGCAAGCTAGGATTAAAGACTATGACCCACCAGTTTGTGGCTCCATTGTTTCTTTACCGATTGTCCGAATCCAATGCGAACCTGCATGGGCCGGGCTGCTTTGATGGTGGCCCTGGCCATGGATACTGGCTTTACAAATATTAAAATCAAGGAAATGAAATAAAGTGCTGCCTGGATAGGAATTAATATAGTGCGAACAAATATGATAAACAGACTCTGACTTTTGAGCAGGGCAAAGTTAGTATGTGTGTGAAGTTATACATAGATAAGAAATGGCTTGATCTCATAACCCTGTAAATTAACATAAACAAGAAGCTTCCCTAGGAACATCTTCAGTAGATTAACATAAAAAGGGCTCCCTGGAGGAACTCCCAAAAAGATGTTTTGAGATGATAATCCTGTAAATTGCCTTTTAACGGAAGGCATTGGCCAGAAAAGGTACTAAAGCTAAGGGCCCCCACCCCTACTGAGGTGGTTGCCTAGACATGTGTGAAGGTGAAAATGGTCTGTCTCCACGCTGCTATGACCAAAGACAGCTGAGAGGAGCACACTGACGGGGCCCCCTAAAGCTGAACCCAGGCACACCAAAAGGATTTATGAGTAACAAACTGCCTGTGTGAGTCTTGCAACTAACTTGTGTGTTGGTCCTATCTTTCCTCCTGTGGCAGTTGGTCTCAGCACTGATAAGTAGCATCCTCACAGCTGCCTCAAGAGTAGTCTCAAAGAGGCTGCCAGCCCTGCTGATAAGCAGGAGTGTCCCACTGCATGGGGCAGTCGAATCAGAAACACCTGATCGAAGTAGAGCTTGGACAACTCGGGTAGTCGGCACTCAGCCTTAAAAAGGCAATTTCAATTAGAAATTTCTGGCTTAAAATCAGAGGGCAGAAGTGAAGGGAAATGTGTAAACTCCATATGGTTTAGAGGCCATCTTCCAAAAGCTGATAAATCTTTTGACCTCATACAGTTTTAAGGCTGTCCACTGGAAGATAAGGGAAACCTCTTCCATCTCCAGGTCTGACCTAGTTGTGGGTGTATACCAGCTGGCCAATACTAAGAGGCAAAAATTTATTCTTCCATCTTCGGGTCTGACCCAGTCAGGTGTGTATACTGACCAGCCTATACTACTAAGGAGAGCGAATATCCCAAGGTGGACTCAGCAGATGGTTGTCACTCTTGAAAGGCAACTCTGAGAAAACTGTTCTAAAGTCCATAAATTATAAAAAAAAATGATATAAAAAGGATCTACAAAATAAGCTCCAGAGCAAATTCATGAAATATTATATTGCTTAAAGCTAAAACTAACTAAAGGCCTAAGAGAGTGCTGGAGGAAGTATAGAGTAGAAACTAGTTTCAGATACCCACATATTAACCCAAAAACATTTTACCAATTTGGAAGATATGGAGTAGGAATTAGTATTAAAAAGGAAAATGGCAAAGATTAGAACTTTCTTTAGAAAAATCTTTAAGAAAGAAAAAGATCCCTATAATACCACTTCCGAAAATCCTTGGAGGATGACAGAGGACTGCCTAAGGAAAAGCTTTAAGGTCCCAGTCGCAGAAAATGTCTCATGCAACCTTAAAAACCCAAACAACTTAAACCCTATTACAGCGAGAGCAGAAGGAAAGGAAATTACAGGAATTCTCCTCCAAACCATTGAACACATAGATGCAGATAGACACAAAGGCAAGGAACTAGCAGGGAAAGTATTAGTAAAAGTCAAAGCAGCCTGACCAGGCAGTGGCACAGTGGATAGTGCGTAGGACTGGGATGTGGAGGATCCAGGTTCAAGACCCCGAGGTTGCCAGCTTGGCCACGGGCTCATCTGGTTTGAGCAAAACTCACCAGCTTGGACCCAAGGTCGCTGGCTTGAGCAAGGGGTTACTTGGTCTGTTGAAGGCCCATGGTCAAGGCACATATGAGAAAGCAATCAATGAATGACTAAGGTGTTGCAATGAAAAACTAATGATTGATGCTTCTCATCTCTCTCCGTTCCTGTCTGTCTGTCCCCATCTGTCCCTCTCTCTGACTCTCTCTCTGACTCTGTAAAAAAAAAAAAAAAAAGCAGACCCAGCAATAATAAGAAAACTATTAAACAAGAAGATGCTAGTAATGAGGAAACTATTGAATTTAATCCATACACCCAAACAGAGCCAGCAGATTGAAGAAAAAAATTAATTCAAGGAAATTATACAGATGTAGACTGGCTAATAAAAATTTATGAACAGGGAACCCTCCTATCTGCAGATGAATTAAAAGCAGTTATAAATGCAATTGAAAACCCAAAAAATTAAACACAACTCGGATTGCTAATAGACAAAAATAAGGACAGAAAAGCATCATTATGGAACTGAATTAGGGAAGCATGGAAAACATCATACTCTAAAACAGACCTAACATCAGGAGCAACAACAGCTAGATGGACAGAAATAGGAGATTTAAAGATACAGTTGAGAAAGCTAGTACATTTACTAAGCATATATGAGGATGATTTGGAAAACCCATGGGAAAATAAAAATAAATCAGGGATTATCAGAGCACTCATACATGGAGCCCCTGAGAATTATAAATACTTTTATAAAACTTGTTACAAGGGCATCCACATTAGAGAGGATACAATTACATAAGGACTTAAATGGGAAAAATCAATTTACATATTACACAACCATGCCAAACATAAGGAGAAGAACCACAAATAGGTTCCAATATAGGAGAATAAATAATAAATATGATAACTTTAAATCATCATACAGGGGCCCTATTAAACATGGAAACCTCAACTATCTAAAAGATCAAACCTCTTATTGGAAAAGAAATAATCTACTTAATCAACAAAATCAAAATAACCCTTTTAAATTCGGGAAACAGTAGGGAAATCAAAACCAAAATTGAAGAAACAATAAGAATAATCCTTTCTCCGATCAAAATGAAAATATAAATAACCCATTCCAGCAAAAACAGTCAAAAACTGGAATGGCCCCTCAAGGAACAACAAGGGGGGCAAATACAAGCAATGGCAAAGACATTGAGCAGTGCAATTATACAGAAACCAGGAGATAATAGACCTTATATTACCCTTAAAGTAAAATTTCATTTTTTCCCATTTAAGTCCTTATGTGAATGTGTATTGAAGTAAAATTTCCAGGTAGTGGTAAAAAATTTCAAACACAATTCCTCATAGATACAGGTTCCCAAGTCTCCTTATTAAGGGGAATATATAATTTAAAGAGATTAATTGGAGTTGAAGGAAAAACAGGAGATTCATTAACAGCAGCAGCAAGAGATGGAATTATATATTATAAAGGATTAACGAAGGAAGTAACCTGTTATGTAAACCCTAATTTTCAAAATATTATAGGAATGGATATATTACCATATTTGTTAGAGCTAAAAATATATACACCAAGATTACATAAATTTCAAACAAATTTAGCACAGTTGCAAATAAAACCCATATTTTTACCTCATTTAACCCACAATACCCATTAAAAGGTGGACATCAAGAGGTAACAGATGCCATAAATAAATAGATGAAGACATAATTGAGGTAGGAAGATTATATATATATAGTAGTCCAGTGTGACAAGTAAAAAAACCAAATGAAACCTATAGAATTACCATAGACTATATAAATATCAACAAAAAGTCTCCTAGTATAGATGGAACTTTATCTGATGCACAAGAAGTAATTAACATTTTACCAAAGGACAATCCAAGATTTATGGCAGCAATTAGTCTCTTGGATATGTTTTTTGCAATACCCATTCATGAGGGTTCCAGAACAATTACAACTTTCTCGTGGCAAGAAAAGCATTATCAATTTAAAAGGCTATCACAAGGATACAACAATTCACCAGCAATTGCACATAATTTATTAGCATCAAGCATAAATCCAAAGGATTACCAATCCAAAATTATTACATATATTGATTATATAATAATATATAATGAAAACAAAGAAAACCTCCAGAAAGACTTAAACAAACTAGTAGAGCAATTGAAAAGAGTACGATGGACAATAAATTCAGAAAAAAATACAACCTCCAGGAACAGAAGTAAAATTTTTAGGAATTTAATGGAGCTCAGATGGTAGGAAAATACCAGAAAAGGTAGTAAATAAAATACTTAGCATTAAGGCCCCCAGCAATAAAAAGGAAGCCCAACAGTTAATGGGATTATTTGCATACTGCAGAAATCACATTCCATACTTGTCAGTATTAGCAGAACCAATATATAAAGTAACTAGAAAGGCCAGGGGTCCCCAAACTATGGCCCGCAGGCCACATGCGGCACCTGCCGCATTTATCCGACCCTGCCACACTTCCGGAAGGGGCACCTCTTTCATTGGTGGTCAGTGAGAGGAGCACAGGATGCATTCTATGCTCCTGGAGTACTGTATGTGGTGGCGCCGCAAAGTACGGTGTTGCTCACATACAGTACTACTTCCAGTGACACGGGACGCAAGCGTCACAGCTCCGGAAGAGCGTCATATCACTTGTGATGGCCAGCAGTGACAAATATGGAACTGGACATTGACCACCTCATTAGCGAAAAGCAGGCCCATAGTTCTCATTGAAATACTGGTCAGTTTGTTGATTTAAATTTACTTGTTCTTTATTTTAAATATTGTATTTGTTCCCGTTTTGGTTTTTTACTTTAAAATAAGATATGTGCAGTGTGCAGTGTTCACAGTTTTTTTTATAGTCCAGCCCTCTAACGATCTGAGGGACAGTGAACTGGCCCCCTGTGTAAAAAGTTTGGGGACCCCTGAGAAAGGCAATAGATTTTACATGGGGGGGGGGTCAACAAGAAGCCTTGGAACAATTAAAAGAATATTTAGAGCACCATCAAAAATTAGCAGCACCAAAACCAGGAGACACAATCACATTAGTCATAATATTCACTGGAACTCATGGATGTTGGGGCCTATATAAAAAAGGACCAAGTGATAAAGAATACCAATAGGTTTCTGGTCCTAAAGATTTCCGTACTGCCACAATAAATGTTCACCCTATGAGAAACATATGTGGGTACTACATGCAGCGCTCCTCCATATAGAGCCACTAACAGGACAGAACCCAATAATAGTCAGATCCTTACTACCCCCCAAAGCATGGCTTAAAATGTCGGCCGAGGAATTGGCAGGTACCCAAATTGAGGAGAAAGTACTGGTATGGAAATGGTATATAAACTCCAGAGAAATAACGAGCACTGGCGAACCAGCCCTTCTCACAGAGGAGGTCCCTCCAAACTGGAGATAGATCTCCCAAGACAGATTGTCGAGAACCGATGGGTATCCGAGAATCTACGGGTGGTGGGGCCTAAATATAGACCCTCACTGAAAAATGCCTGGTTTACAGACGGATCAGCCCCCGTAGCTGGTGACTCGACCAAATAGAGATCAGCAGCTTTCAATCCGGCGACAAATACAGCGCTCACGAGGGAAGGTAAGACTGACTCGGCTCAACGTGCAGAGCTAATAGGAGTGCTTCTGGCAATGGAATATGCTATGGAGAGGGGGTTACCCAAAGTATATGTTTTTACTGATTCAACAGCAGTATATAAGGGAATAACAGAATGGTCAGGAAAATGGAAACAAAATAATTAACAAGTTAATAGAAGGGACCTCTGGTCCAGAGAACACTGGGAGAAACTAGATGAATTAACATCACACATAAAGCTCTATGTAACCCATATAACGGCTCATGCCACAGATAATTCTCCAATCACACTAGGGAATCAAATAGCAGATAAGCTAGCAAGAGGAATTAAGGTAGGGGCAAAGAAATTAATAGTAGGGATACAACAAAAACATATGGGGTAAAGTTAAGGTTAGAAAAAGATGAGGATACAGGAGAATATAAAATAACCCCAATACCTACAATAAAGTTAAAAAGGGAAGGGGATAAATATAAAATACAAGAAGAATACTTAGATTTCTCGCAGTGTTTATAAAGGAAATTCATATCCAGTTAGGACATCCAGGACAAACAGCATTGATAGAATGAATGGTTTACAACCAGAAATTTAAAGGCAAAAATAGAAGACATAAAGAGAGGCATTAATACATGTACAGCCTGTAAAAAGTATTTACATTCCAGACAACAGAGCCACCAGGGTTAGACAGACCCCACATACCAAATTTTCAAGCCCAAATTGACTTTATTGGACCCTTGGCATGGCCTTTCCAACAAAAGTATGCATGTACGATGGTTGACGTACATACAGGAATAACGTTCACCTTGGCAGCAAAACACCCATCAGCAGCCACTACAATTAAGACATTAAATATGTGGAAAACATTCTCTGGAACTCCTAAAATCATAGATTCAGATCAAGGAACCCATTTTACAGCCAGCCGAGTACAATCTTTTGCTGCTATAAATAATATAGATTGGAAATTTCATATGCCATATAACCCAACAGCATCAGGAATAATAGAGAGACATAATGGATTATTAAAAGCCAAATGTCATACATTATTAATAGATAGAAAATTTAACAATTTACAAGCACTTCTTAACGAAGCATGCTTTGCCCTAAATAGTAGACCAAGAGTAAACAGAGGCTCTCCCCTGGAAGAACTGATTAAACCCCATTTAGAACAAGCAGAAATTAAAATGGGAAGTATACCTAAAATTAAGAAAAATCCACCATATAAAATAATAATAAAATCCTCTATGGATGCATCTCTCTCTCTCTCTCCCAACAGGAAATAATCTGCAATACAGGATACAACACCGTGTGAACAGTAAATAAACAGGGACAAATACAACAGATCAAAGTAGATAACCTCACATCAAATGACTGAGAATGTGTAAATTAGAAAAATTGTTAATTCGGATCCTAGTACTCCTTATGATCGTACCTTATACGATTATAATTCTACATATAACCTGCTGTGCCAATAGAAATTGCCTGAGCAATGGAATACAGATATTCCGCTGCTCTCGAATTAAAAATAATACTCTCTGCATTTTAGACCACGGGACATTCTGGAGAAAACAGTAGGAAAGCAAAATAGTAGAACACCTATATAGAGTGCCTAGGAGACAAGCCAGAAACTGGCCAAACCAGAATGAAATCATCCAGTATGATCATGAGGTGGTTCATTCTGGTTGTCAATATTAGGTATAATGCTAATAATGCTAACAATAATAACAATACTGTTACTGCTACTGATATTGTGAGTACCTTTAAATTTCCTAATGTACTAATCACACAGCAGCTAGACATAAACTTTTTTGATCTACCCAATGATGGAATCCACCCCGAGGGAAGCATTTTATAATTTAGGAAACTTTGCCTTTGTACATTGCAACACCAACCTGCCCTGCTGGGACCACACTGCAAACTCAGGGAATTGGACAACGAATAACATCGCAGACGACTCAGTGGACAGCTGCAAACTAATCACCAACTCCGGTGGCAGTTGGTCTCAGCACTGATAAGTAGAATCCTCACAGCCGCCTCAAGAGTAGCCTTGAGGAGGCTGCCAGCCCTGCTGATAAGAAGGAGTGTCCCACTGTGCCAGGAAGTCAAATCAGAGATGCCTGATCAAAGTAGATAGAGATTGGGCTCTACTGGGACACTACAGAAGTAGGAATCTTTTTGTTTTGTTGACTGATTTGTCCCAAGTGCCTAGAAGTATGTCTGAAACATAATAGGTGTTCAAGAAACATCTAAAAGACTTTTAAATGAACTATATCCCAGGATTTCTGTGGATCCACCCTCAGCAGAACTTCCAGAACAGCTGCTAACTCAGTTCTTGGAAGCCTCCTGCATCCCAGAAGCACAAACCCAGGTTACCCTGCGCTCCCGATTCAAGCTGTTGTCTTTCCTAATGCTCTCTCGCAAACTGTGCCTCCGGCGGATCAGAATCTCCTTGGCTTGCCTCTCGCTGGTGTCAGCTGTCAGATTGTGTCTGTTGTATGACAGAGTCTGAAAGAAAAACAAAACAAACAAAAAATTGATCACTGCCCAGAAATTCCAAAACTACCACGTCTCTTTGGCTTTACATCTTAATAAAGTACTTAATAACTCATGTGCAAGGGGAAAATAGACTATGAAAGTTAACATTCTTAAAAAAAAATTAACATTCTTTAAAATCTTTATTCATCTTCTAATAAAGCCAGTGGATACGTTTTATTTTCCCCCTTTTGGAAAGTGTGACCATTATAAATGAGGAAAAGAACTGAATTCATCAAGTTCCTTCGTCGAACTTGAAGTACTTTGTATGGACTCATCATTAGTGCTTGGGAAAAAAAAATAATAAAAGTCATCTACAGCCTGATCTGCAGTGGCGCAGTGGGTAAAAGCGTCAACCTGGAACGCTAAGGTTGCCAGTTCAAAACCCTGGGCTTGCCTGTCAAGGAACATGGGAGTTGATGCTTTCTGCTCCCCCCATTCTCTCTCTCTCTCTCTCTCTCTCTCTTTCTCTCTCTTTGTCTCCTCTCTCTAAAAAATGAATAAATAAAAATTTTTTTAAAAAGTCAGCTACAGTATTTTTTGTTGAATAGCAATTACTGGTATAAAAAAAAATCACTTTTTAGCCCTAGCCGGTTGGCTCAGCGGTAGAGCTTCGGCCTAGTGTGCGGAGAACCCGGGTTCGATTCCCGGCCAGGGCACACAGGAGAAGCGCCCATTTGCTTCTCCACCCCTCCGCTGCGCTTTCCTCTCTGTCTCTCTCTTCCCCTCCTGCAGCCAAGGCTCCATTGGAGCAAAGATGGCCCGGGCGCTGGGGATGGCTCTGTGGCCTCTGCCTCAGGCGCTAGAGTGGCTCTGGTCACAACATGGTGACACCCAGAATGGGCAGAGCATCGCCCCCTGGTGGGCAGAGCGTCGCCCCATGGTGGGCGGGCCGGGTGGATCCCGGTCGGGCGCATGCGGGAGTCTGTCTGACTGTCTCTCCCTGTTTCCAGCTTCAGAAAAATGGAAAAAAAAAAAAAATCACTTTGAGCCACTTGGTGGTGCTGTGTCTTTTTGATTAAGGAACATTTCTTTTCAGCTGGGATTTCAAATTGAGAAAGAAACTTCTACCACCAGCAATGATAATGACCTCATATGTGAAGCAGTAAAATGTCTCAGGGTGGACTATACATGAGATAAATTTTTAGTTTTATAAGCTACAAAGAAACCTGTTTCCTAAAACAAACTGTCATTTGTAATTAGTTTCATTTTCTGATAGAATTAATCTACACTTCCTGGGAATATCCCTGTGTCTAGATCAGCGGTTCTCAACCTGTGGGTCGCAACCCCGGCGGGGGTCAAACGACCAAAATCAGGGGTCGCCTAAAGCCATCAGAAATACATATTTTATTTTAAAATGTATTGTATAATAAATATGTATTTTCTGATGGCTTTAGGCGACCCCTGTGTTTTGGTCATTCAACCCCTGCTGGGGTCGCAACCCACAGGTTGAGAACCGCTGGTCTAGATTATATTAGGCCCAGTAGAGAATGCAAAAGTAATACAGGCCAGGGCTCAGTTCCTGCCTTGAGAAACGTCCCACCTAGTTAGGCATTGAAAGCTAACAAATAATACAAAATCATAAAATTAAATGCTAACTTTACATGGTACAGCACAAGCTCATTTAAAGACAAGGTTGGAAATAATATAGAAGGTGTTGGGGAACCTTAAAAATTGAAGAATATGGTTCAACTGAGCTGACAGGAAGCAAGCAGCAGTGGAGACAGGGACTTGAGCCCCACAGGCCAAGGAATGAAGACAGACTTGTACTCTGTGCAGGTTTTGGGGTGGCTGAGTGAGGGAGAAAGGTGCAGAAATAGGGTTGGATGAAGTAGAACTTGAAAACAAAGATCCCTATTTCCGAAAGAACAGTTTAGCCTGGAAGCCACAATTGTTTTGTTTCATTTCAATAGGATAATGCTGCTATTAAAAGGTGCTTTGGGGAAAAGGGTGGAGGAACAAACGGTCCTGTAGGATGGAATGGGGACAGCCTTTAGGGAGAACAGTTAAGAAGCTACAGAGATGACCTCAATGTGAATGGAGAGGACTCCTGACAAACTGTGGCACTTGTACAACTTTACCTCCCTGTGCCTCAGTTTCTTCATCTGTAAAGTGGAGACAATAGGTACACTGTTTATTGGAGGATTAAACGAGCTAATACACGCAATGCATTGAAATGGGGCTTGGCAAATTGTATGCATTCACTAGGTGTTAGTTATATTTTTAGCAAATTATTAGATTGAGATGTTAATAATAGAAATGCAGTTAAAGAAATGACTCAAATGACACATTAAAGGAGAAAAACTAAAGCACTTTATGAATAACAAGATTAGGTACTTTTTTAAAAATCTGAGCTATAAAAAAATCTGAGCTATAATGGTATTTCATTTAAAAATAAAAAAGAAAATCATCAATTATTTTCTTCACAATTATTTTATATGTGTGAGTGTGTGTGTGTGTGTGTGTGTATTTAAATCTCCAGGCCGACATCAGAACTCTCAGAAGACTTCACTCATTGTGTCCAGAGGAGAGCGGTACCCTAACAAGACCACACCTGTGAAATGGGGTCTGAGAGAAGTAAGGATGCTTGGTGTGGGACTTTAGAGGTTGGCATAATGGTAGGACAATATGTACCTATAATTGGATATCACAAAGGTGGAAGGCATGTTTTCAGTCAAAATTAAGCAAATATTATGTAAATAAATTATTCTCACTCGCTGACGAATTTGATAGAGATTTCTTGATAATATTTCTCGAATTTCATCCATTTCACCAGGTGTGAGCTTCCTTATTTTTTCTTCACGACAGTCGCTGTGAAAGTTTGGAAAAACAATGTTTTATTATTCAACAAATATTGAAATCAATATTCATTCTTTTATATAATATCATTATTTAAAAAGAATCTTAAAGAATGACACTTCAGAATTATTCAACATTTTAAAGTAATTAAAAAATTTTTAAATGTTATCTCAGTGTTGAAATCATTTAGGACTAGTTTAATTATGCACATGTTTTCAGAGTCTGTTCATGCAATTATTTTTTAAAGAAGTTAAACTATAGTAGTTTATTCTATTTCTTTATTTCTAATATACCATAAAAAAGTAATATAGGATTTTTTTCCATAAAGAAACTTAATTAGCTGTATTTTGCTATTCTGGGCTTTAAAATACTTTATTAGATATATTTGCAAAGACACCATTTATAATATATATGCATATACAGTTGATCCTCATTACTCAAGGATTCTAGCAAATTTACCTACTTGCTTAAATGTATTTATAAACACATTATCAACACTTTTGTCACTTTCCCAGTCATTCACAGACACTTGCGAAGTGGAAAAAAATTTAAGTTGATTGACATGGAAGTTCCTAAATGAGGATGAACATGGTAATGCTTTGCCTTCTTGTTCTAGTTCTCATCCATAAAAATTGTCCTCAGTCTACTCAGTGACAAGTTTTTCACAGTTTTGTATTTTTTTTTTGGTGATTTTGCTGTTTTAAATGGCCCCTAAACATAGTTCTGAAGTGGGGTCTAGTATTCCTATGTACAGGAAGGCTGTGGTGGGCCTTCTGAAGAAAAGTTGTGTTGGAAAGGCTTTGTTCAAGCATGAGCTGTGGTCCTGTTGTGGCCACACAACAATATGAGGTATGGTCCCAAGTTCAATAATAATAAAACAACAATATATTTTAAAGAAGATGTTTTTAGCCTGACCAGGCAGTAGCACAATAGGTAAAATGTCAGTCTGGGACGCAGAGGACCCAGATTCAAAACCCCGAAGTCGCTGGCTTGAATGCAGGCTCACCAGCTTGAGTGCAGGGTCGCTGTCTTGAGCGTGGGATCATAGATGTGACCCGAAGGTCACTGGCTTGAGCCCAAGGTCACTGGCTTGAGCAAGGGGTCAATGACTTGGCTGGAGTGCCCCACCCACCATCAAGGCACACATGAGAAAGCAATCAGTGAACAACTAAAGTACAGCAACAAAGAATTGATGATGCTTTCCCTTCCTGTCTGTCTGTCCCTCTCTCTGTCTCTTTCACCAAAAAGAAAAAAAAAGGTGTTTTTAAACAAAACATATTGATTGACTGATTAAAATATTAGGACCAGAGGCTCACAGGAACCTGTGTATTTTTCCCCAGGAACAATGGTTCAGTGTTTGCAAATCAGTGTTCATAGAAAACTTTATAGAACCTTAAGTACTGCATACAAGGAGAATGTACTATACTTATATAGCTTTACTCTAACTCCTTAAAAAAGAAGTTGAGAGGGCTTACAAAAATATATAGTACAATAAAATAAATAGATAAGAAAATAAAGCTGGGATTGTTAATATACATAAATGCATACAGATGATGAGCCACGGGCACACAAAATAAAGAACATGGTTCCCTTATATTATTTTTAAATGCAAAGTTTATGTTCCTGTAAACCAACAATAACAGTAGATCCCGGGGCACAAAACCTATGTTCAATGGTAATGAATACAGACAAAGGAATGAACAAAGAAATTCCAGGCGTAATCAGGATAGACTTCTCTATATTTAGACAATTCATTATTGCCTCAGCCTCAATTGCTTAAATAACTTTTTAAGAATCATCTTTTTAGACTGAGACATTGTTTTTTAGATAGCTGTCCAACTTTCTAGTAAGGTTTTTTGATCAGCATATTTAATTCACAGAATTTTAAAGTTGAACAAATAAGATAAATAAATACTTTTTTTGGTGCCTGATTTTCATGTATAATATTCCCACCAAATTTTAACCAACATATGTTTGCATAAGTCTAGTGATAAGTGCTCAACTACCTCTCTTGTTTATAGATACTTAAAACATCCACTTTAAGAATTTGTATATTTTTACTTGTAGTTCTGTCAAGATTTGGTTTATATATTTTGAGGTTTCTGTTATTTGTATGCTAATTTAGACTTGTTATTCCTTTTTAAAAATGTGAAACTTTATCTTTATAAAATGTATTTTATCTCTAGCAACATTTTCTCCATAAATGTTTACATTTTATGGTAATAATGTAATCACACAACCTTCTTTTGTTTAATGCTTTAAATGACATATCTTTTTTAAAACATTTTATTTATAACCTTCCTATACACTTACATTTAAGTAGTATCTTTTCTTTCTCTTTTTTATTTATTGATTTTAGCAAGAAAGGAAGGGACAGAGTGAGAGAAACAGGAACATAGATCTGTTCCTGTATGTGCCCTGACCAGGGATCAAACCAGCAGCCTCTGTGCTTTAGGACGATGCTCTAGCCAACTGAACTATCTGGCCAGCCCAGTAGTATCTTTTACAAACAAGTGAGCTATGAATTTTTATCCATTCTGAACAGCTCTCTCTTTTACTGGAGTAAGTGTATAATTAATGTCATTTGAGTTAAGATTATTTTCTTATTGTTGCAGTCTACTTGTCCCATGT
This sequence comes from Saccopteryx bilineata, assembly GCF_036850765.1. Lineage (NCBI taxonomy): Eukaryota > Metazoa > Chordata > Mammalia > Chiroptera > Emballonuridae > Saccopteryx > Saccopteryx bilineata. The sequence continues at coordinate 158,461,629 of NC_089492.1, forward strand.
GTTCTAAGATTGTTTTATCTACTTCATTGCTGTTTTAAAATTATTTATTTTGTTATTTAATTTCCGTTCTATTTTTACTTGTTACATTTACTACCTTTTAGTGGTTACCTTAGATTATAATATTAATCATTGACTTTATAAAGTCCAAAATACATTTTTATTTTTACTGTTTCTGGACAATGCAAGGACCTTAGAACACAATAATACCATTTAATTTACCTCCCTCTCAATTTATAAGCCATTACTGTTGATAATTTTAAGTAAGTATAGATTTAAAACTTCACAGACATTGTTATTTATGTAATTAATACTCATTTAAATTTTGCAAATATTATCATTTCTATTATTTTAATTCCTCCCTTCATCTGCAAGCTTTTCTATAAAATTCCTTTCCTTTTTTTTGAAACCCTTTATCATTTACTTTATCGTGGTGGTTTTATTCATCTGGAAATGTTTTTATTCTACTTTTTGAAGGATATTTTAGTGGGATATAAAACTTAGGTTATAAGTTACTTTCTTTTAGAATTTTGTTAACTGAGTATTTACAGTTCTGCTATAATTTTGCTATAAGATTTTGGGGAAATCATTCCCCAATCCTGAGTATCTATTTCCTCTTTTAAAATTAAGCAGACTTACAATGTCAGTGGGTCTCAGTCCTGTATTCATATTAGAAACATCTGAAGAACTTATAAAGATACCTATATCTGGTCCTTAGTACCAGAAATTCTAATTTTATTGATAAGGACAGGACCCTGGCATCTATATTATTTAACGCTCCCAAGCTGTTTCTAATATGCAGCCTGGCTGACAAACACTGCAGTAGGTGATCACTAAACTAATGTTCTTTCCAAACTTTAAACTATGATACTGTGAGTCATCTATGAGGAAATAACTATATACATATGTATAATATCAACTATAACACATCTTAAAATATTTCATTTCAAAATAAATGCTTTTAATATAAATTACTTTCAAAAAGCACTAAATTGCCCAAATCAAATAAAGGCATAATCATTCTACACATGACAAAGTGTTTTCTGACTAGTCAAATTCTTAAATAACATAATGTAATGAGATGTGACATGACATGACATAAGATAAGATACATTTTTCTACCCTAGTCAAGTAGCTCAATTGGTTAGAACATCATCCTGATACTTCAAGTTGCAGATTCGATCCCCGGTTAGGGCATATATAAGAATCAACCAATGAATGCATAAATAAGTGGAACAACAAATCGATGTTTCTCTCTCTCAAATCAATCAATCAAGAAAAAAGTTTTAAAAAGATCCACATTTCTAAACTGTCATATTTTAAGCAGAAACTCATTTTTCTGTGAGGTCTCAAAGTATCTCTAGGACATAGGTCAAATGTATTATTATTAGTTTCCAAAATCTAAAAAAAAACTATAAAAGACATACTTAGCAACACTAACTCTTATTTGTAAAAGGGCACTTACTTTAGAGAGGCAAAGGAAGAAACAGTACTTATCATCCCAGTCTCTGCCATCTCAATGGCATGTTTTATTTCAAGCTTTTTATATAAGGACACAATACTTGACTTGGGTTGGTTTTCTCGAATCAAAAGCTTCCGCAAGTATTTATCATCAAACTTCTTAAACCTGAAAATATAGAAAATTAAAGCCTCAATTAACTAATACTACACTGATTAAGAAAATACTTGTTTTCAGCAATTCAATCATTTTTTTATTCAGTGAGAGGAGGGGAGGCAGAGACAGACTCCCACATGTGCCCCAACTGGGATCCACCCAGCAAGCCCATTTGGGGGTGATGCTCTGGTGATCTGGGATGTTGCTTTGTTATTCAGCAACCAAGCTCTTCTCAGCACCTGAGGCTGAGGCCTTGGAGCCATCCTCAGTGCCTGGGACCAACTTGCTCCAATCGGGCCACAGAGGGGAAGAGAGAGAGAAAGAGAGAGAGAGAAATGAGAGGGGGAGGGTTTAAGAAGCAGATATTCACTTCTCCTGTGAGACCTGACTGGGAATCAAACCTGGGATATCCACATGCTGGGCTGATGCTCTACCACTGAGCCAACTGGCCAGGACCAATACAATCATTTCTACCACTCCCAGGGCAAAAACGTATGTAGTAGCAGTATTGAGCTAGTGTGAGCATTATAATTATCTTTATGTGTGCATACCTTAATATATATGTACAAAGTATGTACACATATCTATAAAATATATATTGTATATTTTGATATATTTTTCTATGTAGCCATGGCATACATATATCTAATATGTGTATTTCTACATTTTCTATTTCTCTGCTTTCCCTTTTGGCAAAATTATTCAAAAGTGTTGATAAAACTCTGCATCTACAATTTCTCTCTAATTCTCTCTGAAAAACTCACAAATCAGGCTTTTGCATCCAATACTCCATACCTATGATTCATATTGAGGTAATCAGTGACTCACTGCCATACACACACACACAGACACACACAGACACACACACACACACACACACACACACACACACACACACACACACCATAAATCTAATGATCAATTATTTAGTTCTCACCTTTTCTGACCTCTCCTGCCTAAAACATTATCTTTCGGGATGCCACATTCCCCTGGGTCTCTCCCTGCTCCTTTCTCAACCTCTTTTTTAAACTTTTTTTCGTCTTCCTGTCCTCGACATGTAGGAGTGCCCCTGTGTTCACTCTTTGGTCCTCTTCTCTGTCTCCACTCACTCTCTTTGGTGATCTTGCCCAGTCTCATAGATTTTAATTGCATTATCTATGCCAATGACTCTCAAACTTGTATCTCCAGCTCCAAGCTCTCTCCCAACCTCCAGAAATAAATGCTCAGCTGCCTAATCATCACCTCCACTTAGATATCTAGGAGACATCTCAAACTCAATATGCTCAAACTGAACTCATCTTCTCCTGTAATTCTCCCCACTTCCACTAATGATAACTCCACCAGGTCAGAAAACCTAATGTCAACTTTGACTCTTCTACTTCTCTCATTTACATATTATGGTCTAAATGGTGTCCATATAAAAATTCATATGTTGAAGCCAAAACCCCAGAACCTCAGGATGTGACCATATTTGGAGATAGGGTCTTACTAGGAGTGATTATTGAGGTCATTTGGGTGGGCCTGAATCCAATATGACTGGTATCTGTATAATAAAAGGAAACTTGGACTGATGTGTACAGACAGAAGATGAAATGAAGAGGAAGGAAGAAGGCCATCTACAAGTCAAAGAGAGAGGCTTGTATCAGGCCCTTCCCTCGTGGCCCTTAGAAGGAACAAAATCTACAGTTTGTTCTGCTAGCCCACAGAACTGGGAAACATTGCTATTGTTTAAGCCATCCAACCTCTGGTACTTTGTTATAGTACCACTAGCAAACTATTACACTCTATCATTTCTATCAACAATTTCTGTTGGTGCCACCATTAAAATACATACAAAGTCCAACCATCCTTTACCACTCCTACTTTTATCATCTCTCAATAAATTATTGTAATGGGCACATAATTGGTCTTCCTGCTTCCACCACTGTGTTCCTACAGCATATCTTTTTCACAGAAGCCAGAGTGATCCCACTAAAGTATAAGTCAAACACTATGACTCCTCTGCATGATGACCTGGAGGCCCTACACCATTTGGAGCTGCACCTCTTACAACGGTGCTCCTCTTCCTCAGGTCTAGCCTCACTGGCATCCTTTCTGTCCTGGAGACTTGCTAGCTGTGCTCCCACCTGTGTGCTCTTCTACTGACCATTACTTCTAGGAATACTCTTCCAACATACCTTCAGGCTGTTTTCCTCAATGGTCATTTTTCCAAAAGAGCCTTTCCTCACCATCTCATTAGAATTGCATGTCCCTCCCACCCACAACCAAACTTCCTATTCTGTTCCATGGATACATTTTTCTCCATAGAAGTTATTTTCTAACATGTTATTAATCTATTATTTATGGCATTTTCTGTTTCCTAGCATGAGAATGATCTATATGGGCAGAAGTTGGTTGTTGTTTTCCTGGATCACCCATGCACAGAACAGTGTCTGACACACTTGTAAGCATGTATGTTGAAATGAATTATTTGGTCTCAATCTTTCCCTGTATCCACATCCTCTGCCATATTCCTTGGTAGTAGCCTTCCACTGTAGCCTAAGTAACCTGCCCTGTCCTACTTCCTGCAACTGGGCTCAATAATGTTACTTGCTTTGGCCAATGAGCTATTAGCAGATATGATGATGGAAACAAGGACTTAAAATGGGCTCATTCATTCTTTCTTGCCTCGCACACTTCGGCAATTACCATGAGAAGGATATGTATGGTGTTACTCATTAGTCCCAAGACAAAGGTGAATACCACATGAAGCAGAGTTATATCACCCCAGTCACAGAGAAAACCAGCTGGGATCAACTGACAACCAGACAAACCCCTGAAGCATGAGCAAGACCAATGTAGGTCATCTGAGTCCAACCCAGGTCAGGTGACTCTCAACCTCTTAACTCAGGTGCTTTAATAATAAGAGACTGTTTTGAGCTTACTGTTTGGGTGGTTTGTTACATAACATTATTATGTCAATATGTGAATGAGACAGCATGTGGAGAAAGAAATAAACTTATTACAGTGAATCATAAGCACAAGGAAGTTTATAGGCACACTTGTGCCATGAAAAAAAATGTTAACCCACATTCTTGGTATTAAATACTGGAGGGTTATGAATAATTAAAGAGAGTCATTCTCACAGTGCTTTGCTCTAAATACTGGAGGGTTAAAGAATCATCCTCAACATGTTGCTACTACACTCAATATTGAGCCTACTTTGTTTTCTAAAGTTTGAGCAGGACTCCAGGCAGCAACACATCTTTGTAAACTTCTTTTTATCATTATTATTGTTTTAGCTTCTCTCTAGAGATAAACAAAAGGAAGAATAAACATTAAGGACAATGATATCTGATCTATTTGACTAAGTGATACACTTTCTTTGCTTTATCTCCACATCTGTTGTTTCTCTGCCAAGCTATCCATGGCCTGTTTCCTTCTCCATTATTAGATCCTTTCTGTCAAGTTTGAGAAACTTTCTGAGAAGTTTCAGAGTTGAGAAACTCCGTCATGTCTTTCTCAAAGGATCAAATGTCTCAAGAATTCTTAGGTAGGACCACTCAAATCCACAGCATAAGGATTCCAGAAGAAAAGAAAAATTACCGAACACACCTAAAAAATCATTTCTTTTTATGTCATCTTTAGTAACACCAAAAAATATTACATACCAGAGATAGGATCTGAGCAGAACCAAAGTTATAATTAGTACCAAGTTCCTCCACATCACTCCCCCAGAATATACAGTGTACTTAACAATCCAGAAAAGTATTTAAAATTTTCCTGTGAAAAATAATGCATAAAAATTCTTAAAGATTTATAAAATTATTTTATTGTTATTATTTTATTCAGTGAAAAAAAAAAAAAGAGAGAGACAGGAAAGAAGAGAGATGAGAAACATCAACTTGTCATAGAGGTACTTTAGTTGTTCACTGATTGCATTTTCATACGTGCCTTGATCTGGTGGCCCCAGCTGAACCATTGACCCATTGCTCAAGCCAACGACCTTGGGCTCAAACCAGCAACCTTGGGGCTCAAGCCAGTGACCATGGGTCATGTCTATGATACCACGCTCAAGCCGGCAACCCCATGCTCAAGCTGGTAAGCCCGCACTCAAGCTGGATAAGTCTGTGCTCAAGCTGGTGACCTCAGGGTTTCCAACCTCAGTCCCCAGCATCCCAGGTAAACACTCTATCCACTGTGCCACTGCCTGGTCTGGCAGATTTATAAAACTATTAAATGAAATATATGTACTGCATAGAAAAATGTTAGACATGTACCAGTGTTACCTTTAAGGCATGAATCAAAGCTGTCTCTGTCATCTTTAGTATTTTTAGTCCAATTCACCCGGAAGCTTGTAAATGTTTGCCTGGAACAGACTCATATACACCAGAGATAAAATATCTCTCCCATTCCTTCACCTTAGTCCTAGACAAAATTCACATGATCACAGGGGCCAGCTCTTCCTTCTTCTAACACTGACCCAGAGACTGCTGACCTGATTCCCATGTCTATTCACATCTATTGTTTCTCCTGTTTGGGAGGCAGGGGAATGATGTAAACCTTTACCCCAATCTTTACTTTTGAAAAGGAACAGTTTTGGATTTCAACCCACAGTCACTTCACACAAGGACAAATAGGGTGATAGGAAAGGGGAAAAGTGGTTGGGCTGAAAAGGAGAAGGTACGTGGAAAATAGGCATGGCTATGGACACAGTGTGGATGAGAGGCAGGGGAGTCTGGACCACTGACTTGGCACGGATTAGCACCTGTCTTTGTTAGGAAGTTCTCAGGTATTTGTAAAGCAGGAAAATGTAGAAAATTACAAGGTAGATAGGGTACTCTGGTCTACCTCCTGCTTCCAAATTAAAGTGAATACTGTCCAAGATAATGGCCACTGTTTTTTACTTTTTACAATGAAGATTTTAGTTTGCATTATTTTATTACTTTATGTCTCTATGTGACAAATAAAATATTTTCCTTTAGTGATGAAGTAAAGCTATGTTCAAGGAGCCTTTCTACATCAGTAAACAGTATGGTCAGGTTTATAAAGGTTGTTCTAGCACTTAAAAGTCTCCATAACTCATTTTATGACTTACTGATACCATGCGCATACATGCACATGCACACACAGACACACACACACACAGACACACACAAAGATACACATGCACGTGCACGCACACACACACACACTCCTATTTGATTTGGGACAGTTTTATTGCCTTTATTATGTTGCAAAATTGTAAAGGCCTCAGTCTATAGTTTATACTTCTCATGTAGTGCAATATAATGTCATAATATGTGAGCTAACAGTAAACACTTAAATATTCCCTTATAGTAAATTATATAGATAGGTTGGTCAACTTCATGTTAATTAGGATGGGTGGGAGATCTGTTAGCAAGTTAGGAAAGATAGGCAGGAGAGCAAGAGGCATCCACCAAATATACTTCAGAACCTATCTGTCTTCAGGGACCAGCTGATATGCCATCTCTTCCCAAAGTCTTTCCTAGCCAGCGATTCTGCCTGGCTAGTCTACCATTGCCACTTCAGCCATAAGATATTTGAAGAGAAACACTGAATCTTATTTATCCACCACAAAAACTTTAAAGGTAAAAAAAGATAGATAGATAATAACCTCATTCATATAAGTACCATAATCTTTCAGCTAAGTGTAGCTTTAAGTAATATCTGGTATTTGTGTTAGTCTATTTATGACCTCAGGAGTTCTCAACATATCTGGGAGAACAAATAACAATGGAACCCCCAGTTTTGTAACCAAATAGACTGCATTTCTCAGTCTCCCTCGCAGTGAGAAATGTCCAGTGACTGAGTCCTGGCTGTGAACGGCCAGGACACATGATATCACAGGAAGAGTAGTGTGGAAATTTGTGATATAATTTCTAAGGAGGAGGGTAGTACATTTTCTTTGTCCTTTATTATTTTTCTTTCTACATTCAGCCCGAAATGTGTCCATGATGGCTCAGGCTACAGCCACCACTTTGGTCTAAGAGGCAACTCTGGAAATGGAAGTTGTTAGTGGCATCAAATAGATATAAGGGCCCTGGTCCATGAGGAGTCTTTGGAGCAGAACTCATCAATGAAACCTACATTGCCTGCCTCAAGCTTTTCATAGCAGAGAAAAATAAGCTTCTATTTTATTAAAGCCACTATTTTACAGGTTTCTGTTATAGCTGAACCTTATCCTAAAAGGATCTACTTTGGTACAACATAGGAAACATTTACAACTCTGAAAAATAACACAAGTCAATAAGTGCTCCTTCCAGAGCCATTCAGAGCCCCTTTATAATATAATGACATCAGGCCTTCTTACTTGTCTCTCCAAAAGTTGTGACCCCAGTGTCCACAGACATCTTCAATCCCAGTCTTCACATGATCAAAAAACTAAAATGAAAAAAGCAGGAATACTGATTAATCTTCAACTAAAAGCAATAATTTCTACTCTATATCATGCCTAAACTTCATTTGCTTTTTTTTTTACTAAAATCAATGAAACAATAATTAATCTTCAAACAAATTGATGAGATGTTTGTCACATGGCTATTAAATAATTCTTAGGTTATTCCCATCTTTAATAGTTTATTTGTAATTTTAGAAAATATGAAATATGATAATTTTCTAGTAGAAACATTTTCAGGTTGAAGGAAGTAATATAGGTGGGCTCCTTTTCCCTGATTCCTGAAAAGCCTAACAGGCTAAGCTGAAGAAGCCACTGGGAGGATACCTTCATTCTGTACCCCCAACTCATGTCTTTCTCAGCCCTGCCTCCTTTAAACCTTTGACATTTTCTCCTTCTTCAGGTAATGAGCACCATGATGTCAAATTGTGTGACTGAATCCAACAACTTTTTCTTTAATCATTTAAATGTTTACACTACATAGAAACCTACCCGACAGTGGATTTCCTCACTGACAGCTTGCTGTTTCTTATTGGCCCTCTTAACATCAAGAAACTCCACTAGTGGTCGAATGGTGATTCCCTGCATATAAAAAAAAAAGTGAATTTTCTTACAAAATAAAATTAAAAATTCAATAATAACTGTATTTTCCTAAGCTTTGAGAACCAACAAAAGATACCCTGCTCCCAAGATGTAACACAATATATGTAACTGTTAGGCTCTGGTCCAGGGTTTCCTAACCAAAAACCTTGACTGGCAGGTGGAACTTTAGGTGACCCAGCACCAGGGCAGTTCCCGTGACTCTCCACCTGAGCAATTCTGATTGATGTCTTACTCCTGCCTGACCCTGAGGCATCCTGACAGCCACCTTTCATTACTTATCTGAACATTCTTTACTTAGTCAGCACCACCCTCCCTCCCCTATTGTTTAATGGCCACAGGTAACAGAAGTTTCCCCTTCACTGTGGCGAGAAATACAGCTAAACTCAGTCCTCAGTAGGATAGGCTTTTCATTCTTTTGCTGCTGACATCACTACAGTCTCAGCCCATCTGTCGGCAGATGTATAAATAAACTTCTTATAAAACTCATCAGGCCTTGTGCATCCCTTTTTTGGTGACCTATCAGTAACATTTTGTTAATTTTTTTCTTGCTCTTCAATAACTGGCATCTTTTCAGAGGGTCATGCTCTAACATCTGCTATTAGAAACAAAGCAATATACAAAATGCAAGAGATTGAAAATGTAATTCTAAGAAATAGAAATAAATTCTAAGAAATAATAAAGTATTATCCAAATCAAAGGAATCACCTACATGTATTATCCACAGAAAACTTTTCAATGATTCTTACATTTATTAATTTATTAAAACATTTTTAACTGAGCATCTATTTTATATATATCAGGAGCTGGGTCATTTTAGGCACACGAATAGTTAAGGATGTAAGCTTAGGACTTCATAGTCTTACAGGGAGAAAAATATACCAAAAACATTTATAGAGTAGGCAAAGGAAGAATAGATGCACAGGAGGTGAGTTGGCTTGATATTGAGGCAACACTGGATAAGAGTATTAAAATGTGTTAGAAACATTGTAGCAGAGACCAAACATAAGCAAAGATCAGCAATGAGAAAGGGCACAGAGTGGGTTTGAGCATTTCACCATGACCTTGGGAAATGAAGAGAATCATAAGATATCTGGTAAACAAGGAAGAGAAAAAAGTCCTTAACAGGCTAAAAAATTATTTTCCAGAAATCTATAGTGAACATTTGACTTAATAATGAAACATTAAAATCATTTACATTAGAAGTAGGAACAACACAGGAATACTCCCCATGTACTATTGACAGAGTTCTGCATATCCCAGTCAATGAGTAGGAACACATGGAAGTGGAAGAATAGACACTGAAAATAATGTGACCAGATATTTTTTGCTCATGGATCTCTTTTTTGTCCTAAAATATCTAGAACAATTCTTTTTCATTTAAAAGTACCAAGAAAGTTTAATAAAGTGACTATACATACACAAATCCATTCCATATACTAATTAAAAAATAAAATAATAAACACTTATACAATAGCAATGACCACTATACCTATATCTACATCTATATCTATATGTAGAGAGAATATATATAATAGTCTGTACCAGTAGTAAATAATACATTAGATATATAGTAGTATACTCTATAGATACAAAGTATATGTGTGTGTACTTTTATATACTCTCATGTTGTGTGTGTGTATATATAATATAACCTTACCACAAAATAAATAAAACCTTTATAAAGACAACCATAAATTAATTAAAAGATATTAAAAATAACTTAGTTTTAAAAAGATATGTATAGTTTCTAGATGGAATTATTTAACAATATTATGATGACAATTTTTTCTCAACATACATGCAATACAATTCCAATAGCATATTCCAAAGGATTTTTAACAGAGCTTGAGAGGGCAAGCTAAGAGGCAAGTTCTAAATTAATGTGGGGGAGTAAATGTAACCAGAAAAATTTAGATAAAGAGTAACAGGGAAGTTATAGATATATAAAAAAAAACTACCAGCTAATATATTTAAAATTATGGGAGTGGCGTCAGAGAAATGACGGCATGAGAGATACTCCTGATCTCTCCCCTTAAAATTTCAACAAATTCTACAACTATAGGCAGAGGAAAAAAACCCAGATGGACCTGAAATATACACACACCAGATAGACAATGATATGATTGCACAAGAAGGCAGGCCAAAGACAGAATCTGCTCACAGGAGAAAGAAAAGCCAGAGGACTGAGTCTTTCTCTTTCCTCACAGACCTGAGGGAAGGAGGCGCTGTTGGTGCAGGCTTTGTCTCAGAGCCAGAGCCGGGAGAAGAGAGTCTGGGGGGAAGGAGCCGAGAAAGGGGTGATGACCAAGAACGGCAAGGCCATTTCCTGGTGTCTGCCGCATTGTGATTGCAAGTGCTGGGCTATTGCAGGCGCTGGGCGCACACAAAACCCAATGTGCACTCCCAAGAACTGTGTATGAATAGCAAGTGGAGACAGGCCCACAGGGCACTGAAGCATGCTTGATCTACCCACGCCACCTGAAGAGATTAGACTTGTGGTGCCAAACACACTTGATCTGCGATCTCTGCCACAACTGCTCCGGAAGCTCAAACACCAGCTTGTGGCATGCAGCTGCTGACATGCTCAGGGCTGCACTTTGTGTGCTTAGAGTGGTATCAGAGGAGAGCCTGGACTGTGTCTTCTCAGCCCCCCACCCCGGTCCCTCATTGCTCCCCTTGTTGTGCGAACAGAGGCGGTGGTGGACCCCCATCAGCTGGGTCTCCAGGCTTCTCTCTTCTTTGAGAGGTGGGGGTGCTTGAGGGCTTGATCCCCTGCTCTGTTGGAATGTGGGGAAGGGCCCCAGAAGACCCCTGGTCACCATTGCAAGAGCCATAAAATTGCAAAGCCCTAACAACAAGCCCCTCCTAACAATGCAACGACCCTGACTGCATCATTACACAGCAACGCCTCAGCAGAACTCCACCCAAAAATCTCACTGAGGAAAACCTTGTAGTACAGCGCCTCCTACCAGAAAAAGGAAAAAGTTACCTCTCAATACTGGGAAAAAAAATAATTTTTTTCCTCTTTTTTCTTTTTCTGCTTTATCGCACATTTTCTTCTTTCCCTTTTCTTCTTTGTCCTTTGCCCATGTGAACTTCATTATTGGTATATTTTTTTATTCTTGATTTTTGCAAGAATTTCATTTCTGACACTGTCTCTTTTTTTTTCTCATCTCTCTTCTTTCTTCCTTCTATCACAATTTTATTCTTTTTCTTTGTTTCCCTCTCACCTGAACATCATTTTTATCAAATTATTATATTTTAGACTCATACTTCTTTTTGTGGTGTTTTGCTTGATATTTACTTCATCTTTTCTGTTATTTTTATTATTTTTTCTCAGTTTCTGCTTTTTATTATCTGTAGTTTTTGTTCTCCTTATCATTATTTATAGAATTTTCATTTTTTCACTGTATTTATTTTATTTTTTTATTGTTTTTCAGTTATCTTGTTAGGGTTATTAACCATACCACTAGCAAATGCCACCAAAGAAAAGGAAATCATATATGGATACATAAGACAGAGAAATAGCTCAGATAGATGAAAATCTGAAGAAAAAAATCTTAATTATATGGAAGCCTTGGAACTTAATGACAGAGAATTAAAAATTGAAGTTCTAAAACTACTCAGTAAGAAACAATACAAGAAAACACTGAAAGGCAATTTAGTGAGCTCAAAAGACAACTTAATGAACAAAAAGAGTACTTCACCAAGGAAATTGAAACTATAAAAAAGAACCAAACAGAGATGAAAAACTCAAAACACAAACTGACAAAAGAGGTAACAGGCATAGCTAATAGAACAGGCCAGATAGAGGAGAGAATTAGTGACATTGAAGATGGGCACCTAGAGATACAACAGAGAGAAGAAGAGAGAGATTCACAAATTTAAAAAAATGAGAAAGCCCTACAAGAAATATCTGAATCCATCAGAAAGAGCAATATAAGAATAATAGGTATATTAGAAGAAGAAGAGAGGGAAAAGGGAATGGAGAACATATTGAAACAAGTAATCAATGAGAACTTCCCAAGCCTGTGAAAAAAGAGCCTCAAATCCATGAAGCAAACAGAATGCCAAGTTACCTCAATCCAAATAGACCTACTCCAAAGCACATGGTAATAAAATTATTACAAATCAATGACAAAGAAAGAATCCTCAAGACAGTTGATAAAAAGAATATAATATATAAAGGAAGGCCCATTAGGTTATCATCAGATTTCTCAGCAGAATATCTACAAGCCAGAAGAGAGTACATTTAAAGTACTGGAAGAGAGGAACTACCAGTCAAGAATACTATATCCATCAAAGCTATCCCTCAAATATGAAGGGAAAATGAAAACATTTACATGCATACAGAAGCTGAAGGAATTTATCACTAGAAATCCCCCACTACAGGAAATACTAAAGGGGGCTATCCAACCAGAAACAAAGAACAAAACAAAACTACAAGTAAAAATGTTAACAAAACCACAATAAAAACAAAAATAATATGTGACAATAACATAAAAGAGGAGAGGATAAAGATCAGCAGTAACAAAAGAGGATGGAGTGCAAAAATACTCATGGGATAATGAACTCTAATAAATATAATAATTTTTCTTTTAATAATCTAATGGTAACCACCCCTGAAAATGCCACTACTGAAACACATAGCTTAAAAAAAGAGAAACAGCCTGACCAGGTGGTGGCGCAGTGGATAGAGTGTCAGACTAGGATGCAGAGGACCCAGGTTCAAGACCCCGAGGTTGCCAGCTTGAGTACAGGCTCATCTGGCTTAAGCCAAAAAAGCTCACCAGCTTGGACCCAAGGTCACTGGCTTGAGCAAGGGATTACTTGGTCTGCTGAAGGCCTGCGGTCAAGGCACATATGAGAAAGCAATCAATGAGCAACTAAAGTGTCGCAACAAAAAACTGATGATTGATGCTTCTCATCTCTCTGCATTCCTGTCTGCCTTCCCTATCTATCCCTCTCTCTGACTCAGTCTGTCTCTGTAAAAAAAAAAAAAAGAATTTTTTAAAAACAGAAGATAGAAGTATGGAATACCACCAAATAAAAACAAATGAAAAGAACCAAACAATACACAAAGTTATCAGAAAGCAGTATATAAAATGGCAATAGGCAATCCTCAAGTGTCAATAATTACATTAAATATAAACGAATTGAACTCACCAATAAAGAGACACAGAGTAGCAGACTGGATCAAGAAGCAAAACCCAACAATATGCTGCCTTCAAGAAACACATCAAAGTTACAAGGGCAAAAATAGATTCAAAGTGAAAGATTAGAAAACAATATTCCAAGTAAATAATATTAAAAAAAAAGCAGGTGTAGCCATATGCATATCTGACAATGCTGACTACAAGACAACAAAGGTAACCAGGGACAAAGATGGACATTTCATAATGATAAAGGGGACAGTGTATCAAGAAGACATAATACTTCTTAATATATATGCACCAAACTAGGGAGTATCAAAATATATAAAACATCTACTAACAGATAATCAATTAAGAAATATTGGTCATAAAATGAAACACTAGAACAAATGGGCATAATAGACATCTATAGGACATTACATCCCAAAACGTCAAGGGTATACATTTTTCTCCAGTGTACATGCTACATTCTCAAGAATAAACCATATGTTGGGCCACAAAACTAACATCAACAAATTCAGAATGACTGAAATTATATCAATCATATTCTTGGACCATAAGTCTTTGAAACTAAAATTTAACTGTAAAAAAGAAGTAAACAAACACACAGAAATGTGGAAATTAAACAACATACTTCTAAAAAATGACTGGGTCAAAGAAGAAATAAAAGATCAAAAGATATATACAAATGAAAATGACAACACTAGATGTCAGAATTTCTGGGATGCAGCAAAAGTAGTAATAAGAGGGAAGTTCAGATCATTACAGGCTTATATAAAGAAGCAAGAGAAAGTCCAACTAAAAAACCTAACATCACACCTTAAGGAACTAGAAAAAGAAGAACAAAGGCAACCCAAAACTAGCAGAAGAAAGGAAATAATAAAAAATTAGAGAAGAAATAAATGAAATAGAGAACAGAAAAATATAGAAAAAAAATCAATAAAATAGGAGCTGGCTCTTTGAAAAGATCAACAAAACTGACAAACCCTGGTAAGACTCACTAAGGAAAAAAGAGAAAGGACTCATACAAACAAAATCCAAAATGAAAAGGAGAAATCACCACAGACATCATAGATATACAAAGAATTATTGTAGAATACTATGAAAAACAATATGCCACCAAATTTAACAATCTAGAAGAAATGGATAAATTCCTAGAACAATACAATCTTCCTAGACTGAATCATGAAGAAGTAGAAAGCGTAAATAGACCCATAAGTAGGGAGAAAATAAAACAACTATCAAAAACCTCCCCAAAAATACTGCCCAGATGGCTTTACTAGTGAATTCTACCAAACATTCAAAGAATATTTAGTTCCTATCCTTCTCATAGTATTCCAAAAAATTAAGGAAGAAGCAATACTACCAGACATATTTTATGAGGCCAACATAACTCTTTTTTTTTTTTTCTGAAGCTGGAAACAGGGAGAGACAGTCAGACAGACTCCCGCATGCGCCTGACCGGGATCCACCCAGCACGACCACCAGGGGCGAAGCTCTGCCCACCAGGGGGCGATGCTCTGCCCCTCTGGGGCATCGCTCTGCCACAACCAGAGCCACTCTAGTGCCTGGGGCAGAGGCCAAGGAGCCATCCCCAGCACCCGGGCCATCTTTGCTCCAATGGAGCCTGGCTGCAGGAGGGGAAGAGAGAGACAGAGAGGAAGGAGGGGGGGTGGAGAAGCAAATGGGCGCTTCTCCTATGTGCCCTGGCTGGGAATCAAACCCGGGTCCCCCGCACACCAGGCTGACACTCTACCACTGAGCCAACCAGCCAGGGCCGCCAACATAACTCTTATACCAAAACCTGGCAAGAACAACACAAAAAAGAAAACTACAAACCAATATCTCTAATAAACGCAAAAATTCTAAACAAAATACTAGCAAATCAAATACAACAACACATTAAAAAAGTAATTCATCATGATCAAGTAGTATTCATCCCAGAAACACAAGGATGGCTCAACATACATAAAACAGTTAACATAATACATCATATCAACAAAACAAAGGAAAAAACCCATATGATCCTATCAATTGATGCAGAAAAGGCATTTGATAAAATACAACATCCTTTTATGTTTAAAACACTCAACAAAATGGGTATAGAAGGAAAATACACAACATAATAAAGGCCATTTACAATGAACCATCAGCTGATATTATAGTAAATGGTAAAAAACTGAAAACTTTTCCTCTAAAATCAGGAACAAGACAAGGTTGCCCACTCTCTCCACTCCTATTCAACATAGTGCTGGAAGTTCTAGCCAGAGCAATCAGACAAGAGAGAGAAATAAAAGACATTCATTCATATTGAGAAAGAAGAAGTAAAGGTTTCACTTTTTGTAGATGATATAATCCTGTGTATAGAAAACCCCAAGGACTCCACAGAAAGGCTATTAGAAATAATAAACCAATACAGTAGGGTTGCAGGATACAAAATTAAGATATAGATGTCTATTGCTTTTTTATATGCCAACAATAAAACTTTGGAAAAAGAACTAAAAAAAATAATCCCTTTTACAGTTGCAACAAAAAATACCTAGGAATAAACATAACAAAGAATGTAAAGGATCTATATACTGAAAACTACAAAGCATTATTAAAGAAAATGAAAAAGACACAATGAAATGAAAAAATATTCTTTGTTTGTGGATAGGAAGAATAAATATAGTTAAAATGGCCATATTATCCAAAGCAATATACAAATTTAATGCAATTCCCATCAAAATTCCAGTGTCATTTTTTAAAGAAATAAAACAAAAAATCATCAGGTTTATATGGAACCATAAAAAACCCTGAATAATCAAAGTAATCCTAAGGGGGAAAAAAATAAACCAAGCTGGAGGCATTAAAATACCTGACTTTAAACTATACTACAGAGCTATAATAATCAAAACAGTATGGTACTGGCAGAAAAATAGACACTCACTCAGACCAATGGAACAGAATAGAGAGCCCAGAAATAAAACCACATATATATGGTCAAATCATTTTTTTTTTAATTTTTTTTTTTTTAGATTTTATTTATTCATTATAGAGAGGAGAGAGAGAGAGAAGGGGGGAGGAGCAGGAAGCATCAACTCCCATATGCGCCTTGACCAGGCAAGCTCAGGGTTTCGAACCGGCAACCTCAGTGTTTCCAGGTTGACGCTTTATCCACTGAGCCACCACAGGTCAGGCAAATCATTTTTGATAAGGGAGACAAAAACACACAATGGAGAAAAGAAAGTCTCTTCAATAAATGGTGCTGAGAAAATTGGAAAGCCACGTGCAAAAGAATGAAACGACTATATTTTGTTTCTTTGCACAAAAATTGATTTAAAATGGGTCAAAGACCTATATATAAGATTTAAAACAATAGATTACATAGAAGAAAACATAGGTGCTAAAAACCTTGTCAGTAGAGAACATTTTAACAATGATTGGGACATCAAACTAAAAAGCTTCTGCATAGCAAAAGAAACTGACAACAAAACAAACAGAAAGTCAACTAAATGGGAGATGATATTTTCAAACAACAGCTAAATTAACAGATAAGAGGTTAATATTCAAAATACATAAAGAACTCACAAAACTCAATAATAAACAAACAACCCAATAAGAAATGGGAAGAGGCCATGAACAGACACTTCTCCCAAGAAGAAATACAAATGGCCAATACATATATGAGAAAATGCTCATCTTCACTAGCTATTAGAGAAATGCAAATCAAAACTACAATGGGATACCACCTCACTCACATGTGTTAGATTAGCTATTATTAACAAGACAGGTAATAAGTGTTAGAGAGGCTGCAGAGAAAAAGGAACCTTCATTCACTGTTGGTGGGAATGTAAAGTAGTACAACCATTATGGAAGAAAGTATGGTGGTTCCTCAAAAAATTAAGAATAGAACTACCGGCCCTGGCCGGTTGGCTCAGCGGTAGAGCGTTGGCCTGGCGTGCGGGGGACCTGGGTTCAATTCCCGGCCAGGGCACATAGAAGAAGCACCCATTTGTTTCTCCACCCCCCCTCCCTCCTTCCTCTCTCTCTCTTCCCCTCCCGCAGCCAAGGCTCCATTGGAGCAAAGATGGCCCGGGCGCTGGGGATGGCTCCTTGGCCTCTGCCCCAGGCGCTAGAGTGGCTCTGGTCGCGGCAGACCGACGCCCCGGAGGGGCAGAGCATCGCCCCCTGGTGGGCAGAGCGTTGCCCCTGGTGGGCGTGCCGGGTGGATCCCGGTCGGGTGCATGCGGGAGTCTGTCTGATTGTCTCTCCCTGTTTCCAGCTTCAGAAAAAAAAAAAAAAGAATAGAACTACCACATGACCCAGCAATCCCTCTACTGAGTATATACCCCCAAATCTCAAAAACAAGGGTACATAAAGACACATGCACCCCAATGTTCATTGCAGCATTGTTCATGGTGGCCAAGACATGAAAACAGCTGAAATGCCCTTCAATAGAGGATTGGATAAAAAAGAAGTGGTACATATATACAATAGAATACTACTCAGCCATAGAAATGATGACATAGTACCATTTACGACAACATGGATGGACCTTGATAACATTATACTGAGTGAAATAAGTAAATAAGAAAAAGCTAAGAACTGTATGATTCCATACTTAGGTGGGACACAAAATTGAGACTCATGGAGATAGATAAAAGTGCAGTGGTTACCAGGGAGAGGGGAAGGGAGGAGAGGGAAGGGGTTGGGGAAAGGGGGTGGGCTTAAAGAGAATAAAATATTTATATATGGTGACGAAGGATGATTTGACTTTGGGTGATGTGTATAGTGCACAATTGACTGTCCAAATGATGTGGAGATGTGTTATCTAAATGTATGTGCTCTGGTTCACCAATGCCACCCTGTTAAATTATTTGTCTAAATTAAAAAAATAATAAAATAAAAATTAAATTATGGGATACTATCACTAAATTAGGACAAGTGAGAATGGGATGAGAATGTGTGTTGCTTTCCATGAAAAATATATGTATGAGAGAAGCTATTGAATTGTTTTGTGGCAGAGGCAGTGCATATATTAAGATGTGTTCCCTGCCATACATTTGATATCCTTCTCATATTTCCACACAACTCTAAGTCGTGACGAATTCGTTTGATAAAACAAATTAACTGTGATTCACACATACACCGCACACACACATACACACATTTTTTATAATGAGGCCATTCATTTTATTCCATCAATTCAGGTTTGAGCATTTTTCAACTTAACTTTAACTTTCTGAAGTGAGAACCAATTTTGATCTAATTTTGTATGACACACCTTTCTTTATATCTATGTCACTTTCAAAGTCTGACGCTTTTGAAATAATATAGGAGATTTTAACAGTTCTGCTATCAATGCATGTTCTGTAATTTATAACTTATGTAAATGAAAATAGGTATAAGCATATGGTTTACAAAGATGGACTTCATTGAGTCCCAGATTTCATGAAACCACTGGTTTAATAACTCCAGGGGTGAAAAATCAATCAATATATTTAAAACTATATAATGTGTTCTAAGGACACAAACTGCTGTTTCACTTGCTTCTGTTTTCTGTCATTATTCATTTAGTAAATAATCATTCAGTCTCCAGTATTTGTAAAGAGAGCACATAAAAATAAAGATAGGACACAGGGCCCACCCCAATCCCTATGCTCATTCCTTCCTCTAGACCAGTGGTTCTCAAATTTTTTGAAGGCAGGGTGCATTTAAAATCCTACAAATAATTGTAGGCACACTATATACAAATTTCTGAGAAATATGTTATAATAATTAAGTAAAATATTAAAGAAAAAATATAAAATCCAAACATTCTTTTATGATAATTAAATGAAATAAATACGACAAAATTAAATTTATTCTGACATTAAAAAACATTTTTATGTTACATTTTTTGAGTTATGCTTTTTTAGAATTTGTAAAAAAGAGGGGTTAAAAAATAAAAAAATGACAAAAAGTTATCTTTTTATATATATAGATACATTCTTAGTAAGATTTAGTAAATTCGGCAGGTCCCGGCACAAATGTGTAAAGTTTTTTCATTCTTGTGTTTATGAGAAACGTGAGACTGATGTGTCCTAGTGATTTCTTCAATGTTTGGGCATATATTTGAAAGACAAACTCTCATTTCCTCATCAATACATTTAAGAATTCCTCTCTGGCTGTGGAGAAAAAGGAACCCTCATACACTGTTGGTGGAAATGTAAAGTAGTACAACCACTATGGAGGAAAGTATGGTGGTTCCTCAAAAAACTGCAAATAGAACTACCTTATGACCCAGCAATCCCTCTACTGGGTATATACCCCAAAACCTCAGAATCATTGATACGTAAAGACACATGTAGCCCCATGTTCATAGCAGCACTGTTGACAGTGGCCAAGACATGGAAACAACCAAAAAGCCCTTCAATAGAAGACTGGATAAAGAAGATGTGGCACATATACACTATGGAATACTACTCAGCCATAAGAAATGATGACATTAGATCATTTATAGCAAAATGGTGGGATCTTGATAACATTATACGGAGTGAAATAAGTAAATCAGAAAAAAATAAGAACTACATGATTCCATACATTGGTGGAACATAAAAACGAGACTAAGAGACATGGACAAGAGTGTGGTGGTTACCAGGGGTGGGGGGAGGGAGGACGCAGGAGGGAGGGAGGGAGAGATTTAGGGGGAGTGGGAGGGACACAGAGAAAACTAGATAGAGGGTGACGGAGGACAATCTGACTCTGGGCGAGGGATATGCAACATAATTTAATGACAAGATAACCTAGACATGTTTTCTTTGAATATATGTACCCTGAATTATTAATGTCATCCCATTAACATTAGTAATAAAAAATAAATAAATAAAAAGAATTCCTCTCTTTTTACTCTTAATTGTGTTGAGTGCAGAAAATCCCCACCATACCTATCATCTTAACTTTACACTAAACAAAGGATAGAAGAAACTTGCCTCCAGTCTTTCTGGGGAACATGGGGTAGTGTAAACAATCCAGCACCACAGCTTAAAAACCTTTTGCAACCTAATCAGGCAAGTGAGGTGGGGGGTTGGGCAGACTGTCAGCTTACAGCCAATTCCCCCAAAAATCTAAACTCCAAAAACCCTGTTGGTTTTTTGGTCCCCAACAGGCACATATTTCTCTGGAATACCATAGGGCACACCTGTAAATTTTCTAGGGCACACTAGTGCACCCTGGTGCACACTTTGAGAAGCAGTGGTCTAGACATAATCTAGAAATAATTGCACTGTCACAAATAAAACTGCTAACTACAGGAAGCAAATATGGCCTAGTGCCGAGATCAACTCATGTTTCTAAAATGACAACGTGTCTTATAGTATATAATTAATAAAAAGTATTGATTATATACAATGAATTCTTAACACTGTTTTTTAAAGATATGTATCATATTTGTTTTAAACAGTTCCCTTTAGCTGTCACCCTTCTCTCTTTGAATTATTTGCAGTTGTCATGTCATGCTCAGCAGGAATTATTTGGTAAGTTCTGTCTTAATTCTCCTTCCCTTCTTTCTTTCCTTCTTTCCTCAATCCATCTATTTTGGAAGTAGATGTACATGGCATCTCTGAGTATCACATTAATTTTCCTAAATTGCATGTTATATTCTAGGAGCCTAGGTCTCTAGTTGAAAGAGATAGGGAAAAAAGAATACCATTGAGACGGCACATTGGAAATTTTCTAATTTAGGTCACTTGGGGAGCAACCTGATAAGGCCCAGGAAAATAGCTTGCTAACATCCATGTAGGTTAAAACAAAACAAAAACAAAAAACCTAACCCTTACAGCTTCCATAAAACCACTGGAAAACATACTTGAAAAGCTCAAAGAAAATCTTCAGCCATTCATTCAGCTTTAGCAGAATAAACAAGACACCTCAGAGCAAGATCTGATGGGAAAGAATAATTTAACAGCAGACATGACAGCAAAATCTCTGCTTTCCACTGCCTGCACCATAAATAGATATATATTTTTATATAATATATTTATATTTTTATATATGTAAGATATACATATATATTACTGTTGTAATTTTTTAAAAAAATAATTACTTTATAGTTTTTATAAAATGATACATGGTTTAGCTTTTAAAAAGGTGAACAATGTATAAAAACGCAAGGAATAATGCCAAAGGAAAAACACCCTCGATATTCCACTTTCCCAAATAATCATTATTAGTAAATGGTCTCTGCTACATGGATAGAAAACCAAGTAATATGCATTGCTGAAAGTGAGGAATTATACTATACATGCTGTGGTTAATGGGAGAGCATTTGATTTTACTTAGATGTGACAATAAAAGAATCTGCAGTTGAACTAAAGAAACTGCCAGCTGTCTCACACAAACACACACAATCGAGTCCAAATGCTAGAGAGATGTTAACCTGAAACCTAAGTGTTCTTATGGATAATGTCACCCCATTAAATTTAATTTCTTTTTTAAAATTAATTTTAATGGGGTGACATTGATAAATCAGGGTACATATGTTCAGAGAAAACATCTCTAGGTTATTTTGACATTTGATTATGCTGCATTCCCATCACCCAAAGTCCAATTGTCTTCCGTCACCTTCTAACTGGTTTTCTTTGTGCCCCTCCCCTCCCCCAACCCTTTCCCTCTCCTCCCTCTCCACCCTGTAACCCCCACACTCTTGTCCATGTCTCTGAGTCTCATTTTTATGTCCCACCTGTGTATGGAACCATACAGTTCTTAGTTTTTTCTGATTTACTTATTTCACTCAGTATAATGTTATCAAGGTCCATCCATGTTGTAAATGATCTGATGTCATCATTTCTTATGGCTCAGTAGTATTCCATAGTATATATGTACCAAAGCTTTTTAATTCACTCGTCCACTGACGAACACTTAGGCTGTTTCCAGATCTTCGCTATTATGAACAATGCTGCCATAAACATGGGGGTGCATTTCTTCTTTTCAAACAGTGCTATGGTGTTCTTGGGGTATATTCCTAAAAGTGGGATAGGTGGGTCAAAAGGCAGTTCAATTTTTACTTTTTTGAGGAATCTCCATACTGTTTTCCACAGTGGCTGCACCAGTCTGCATTCCCACCAGCAGTGCAGGAGGGTTCCCTTTTCTCCACATCCTCGTCAGCACTTATTCTGTGCTGTTTTGTTGATGAGCGCCATTCTGACTGGTGTGAGATGATATCTCATTGTGGTTTTAATTTGCATTTCTCTAATGATTAGTGATGTTGAACATTTTTTCATATTTCTATTGGCCATCTGTATGTCCTCTTTGGACAAGTGTCTATTCATTTCTTTTTCCCATTTTTTGATTGGATTGCTTGTCTTCCTGTATTGAGTTTTACAAGTTCTTTATAAATTTTGGTTATTAACCCCTTATCAGATGTATTGTCAAATATATTCTCCCATTGTGTAGTTTGTCTTTTTATTCTGTTCTTGTTGTCTTTAGCTGTGCAAAAGCTTTTTAGTTTGATATAGTCCCATTTGTTTATCCTGTCTTTTATTTCACTTGCCTGTGGAGATAAATTGGCAAATATATTGCTGCGAGAGATGTCAGAGAGCTTACTGCCTATGTTATCTTCTAAGATGCTTATGGTTTTACGGCTTACATTTAAGTCTTTTATCCATTTTGAGTTTATTTTTGTGAATGGTGTAAGTTGGTGGTCTAGTTTCATTTTTTTTGCAGGTAGCTGTGCAATTTTCCCCACACCATTTGTTAAAGAGGCTGTCTTTACTCCAATGTATGCTCTTATCTCCTTTGTCAAATATCAGTTGTCCATAAAAGCGTGGGTTTATTTCTGGGTTCTTAGTTCTGTTCCATTGATCTATATGCCTGTTCTTATGCCAGTACCAGGCTGTTTTGAGTACAGTGGCCTTCAAGTATAACTTGATATCCGGAAGTATGATGCCTCCCACTTTATTCTTCCTTTTCAAGATTGCTCAGGTTATCCGTGTTCTCTTTTGGTTCCATATAAATTTTTGGAATATGTGTTTTATATCTTTGAAGTAAGTCATTGGTATTTTAATCAGTATTGCATTGAATTTATAAATGGCTTTGGGTAATATAGACATTTTAATGATGCTTATTCTTCCTAACCATGAGCACGGTATATGCTTCTGCTTGTTTGTATCTTCTCTAATTTTTTTTATCAGTGTTTTATAATTTTCCGAGTACAAGTCTTTAATCTCCCTGGTTAAATTTACTCCTAGGTACTTTATTTTTTTTTTTGGTTGCAATGGTGAAGGGGATTGCTTCTTTAATTTCTCTTTCTGACAGTTCATTGTTAGTGTATAAAAATGCCACTGATTTCTGAGTATTAATTTTATATCCTGCCACCTTGCTGAATTCATTTATCAGGTCCAGTAGTTTATGACTGAGACTTTAGGGTTTTCTATATACAATATCATATCATCTGCAAATAATGATAGTTTTACTTCTTCTTTTCCAATTGGGATGCCTTTTATTTCTTTTTCTTGTCTGATTGCTATGACTAGGACTTCCAGAACTATGTTGAATAAGAGTGGTGAAAGGGGCACCCCTGTCTTGCTTCTGATCTTAAGGGGATTGCTTTTAATTTTTGCCCATTGAGTATGATGTTGGCTGTGGGTTTGTCATAGATGGCCTTTATCATGTTGAGGTATGTTCCCTGTATTCTCACTTTGCTGAGAGTTTTGATCATGAATGGGTGCTGGATTTTATCAAATGCTTTTTCTGCATCTATTGAAATTATCTTGTGGTTTTCCTCCTTCCTTTTGTTTATGTGATGAATCACATTGATTGATTTGCAAATATTGTACCAGCCTTGCTTTTCAAGAATAAATCCCACTTGATCATGGTGTATGATTTTTTTCATATATTGCTGAATCCGGTTTGCTAATATTTTGTTGAGGATTTTAGCATCTAAATTCATCAGGGATATTGGCCTATAATTTTCTTTCTTTGTGTTGTCTTTGCCTGGTTTTGGAATCAGAATTATACTCGCCTCATAAAGGGAGTTTGGAAGTCTTTCTTCCTCTTGAATTTTTTGAAATAGCTTGAGAAGGAGAGGAGTTAGTTCTTCTTTGAATATTTGGTAGAATTCACTTGTGAAGCCATCAGGCCCCAGACTTTTCTTTCTTGGAAGTTATTTGATAACTGTTTCAATCTCATTTGTTGTAATTGATCTGTTTAGGTTTTCTGATTCTTCCAGACTAATTTTTGGAAGATTATATGTTTCAAGGAATTTGTCCATTTCATCTAGGTTGTCTAGTTTTTTGGCACAGTTCTTCATAGTATTTTCTTACAATATTTTGTATTTCTGTTGTGTCAGTTGTTATTTCTCCACTGTCATTTCTAATTTTATTTATTTGAGTCCTCTCTCTTTTTTTCTTGGTGAGTCTGGTTAAAGGTTCATCGATCTTGTTTACCTTTTCAAAGAACCAGCTCCTGGTTTCATTGATCCTCTGTATTGTTTCTTTAGCTTTTACTTCATTTATTTCTGCTCTGATCTTTATTATTTCCTTCCTTCTGCTACCTCTGGGTTTTACTTGCTGTTCTTTTTCTAGTTCTTTTAGATGCAGGGTCAAGTTGTTTATTTGGGCTTTTTCTAGTTTCTTAAGGTATGCCCATAATGCTATGAACTTCCCTCACAGGACTGCTTTGGCTGTGTCCCATAAATTTTGAGTTGATGTATGCTTGTTATCGTTCATTTCTAGGAATTTTTTATTTCTTCTTTGATCTCATTGTTAACCCATTTGTTATTTAATAACATGCTATTTAGTTTCCAAGTGTTTGAGTATTTTTCAATTTTTTTGTTGTGGTTGATTTCTAGTTTCATGCCATTGTGATCAGAGAAAGTGCTTGATATGATTTCAATCTTCTTAAATTTGTTGAGACCACTTTTGTGTCCTAACATGTGGTCTATTCTAGAGAATGTACTATGAGTACTTGAAAAGAATGTATATTCTGCTGTTTTAGGGTGAAAGGTTCTGAAGATATCTATTAAATCAAGTTGATCTAGTATGTCCTTTAAGTCCACTGTTTCTTTGTTAATTTTCTTTCTTGAGGATCTATCTAGTGATGTTAATGGGGTATTGAAATCCCCTACTATTATAGTATTGCTGTTGATCTCGCCCTTACTGGTGTATTAAATAAGAAACATTCTTTTCGTTTGTTCTTTGAAAAAAATTTATTTCTTGTTTTTTCTTTCTTAGAATTTTTTTTTTTTTTTTTTTTTTTTTACAAATAGGAGGTGAGAGGAATTGTCTTATATTTCTTTGCTGGTTTAGCAGGTAATTTTCAGAAAAACTTGAAGAAACATTTATTTTAAAAATTCACTATCCCTGCTTGGCCTGGATAAGGCCTTTCTCACTTTACTAACATAATCACAGAGATGACACAACCAGTTTTGCACAGAGTATTTACTAGGCAGGACAAGAACTCAGAGTGTTCGGCAGGTGCTCATGCTCCTCACTCCAGTCTCACCGAGAAGTCCTCTACTTATCTTCCTTTCCTGACTCACCACAGTGCACAGAACTAGTCGTCCTAGGCCTGACCCTTCCCTAAATCATACCTTTCTCTTGACTGTGTCATCAGTGTTGCTCTTTGTGCTGCACCACCAGGATTCAGACATGCTTCTGTGGTTCTATTTTTTTTTTTTTTTTGTGAGAGAGAACAAGCAAGAGGGACAGACAGGAACTGACACAGACAGCAGACAGACAGGAAGAGAGAGATGAGAAGCATCAATTCTTCATTGTGGCTCCTTAGTTGTTTATTGATTGCTTTCTTATATATGCCTTGACTAGTGGGCTACAGCTGAGCTAGTGGCCCCTAGTGACCCCTTGCTCAAGCCAGTGACTATGAACTCAATCCAGTGACCCTGTGCTCAAGCTGGTGAGCCTATGGTCAAGCAGGTGACCACAGGGTTCTGAATCTGGATCCTGTCTCCCAGGCCAACACCCTATCCACTGTGCCACTGCCTGCCAGGCTGTGGCTCTCATCTTTTAAAAACAGTAACAAAAACCCTCTTTTGGCACATATTATTCTCTACTTACTACCCCTTCCTCTTCCAGGCCTCAACTGAGTTGCTTGTATTCCATGTCTCTTGTTTCTCTCTTAGCTTTCTCCTTGGAATGCCGCCCATCAGGCTTTCCTCCTCACACTGGCTGTGCGCACACATTTGGTGATGGCACTCATCACCGAGTGAGGTGTTCCAGCAGTGCTCTTTCTACACCCACCTTGCCTAACCATGCAGCTGCACTTGCACGGCACTAGAAGCCTCTCTTTCCTGAACATTTTCTTTACTTGACTTCGGACAACCTTCTCACTATTTACTGCCAATTTACTGCTCAATGTTTTCAGTCTTCCAGATGGGTTCCTCAAAATTTTTTTTGACTTTTAAATATTGGTATTCCTCTTTTCTACACTCTTCCTGTACTCTCTCCCTGAGTAGTTTTTTTCCAGACTCTGTTTAAAAATAATCTATTCTCTTAGGAGTCTCAAATTTATATCTCCCATTCTGGCTTCTCTCCAAAATTCCAGACCCATAAACACAGTCACTTATTTAACATCTCCATGCATGTCTAACAGGCAAATACCCATGTCTAGAATATAGATTGAACACCTGACTTCACACCCTTCCAACTCATTACTCCTCTGGTGTTAAATTATAAATCAATTTCTTTCATACTTTTGCTCAGTCAAAAACCTTTGGTACTGTCTTTACTGCTTATAATTATTCACTTACAGTTTTTTAATTTAAAAAAATTCTGATCATCTTGTTTATTTTGTTGTAGACTAGAATAAATTTTTCTGAATTCTATAGAACTCTTCTTAGAATAAAATCTAGAAATGTGTTATGATTACACTACATATAAATATATAACACATATGACCATTTATTTAACAAATTAAAGCTTATTTTAAGATTCACACAAGGTCTATAAAATAGTGAGCATCATCACTTCAGTTTCAAAAATCTAAGTCAGCAAGGGTGTCTGCTTGCGGTGAAAGGCCGCAGGTCATGAGTGTGCCGCACATTCGTAGAGGGGGGCAATACTGCAAGGCCTTGACTGTCTTTACCTAGATCATTTTCAAGGTTCCATTTGGAACAAACTAACTTGAGGGATGAGGTCATCTCACCATCCAGACAAAGAGTGATAGACCTCAAGCACAGTGTCTGTCCCATGTCTGTCAGCCCACTGTTCATGAAGACATTCATCACAAGCCCTTTGTGTCACCCCATAGAGATTTGAGGTGTGGAAAACAGACACACCCAATAAGGATTTTACTATGAGCAATAAAGTCCTTTGTATCTGACCGAGGAGTCAGATACAAGCATC
Source organism: Saccopteryx bilineata (assembly GCF_036850765.1). Taxonomy (NCBI): domain Eukaryota; kingdom Metazoa; phylum Chordata; class Mammalia; order Chiroptera; family Emballonuridae; genus Saccopteryx; species Saccopteryx bilineata. The sequence goes on from NC_089492.1 coordinate 158,489,712, forward strand.
TATAAAATCTTAATAGGCTGTCTAACTTGTTAACCTGCAAGTAAAGTAAAATCCCAGACACTTGGCTGTTCCGGTTGATGATGTACAATAGACACAACACTAATATGCAATGCAGGCAATAGAGATTGCTGCCTCTTGAATTCCAGTCAATATTGCTACTTGGTGGACTTACTAAACAACCACTGAATTAATTTTCAGAATTTTGAGCATCTGCTATATGATTATAGGGATAATTAAATTGTAACTATCATGCTCTCATCATTTTTCTTTTCAAAAAAAGTACATTGAAAGAAGTTAATTTTTCTTTCTTATATTACCATTTCACTTAATGTTATAATTAAACTTGGCAAATACAATTAAATCATCAAGTTAGTACCTTGCATCAGCTACTGTGTTAATCTACATATTTCCTCTTTATTGTCTGGGAGGAGGTACCATTTCCAGCACTAAGAGCTATGTATACTGAAGCTCACAGAGGCTATTAGGAGTTGTGTCAGACAATCAACTCAGAGCCTTGCTTGATCATCTGTGCTTTCTAATATTGGACTCCCTATCCCTGATCTTGAATAAAACTTTAAAACCAGAGAGATGGCTTATATTTTATACAACATTACTAATATTATTTTTTAAATGACTTTACATATTGACATAATGACATTCACTATTCCACAACCATGGCTATATTCTTGTAACATGTCAGTATACTTCATAAAGAGGCTTCTTTCCCTAATTATCAGTGTACTTATAGGAATGTTAAAATTCTTACTATAAATCTTCATATCAAATAATAAATGACATGTAACATAAAATTCTATTTTAGAAGATAATCCTAATTTAACACTATCTGGGTGGAAAAGCTCATCAAAAAGAACTATTGAAATAAGGGGGAAAGACAGTTTAAAGCAGCGGTTCTCAACCTGTAGGTCGCGACCCCGGCGGGGGTCGAAGGACCAAAACACAAGGGTCGCCTAAAGCCATCGGAAAATAGGCAACCCCTGTGTTTTGGTCGTTCGACTCCCGCCAGAATGCGACCCAGAGGTTGAGAACCTCTGGTTTAAAGTTTAATAATAGTTCCATCGACAACAAAAAAAAAAAGTTTCTATTTTAAGAAGAATGCATAGCTCTTAAAAGGCAGAATTTTACAATGAATAATTTCTACCATGTTTTTAACCCATTAGGTATCACCTTCTTTGTCTGAGTTTCTTAATTATTGATATATTCAGGAAAAAATATCTTTTCTGAAGAGATCATGTGTATATTTGTGTGTGTGTGTGCATGTGCACACATGTATACATACTCTCATAGTCTTTTAAGAAAGCCAAAGGGGGTTCAGAGAATGGGAGTGTGGAAAGTGGTCAGAGTCAAGGCACCAAATAATATTCATTAGTCTCTAATATGTATGAAAAGAAGAGTTGGGCAGAAAGAGTGAAGGGAAAATAGTAGCAGTTGTGGAACTTCAGCAATCCCCTTTCCTCACAGGTATCAAAGAGAGCTTTGCCAGGTTTCCTTAAGTTAATCAGAGGCAAAGACTGATCATGGGGTTATGCTTGCAGATTTCAAATGCCGACTCCCAAATATCTCCATCATAGAAGAATTCACATAATATGCTTACATTACCAAGTAAGGCCAACATATCTAAACTGTTCTGTTTAATACCTTTATTTTTTATTTGCATATTAAAAGCTTTGTTAATAAAAGTTAAATATTGATACAGAAGGTATTCATTCAAAGTGAGTGTGTAGGTTTTGAATACAGGGAATGAAATGAATATGGGACTTCACTTATATCTTTTGGTTGAGTTACAATTCCATAAAGCCAAAATATTATGTACACAATAATGATACTCTATATTAAACATCACACACATTCAATAAACAATAATAGCATACTTTGTGTAATTCTTTTCTTTTTTCCTATGCTGTTTTTGTTTTCTTTGTAGGAATGCAATTTTATGTCCATTGAATCTAATAACTACAAAAGGCAAGCTTGTATTTTGTATGTCCTCTCCTAAATTACATCTTCCTATTAGGTCCTAAAGAAATTTGCTTTGCCTCTACACTCAAGTGCCTCCCTAAGTCTAAGAAGGGGACTAAAACCAACAAAGAATATTTGAACCAAACCAGTGTGTATAACTATAGCTGAACATGTTACTTTACCTATAACCCGGTAAATAATGTCTTCTCTAAGTGAAGTTAATGTAGCTCAATAGTTCCAAGTTTGTCTACCATGAGTCATTGGGTCAGTCTTCTTTAGCTCTTTGAGCCCCACTGGTCTCTTTCTCAAAGGTTGGTTTTGAGGATGAAATGAGATAATGCATACAGAAAAGCCCTTGTCTGAGTGCCTCACACAAAGAAACACTCATTGATAGCTGCTGGTATTACAAAAGTGCAGATGACAAAGACAGTAACAAAAAGTGGCCATTGCTTTACTTAGAAGAGGGTCTCCCAAGGCATTTTCTCAAGGATTCCTTGGATAGGACAACCTATTGTCCCAATGGTGGGAGGTATGAGTGAGTGAAGGATGGAGTGTTTTCTGGACAACTGACTAGAAAGATGGAGAAGCTCTGTGAATTACAATATCAATCACTTACTACACACCACATATCCTACTAGGCTCTTTATTCAGAGCTAAGACCAAACTGGTCTTGATTTCCTGTTGCACCTTTTACTAGCTCTGTACACTTGGGAAAGTACTTAACTTCAGTTTCAGTATCTCAGTTTCCTCATCTATAAAATGGATATAATAGCCTGATCAGGTGGTGGTGCAGTGGATAGAGCATTGGACTGGGATGTGGAGGACCCAGGTTTGAGACCCTGAGGTCACCAGCTTGAGCGCGGGCTCATCTGGTTTGAGCAAGGCTTACCAGCTTGAGCCCAAGGTCACTGGCTCGAGCAAGGGGTCACTTGGTCTGCTGTAGCCCCCTGGTCAAGGCACATATGAGAAAGCAATCAATGTACAATTAAGGAGCTGCAATGAAGAATTGATGTTTCTCATCTCTCTCCCTTCCTGTCTGTCTGTCCCTATGTGTCTCTCTCACTCTCTCTGTCTCTGCCACAAAAAATAAAAATAAGATAAAATAAAATAAGGATAATAACAGTGGCCCCTCCTACAGTTCTGTGTCACAGAATTGTTATAAGAATTAAAGGAGTTAATATTAAAGGTTTTTAGACCTGAGTCAGGCACCTGGAAAGCATTCTGTTACTAAATGGTAAACAATTTTTTAAAAATAAAATAAGATATCTTCCGTTTTTTCTTCCTTTGTCACTTATAACTGTCTACAGTCTCCTTGGCTGCTTTTCTCTCCTCCCCAGTGTGTTAACACTGGGCTGTCCCAGAGCCCAGTTCCTGGCCCTCTTTTTTGTTTCATTGATATATATTTCCACTCCCTTGGCAAGCACTGCCAGTTCCATGGCTTCAAATACCAGCTATCTGCTGATGACTCAACTCTTTCCTGAACTCCAGACTCACAAAATCCTGTTCTCACTTCCACATGTATGTCTAAAAGCCATCCCTAACCCAATGTGCATGTCATTCAAACACCAACCTCCCATTTTATCTCCTCAATCCATAGACTTTCCATTTGCAATGGAGGGCAAATCTGTCTTTCTAGCTTCTCAGACCAGAAACCCTGAAATCCTCTATGAATCCTCTCTCCTTCACACTCTGTGTCTTACCTAGGGGTCGGAAACCTATGGCTCGCAAGCCAGATGTGGCTTGCATATAAATCTTTAATAAAAATAATAATAACGTTAAAAATATAAAACATTCTCATGTATTATAATCCATTCATTTCCTACCACTCATATTCATGGTTGCAGGTGGCTGGAGCCAATCACAGCTGTCCTCCAGGACAACACTAAATTTTTATTGGATAATGCGTAATGTACAAGGGTTGTTGTGAGGTCAGGAAGTAAACTTCCCTCCTTTTAATCAAGTAGTCAGCTAGCTAATTGCAGAAACCCTTTTGACGAAGAAGATAGCTAAAAGAAAAAAAAGATGAGGAGTATCATACTTTTCAGCAGGAATGGACAGAGAAATTCACCTTTGTGGAGAGAGCAGGTTCTGCACTGTGTTTAATATGCAATGATAAAATAGCATCGATGAAACGGTCAAATATAAAGCAGCACTTCGACACACGCCATACTACATTTGCATCGAAAAATCCAGCGGGAGACAGCAGAAAGAAAGCATGTCAAGAGCTACTGTGCAGAGTGCAAGCTAGTCAGCAGCAACTTCGTGTTTGGACCCAAGGTGACTGGAATTCGGCTAGCTTTGCTGGTGCTTTACCAATTGTGAGAAATGGAAAGCCATTCACAGATGGGGAGTATGTCAAAACATTCATGCTTAATGTTGCCAATGAACTTTTTGATGAATTTTCAGATAAAGACAAGATAATCAAATGAATAAAAGACATGCCTCTGTCGACAAGAACTGTTCACGATCGTACCATCATGATGGCAAATCAAATTGAGGCAACACAAGTGAAGGACATAAATGCAGCACTATTCTTTTCTCTCACTTTGGATGAGTCAACAGATGTAAGCCATTTATCCCAGTTCAGCGTGATTGCAAGGTATGCTGTCGGTGACACACTACATGAGGAAAGTCTTGCTGTTTTGCCTATGAAAGAGACAATAAGAGGGGAGGATTTATTCAAATCTTTCACTGAGTTCACTAAAGAAAACCATCAGTGTACTGATGGTGCTCTGTGCATGCATGGTGGGGAAAAACAGAGGATTCATAGCGCTTCTTCGTGAACATGAAAAGAGACCGATCCTAAGTTTTCACTGCATCCTACATCAGGAGGCACTTTGTGCTCAGATGTGTGGGGAGCAGCTTGGTGAGGTGATGTTGCTGGTCATTCTGGTGGTCAACTTTATTGTTGCCCGAACTTTAAATGATCGCCAGTTTAAAACACTGCTGGATCAAGTTGGCAATAATTATCCTAGTCTGCTTCTGCATAGCAATGTGAGTTGGTTGTCAAGAGGAAAGGTGCTCAGCCATTTCACGGCTTGTCTGAGTGAAATCCGAAATTTTCTTGAAATGAAAAATGTTGAGCATCCTTAGTTAGCTAACACTGAGTGGCTCCTGAAGTTCTATTATCTCACGGCCATAACTGAATATCTGAACCAGCTCAATGTGAAAATGCAAGGCATTGGAAATACAGTCTTATCCCTTCAACAAGCAGTGTTTGCATTTGAAAACAAGCTGGAACTCTTCATCGCTGACATTGAAACAGGTAATTTACTATACTTTGAAAAACTGGGAGAGTTTAAAGATGCATGCACAGCAAGTGGCCCTGCTAACATCTTGATCTCTAGCAGCTAGCGGGCTTCACATCTAATCTGCAGTCATTCAAAGCACGCTTTGGAGAATTTTGTGAGCGCACTCATCTTTTTAAGTTCATCACCCATCCACACGAGTGTGCAGTGGACAGCGCCGACCTGAGTTACATCCCCACTGTCTCCATCAGAGATTTTGAGCCACAAGCTGCTCACCTGAAGGCCTCAAACATGTGGGTGAATAAGTTCAAGTCACTGAATGAAGATTTGGGAAGACTTATACAACAGCAAGCAGAGTTGGCGAGCAAACACAAGTGGGGAGAAATGAAAAAACTTCAACCTGTGGACCAGATAATTGTCAAAACTTGGAACATGCTCCCATCACATACCACACATTGCAGCGTGTGAGTATTGCTGTACCAACAATGTTTGGCTCTGCATATGCATGTGAGCAGTCTCTCTCACATCTGAAGAACATTAAGACCAATCTACGATCACGTTTAATAGATGGAAGTCTCAACTCCTGGATGAAGCTTAACCTCATCACGTATCAATCAGACTACAAAGCCATCAGCAAAACCATGCAGCACCAGAAGTCACATTAATGATAAGAAGTACTTTATTCATCACTGGTTAGCAACAGCATAACAATGTTATTAAGAAGAATTCAGAGACTTATTGTACTTTAAAAGTGTTGGTCTTACATAAAATGCACACATTTACTTGTATTTAGTGTTAAACATATTGTATGGCTCTCATGGAATTACATTTTAAATTATGTGGCATTCATGGCTCTCTCAGCCAAAAAGGTTCCCGACCCCTGGTCTAGCCCATCAGGGAATCCTGTAGGTTTCACCTTCAGAATGTATTCAAGGATCTCAGCCTATCTCACCATCTGTGCAGCCACCACAATGGTCTTACTTGATGATGACACTGGCCTCCACACTGCATTTCCTATTTCTTCCTTTTATCTTAGCAGTCTATTCTCACAGTGGCCAAGGTGATCTTTTTACAAAATAAGTCCTCTAAAATCAAGAACAAGACAAGAATGTCCACTCTCAACACTGTTATTCAACACTGTTCTGGAAGTCCTAGCCAGAGCTTCAGACAAGAGAAAGAAATAAAAAGCATCTAACTTAGGAAAGAAGAAAGAAGAAGTGTCACTCACTTTTTTTCCAGATGACATGGTTCTGTAAATAGAAAACCCTAAAGATTCTACTAAAACACTATTAGAAACAATAAACAAATACAGTAAAGTTGCAGAATACAAAATCAATGTACTAAAGTTGACTGCTTTTCTATATACTAACAATGAAACTTCAGAAAAAGAAATAAAAAATAAAGAATTATTTTTGTAATTGCAACAAAAAGAATAAAATTCCTAGGAACAAACTGAACAAAGAATGTAAAGAACCTATACACGAAAACTACAAACATTTATTAAAAGATATTGAAAAAAACACAATGAAATGGAAAGATATTCTGTGCTCATGCATTGGAAGAATCAACATAGTTAAAATGACCATATTACTCAAAACACTATACAGATTTAATACAATCCCCATCAGGGTTCCAATGTAATTTTTAAAGATATAAAACAAAAATTCATCAGATTTGTATGGAATCATAGAAAACCAGGGATAGCCAAAGCAATCCTGAGAAAAATGAATGAAGCCAGAGGTATTACACTCCCTGACTTCAAATTATACTACAGCATGGTATTGGCAGAAAATCAGACATGCAGACCAACAGAACATAACTGAAAACTGATAAATAAAACTACATGTAGATGAGCAATAATTTTTGACAAAGGAGCCAACAACACACAATGAAGAAAAGAAAGCCTCTTCAATTAGTGGTGCTGAGAAAATTGGAAAACCACATGCAAAAGAATGAAACTAGATTACAGTTTGTTACCACATACAAAAATTAATTCAAAATGGATCAAAGACATAAATATAAGATCTGAAACAATCAATTACATAAAAGAAAACATAGGTACTAAACTATGGACCTTTGTCTTAGAGAAAATTTTATGAATTTGACCCCAAAGGCAAGGGAAGAAAGGCAAAACCAAATGAATGGGACTAAATATATAAAAATAAAAAGCTTCTGCTCAGCAAAAGAAAACTTCCAACAAAACAAAAAGGCAACCAATTGAATTTGAGATGATATTTACAAACAACAGCTCCAACAAGGGAGGTTAATATCCAAACTATATAAAGACCTCATACAACTCAATACCAAACAAAAAAATAATCCAATGAAAAAATGGGGAGAAGATCTAAACAGACACTTCTCCCAAGAGGACATATAAATGGTCAAGAGGTATATGAAAAAGATGTTCAACTGCAGTAGCTATTAGGGAAATGTAAATCAAAACTATAATGAGATACCACCTCCCACCTGTTAGATTGGGTATTATCAGTAAGAAATGGAATAAAAAATGTTGGAGAGGCTGTAGAGAAAAAGGTGCCCTCATTCACTGGTGGCAGAAATGTAAACTGGTACAGCCACTATGCAAAAGAGTTTGGCATGTACGGGGCCAGTAGTGCAATAGATAATGCGTCTGACTACAGATCAAAAGAGTTTGGCAGGTTTTCAAAAAATTAAGAATAGTTACCATAGGACCCAGAGACCCCTTTTCTGGATATCTACCCAAAAATATTTATTTGCAAAGGCATATGCACCCCCATATTCATTGTAGTATTATTCATGGTAGCCAAGACATGGAGACAACCAAAGTGTCCTTCAATAGAGGATTGGATAAAGATGTGGTACATATATACTACGGAATACTACTCAGTCATAAAAAATGATGAAATACTGTCATTTACAGCAACATGGATGAACCTGGAGAATATTATGTTAAGTGAAATAAGTGAGACAGAAAAAGCTAAGAACCATATTCTTTCACTCATATGTGGGATATAAAACTGAAACTCATAGGCAAAGACAAGAGTATGGTGACTACCAGGGAAAACTGGGTGGGGGTACTAAAAGGTAGAGGGGACCAAATATATGGTGCTGGAAGATGATTTTACTTTGGGTCAAATCAATGCAATATACAGATCATGTGTCATAGAAAAGTACACTTGAAACTTATTGATCGTATTAACTAATGTTACCCCAATAAATTTAATTTTAAAAAGTAAGTCAAGACACATCACACTTCTTCGCAAAACTTTCTGCTGGCTCCCATTTCACTTGGAGAAGAGCTAAAGTTCCGATACTGACCTGCAGAGTCTTGTCTGCATAACTTAGGACTCCAGACTGTCCCTCACCTAACTTCATCCTATTTCCCTCAGCGACATTGGCCAAGAGCACCATGCTTCGCAGACTTTTGAATGTTAGTCCCATTTTCCTGGAATGTTCTTACACTTAGCTATTTCCTTCACCCCCCACAAGCCTTTACTCAGGTGTCATTTATTTTTCACTGTTGTCTTCAATAGTGATTATATATATTTAAAATCATAACCCCCTCACTATGCCTGATCGCCTTCTTACTATAAAGCATCTTTCACCTCCTACCACACTTTTTAATTTACTTATTGTGTTTACTGTCCAGTGTCTGCCATCCTCCCTAGAATGTAAGCTTGGCAGGGACAGAGATACTTCTGTTAGTTTACTCCTGGATCTTAAGCTCCTATAACACCTGTCTGTCACACAGCAGGAGTCCAACATATACTTATTAAGTGAATATAATATTCACAAAATATAATCTCTAAGGGCTGGCTTATAAACTTAAAGATATGGATGAACTTGCTAAGTCAGGATTCTGACATAGGCTCATTTTTGCCTGTCATAATTTGTTCTTCCAAATCAAACTTGTATTAAACCATCCCACCTTTCAAAGGACACACTGTTGAGCAAGCAGTCCACTCATGTCATATAGCTGTTGAAAAGTCATCATACAACTAGCATTTAGTGAGTGCATGTACTTGGTCAAAGAGTGAGACAAATGACAAGGATTAGCAAACACAGTTTGTAAGTTTCCAGTAGTAAATTTAGATCATGTAGCAGAGTATCCTTACATACTATATCCTCTATGTGGGCCAAGTGACCAAGCTGAGCTCTCTCAGGCCTTTGCACGATCCAGTGGCATAAGGAAATACCACCTTCCCTAATATAACTACCAAAGCTTCAACACATCTTTGCGAAGTTGCATCCTATAAAACAAGTTGATTAGGCTAGTCTGAAACATTTGGTTTCCCCTTGGCAAAGACAGAGACTTTGCTGGGAGAAACTACTCCACTCACCAAAATGAAGACAGTGAAGAATATGACGACAATTGCAGCCGTAATGAAAAGTTTTTTCCGGGGAAAGACAGCAGCAGGTAGGAGAAACACCAATGCAAAGCATATGGCCCCTCGGAGCCCTCCATAGGCAATGATGAACTGATCCTTAAAGGTCAGAGGAATTGTCCGGAACCAGTTAATGGCCTGAGTCAGAACAAAGACACCTGAGAGGGAAAAAAATAGAACCAAAGAAAACAGACTGTGTGAGACTAGAATATATAAATACAAAAACTAGTTTTCTGTGCTTCTGTGATAGGGAAAGGATTTAAGAATAGGCTCCTAGGAATCTTTCCCCCTTTCCTCTGCCTGACTCATAGGTGAAAGATAATGAATTAAAAATGTGAACTCATGAGAGCCAATAATGGTTAACTCTTAACAAAGGCATGAAAATGCTTGAGGAAGAACAGACAAGGAAGAAGAAGAAAGAGGACAAGAAAGAGGAAGAAAGGGAAAAAAGGAGGAAGAGCAGAAGAAAGGAGATGCAGAACATATAAAAAGGAAGATCAGGCCGATGAAGTAGCAATAGCAGCAAAGGTGAGAGGCAATAAGAAAGCCCCACTCTTTCAGTGAATGGACAAACTACCAAAGCTTCAACACTTGGGAACACATGCTCTCACCCAGTGCTCGCCAGATCAGACAAAAGGCCAGGGTGAAGCAGACGAAGGCCCAGTTCCATTCGTGGTTCTTCCCGACGGTGGACACACCCATGAAGATGAAGATCAGAGTCTCGCTGACACTGCTCAGCATCTTCATGAAATACTTGATGGTCGTATAAGACTTCTGAGATACATTTTCTTCCACATACTTGTTCATGGTCATTGCACAAGCAATGATTCTACAAGAAAATATACAGTTTTTATTTTACCAGGACAATGATCAGAATATGCATCAGAAATTAAGAGCTAAATATGGCCCGTCCTTCTGTCCATGACCACAACACTATCAATTTATTTTTATAATAAAATGTGATTGGCATGCTTGGAAATCCTACTATCTCTGGAGGTCTTCATTAATATCCATGGTGTGAACTATTTGGCTTTATCTAGCCTTGTCCTCAAAGTTCTCCTTACTCCAGATCCATATTATCAGAGGTCTGTGGACACTGGCATCATCAGCTATCCTGTCAGCATCACAAAGAAACAGTCCATAATAAATCATAATAAATTCAATTATCTTCCTATAAAATCAGTTTTATCCTTTCTATTCCTCTAGTACCTAAAATGCTAAGCTATTGCCTAAAATCCTCAATTTGAAACTATGATTACATTGAACTTCTCGCCCCAGCCATACTTCCTCAATGACACCCCCAGCCTCAAATTGGTCACCAATTGTTTTCAATCCTTCATCTTGAGTATCCCTGGGAGCACCTTTCTTTTAGCCAGATGTTTTAGTTCTAGGTCGCATTTCTACTTATTTAGTGTGTCCACTTCTAGAAAATATTAAATGTGTTACTAAGTTCTAAAAATGCCTAAAGGAAAGAAGCTCTTTAGTTTGATTTCCCCAGCATGTCCAAAACTCTAGGACCACATGATGTCCATTTTAATATAGCACCTTTGTACACTCTGGTAAAGAAAGGTCTCTGGGATCAGGTCCTAAATTGTGCACTTGAAGTCCATCACACACTTTTCTTACTGGACAATTCCAGTTTCACAATCTACCCTTTCTCCACCCAGCTTGTGTTAAATGCCTCAATTGTCTTTTATTTCCCAAACATGCCCTGCCCTTGCTGTCTTCTTACTTCACCTTACACATATACTTCTCTCTGCCTAGAATGATACACTTGACCAAATGCCACCATGAAGTTTAGTATAAGCTGGATAATAGCTTACACTAGGCATCATAGGAAGAGACAAGCTGTTATCAGATATCAAAGGACTTCATTATCTGAGGGTGCTGTAGAATAGGACAGGAGGGCAGAGCATGATTGAGCTTCCTCCTTCCCCTGAGTGATGACCAAGCCATAACCCAACTATTGGTCATAATCTATAAAGTCTTCCACATTCTCACAACTTTAGAGTTATAATGACCCTACATGCACCTTCATGCCCAAATACTGCGTGTAGTCCTCCTTACCCTGAGAAAATTTCTGATACTTTAGGAAAATCCTCCTGTGAGTACAAGGATAGGTAGCAGAATGAAACCTAAAGGTTATCTGAGTTAAGACCTAAACAGGTAACCATCAAAGTGTTTTATTGTTAAGGAACAAATACATTCCTTATATAAAAGACATGTGTATTTATTTCTGTGCCCCATATTAAAACAAAACAAAAACCCCACCAAGCCAAGGATCGTGTATTTAGCCACAATGTCACCACCCCCAGAATGAGCAGGTATTTATTCTAGATATATATGCATAAGGAATACATAATTCATGCTGTTACCAAAAGAAAGAGTACCTTATTAAATAGGCTAGTAAAATTTGGCCACCATAAACACATCACAAAACCTGCAAATAGTTGAGGGCTTATATAATAATAGTCAACATTATAGCACCTCTACTCTGTCTGTCTGTGCCAGGTACTGTGCAAACACACTGCATGAATTATGTCAGCTAAACCTCCTAACAAGCCTCTGAGGCAAGTTCTGTTATCATTCTCATTTTACAGATGACAGAACAAAGGCAGACAGAGGTCCACTTACTCAAGGGTACACTGCTAATAAATGGCAATGCCAGAGTTTTAACCCAGGGAGTGTGACTCAAAGCCAACACTGTTAAAAACTTTGACCTCACTCTTTCCAAGCTCAGCATGAACCTGATTATCTCTGATGTGAGAAAGGCCATACTTACTCCTCTGCTGATCCCTTGCTCTTCCTTCCTTAATCACAAGCCTATCTGTATCAGTCTCCTATGGTGTATTAGTCTCTTATGCTGTAAGAAATTACCAAGAACTCCGTGACTTGCAATAACACAAATTTGTTGTCTTACACTTGCAGAGCTCAGAAGTCCAACATCACTTTCACTGGGCTAAAATCCAGATTTTAGCTCTTTGGAGCTCTAGGGGAGAATCGGTTCTTTACCTTTTGTAGTTTCCAAAGGCTGCTTGCAATCCTTGGCTTGTGGTTGCATTTCTTGAATTTCTGCCTTTCATTCATATCTCCTTCTCTAACTCTGACCCTCTGCTTTTCTCTCATCAAGATCCTTATGATGTTATTAAGCCCCCCTGGATAATCCAGGGCCACCTCCCCATCTCCAGATCCTAACTTAAGCACATTGGTGAGCCTCTTTTGCCAAGTAAGGTAAAATATTCACAGGTTCTGAAGACAAGAATCTTTGGGAGCATTATTCAGCTGACTACACCATTGCTGGCTGTGGTGGTGACCACAACCAAGTACATATCTCCAGATGAGTGCAGCCAGAGCTAGTCAAATATGCTTGGGGACAGAAACAGCAAGAGCTCTGTCACACTGACTTGACAAGAAAGACTGGAGTCTCCACCAGCTGACTGGGAGTGAAAAGTGGCATCTCTCTGAGTGAGCCTGGAGGGGGCGCCTTGTCAGTCCCCATATGAACATAAACCATTGGTTAGCTACAGTTCTGAACATCCTCCTCTGTTATAGTTTGTGTTAATTTTTTCTTTAATCAGACCTTAAAAGCCAAAGTTTACCCAGTTACAAAATAATGAGGGCAAAGCCAGAATCAATTAAGAATCTGAATCATGATATATATATATATATATATATATATATATATATATACATAGCCATACACAGCAACACAAATTAATAAGCCTTTCTGAAATGTGGCCAAGTTGAAAATTTGTAACAAAACTATTATAATGGCCATATAACTTCTTGAAATTATCTAATCCTATGCAAAATACACTTCAAAATGATTGTATTATAAACCATTTAAGCTAAAGACAAAAATGGAGAATAATACCAAAATACCCACTACCCAGCTTTTTCCAATCACTTTCATTTTTTTTAAGACTTTATTCATTTTAGAGAGATGAGAGAGAGAGAGAGAGAAGGGGTAAGGAGCAGGAAGCATCAACTCCTATATATGCCTTGACTGAGCAAGCCCAGGGTTTTGAACTGGCAACCTCAGCATTCTAGGTCGACACTTTATCCACTGTGCCACCACAGGTCAAGCAAATTTCATTTTTTTTTAAATAAAACATGAGCTAGAGAATTGAAACCTTGCATTTCTCATACCAACCCTATATCACTCTTTCCCTCTTGGCTTTATTTTTGTTTGTTAGTTTGTTTATCCTTCAAAGTGATTTTTAAAAGGCTGAAGAATATTGTTTTTGTGAATGTGCTAAACATTTCCTTCCAAGATCATATTCCTATCAGTTACTGTGCAAAATATGACCAGGCAAAGAATAATCTTTTGTTCATTATGTCAGCAGTTTAACAGAAATTTCTATTCAGAAACAATTGAAAAATATACAGCTTTAATATAAGAATTTAAAAAATGAATTTTACATGAATGTGCATAGGATCGATTTCTATTGTTTTGTTTCCTTAACATGACACCAGGAGTGATTCTCATGTCTTCCAGACACCTCATTGTAACTTAATTCTGTTTCCTTCCAGCACAGGTGAGATACTAGAGGGAGAAGAGCACTCTTGGCAAGTCCCAGAGCCTTCAGCACCAGTGGTGCCCTGTTCACAGAGTGTGGACATGTTTATGACATTGATGCATCATGCAGGCTGAGAACAAATGACCCAAACATCCCTGCCCTGGTCCATCGTGTACAGCTTACTGCACGTGGCCTCTCAAACAAAGACTACTAGGTGTTTTCACTGAAAAGAGGTGTTTTTTGTTGTATACTCTGACCTGAAGTCAAACCGCCTCACTTCAGTAACATCATAAGTACAGAAAACTACAAATGAACAAGTATCCTTCCATTTAGGAAGGCAAACACAATGCAGTTTCCCAGGAATGGAGAAAAATAAAACCTTCTCTGGCACTTTCATTGATCATCTACAGCCAATAGTCTTAAATGTCACCATAAATCTTAGTCACCTTCATTTTTCTTTATTTATTTTAGAGAGAGGAAGGGAGAGAGGGGAAGGGAGGAAGGGAGGAAGAGACAGAAGGTGGGGGGAGAGAGAGAGAGAGAGAGAGAGAGAGAAATATCAATTTGTTGTTCCACTTGTTTACGCATTCATTAGTTCATTCTTATATGTGTCCTGATCAGGGATGCAGCCCACAACCTTGGCATATTATGGCACACTAATCAACTGAGCTGTCGAGCCAGGGCTGGGGAATGGTGCAGGCTAGTGTCTGACTGTCCTCAGACTTACTGGGTTTGAACTATGTGGCCAGGAGTGTCTTTGGGTATATGGTCATGGTACAGCAAATCAAAGTAGCACTGCACATAACAGAGAGGTGAGACTTCTTCCTCCATCATGCAAACACATGAGATTTCATGTGTACAGTCCACAGCCTCTCACTGTCCTTATGAACATCAATGTGATAGCATGAACAACAAAATAATAACCCAAATAGACTTATTACAGTTTATAAAATTCTCATGAAATTTCTTAACTCAAAATATTCTCCAGGCCTGACCTGTGGTGGCACAGTGGATAAAGCATCGACCTGGAAATGCTGAGGTCGCTGGTTCAAAACCCTGGGCTTGCCTAGTCAAGGCACATATGGGAGTTGATGCTTCCAGCTCCTCCCCCCTTCTCTCTCTCTGTCTCTCCTCTCTCTCTCTCTCTCTCTCTCTCTCTCTCTCTCTCTCTCTCTTTCTGTCTCTCCCTCTCCTCTCTAAAATGAATAAATAAAAAATTAAAAAAAATATTCTCCAAACTTAAAACTATTGGCATTCAGTATTTCCAATATGACCTTACTTTTATTAGCTTGTGTCATTGAATCACCTTTCTCCGCCCCCATGTAATTCTCTCTTTCCTAATCTCCATATTTAGTTAATATGATTCTGAATAACAATTAGTATCAACCCACATTTTCTTGGCATCTACTCTCGTCAAATTCTGTGCTGAGCTCTAGAAAAAATGAAAGCAAACAAGCAGAGCTTCTCTTTTCAAGAGTCCACTGCCTAACCAGGTGGTGGCGCAGTAGATAGAGCGTCAGACTGGGATGCGGAAGGACCCAGGTTCGAGACCCCGAGGTCGCCAGCTTAAGCGCGGGCTCATCTGGTTTAAGCAAGGCTCACCAGCTTGAGCCCAAGGTCGCTGGCTCAAGCAAGGGGTTACTCGGTCTGCTGAAGGCCCGCGGTCAAGGCACATATGAGAAAGCAATCAGTGAACAACTAAGGTGTCACAACGCGCAACGAAAAACTAATAATTGATGCTTCTCATCTCTCCGTTCCTGTCTGTCCCTATCTATCCCTCTCTCTCTGGCTCTCTCTCTGTGTCTCTGTAAAAAAAAAAAAAAAAAAAAAAAAAGTCCACAGTCTATAAGGAGAACAAGTCATAAGAGGTCATTGCAAAAACACTGCAAGCACCATAAATGGGGAATGGCAATGGTGCTTTGGCACAGCAGGAAAGGAAATCACTACTTCTGCTACAAAAAGATGGGGGGGGGGGGCAACATTTGAGCAAAGTCTTCCTGGATGAATAAAGAGCTCACTGAGCAGAAACAAGAGAGAAGTCAAGAAAAAGAAGAGCCACATGCAAAGGTGTGAAAGAAAAAAACAAGGTTGTGTATTTTAGGAGCTGTGGGAATGACTGTGTTAGCTGGAGGAGAGGAAATGAGAATAAAAAATGTTTATGGGCCAGATAATGACAAATGATACTGTTATATGTTATGTTTAGGAGTTTAAACTTTATTTTATATGCTGGAAGGAAAATGAGAACTTATATCTTTGATTATATATGGTCTACCGGAAAGTTCTGTCCGTTTCTATCACAGCAAGTTTCGACACGTAAGCACGTTTATTTGCTGCATGTGTGCCTCTCTATTTTTATCACTTAATGTATACATATTGACATAGCAAATTAACTAAAACAAAGTTGATTCACGTTAGTCTTATGTGTGAAGCGATAGTGTACCCATGGCTACTGATATAGTTCATTTACGCCACTGTATTGTATACGAATTTTAACAAGGAAGAAATGCTACAGAAGCATGTAGAAATTTATTGAAAGTGTTTGGTGAAGGTACAGTTTTTGATAGGACATGCAGAAGATGGTTTGAAAAATTCGAAACAGGTGATTTTGACCTTTCTGATAAGCCATGTCTGGGCAACCATCTTTGATCAATGACGATGTTGTTAAGACCATATTGGAGCAAGATCCTTTTCTGACAACATCAGAGATTGCAGAAAGGCTTCATTCAGCTCAGCAAACCATTTAGGATCATATTCAGAAGATAGGATTGGTGTGGAAATATATTATTTAATAAAGTTTATTGACGGTAAGAAAAATTTGTATTTTGTTTTATTCCAAAAACAGACAGAACTTTCCAGTAGACCTTATATAACTATTATCTCTCTCTTTTAAGCTCAATGGGAGTTTCATTTAGAAAGAAAAGTGTCACCAATGCTTAGCTGTCTGGCATGTTATTACAGTGTTTTGAATCAATGACTATAAGAATATATGAATGGTTAATAGGAATGGCGGTGCAATATAAACAGATTTGTATTTTGGAAAAAGAACTCAGGACATGTATGCAGTGGACAGATTTGGAGGGACATGGACCTAGATGTTGGAGTCCATTTGTTTCCTGCAACAGTTTTTCCTTTTGCTTTCAAAATCCAATGCTGCACTTGGTCCGTATAACATCCCAAGACTTGTCCATGTTTAGACATACTCGGTTTCATTCTGTGGAACCGTCTGGAGGTAAGTTATGTAAAGAATTGATTAGTGTGTCCTGCCTTGTTATTAACTTGCCTCATATTACACTTTAACATAATTGTATGGTAATTATCAGCAATTTAGAGACAGAGAAGCTGAAGCACTATAGTCAGTGGTGTTTACATTCACCAGCCATTGAAGTTTTCTTCCTCACTCCATCACTCTAAACTTGCATAGAAAAAATTCAGATCAGCTAATACTGTCTCAACAGAGTATTGGGGCTGCAGCTTAGGTGAGGTCAGACTATGTATTTAGAGGATCTGTCATTTGGCTGTTTTCCGAATAGAAAATTCCAACAAAAATGTTTTTTTTCTATAGTAGTCCATGACTTCCTTTTAGCATGAAGCTGGCCTTCTATAGATGTTCATTTCCTTTCTACAGAGTCGATGTTTTGAGAGAGCAGGGGCTAGCATTCAGCCATGCTTAGCATGGTTCTTTGAATGTCATAGTACTAAGTGAATGCTCAGCTACTGATGCGTGAGTCTAACTTAATGATAACCCACACCCTTCCCCTAGATGATCATGATCTGTTTAACCAAAGGGACCAAGCATCAATACCTAATGTGTGCAGTGACAGAAAATTTCTAGTTCTGCAGATAAAAAAATATATGTATATTTCCTGTCTGTGTTTACACATATAAAGTGAACCTATGCCTCAGTTAATTCAGTTTATAAGAAATAATTGCTTTTATTTATTTATTTATTTAATGTATGTGAGAGAAGGGGAGATACTGAGGCAGATTCTTGCAGGCACCCTGACTGGAATCCACCTGGCAACCTCATCTGGGGCCAATGCTTGAGTACCAAGCTATTTTTACCACCTGAGGCTGATGTGCTCTAGCAGAGCTATTCTCAACACCTGGGTCCACAATTGAACCAATTGAATCACTGGCTTTAGGAGGGAAAAGGAGAGAGAAGTATGGGGGTAGGGAAGAAAAGTATATGGTCACTTCTCCTATGTACCCTGACCAAGAATTGAAGATGGGATGTCCATACATGGGACCAACACTCTATTCACTGAGCCACTCACCAGGGCCACTAATATTTTTTTCAAAAGCATTCAACTCTGGAATTTCTATTCTCATGTAAGAAGATGTTTTCTGTGATCTGAACTGCTTAAAATTAGAGATAAACTGATAGAAAGAATGTTGTGCCTGACCAGGCCGTGGCGGAGTGGATAGAGCCTCGGACTGGGATGCAGAGGACTCAGGTTCGAGACACCGAGGTTGCCAGCTTGAGCGTGGGCTCATCTGGTTTGAGCAAAGCTCACCAGCTTGGACCCAAGGTCGCTGGCTCAAGCAAGGGGTTACTTGGTCTGCTGAAGGCCCCTGGTCAAGGCACATATGAGAAAGCAATCAATGAACAACTAAGGTGTTGTAATGTGCAACGAAAAATTAATGATTGATGCTTCTCATCTCTCTCCGTTCCTGTCTGTCTGTCCCTGTCTATCCCTCTCTCTGACTCTCTCTCTGTCTCTGTAAAAAAAAAAAAAAAAAAAGAATGTTGTAAAATTCTTTTGCTCCCTTTCCACACCCATGTGTGATCTTTAAAAGTGTAGACTCAGTTGCAAGCAAATATGGTCCAAGTAATATTTGTACATCTAATAAAGACTTTGCCAAATGTGAAAGCATACTCTACTAATCAGTGTAAAGCATTAGCAGTAAAGAACAATTAAGCTTTCTCTCTGTTGATTAGAGCCATGTCATGTGGTGACTCAGAGTACACTGTATGTCCTCAGAATAAAGTACTCAGTCATGTGAGGTAAATTAATTATTCCAGGGCATGACTTTACTATATAATTGGATTGCCTTGTTCAGGAAGTCCAACAACGAAGAACAAGTGAGTTTGACATATGAGCAAATGCAAGAAAAAAATTGTTTTTAAAGAAGGATTCAAGCATAAAAATTGAACAATCTTAAGCTATCAGAAATTAAATGAAATAAATTCAAACTATCATAAATGCTTGATTTTTCATGTAGTCTTGTACGATTTATAAGTTTACCACCTCTTGTTTGTTTTTTCTCCTTTACATACTTTCAATTCAACTAATGTTTATAGAGCATTTACTGGAAAAGAAGGCAGTCATGGTTTTGTGGAGTGAACACATCAAGGATCACAGCCTACTGTCAAAGGTGTAATGGAATACAGGCACCAAGGACCCACGTGCCCACTGATCGAGCAGGGCAGCAGCAACAAAGCCCCAAGACAGGGGAAGACTGACCCAGACCTTGACTATGAAGTGGAAGTTCCAGCTAAAGACTCCTGGTGTGTGCTGGGGGTTAGCTGCACCAAAGAAACATGCAGAACACTTACAGGATTCAACACAAACACCAAGAGCATCAACCAGAGTCTCTGGTTTTTTGGGTTTTTTTTTCATTTTTCCGAAGCTGGAAACAGGGAGGCAGTCAGACAGACTCCTGCATGCGCCCAACCAGGTTCCACCCCGCATGCCCACCAGGGGGCGATGTTCTGCCCCTCTGGGGCGTCGCTCTGTTGTATCCAGAGCCATTCTAGTGCCTGAGGCAGAGGCCACAGAGCCATCCTCAGCGCCCGGGCCATCTTTGCTCCAATGGAGCCTCGGCTGCAGGAGGGGAAGAGAGAGACAGAGAGGAAGGAGAGGGGGAGGGGTGGAGAAGCAAATGGGCGCTTCTCCTGTGTGCCCTGGCCGGGAATCGAACCCAGGACTCCTGCACGCCAGGCCGACGCTCTACAGCTGAGCCAACCGGTCAGGGCCCAGAGTCTCTGCTTTTGGGGAGAGTTAAACTCTTGCTATTCCCAGCAAATCTATCAGAGAAGTGCTGCTAAAAGTATGGTTTGTGGATGGCAGGTTACTAGAAATCCTTGAAAACATGTCAATGCCTGGCCCCCATCCCAGACCTGTGGAATCAGAACCTCCAACTGGGGCCTTGGATTCTGCATGAGGGACTTCCCAGGTGGCTTATAAATACAACTCACTTTAAGGAAAGCAACTGACAGGCTAGGCAGAAGGTTCAAGGGAGAAAGAATAAATGAGGAAAAGCTGAAATTTGAATCATTTAATTTTTTTTATTACTATTTTTTTTTGTATTTTTCTGAAGTTGGAAATGGGGAGGCAGTCAGACAGACTCCTGCATGTGCCTTACCGGGATCCACCCGGCACGCCCACCAGGGGGCAATGCTCTGCCCATCTGGGGTGTCGCTCTGCCACAATCAGAGCCATTCCAGTGCCTGAGGCAGAGGCCACAGAGCCATCCTCAGCGCCTGGGCCAACTTTGCTCCAATGGAGCCTTGGCTGCAGGAGGGGAAGAGAGAGACAGAGAGGAAGGAGAGGGGGAGGGGTGGAGAAGCAGATGGGCACCTCTCCTGTGTGCCCTGGCCGGGAATCGAACCCAGGACTCCTGCACGCCAGGCCGACGCTCTACCACTGAGCCAACCAGCCAGGGCTTGAATCATTTTATTTAAAATGTTATTGGAGAGTGAAGATAGGGACAAGATTTGAAGACTATTGTGCACTTGGTTGCCTATGTTCCCTTTTCTTTCCTTACTTTCATTATGTGGTTCTGTGTATAGGTCCTCATCATCTCTCACCTGGACTAGAAGACAAGCATCTTCACATACTGTACTTCCCTGTGTATAAGACGCTCCCATGTATAAGATACACCTAAATTTTGGGGCCCAAAACTTGAAAAAAAATGCATTTTATAAAGTTATTGAACTCAAGTTTTATTCATCATAAAATTCATACAATTCTTCATCACGGTCAAAACACCCATCCATTAGCTTGTCCTCATCTGTGTCTGATGACAAACCACTGTCTTCAACAAGGAACACAAAAACGAGCGCAAAAAAGCGGGAAATACAAGTAAAACAAACAAACAAACAAAAAAAAAACTACAACCACTGTATAAAACGTACCTAGTTTTAGACCCCAAATTTTTCAAAAAAAGGTGCATCTTATATTCCTTTCCTACCCAAGTCTCTATGGAGGTTATTGAACCCTACTGCCCAGATAGCAATTCCTCTGTCCTGGGGCATCCAGTGAGCCTGAGGCCAGGACTTCCCGCTTTCACCCCCGAGTTGTAGTAAAATGGTATCAGTTTTATGTGAGATGGTGTAAAAATAAGTTTGGAAACTACTCCAGTCATATATCCTTACAGAACATGAACACAATTGTATCTCCTCTCTGCTTGAAGCATCTAGAAGCTTTTGATTGTTTATAGAACTAAACAGGTCAAGATGAGGCATTAACTTTCTTCACCACCCTAGAGTGTGTTCCTGGGCTGTGGTGGAACACTCAGTCTTCGAGTTTTTGGTTACATTCTTCCGTCTATGTAGAATGCCTTCTCTTTAATCATTGAGGCTTCAACTTGGGCATGATCAGTCTCACCACCACCATACTGCACCATGTAGAACTGAGTTTTCCTTGAAAATGTACAGTAAACATATGCGAGAAGATTTGGAGAGACTGGGTAGCTTTAAAAATCTATCCCTGATCATCTTCAGCAACAGAGTATTGAATTTTACTTTGGGCATTTTCTTTTTTCCTTTCCTTCCCCTTCCCCTTCCCCTTCCCCTTCCCCTTCCCCTTCCCCTTCCCCTTCCCCTTCCCCTTCCCCTCCCCCTCCCCCTCCCCCTCCCCCTTCCCCTTCCCCTTTCCTTTCCTTTCCTTTCCTTTCCTCTCTCCCCCTCCCTCCCTCCCTCCCTCTTTCTTTCTTTCTCTCTCCCTCTTTCTTTTCTTTTCTCTTCTTCTTCTTCTTCTTCTTCTTCTTCTTCTTCTTCTTCTTCTTCTTCTTCTTCTTCTTCTTCTTCTTCTTCTTCTTTTGCCTCCATCAAAAATCAAGTATCTTTTTGAGGTCACCTAGAATAAAGCCAATTGGAAATGACCTACCTAAGAAGCAACCTCAAACTTTTGGTAAAAGAGGTCCCAAATCATATCATTTTATTCTTTTGCTCTTTAAAAATATCCATAAAATGAATTTCACAAAATTAAACATATTTATGGCAGTATTTATTATGATAGCTATTTTTAAATTTTATATGTTTTAAGAACTATAAACTATTTCATATGCTATTTTCTGCATTCTGAACATACCTCAAATACCCAATTCCAAACTGCGTAGCTGAATCATACATGATTCATGTAATTGAGAATTCATGGGTTGTGTAAATTATATTTCCCATACAAACCATACATATAGGCTCTACTGATCTTCAGTTATTCTGCAGAGCAAATCCAGATAAAATTAGATATTAAAATAACACTTTTTAGTGTTGTTTTACCTTTTAAAAGACAAGGCAAGAAAATATATTATTTTGAACATTAAATATTTCATAAGTGTGTAATTTTAGTTTTATAAAAACTTAAAATACCCAAACCCAAAGAATATTTTTTAAATCACTTCGCTCATTCCTACAGTGATAACTTTTCCTCAGGGAGAACCCCACTCTTCAGTGAGGTTCTGAAGATTATTATATCAAATCCTCTAAATGAGGATGTTGGAGTAATGCTATTCCTTCTCTCATGGTGGCTTTAAATTGACTTCTTAATAATCTTAAGCCACATCAGAAAAAATCTCCATCCTTTCTTCCATTATTTCTCCTTTGCTTTTTGACCTTCCCTGCTCTCAGATAAATGTTCTTTGTAAAGTACATGACTGTCATCAATGGAGGGAATAATCTCATTTACATATGGAATCTAAAAGACAACAAAGTCTGTCCCTGGCTGGTTGGCTCAGCAGTAGAGCATTGGTCCAGCATGTGGATGTCCTGGGTTTGATTCCCCAGTCAGGGCACACAGGAGAAGCAACCATCTGTTTCTCTACCCTTCCCCCTCTACTTCTGTCTCTTCCATTCTGGCAGCCATGGCTCAGTTGAAGCAAGTTGGCCCCAGGTGCTGAGGATAGCTCCATGGCCTCACTTCAGGTGCTAAAATAGCTCGGTTGCCAAGCAACAGAGTAACGGCTCAGATGGGCAGGACATTGCCCCCTAGTGGACTTGCCAGGTCAATCCTGGTCAGGACACATGCGGGAGTCTGACTCTAACTCCCCGCTTTTCATGTAAGAAAAAAAAAGTCATAGAAACAGAAAGTAGATTGCTGGTTGCCAGAGGAAGTGAGAGTAGGGAGTGAGGAAGATAGGTGATGGTGGCCCAAAGTACAAACTTCCAATTATAAGACAGTACAGCATGGTGAATATCATTAACAATATTGTATCGTATACTTTAAAGTTGCTAAGAGAGTAAATCTGAAAACTTTTGACCACAAAAAGAAATGGTTACTATGTGAGGTCATGGATATGTTAACTACCTTATTGTGGTCATCATTATGTATGTATATTTAATATTATTTACATATGTTTATATACATAAAATATTGTGTACCTTGAGCTTACACATATTATATTTTAATTATTTCTCAATAAAGTTTGAAAACAGGTGTAAAATTTCAAATTTCCTCTTGTTGTTTATCCTGCAGTTTAGTTTATACCAAACTATATAAAGGCAAATAAAAGATGAGAGTCACTAAAAAAAATAATATTTGTTTCTTTGTTTTTTACTTTTTTCCTGAATGTGTCCAGAAAATTAAGTAATGATTTGTTTTCCCATTATTTGCTAGTTTCCTCCCTCATTTTACTACCTCCCCTTCCACCCTCCATTTAGCATTTGTGTCTGGGTTTGAGATATTCACGTAAGATTTTTGTCAGGAGATCAACCATTACTTTGACTGCAGAACTAAGACAATTTTTTTTGTATTTGTATTTTTATTTTTTTTTTCATTTTTCTGAAGCTGGAAACAGGGAGAGACAGTCAGACAGACTCCCGCATGTGCCCGACTGGGATCCACCCAGCATGCCCACCATGGGGCGACGCTCTGCCCACCAGGGGGTGATGCTCTGCCCATCCTGGGTGTCACCATGTTGAGACTGGAGCCACTCTAGCGCCTGAGGCAGAGGCCACAGAGCCATCCCCAGCGCCCGGGCCATCTTTGCTCCAATGGAGCCTTGGCTGCGGGAGGGGAAGAGAGAGACAGAGAGGAAAGCGCGGCGGAGGGGTGGAGAAGCAAATGGGTGCTTCTCCTGTGTGCCCTGGCCTGGAATCGAACCCGGGTTCTCCGCACACTAGGCCGACGCTCTACTGCTGAGCCAACCGGCCAGGGCATATTTTTCTGAAGTGAGAAGCAGGGAGGCAGAAAGGCAGACTCCCACATGCACCTGACCAGGATCCACCCAGCATGCCCACTAGGGGCGATGCTCTGCCCAACTGGGGCATTGCTCCATTGCAATCTGAGCCATTCTTGTAAAATTTCCTTTATTAGCATGTAAAATCAGGAGGAGGTCACCACCCTTACTAACAGGAGGAGAAAAGGGGCCAGGACCACATTTTGTTTATTAGTCACAATTTGTGTTGCCTGGGTTATTACCAAAATTAATTTGGATTTCCCTAGTATTTATGTGTTAAGTAGCAAGGACGTGATTAATGTGCAAAACAGAACTGAAAAGACCTACTGTCATGAAGTTTAAAGGCTGTATCGCTCTTCCCCAACCCCCCAAAAGTCTCAAACTCAGCAATTTTCATCTGTCTAGGATTTCAGTGTGCATACTTTGAACTAGTTCTTGCAAAATGAAAAAGAATAGTTTTTAAACAGCAAACTCTGCTTGAGGCGGAGGCCATGGAGCCACCCTCAGCGCCCGGGCCAACTTTGCTCCAATGGAGCCTTGGCTGTGGAAGGGGAAGAGAGAGACAGAGAGAAAGGAGAGGGGGAAGGGTGGAGAAGCAGATGGGTGCCTCTCCTGTGTGTCCTGGCCGGGATTTGAACCCAGGACTTCCACACTCCAGGCTGATGCTCTACCACTGAGCCAGCCAGCCAGGGCTAAGACAATTCTTATACAATGGACTCAGTCCTTAATGGCAGTATTTTCTAAAAAGTTGTTGGGTGTATACAGGGGAGGATGTGGGTGTAGGGATAGAAGGTACACTGGAATTTAAAAGTTCAAAATAGAAAGAAATAAACTGATGTGGTCTGCTTACTTTCTATAGAGAGGCTTTAAGACCAATTGGATTTGCATGGAGGCCAAGCAAGGGAGTGTGTGAACAAGTATTTATCTAGATTGCATTATCCAAATTGGTTAAAGTTCCAGATCACAGACCTACACGAAGAAAAACATTCAGCAAACATGAGACAGGTCTAGGAAAAATGAGTAAAAGAAATCTGTCTTACTCATATGTCCATACATGTACACATGCATACATATGACGCTTTGTGCATGTATTTGAATGCCTTGCAATGCTGTGATCTTTTGGAGAAGACCAGAAAACTCAAACATTCTGTAACTATGAATATCCTGACACTTAGGGTTATGAGTTCATATAACTGCATCTTGAAGAGTCTGTCTCCTAAATGCTGCAAATGCTAGACACTGCAAGGGAACACAGGGGATAGAGGCTTCAACATGAAAAGGCACGCTTTCACATTTTTCTCAAAGTTTTAAGTAGATGATAATGACCAACTTAAATGAAGGAGAACAGAAAGAGGAAGGTATAGTTTACACATCTTCAACGGTAACCAGTGACAGCCTCAGTGTGACCAACCTGGCCTGCTCTGAGATGCCATTCGCTGAGCATATCATCCTGGCAATTCCTGTTAAATTCTCATTTTAAAAATTCATTAAAATATGCTTGTTTTGATTTGTAAAGTGGGTACTGGGGAGTACCCTGGACTGGCCTCATAACAGGGTCTAGGTCTCACCCAACAGCCTCTTTTTGGTCATTCATGACATCAGACTAATAATTACCTTTTTTTTCCCCCAATAATGCTTCTAGAATAATTGAAACAGCAAAGAGAATACATTTTAAGTACTCTCAAGTGAGGAAAGATTACGGAATTTATTAATCCTTGAAAACAAAACTAAAAATCTCAGTTCCTACTCTCTTATCTGAAGGATGATTTAGCCATTTTTTGAAATTCCTGGAGCACCACATCAAAGAATAATTAGCTTTTCCCCACAGGCTGCAAGCGGCTGTGGAGACCAAATACCCCCCTTTCTCTTCAGGACCGTGTTTTCAGTGTCCCATGGATGGGAGCACAGGGAAATGTGAGCAGTACACGGCAAGGACCAGGACGGAGTCTGAATTTCCACAGGGGGAAGAAGGTCTCGCTTCAGTTCATTTTGTTGTGCATATGAATTTAGAAAGCTCCTTAGACATCTGTTAGTGACCTTAGGTAAAGAAAGAGGACAGTAGAAAATCATCAGTATTCTATTTCTAAGCATTTTTTCTGAATAAAGCCAAAAAGATGAGATAAGACACAGATTTCTAACACTAGTAACTATTCAGCTACCTCTATAGCCCCTCCTATAGTGTTGTGACATTCAAATGGTGTTCAATGCCACTGAGGTGTGAAGTATGTCCTTCAGGAGACTATAGAAATTTTCCCTTAACTTTAGCTATAATACAGTGGAAATGCATTGTGAAACACACACATACACACATGCACATTCACACACACACACACACACACACACACTTTCCCTCCTGCAGAACTTATTGTAGTGTAGAAATGAGCAGGAGTATATCAGAAAACAAGAGAATTCCATCGATCCTCTTAGTGTTTACAGCTAAAACCCTTCAGAACACATAGGGAGACAGGAGTGTAAGTAATTCCTTAGCATGGAATTAGGTTTTTAGTCATTAGGAGAGACCACAAAAGGGAAACTGAACCTACGAATGCCCACAGTCAGCTCTCCAAATGCCTTAGGGGACAGATGAAAAGAAAACAGCTATAACTCTATCTTGTATAAATTAAGTCAATTTGTCATTGAAAATCATATCAAACCACAATTTTATGACAAAAAAATAATAATAATAAACAGCCACAATGGTAGCTTTTCTGAATGCCCAAGTATATTGCTTCTGAAATTTTTCCAAAGAAGTCAATATGCTGAATTCCTGACCACTACTTTCTTACCCAAAGGCTGATTGCATTTTTGAACCCAAACCCAAGTTTTCTGTTATGCAGAAGAATGTTTCTTTTTATCAGACTTTTGTATTAACTACCTACTCATGAAAAGGTCTCATTCTAGAACCGGCTTCCCAAGAGTCCATCAAGACAAGCTGAAGCACAAGGAGTCCCAGGATCCAAAAGGCAATCAGAAGAGGAAGGGAGACCAAAGAGAGTTGAATGGGAAAAGGCAGGGGAGGAAGAGAGGAAGAATAGCAGGCACAACTCAGAACAAGTATTACAACTCCACATTTTACAAATTCTTAGAGAGCCATGTTGACCTTTCAGATCACCAGTTGCCTAACCTCTCAGCCCATTTTCCTTTCTATGTGGCTGCCCATTTCTCTTAAGCAAAAAAAAAAAAAAAAAGGGGGGGGGGATTACTGAGCATGCTCAGCACAGTATATCACATGCCTTCACTCACATTAACCTTAAAATGTGTTTGTAAATTGCAAAAAAAAGTGCCATTAGCATAAAGTATGATAAGAATTTCTAAACCCAGTACAATTGAAATGCAGAAAAAATTTCAAGGTCTATAAAGAAAAGTAGTATACACAGACATGCAATTTTAATTGCATCATTATATTGATTTCCCTCGTCCAAAGTCCCAAGGTAACTAAAGTAATTACAGTAGGAGAGTGCACACAATGCACTTTTCAAGGGGCATACAAAAGCATCACATATGGTCGACTTCGGAGTAGTATACTAATTACCGCACATCAGAAACAGGGTGTTACTCTCAGAACAAACACTACAGAATGGGTGTGCATGGAATT
Organism: Saccopteryx bilineata; assembly: GCF_036850765.1. Lineage (NCBI taxonomy): Eukaryota > Metazoa > Chordata > Mammalia > Chiroptera > Emballonuridae > Saccopteryx > Saccopteryx bilineata. The sequence continues at coordinate 158,517,811 of NC_089492.1, forward strand.
CTAGATCTAGAAATGTTTAAATTTCTTGTGACATCTTATTTTATGGTTAGTGTATTATTTTAGTGCACCTGTGTATAATGATAATAGTAGTTTAAAGGCAATAAAGGACTTTTCTGTACTCTCAGTTGTAAAAAAAAATGTTTACTTTGAAGTTAGAGACAAAAGTAGTATTTTTCATCCACCAATAAATCACAGCTGGGAATAATCTGTACTAAGGAATATGTGGCCCTATTTGTCCGTAGTTTCTCAATTCCCAGAGCAAGTAATCCCGTGAGCCCATCTTCATAGGATTCCAGGACTCACAGCACAAGCCTTCCACTTCTCTGGACTCTGGGGCTTACAGATGTTTCTAAACAAAGACACAGCAAGACACCAACCCCACCCGACACTGCACTGCCTTTCCCCTGTTCTGGACCATCCCATCCCATTTCCTGCCCTTGAACATCAGGCAAATTAACACTCATTTGGACAACTGTCTTGGTGTTCTAGAACATTTACATTTGCATATGGTAAAAGATATAGTCAAGATTCTTCCACAAAGTGTTGTTAGATTGCTGCCGGGGATCTGGACACAGTTCCACCCCATAATTTTTTAGAGACCTTGGAACTAGCTGGTCATACATAGCTTTCAATGACACTGGTCAAAGAGCAGTGAGGAAACTGGAAGTCACACAAATGATATGAATAGCGACTAGGAAGATGCAGAACATTTCATTACTGGGTCAAACTGGATTAATATGTTGCTTTATTTAGGTACTCTGTGAAACAGAACACCATCCAGCCTTTGAACTCATGGCTTTCATTGCAATGGGTCCCATTTCCTTGTGGACAGGCACTTGACTTCCTCCACCACAAGCTTCACTTGCTTCTGACAAAAAAAAAAGTGTGATAGGAGAGGCAGAAAACAAAATATTCCTTAATCAAAACATCACCTCAACCAGATAGCAAGAGAAAACTTCCAGAACTAGACTTACGTTTACAACAGCAAAACTCTATGTATGGCAGGCCCTAGCACAGAGACTAGCATATATTAAATTTGAAATAAATATTTGTCAAAATAAAAACATTTAAAGGCATTCCATTACTAAGTATTTCTTACTGACCCTATGCAGGGTGTGACAACATTATTAATAGGCTTGTTTGAGTAGCCTCTTTTAAAATGATCCTTCATAGGCTAACACTGGATTCAAACACCACTATTCCTCAGCCCACTTGTGAAATCTTTTTAAAAAATATTTCTGAATCAGTTAATGAATGATACACTAACTGTATTTTTAATAAAGAAATAATTGCTTACTTTATATATCTCCTGCTTTATAATCATACCTCTTTAAAAAGCTAAACTAAGATTACATGATTATGTGCCTTATTTGCTGAATTTTACTATGAATAACTAATCTATTAATTAAAATAAAATCTATCATCAAGAATGAAGGTTTTCTATTACTAATATTATTGAAATGCATTCACATAAACAATTCCAGAACTCCAAATTCAGTTTGGGTAATGCAGCCTTGTTAGAATAAGTTTATTGCCCCCCACAGGGACATCCCTAAATGGGCAACAAACTCAGAAAATTCTTGGTACCAGGCCGTCAATCCAACAGTTGCACTACTATATTTCATACAAGACCCAACAGTAATTTTTAAGTAGTTTTCCATTTTAGCACCAGATTCTTCATAAAATTTCTGGCTGATATACGTTTTCTTGTCTTTGAAACAAAGCATAAGAACAATCTATTTTTAATTGTTCTTAAAAGAACCTAAGGAAACCTATGTTTTTATATAACTTATTTAACTCTAACATGTTAACGCAGAAAACATGAATCCAATCAAATGTCATCAAGTGCTTTTAACGATGAGTTCAATACTTACGCCATGATACCCGAGAGGTGAAACATTTCAGCTGTAATATAGGATAAATAACTGTACAGGAAGACAAAGAGTGGCTCAATCACCCGGATGTTATGGGTGAACCGAGTAGTAAATGCTGCTATAAATCCCAGGAAGATGCCAATCAACACGCCGCCAATCCCCACAACAAAGAAGTTGGCAATTCCTGCAAACACATCAATGGTCTCAATGGTTTTCATCTGGCAGAATGATTTGAATAAGTTGTACAGGACCTGTGGGAGAGAGAGAGTGCCTTGTCAACACTCATTCCAACGTCTCCATTAGCATCACCGTGACCACAGAACACTCTACCAGGCCTTCTGAAAAGGACTTTTCTGTACCAAAGTGGATGGTCCATGGCAATAACTGTGCATGTGTTTATTTTGTTTTAATATTATACTTATAGCTTTAAACAAAAGCCTTTGAGAACATGGTGTTTTCAAATAGAAAACTATTTCTAAAAGTGAGTAAGAGAAGACTTCAAAATTATTGTACAATTTACTCCTTAAAACATTTTTAAGATACCATCTAGAATATTCTTTTGAATGACTTGGTTGCCATCTAACACTCCCTACTTGCATTCCTGATGTATTGTTTGAATTTAGTTATCTTTCAAGGCCCTATTGTGGGGTAATACCATGGAAAGACCAGCGCATGACTACAGGTGCCTTACCTGAGGACTTCTTCCCAGGCCACTGACATCTTCACTACTAACCCCTCCTCCTCTCCCTACTCACACAGACACATCTGGTCTAACATGAGACCCAAAGGAATTCTCTAAGAGAAGCAGCAACCTGTGTTTTGTCCATGTGTGCATGTGTGTGTACATATAACTTGTGCTATAACTTCATACATATTTTGTGTCCATAAAATTGATGATACTACACTGTTGGTTGGTTTCTGAAAAATCTACAGTCTTTACACAGTCTTAGTTTAAGGCTTCAAAAATGGTAGGTATTTCATGTCCGCTGGGGAACATGCCTTCAAACACATTTCTGAGGGCCGTTGAGCCAACAGAAATGAGAGGAGACAGTTAAACCCCTACCACTTTTGTCACAAAACCATCAAGTAAATTACGAGTCACACTGGTACCTTGCTTCTTTTTTACTGTGATATTTATATCTCAACTCTCCAGGAAAACTGGCCGACAGGACACTGGGGACAAAGGCATCTTAGAGTTGAGGACATGCTACACCCTTATTTGAGTTGTGAGAAACTTAAAATTGAACTCGTTCATCCACAGTCACACAAAATCTCAGAGGTGAACCCGGGGCTCCTGATCGTTTGGGTAAGTCTTTCAAGGCTCACCCATTGGGAGAGTGAGTTAGAATCTCCCAGCTAACCAGGGTATGCCCTGGTGAAAATCCGTTTCCCCGCTTCCTACCTCACCGAGGTCCTTTATAGCTACCACATGCAGGTTCTATGTAATTGTTTCCTTTTTTTCTACTATATCATAATCTTCTTGTAGTCAAGGATCACACCTTGTTATGATTTACTTCTTTCATGCTGCCTACTGGGAGACAATAAATAACCGTTGGTTTTGAAAAAAGCAGAGTATTATTACTTAGAAAGCAGTGGGCTGTTCCTTTATCTTAATTGTTGGTGTAACACTCAAGAGCATTTGGCATAGTTCTACCAAGAAATGACTTTGTAAACATCCTATTAAAAATCAACTCATTTGCCTGAGGACTTAAATACCTTGAAGGGATCATCATTTGCCAGAATAGAAAGTGGCTTCAAGTAGCAGCTGCTTCCTACTTTAACCAGAGGCCTTCTGCACACACATAGGACTTCATCAACATCAATAAGCCACAATTGCTTCCTGAGAGAGGATCAGAGATGGATTATTTATACTCCTTCCCTCCAAGCAGCCAAAGCCAAGACGTGCCAGTCACTGCTGCCTGAGGAGAGAGTCCTCCCAGCCACTGGCCACCTCTGTGCAGACAGCTTCCCCGGCTGCGTAGGCACTGCAACTCTGTTCCCTCCCTACCTCCTATCTGCACCAGCAGATCACAGCTCTCCCCTGCTCTAACAACACTCACTTCCTTTAAATCCTGACATCCACATTTCACTCTCAAGTTTAAAACTGTTGACTGCTTCAGTATGGGAAAGCTTGATACACCTTGCATAGTTCTTTTTTTGGTTGGTTTCCAACACTCTTTACTCTGGGCGAGGGTATCATCGCCGCTGCACATAACACATGGTGCTTATTCATCACTGCTTTTCTTTTTTCTTTTTTTTCTTTTTTTGTATTTTTCTGAAGTTGGAAATGGGGAGGCAGTCAGACAGACTCCCGCATGCGCCCGACCAGGATCCACCCGGCACACCCACCAGGGGGCAATGCTCTGCCCATCTGGGGCGTCACTCCGTTGCAACCAGAGCCATTCTAGCACCTGAGGCAGAGGCCACAGAGCCATCCTCAGCACCCGGGCCAACTTTGCTCCAATGGAGCCTTGGCTGTGGGAGGGGAAGAGAGAGACAGAGAGGAAGGAGAGGGGGAGGGTGGAGAAGCAGATGGGCACTTCTCCTGTGTGCCCTGGCTGGGAATCGAACCCAGGACTTCTGCATGCCAGGCCGATGCTCTACCACTGAGCCAACTGGCCAGGGAATCACTGCTTTTCTTGGTAGAAACCCAACCCCTGGCCAGTTGGCTTAGTGGTAGAGTGTCTTCCCAGCTTGTGGAAGTCCTGGGCTCAGTTCCTAGCCAGGGCACACAGGAGAAGTGACTTTTCCACTTCTCCCCCTTCTTTATCTCTCTTTCTTCCCCTCTTGCAGCCATGGCTAAAATGGTTCAAGCAAGTTGGCCCAGGTGCTGAGTATGGCTCCATGGCCTCGCCTCAGGAGCTAAAATAGCTGGGTTGCAACAGAGCAGCAACCCCAAATGGGCAGAGTATCCCCAGTAGTGGGTTTACTGGGTGGATCCCAGTTGGGGTGCTTGTGGTAGTCTGTCTGCCTTCCTGACTTTCACTTAATAAAAAAAAAAGAAAGAGAGAGAGAGAGGGAGGGAGGGAGGAAGGGAGGGAAAGAGAGAGAGAGGGAGGGAGGGAGGGAAGGAGGGAGGGAGGGAGGGAGGAAGGAGAAAGAAAGAAAAGAAAAGAAAAGAAAGAGAGAAAAAAGAGAAAGAAAGAGAGAAAGGAAGGAAGGAAGGAAGGAAGGAGGGAAGGAAGGAAGGAAGGAAGGAAGGAAGGAAGGAAGGAAGGAAGGAAGGAAGGAAGGAAGGAAGGAAGGAAGAAGGAAAGAAACTTAACCCCTAAATCTGGGGAAACTGTATCTTCCTTGGTCACAACAGCTGAAGCTGTTGTTCTTCTCAAGAGCTTGCCTGGGCTCCTACAGCCCTTGCAAATCATGCTCTCCTCTGCCCTTGTGCAATACAATGACTGCCATTCAGTGTCTGTTGATATGCTGTCTTGTGTCATTGATGTTTCCTCTTGAATGCCTACCTCATTTCCCAATAAAATTAGAAACTCCTTGTACTCACAGCCCATGTCTGCCTCTCTTCCGTCTCTCACTCCCCACCCCACTCCATCCAGGCCACTGATGAGGCTGCCAAGAGAAGCTCAGTACTCATTTCTAAGGAACTGGCGAAAGTCATACTCTTTCCAGAGCCATCTTCCTGGCAGCTCACTCTATCACACCTATCAAGGGTACAGTCTGTTTTCCATATTCCTGTAGGTTTTGCAAAGAGCAAAGGTGAGGCCCAAGCACTCTTCTCTCGAGGAGTGGTCGAGGTTACTGGTCAGAGGCTTCAGTCTGATCGTTCTACTGCCTCAGCTGCCAGGGCAATATCACAAGAAAATAGCTGAGGGAAATATGCTACCTTGGCAACCAGAAAGCTTTCCATGACCTGCCACCTGTTTTACAGTGAACTTGATGCCTAGTGATCAGAGCAAGATAAAATTCTTTTAGTTACAGCTGGCTATATCCAGTTACTTCATTCCAGTTAAATCCTTTCATTTTACTACAATAAATCTATATAGAAAAGCACTTTTGGAGTTATAATTTATATCTGTAAATGTATATGTATTCTATATGTGGGCTAAAATTATATTTTTAGTTGGTCTGTGCAAAACTGACCTCAACTGACCACTATATTTAGAAGACTGAAATCCCAGTGATGCTGGTTTGCTAAATTCTGTAATGGGCTAATTTGACAGCTGCATAACATTCAATCTTTCTACTTGCTATAATATTTTTAAAACACTTATCTATATTAACAATAGAAATTATCTACTTTGAATTTAGATTTAAAATGTTCAATAATTTAGTGAAACCATAACACAAAAATATCAATATAAACAATTCAGTTATCAGAATATTTCTGTGCCAGAAAAATATTGAAATAGATCACTTTTTCTGATGTGAAACACCAAGAATAATCATTTTTAGATGAGGAATTTTAAGTCTATTCTGCTATTTTCAAAAGCAAAATAAAGTGCCAAGGGGTCACTGTTCCCAAAGTTCAATTCCACTACACAGCACATCATGTCTAGGCCATGAGGGTATATCACTAGCCTCTTTCCAAAGAACCAACTCTCCTCAACCAAGCCTAGTTGTGGTAGATTGAAGAAATGTAAGTCTTCTTGAAAAATGCTTTAAAATATTCAATGGTTGCATTAACATGTTCTAGAAATGATGTTGGAAATTACTGTGTAAGCGTAAGTCATTTGATTATGAAAACTGCAGGATTTCTCAGATAACTAAGAACCTTAACAATCTTTGCCTAATAAGGGAAATTTTAACTGTTTCTCTAAATATTCATTATAAAAGAAAGCATAAAAATCCTATGTAAGGTCAGAGTAATGGCGGGCTAGGAAGCGATACCGATAAATCTCCCCCAAAACTCAACAAGATCTTCAACCAGAAACAGAAAAACCTATACTTGGAGCCTCCAGATGCTTCGCAATACACCCGAAGGTATGGTCGAGTGAAAAGTTGGCTAAATATATAACCAAACCCCGAAGGAAATAGGGAGTAAGAAATGCTCCTCCTTCCTCACTAACCTAAACGGGGCGGCTTTCTCTGGAAACTGTGAATATAGAAACTGAGGCGGGCAAAGGGGGTGAATAGATCCAGGCCGCGGCACAAATGGCTGAACCAGGCTGTGGCACAGAGATCCAAGCCGAGGAAAAACTGTTCCTGTGGCAACCCGGGCAATACAAGGTAACACTCCGCCAAACCCAGACAAAGAAAGACAAGCAGGGCAGCCATTTTACCCGATCTCCTAGTCGGTGCGCGCAGATAGTGGGTGAGAGATTTCTTCCAAAGCCCCGGGAGTGGGTGCCCGTGTTACCCCACAGAAAGGCAGAGTCAGAGGCCTTTGTGTGGGCCAAAAGTGGAATCTCTGGGCAGCCCCAGCGCCCTCGGAAAGCCGCGCACGGGAGGGAGCAAGAACTAATTCCAACGGTGGAACTTTTCCATGCTGGTGGGGGTTTCACTCAGCGGCCAGGAAACGTGGCCAGCCTGATATCCTGGTCTGCGCGCGCAGATAGCGAGAGATTCCTCCGAGTGCCTTGGCAGTGCGCACCCGTGTTATCGCACAGAGGGGCAGAGTCAGGGGCCTTTGTGTGGGCCAAAGCGGAATCTCGGGCCGCCCCAGCGCCTTACAAAAGCCGCGCATGGGGACGGAGCGAGAGCCAATTCCAACACTGGAATTTTCCATGCGGTTGGGGGTTTCACTCAGAGCGTGAGACTGTCGGCCGGATATCCTGGTCTGCGCGTGCAGATAGTGAGCGAGAGTTTCCTCCAAGTGCCCCGGAAGTGGGCACCCGCCTCTGTTACCGGACAGAGTGGCAGAGCCAGAGGTCTTTGAGTGGGCGGAAACCCCGCCTGATTATGCTAGCAGCTCTGACTGACTGAGCCTTACCCAGAAACCTGTGCTGAGTGGAAATAGAGTGGGGAGTTTCCAGCTCTTTGAGCCTCTTACTATCCAGGCAGAGGCAGCAGCAACCCCATAGCTGGATTATCAGACTACTAATTGAGGAAGGAAAGACTAGGAGAAAGGCTCCAGGAACACGGACTCTCTCACTGTCGGAGCCTATAAATGCTAATGAGCCTCAACTGCCAACGAGACTAAAGCAAAATACATGACATCGCCATAGAGACTTATCAACTGCAAACCTCTACCTGAGAGTGCCAAAAGGGCAGAACCCGGGGTACAGAGTCACTGACCAGGAAGAGGGAGAGAAAAGAAAAAGCAAGAAGATAACCTCTCAAAATCAAGAATAATCTGCAGACTTTATAACCTATCCCATTTTATTATATTTGTTCGTTTGTTTCTCTTATCTTCATTCATGATTTTTTTTTTCCTCCTCCAATTTGGCCGATTCACTCTCTGCTGGTCGTACTCTCTCCTCTCCTTGAACTACACTACCCATAAGTGTTACATCTCCCATTATCTTTTCTTTCCTCTTCCTTTCTCTCTATGAGGGTTGCACTCCAAAACCCTTAACTCTCTCTCTCTCTCTCCTCTTTTTTCTTTTTTCTTCTTTTAGTGATTCCCTCTTCTTTTTTTCTCTCTCTCTCTTTCTTTTCTCCCTCTGTATGAATTTCCTCCTTTCTCCTTTACATCTCCTCTCATTCAAACCTCAATAACAAACAAATTATCTTATCTGGGACTAAACTTATGTTTGTGGCATTTTGGGGTTTTTTTACTTCACCTGTTTAATTCACTAGCAGTGCTCCCATCCCTGGCTATTTTATCTAGTTCTTATTTGACTAAATACAATAGTAATTTTTTAATTTGTCCCTCTATTTTTCTGTTTCCCTCTTATTCCTCTCATCATAACTCTTAGTCAACCAACACCTAAAAACAAATCATTTTATTCTTGACCCAAATTTTTGCCTTATTTGCTTTTTGTGGGTCCATACCCCCTTCTTTTTTCTTTCTTTTTTTTTTTTGACCCTTTATTACTTTCCCCAATTCAGGCCCTCCATTACAGGCATTGTTTGTTATAATTCACAGTTCACCACATGATTTTCTCAAGAAAGAGGGGACAGGAAAGAGGAGGAAAAAAGGAGGGGGGGAATAATTTCCTTTTTTTTAAATTTTATTTTATTTTTCTTTATTTCATTATTTTTTTTAAAAAAAACCAACTCTTTTCCATTTTTTATTTTTTTAACTTTTTATTCTTTATTAAATCTCATTAATACAATCAACAAAACCACCCTCAGATGCCATTAAGGAAGAGAAAATCAAATATCATGGATACAAAAGAAAGAGAGGTAACACAGCTAGATGAGGAAAAATCTATGGAGAAAAAATTTAATATATTGGAAATCTTGGAGCTAAATGACAGAGAATTCAAGATAGAAATCCTAAAAATCCTCTGAGATATACAAGAAAACACAGAAAGGCAATTTAGTGAGCTCAGAAAACAACTCAATGAACACAAAGAATATATGTCCAAGGAAATTGAAACTATAAAAACAAATCAAACAAAGATGAAAAACTCAATTCACGAGCTGAAAAACGAAGTAACAAGCTTAGCTAATAGAACAGGTCAGATAGAAGAGAGGAATAGTGAAACAGAAGACAGGCAACTTGTGGCACAACAGAGAGAAGAAGAAAGAGACTCAAAAATTAAAAAAATGAGATACCCCTACAAGAATTATCTGACTCCATCACAAAGAATAACATAAGAATAATAGGTATATCAGAGGGAGAAGAGAGAGAAAATGAAATGGAGAACATACTCAAACAAATAATAGAAGAGAACTTCCCAAGCCTGTGGAAAGAACTAAAGCCTCAAAATGAAGAAGCAAACAGAACTCTGAGTTTTCTTAACCTCAACAAACCTACTCCAAGGCATATCATAATGAAATTGGCCCAAACCAACAGCAAAGAAAAAATTCTCAAGGCAGCCAGGGAAAAGAAGAATACAACATATAAAGGAAGGCCCACTAGATTATCATCAGATTTCTCAGCAGAAACTCTACAAGCTAGAAGAGAGTGGACCCCAATATTTAAAGTCCTGAAAGAGAGGAACTTCCAGCCATGAATACTATACCCATCAAAGCTATCCTTCAAATATGAAGGAGAAATAAAAACATTCACAGATACAGAAAAGATGAGGGAATTTATCATCAGAAAACCCCCACTCCAGGAATTACTAAAGGGGGTTCTCCAATCAGATACAAAGAACAAAAAAAAACAGAGCCACAAGTAAAAGCTCCAAGAAGAACACAATAAAACCAAATTTAAACTGTGACAACAACAAAAAGAAAGGGGGGGAGTAGATGGAGATTAACAGTAGCAAAGGACGATGGAGTGCAAAAGTACTCACAAAATAGTTCGCTACAATGAACAAGGTAGGAACCCTTTTCATTACTTAAAGGTAACCACCATTAAAAAAACCACCACAGAAGCACATGAGATAAAAAAGATAGAAACAGAGGAAAGATGTATGGAATACAACCAAATACAAACAAAAGATAGAAAAACGAAAGAGAAGGATCAAACAAGACACAAAACTAACAGAAAGCAAGATACAAAATGGCAATAGGGAACTCACAAGTGTCAATAATTACACTAAATGTAAACGGATTAAACTCACCAATAAAAAGGCACAGAGTAGCAGAATGGACTAAAAAGAAAAATCCAACTGTATGCTACCTACAGGACACTCATCTAAGTAACAAGGATAGAAACAAATTCAAAGTGAAAGGCTGGAAAACAATACTCCAAGCAAATAACATCCAAAAAAAAAGCACGCGTAGCAATACTCATATCTGATAATGCTGCTTACAAGACAGCAAAAGTACTGAGAGACAAAAATGGCCATTTCATAATGGCTAAGGGGACACTGAATCAAGAAGACATAAAAATTCTTAATATATATGCACCAAACCAAGGAGCACCAAAATATATAAGACAGCTACTTATTGATCTTAAAACAAAAACTGACAAAAATACAATCATACTTGGAGACCTCAATACACCGCTGACGGCTCTAGATCGGTCATCCAAACAGAGAATCAACAAAGATATAGTGGCCTTAAACAAAACACTAGAGCACCTGGATATGATAGACATCTACAGGACATTTCATCCCAAAGTGACTGAGTATACATTTTTCTCCAGTGTACATGGATCATTCTCAAGAATTGACCATATGTTGGGTCACAAAAACAACATTAGCAAATTCAGAAAAATTGAAGTTGTACTAAGCATATTTCTGATCATAAAGCCTTGAAACTAGAATTCAACTGCAAAAAAAGAGGAAAAAAATCTCACAAAAATGTGGAAACTAAACAACATACTTTTAAAAAATGAATGGTCAAAGAAGAAATAAGTGCAGAGATCAAAAGATATATACAGACTAATGAAAATGACAATATGACATATCAGAATCTATGGGATGCAGCAAAAGCAGTGATAAGAGGGAAGTTCATATCACTTCAGGCATATATGAACAAACAAGAAAGAGCCCAAGTGAACCACTTAACTTCACACCTTAAGGAACTAGAAAAAGAAGAACAAAGACAACCGAAAACAAGCCGAAGAAAGGAGATAATAAAAATCAGAGCAGAAATAAATGAATTAGAGAACAGAAAAACTATAGAAAAAATTAATAGAACAAGGAGCTGGTTCTTTGAAAAGATTAACAAAATTGACAAACCCTTGGCAAGACTTACCAAGGAAAAAAGAGAAAGAACTCATATAAACAAAATCCAAAATAAAAGAGGAGAAATCACTACGAACACTGTAGATATACAAAGAATTATTGTAGAATACTATGAAAAACTTTATGCCACTAAATTCAACAACCTAGAAGAAATGGATAAATTCCTAGAAAAATACAACCTTCCTAGACTGAGTCAAGAAGAAGCAGAAAGCCTAAACAGACCTATCAGTAGAGAAGAAATAGAAAAAAAACATTAAAAACCTCCCCAAAAATAAAAGTTCAGGCCCTGACGGCTATACCAGCGAATTTTATCAAACATTCAAAGAAGACTTGGTTCCTATTCTACTCAAAGTCTTCCAAAAAATTGAAGAAGAAGCAATACTTCCAAACACATTTTATGAGGCCAACATAACCCTCATACCAAAACCAGGCAAGGATGGCACAAAAACAAAAAACTACAGACCAATATCTCTAATGAATACAGATGCTAAAATACTAAACAAAAACAAAATACCAGCAAATCGAATACAACAACATATTAAAAAGATAATACATCATGATCAAGTGGGATTCATTCCAGAATCTCAAGGATGGTTCAACATATGTAAAACGGTTAACGTAATACACCATATCAACAAAACAAAGAACAAAAACCACATGATCTTATCAATAGACGCAAAAAAAGGCTTTCGATAAAATACAACACAATTTTATGTTTAAGACTCTCAACAAAATGGGTATAGAAGGAAAATATCTCAACATGATAAAGGCCATATGTAACAAACCATCAGCTTACATCATATTAGATGGCACTAAACTGAAGGCTTTCCCCCTTAAATCAGGAACAAGACAGGGTTGTCCACTCTCTCCACTCTTATTTAATGTGGTACTAGAGGTTCTAGCCAGAGCAATCAGACAAGACAAAGAAATAAAAGGCATCCATATCGGAAAAGAAGAAGTAAAGGTATCACTTTTTGCAGATGATATGATCCTATACATCGAAAAGCCCAAAGAATCCACAAAAAGACTACTAGAAACAATAAGCCAATACAGTAAGGTCGCAGGATACAAAATTAACATACAGAAGTCAATAATAGCCTTTCTATATGCCAACAATGAAACAACTGAGAACGAACTCAAAAGAATAATCCCCTTCACGATTGCAACAAAAAAAATAAAATACTGAGGAATAAACATAACAAAGAATGTAAAGGACTTATATAATGAAAACTATAAACCATTGTTAAGGGAAATTGAAAAAGATATAATGAGATGGAAGAATATACCTTGTTCTTGGCTAGGAAGAGTAAATATAATCAAGATGGCTATATTACCCAAAGCAATATACAAATTTAATGCAATTCCCATCAAAATTCCAATGACATTTTTTAAAGAAATAGAGCAAAAAATTATCAGATTTATATGGAATTATAAAAAACCCTGAATAGCCAAAGCAATCCTAAAGAAAAAGGATGAAACTGGGGGCATTACACTACCCGACTTCAAACTCTATTATAGGGCCACGACAATCAAAACAGCATGGTATTGGCAGAAAAATAGACACTCAGACCAATGGAACAGAATAGAAAGTCCAGAAATAAAACCACATATATGTAGTCAAATAATTTTTGATAAAGGGGCCAAGAACACACAATGGAGAAAAGAAAGCCTCTTCAATAAATGGTGCTGGGAAAATTGGAAAGCCACATGCAAAAGAATGAAACTGGACTACAGTTTGTCCCCCTGTACAAAAATTAACTCAAAATGGATCAAAGATCTAAACATAAGACCTGAAACAATTAAGTACATAGAAAAAGACATAGGTACTCAACTCATGGACCTGGGTTTTAAAGAGTCTTTTATGAACTTGACTCCAATGGCAAGAGAAGTGAAGGCAAAAATTAATGAATGGGACAACATCAGACTAAGAAGTTTTTGCTCAGCAAGAGAAACTGATAACAAAATAAAGAGAAAGCCAACTAAATGAAAAATGATATTTTCATACAACAGCTCAGATAAGGGTCTAATATCCAAAATATACAAAAAACTCATAAAACTCAACAACAAACAAACAAACAATCCAGTAAAAAAATCGGAAGAGGATATGAACAGATACTTCTCCCAGGAAGAAATACAAATGGCCAACAGATATATGAAAAGATGCTCATCTTCTTTAGCTATTAGAGAAATGCAAATCAAAACTGCAATGAGATACCACCTCACACCTGTTCGATTAGCTATTATTAGCAAGACAGGTAATAGCAAATGTTGGAGAGGCTGTGGAGAAAAAGGAACCCTCATCCACTGTTGGTGGGAATGTAAAGTAGTACAACCATTATGGAAGAAAGTATGGTGGTTCCTCAAAAAACTGAAAATAGAACTACCTTATGACCCAGCAATCCCTCTACTGGGTATATACCCCAAAAACTCAGAAACATTGATACGTAAAGATACATGCAGCCCCACGTTCATTGCAGCATTGTTCACAGTGGCCAGGACATGGAAACAACGAAAAAGCCCATCAATAGATGACTGGATAAAGAAGATGTGGCACATATACACTATGGAATACTACTCAGCCATAAGAAATGATGACATCGGATCATTTACAGCAAAATGGTGGAATCTTGATCACATGATACGAAGCGAAATAAGTAAATCAGAAAAAAACAGGAACTGCGTTATTCCATACGTAGGTGCAACATAAAAGTGAAACTAAGAGACATTGATAAGAGTGTGGTGGTTATGGGGGGGGAGGGAGAGGAAAAGGGGGAGGGGGGAGGGGCACAAAGAAAACTAGATAGAAGGTGACAGAGGACAATCTGACTCTGGGTGATGGATATGCAACATAAGTGAACGACAAGATAACCTGTACTTGTTATCTTTGAATATATGTATCCTGATTTATTGATGTCCTC